>NC_083365.1:27757753-28379753 GCF_030254825.1 Meriones unguiculatus
AATTGGATTAGCTATATTGATGGCTGTTGAAGCTGGGTCGCATGTGCCTGAGGATTTTCTGTGCTTTTACCTCTCCGCTTGAATATGCCTTAAAATTTTCCACACTAGCAACACAGGTGAGGCCCCATAGTAAGACCAGATTATGGTAAGCACTGGCCTGGAAATATAGCAAATAAGGTAGAAATCTTTATGGCTATGGATATGAAGAATTAATGTAGACCATTTCTCTTGGCCACTGTGGAAGGATGTGCCACAGGGTTCCGTGGGGGAGAAAATATGCTTTGGAATGGGGTGAATTAGATGGAGAGGAGAGGCCAGACTGGCTGAGAGGAAAAGAGATTTTTGTAGAAGAGAAAGGAAACTTAGAGGGGCCTTACATTAAGACTAATAGACTTGAAAGGAATGTGCTTTTCCATGTTTCCATGTGAGGCCTGGGAGAGAGAGAGAGAGAGAGAGAGAGAGAGAGAGAGAGAGAGAGAGAGAGAATATCTACAGCAGAGGCACTTGTTTTCCTTGGCTGAGACAAGTCATTACCACCATTCTATCAATCTTTCCAGAGTGCCACAGCCATGGATCTTTGAAATCAGCAAGGTGGTTGTAGTCACCCTAGGGACATTTGTGAAACAAAAGATGAAGATGTTTGGCACATTATGCAGAAGTAAAGCATATAGTACAGGCACTGTCCACATTGCCCTGGTTGAACTTTGACTATGGGTATAAGCCCACCGAAGGCCCCTGGATGTAATTACACAGCATGAGAGCTCATGAAGCTCCGGGCCTGGAAGAGGATACAATGGGACCATTCTAAAAGAGAATTTCCTCTGCCCTTGCTGTTGGGATGGGGGAAGGAAGTAGAGACCTGTTCAATATTTTCTGTTATATGGATGGCCACTGAAACTACTCTTAACTCCTACCACACGAGTCACTAGGCTGAGGCTTCAAGGAATGACTCTTCAAAATATTTTTGCCACTATGATACAGAATGTTCCAGAATACCTAGGGATTCCTGAAAGGATCAGTTCTGAGCTCGAAGTATCCCTACAGGGAACTACGCTTCTATTAGAGCTGTGCAGCTATCTGGAGGTGATAGGATCTTGGAAAACTGGAGCAATCTACCATCCCACCATGGCTGCTACACAAGTGGGGGCATGACCAACCAGCCACCCCACACCTCCTGACCGCCTGGAGCAAGAATCCTATTCCTTCAGTAAGCCTGCAAGGCAACAAAAACAGGCTTTCTCCTCTGCTCTTCTTTGAAAACTTTGGGAGCTGCAAGGCTTTATTGGTATGTGCTTCTGAGCTCAGCTAGCACTGGCTTAGGACCTGAGGAACAGGTATCTCCAGGCATTTGCTATAGAACACACAGCAGCCACTACGGCGCCTGGAGCACACCGGGACTAGGAAGCCAGAAAAGATGAGGGTAGGCATGAGCGTGAGGCAGGTGAGGGACAGTCATCAACAAATTGTAACGAGATTGCTGGCTCAGGAAACACAGTCCTCCCAGGAGAAAGGTAAGTGGGTGGGGACAGAAGATAAATATGGTGTGGTGAATCATTATCCCCATTACTTGGATGGCTGGCAGGCTGGTGAGATTGTACAGAGGTGTAAGGGAGGACAGTGGAGAACACAGGTTGATAAACATTGTTTCTGAGGGCTCTTCATACAGCAGGTTCACTGTGCATTTGGGGGGACTCTACTAAAAGATGTGAGGAAAGCAGCTATGACTCCTTAGACAAGACTTTCTTGCATTCTCAGGAAGGAAATTCTAAGCTATTTGCCACTAAGCCAATTGTGTGCTTGAAAAATTATTAATGAGATATATATCCTTATATAAATATATCATGGCTATATTTCAATCATTGAGTGTTCATGTGGATTGCATAGGAATGACAAACCACTACCCTATCCAATGGGTCATCTTTCCTCCCCCCGACTGCTGGCAGCAGCATGGAGAGGGGTGGTTAACAGGGATGCTATTCTTAGGTGTCAGAAAGTCAATTTTGTTGTGTTGTTTTACTTTCGTAATAATGATGTGATTATAAGACTCTAGACATACAGCCTTCCCCCTACTTCTAAATAAAATGTATGCTCTGATGGGAGCTACCATGACCCCCTGACCAATCTTATTCCAGCTCAGTACCACAGCCCCATCATCTTGTCATTCCGACTGATCAATAAAGGATCCCAAACATGGATTTCAGTTATCGGAAGCAGTCGGTCGGGCACCAGGCATGCATGACTGCAACCGTTTACACATACACATAAAATAAAATTAATCTTATGAAATAAAAGGCTCCTTATCCGCTGCAGACGTAGCTCAGGACAGCGGAATCTTAGCATACACTTGTATAATCAAAGAGAGCCTATGACTGTGCGGCGCAGTGTTTTGTTTCTGTCCCATAAGGCAACACGCTGCTCCAAACACCGAACATGCCGCCGTTAGGAAAGGCCGTCACCGAGCACTCAGTTTGCTGCAACGAGAATGACGTCTCTGTAAGGTGATGTGACTCACCCAAGTGGTTCATGAATCAAGACTGTGCCATAAGGGACATGCTCTGATTTTTGTTCCCAGGCACTCACAGTGTAAAGGAGATCAGATGTAGAAATCATGAAGGAAAAAAAAAATCTGTGAAGTATGAGAAAGACTCAGAGGTTTTCTTGTTTAGTTTGCCGTTGTTGCTCCACATTCTGGAGGATGAGGCAGGAGGTTTCAAGTCATTGATGATATGGCCTCAAGGAAACTCCCCTTCCTCTCCCTTTTGCTTTTTGGCCACCCTCTGCCACACACTCCCATCATGCTCTGCTGCTAAAAACAAGGCAATGGGCATAACCAGTCATCGGGGAAAGGATCTACACACCGAATCTTTTCTCTCTGTAACTTAATTCTTCAAATGTTCATTACAAAGACAAGAAGATGATCTTCAAAGCCAGGAGAGACATGGATGGTTGAGTATTTCAGCCAGGGGAATGCATGTGCAAAACTGTAAGAAGGACACAGGTCTGTGTCCTAAGCCAATAGGATGGAGAGGTTGGGATGGGGGGAAACTCTGGTCTGTGAGAAGCAGGACAGGAATTTCGTGAGATCAGTGGTCTTGAAAATCATTTTCTTACTTCAGATCAGTGTACCAGACATTTTTGCCTTTTCTCTAAGTCAGTATCATTTTCTGCAGAACAGTATGTTAAAACTGCTACGTTTTCACTAGTGTCTTGAATTTGTTCTCATCTATTTCTAGCAGCCAGTACCTCACTGCTTGTGCTGTACTTGCTTCCTCACTGTGTTTGCTTCATTCAAGGGTTATAACTCCTTGAGGCCATGGACTCTGACTTGTGTTTCTTTTGAGATCTTCCAGAGAGCCTTCCAAAAGCAATACCTGTGTGCCAAATGAATGAACATTAAGGAATGTTTTGAAAAAACGTATAAAAGGCTCACCCTCTTTGCCCGTGTATAAAGAAGGATGAGCCCCATAGCTCAGCGGCTAAAGTGCTTGCACGGAAGCATAAAAACAAGAGTTTGGTTCCCAAACCCACACTTAAAAAGCCAAGAATGGTGACATGCTGTAATTCCAGTACTGTAGAGGTGAATATAGGTGGGTCCCTGGGGCTTGTGGGTCAGCCAGCCTAGACTATTTGGTGAGTTCCAGGTCAGCAAGAGACTCTGTCTCAAAACCAAAACCAAAGCAAACAAACAAATGAAAACTGAGGTCTGGGTTGGAGAGATACCTCAGTCAGTAAGAAGCATTTGCTGGATAAGCCCAAGGACCTGGGCTCCGGTTCTCAGCTTCTATGTGAAAGCAGATGTGGCGGGACGCTGTGACCCGAGCGCTGGGAACAATGCCTCTTGGATCCATGGAGTTCACTGGCTAGCCAGTTTAGCCAACCAGTGGGACCATAGAGACTGCTTCAAAAATTAAGAAGGAAAGGGATAGAGAAAGACATCTGTCCACAACCTTTGGCCTCACACACACCAGAACATGTACACATGTATGCATACAACACGTGAACACGCATGCATCCACATGTGCATCTGCATACACAAGAACACAGACACACACACAAAGAAGTAAGGGTGCTATGACAGCTAAGACAGGTGGGCGATTTCTCAGGCTTTCCTGAGAGTGGCACAGCAGAATCAAGGCCCTTTCTCTAAAGTCACTGCCCTGTGATAACACTCCTAAGGTAGGGGTGCAGGAGTCCTTCTGAACATCCATTTGCAGCATTTCAAGGATAGCTGTGCATGAATGCATGGTGAGCATGGTAATAGTCCTGCTCTTCATGATAGCTGATCTGGAGCAAGCCACAGCATTGGGTTCCACTATGGACTTTCATCGGTTGCTGCTCCTCTGACCATGAGCTACCCCGTAGCCAGATGGGCAGCATATAGGTCATGTGTCAGCCCTTAACTTGTATGGAGCGCTATAGCAATGGCCTTAGGGATGACTGGAGAAAGACACTGGTAAAGTTGAAGGACTGTCGGAATGTTGCAAAGAGGGATCAGGGGAGTGGGCAATCACCCCCCAAAGGCAGTTCCAGGACGTTACTCAGCAGTTTTACTGAAAGCCAGCTATACCTAACTAGAACTGTATCTTGCAAAAGTAACATGTGAAATCACATGAGACCTGGATTTCCCCATGGCTTGAGCATAGCATGGTTCAGGATTGTCCTTCACAGTCCTCAGCTCATTTTTCGAGAGAGAGGGGGGGGGGGGGCTTTAACAAAACTTTGTTATCAGGATGTTCCCACAAAGCAGATTTAGTTACCCAAAGTCCAGTGAGCAAACAGGAGCCATAGAACTTCACCATACACATTTGATGAAAGAAAGCTTGGCTAATGATGAGAACACAGGAGCCCATGGAGACGGTGGCAGGAGAGTTTTGGATGTCACATCTTGGCTTCTGAAGTTCCCGATCAAAGGAGGGTGTTGTAAAGTTTCTAGTAGAAAAAAAATGTCCTGCGATCTGAGGCTTGAAACATATGAACTTAGATGTTGTAAAGAAAAATCTCTTAAGAGTTGCTACCCTCCAATTAAAGACCCAGGAAGTGAGAAACAAATTGACAAAAGCCACTTTGCAACTATAGTCATCCTCCGCCCCCACAAGCAGGGCATCACGTGATTCTTTCATCTTTTGTTGCCACTTTCCTTGCCACATTTCAGACAGTCATGAAGTCATTATTATCAAGAACATATTCTAGGTGTTGAAT
Source organism: Meriones unguiculatus (assembly GCF_030254825.1). NCBI lineage: Eukaryota > Metazoa > Chordata > Mammalia > Rodentia > Muridae > Meriones > Meriones unguiculatus. The sequence goes on from NC_083365.1 coordinate 27,762,953, forward strand.
GCTGAGCTGTGTTCTGGGGCTGGGAGGTTGTCCTAGGTGGATTTCTGATGTTGGAATAAGACACTATGACCCAAAGCAAATTGGAAAGAAATGGGATTTATTGGCATATGCTTCCAGGTCTCAGTCCATCACTGAGGGGAGTTGGGTAGGACCTGGAGTAGAAACCATGAAGGAATGCTGCTTTCTTGATCACCCCAGCTGGGCTTCTTCTACATCCAGACCCACTTGCCCTCAGTACCACACAGTAATCGTCAACCAAAACAACCTCTCACAGACATGGCCACAGGCTAATCTGATCTGAGCAATTCCTCATTCAAGGTTTCTTCTTTCCAGCTAGGTTATGTCAAATTGACAATAAAAACTAATTAGGTACAGAGCCGTCTGCAAAAAATGCACAAGATATGGGTTCTTACCTCAGGGAGCTTTTCACATAATAACATGGTGAGCAAAAAAAAATGCCAAATGGTCTACTTGAGCTCAGTCTTATATCACTGCAGTTGAATGAAGCAGTTAGACACAAAACTTTGTAATTAGATCTACACTGATCCTGAGTTTTATGATTTATAAGTTGTGTAACATACACAAAGAACCATCATCTCACAGAATCTTAGTTCTTTCACCTGGCAAATAAATGGGCACAGCCACACCTACCTCATGAAATTGATGTGGAGGTAAATCTTCTACAATATGGAACCTGTATTAAAGCTCAGTTTATATGTCAAAGTTAGAAATAAGCAGATTTCTGTGCAAGAAGCAAATTCTTCTCACTCCGGGATATCTCCAGACGAAAGGACTTTGCTGTGAGGCATTAGGTACTTATGAAATTATTTGAAGATGTGGAGAAGCATGAGATGGGGATCCATGGCTGGGCTTAGTCACTTCAAGGTCACTGGCATAGCCGGAATCCAGCGGTCAGGAAGTGGTGGCTGGTGTCACTGCCCTGACCACAACATTAAGGCCGATGCACGACACCCCAAAGCCATTGTCTGGACAGCGGAATGCTGCTTGCCTGCAGCTAAGGTTTCTGGTAACAGCCATTGCAGCTGCAGAAAAGAACTTTTTCTCCTCCACCTTCAGAGTACTGTGGGAATGCATATTCTTTGGTGTTCGGGTCTGCCTCCAGATTCCTAACTGCCGACTATCATTTCTGTTTTCTCTGTAGAGGCTGCCAAACTATTGGTAACTTGACTCCTCTGTCCAGAGGCACCACCTTACCCAGTTGTATTGATCTCACTTTAGCCATTCATCCACTTTCCCTAACTTGAAAGAGAAAGGTACGGATTGTGGGAATTTAAAGATTATTTTTCCCAGTCTTCTTGTCTGATAAGATAAGAAAGAAGGCTTACTCTAAAGAAAATAAGCGATTGTAGCACAGACATAAGTCAAGCTTAAGCTGTGTCATTAGTTTTGACATAGGAATCATTCCCTCCTCGGATGCACAATGGCATTAATGAAAAATGCACAGATGGAGGTTTGTCTCTGCCATCTTTTATTATGCTTTCTTTTTATTTTGGCTGGTAGATAGGCTCTTATTTTACTTAATATCTCAAATGTTAAGGACATTTCAACTTAAGTGATGTTTTTTTTTTTTCAGTGTTGGACAGAGGAATAATCTATCATACTGAGATGAACCAGTTGTCTAAGAAAACTCAAATTATTTTGCAACTAGCCAATAATACCTAGAGAGAGAGAGGGAGGGAGGGAGAGAGAGAGAGAGAGAGAGAGAGAGAGACAGAGACAGAGACAGAGACAGAGACAGAGAACATGAAGAGAGAGGCAATTATTTTTCTTGTAACATCAGATGACCTTAGAAACCGACAATAAACAACAGAGCCAGAAGGAAAATGAAGAGATGCCCAAATATTCTGTTCTACCCACTACCCAATAAGTCATGAAGAATTTCCCAAATCACTTTTTACATATGTCTTGACTGTTGATTCATCAAAGATGTCTTCAATAGATTCACAACTCAAACCACATTGCAGGATTTTTTTTTTTTTAAGAAAAAGGGGGGAGGAACTAAAAATGTGAATACAGTGTTTCTTCTATTTTTGCAGTAGATATGTTTGATAGAAAACACTGTCAGCAGCTAACACTATCTTAATATGTTCAGATCACGGAGCACACAACCAAAAGCTGCAACATTCTCAGATGAAGAAAGATCAGATTCTGTGTGCAGTGTGCTTTCTGCCCCCTGCCCTAAGAGAGGAGGCCATAATCTGTGAATACGCATCAGGGAAAACAGTTTTCAAGAGACCAAAGTGTTTTTTTCCTGATTCGTTAAAAATATGAAACAATTTAAACGTTCTTCCCATTGAAACAACATAAATATTTTTATCACCACTATTTTAATGCATACCTTTCTTCTTTATAATTTCATTATACTTTGTGCCAACCTTTTTGTGTTTCTTGCGAGAAAAGAAGCAGAGTTCATTTAAAACACTCCTGTTTATGATGGATGAAACCACAAGCCTTTTGTGATGTTAACTCGCTCGGAGGAAGAGAATTTGAACTTCAGAGTATTTTGTGTTTGGAGAGAAAGCGCACCAAAGAGAATAGGCTCTTTTTGATGCATTGTATTACAGGAAGGAAAAGATCAAGGAAGAGCTGGTCTTAAAAATGTCAAAATATGAGAATTTGATGGGAAGAAAGAAGGAAAACAGAGCAGTTGGAAATGCAAAGATAAAAGAGCTGGATCCAGACATGTCTATGTAATTTCCCAAAAATGGAAATTGTACTAGCAATTTGGAAAGAGATATCGAAAAACAATACGCATTGACTGCTGCTTGTTTTTTGCAGCGATGAAACTGGAAGGGTCTTAGAACACATGGTACAATGGGCTCATGATTCATCTACATATGGCCTTGTCCTTGGTGACTGATGAAGAGAGAAGCCAGTTTCATAAGGAATTAAGCATGAAGAGGAAGCTGAACCCCTTTTCTAGGAAGAAAAAAAATCCTCTGTTAGGCTTCTAGGTTATCAGTAGAAACGTGAACTAGCTCAGCCAATTAAAGCCACATTGAGATGGATCACATATGCAAGGCCTTTCAATCTTCCAAAAACTCCGGTATGTGGGCATCTCTTCCCCTGTTCTCCTGATGACCCAGGAGTTGACTTGTCCAAAGCTGTTAAAGTAGCTGGTAGTTGAGTCCAGGTGCAAATCAAATTCTTTCCACTACATGAATGATTCTTAAAAGCTGGCTGCTTATCAAAATCATTTGGAAAGCTTTGTAAAAATACAGATTCTTGGGCCTCAGCCCAGGAAATTCTGATTCAGTAGTCTAGAGCATGCTCTAAGAATCTCTTTCTCTCTCTTTCTCTCTCTCTCTCTTTTATTATTATTTTTTAAATTCTACCACTGACTCTGATATAGTTGATTTGGGGAAATGCTGTATGCATTTGCAACCAGAGATGATGTAAGAATGAGTAAAGATAAGAGCCCAGAGAAGATGGTAGAATATAGCACTTCACAGCTTTGTGAACTGCCTACAAAACACGTGGTCTTATAGAACTTAGCCATACCTGAAACACATGCTTAGGTGTTTCTCTAACCTTACTCCTTTATCCCCAGACCACCCTTGCCAGCCCAACTTCTCCAGGCCTCCTGTGATTTGCAAGGATGCTGTCAGAAGGTTCGTACTGGTGCCACATCGTATTCTCCCGATAAAACACAATGGGATACTCAGTCCTGCCTCAGTAGGAGGAAATGGAAGAGGCGTTTGCAATTAAATTCACTCTCAAAGAACCTTAACCTCGACCTTGTTTCCAAACAAGAGTGTTTAAAAGATCTGGCGAAGTACGCATCATCCCCAGCCACATACCCAATTATTCTTTATTTTATTCAAAATATTAAGTGCTAAAGCATTCAGAGATCTCATCTATTTATGGGTCTAAATAAACAGGTTTAAATAGGAAAACATCTTCTGTAAACCATAACAAAAGTGTCACGTCAAAAAAAAATTATAAAGTTTACGCAGCTATGTCTGCATTTGACAGTTTTACAACATCCAGAAATGGACTGGCTTTTTGGGAATGACAGAAGAAACACATTCACATTCATAAGGCAGAGATTGTACCAGTTGAAACCCAGTTCCTGTGCAGAAGTCTGTTTCATTCTTCACCTGTTATTAAGCCACTATGTTTAAAAATAAAAATTCGCCAGGGAATCTTATGAAAGGAGGAGGAGATAGAAAGACCTGGAAGGGACTGGAACTCCATAAGCAGAACAACAGAACCAGGGGTCTTTTCTGAGAGATAGTCCAACCAAGGACCATTCATGGAGTGAATTTGCACAGATGTAGCCCATGGCAGCTCAGTCTCTAATTGGGCTCCCTAGTAAGGGGAACAGGGGCTGTCTCTGACATGAACTCAGTGGCTGGCTCTTTGATCACCTTGCCGTGAAGGGGGGGCAGTCTTACCAGGCCACAGAGGAAGACTATGAAAGACAGTCCTGATGAGACCTGATAGGCTAGAGTCAGGGAAGGGGAGGAGATCCTCCCCTATCAGTGGCCTGGGAAGGGGCATGGGAGGAGATGAGGGAGGGAATGGAAGGAGGGTAGAATTAAGAGGGGATGAGGGTGGGGGGCTACAGCTGGGATACAAAGTGAATAATTTTAATAAATAAAAAATTATATATATAAATAAAAATAATAATTAAATAAAATAAAAATCCTCAGATATCCAGTATATGTCATTCGGAGCTATCATGTAAACCCAGGACATTCTAGTTGTATTAGCTTAAGCTGTTTACTTGGGTCTTAGGATTCTAGTTCCTTAGGGTGCATGGCATCACTTCTGGACATCTACATTTTCTGTCATGTCCAGGGATAGTTGCAAAGTTCTAAACCAGCTTCTAGAACTTCCAGTTGGTGATAAGGTCTTGTTACAGTCTCCTCAAACTCCACTGGGTGTCAGGTCAGGTCGGCTCACCACTCTGTCAGAGCCAGACAACTCAGTTTCCCCCATTCTATGTTTTCTTTAAAAACAATAGAATATTCCATCTTGACAAAACAAAACAAAACTTATCCAAATCTAATGTTGTTACCACAGATGAACAGACCTAACACTTAGCAGAAAGAGAAGATGCCACAGCTGAGAGGCCTGTGATCTTTCCATTGGTTTCAGAGGGATGGGTCAAAGTTCCCAGTCTGAGTAAATACCATTACCCTGTTGCTCCTCGTGAATGGGGAACTAAGGAGCGCAGGAGTGTGCTCTCTCATTCCACAGCTAGAAGATTGTGATCCAGAACCACAAGGCTTAGCTCTCTGGGGAGTTTCAGCTCAAATATAGAGACCGGATCAGGGTGAGAAGAGCGGGAGCTTCTGCCTGGTTGTGTGATTGTCACCAAAAAGACAACTGCACTTTTGATGGCTCCATTCAACAAAAGTTTCTGTCTTCCACATGCCAAGCTGGTGAGCAGGGAGTCAGTAAAAGAGAAATGGCTCTTATTTCCCCCCCCACACACACCTCACAAACAGGTGAAGGAAATGCATGAAATTTAGACAAATTGCCAAACTGGTGAATAAGAAAGCTTGGCAAGATCAGGGAGGCCTTTAGGCAGAAGGGTATAATTCAGTACTGATTCTAGTTTGCTCAAGGGTTAACAAAACAGCTTGGTGCAAGTGGGGAGGAGAGCAGAGAAACCATGGTGACCATCCAGATGTGCAATGATCCTGACTTGGACAGGGGGCATTTTGCAATCAAATAGGTGAACTGTCACTGACAACTGAGGGTTGGGTAAACACCAGTGTGGTTCCCTCCATGATGGGATGAAATGGAAGCTAGAGTGCAGCTGATGAGACTTGCAGCACCTTCATTCTGATCCAGCTTAGCCTGTGCTAGACATACAGGGTCTCAAAAAAGAGGGAACATGCACTTCTCCATGCACTCAGGGCTTGTTTGCTCTAATACAGAGGGAAAGTGAGACCATTAGGCAAACCCTGAACACAGGCCAAGAGTGAGTGACTATCATTTTATTGGCTCTTCATCTTCAGATTCCTTGCTATATCTGGGCAACTTAATGGCCATATTAAATGCTCACAATTAGTACAATTCTGGAAATAAAATTCTTGCTTTGAAATTTGTCTTCATAGCGGCAAGATTCTTTTCCTTAGACTGGTGTCATGGAATTGACATGGCAATAATTGCTATAGAAAAACAAAAGCTTGGGTACCACCCGGAGAAGCTGCCATCTCTGAAATACATGTGAATTCCTATTTAAAAGTGACTATGCTCCCCTCTCTTCCCCATTCTTCTCTCTACTCCTCTTGTTATATTTATTTCTTTCTCTTTTTCCCTTGTTTCCTTCCTTTCTCCTTTCCTTCCTTCCTTCCTTCCTTCCTTCCTTCCTTCCTTCCTTCCTTCCTTCCTTCCTTCCTTGCTTCCTTCCTTTCTCTATTCCCAAGAAGACTGGAAGTCTAACAAGAGACTCAGGCTAAATTTTCTAGAGTACTAAGAAATAACTATCAGCATTTCCTGAAGGAAAATCTAAAAACATGATGGGTTGCCCTGGTTGGCAACGTAGCTGCTTCATGAATCATTGTGACTGATTTTCAGCAAGGTTTTGGTCTATTACAGCATGCCTTCATGACAATGAATCATCCTTGATAATCTAGGAGAACTGTGTGGTCCAGCCACTTCCCTCGAATATGAAGGAGATGGAGAAATGTGGCTTTGACATGGGTAGGTGCCCGAGATTCTGCAATCCTCTTGCTGCTCAGGATGATGTCATGATCAGAGCTAACCAGGAATCTCACTCACTGCACCTGGCAGACACATGGGAGATCGTCTGAAGTCAATGTCTCGGGACACATAGCCGTGCCACCCACTTCAAAGCTTGTCTGTTTTATTTTGTCTCTCTTGTCACATAGACAAGTAACACAGGGTATAGAAACAAACATTCCAGGCAAGAATACCTCCCCCTGTTGGAAATGCTTTCCCCTCCAGGAATTCTTTCAACATCAGGACAAACAGGTTGGATGCTCATCTCTGAGGTTTCTTTTGTATTCTGCATGTAAATATGAAAGAATTTTTTCTGACAATTGTCTTGCTCCTTGTCTGATTCTTTCAGTAGATGCTACATTTCTCAGAGAGTGTGTCCCAAATGCTTTATGTCTATGAAGCTCTTTGCAAACACTAATAGACAAATGGTTAGTTTATATAAAGCGCACAGGTATTGTTCTGACATAGGCAGTGGGGAGAACATAATTTGTTTTTTTTTTATTAAAGAGGAATGAGAAATCAAATTCTAGATGATCCAACCTTTTAATCCAGGAGGCAAAGGAGTAAAGAAGATTTACATTTAGGAGCCACCAAGATAACTCAGTAGGTAAAGGTGCTTGCTGCACAAGCCTGTCAACATGAGGTCGAGTCACAGAACTCACATAGAGATGAGAGGAGAGAATCAACCCCACAAGGTGGTCCTCTGACCTCTACAAGTGTAGTACACATGACCCCAAGCACTCAACATTCTCACTCACACAATAATAACGATAAAAAACAAAATTTAAAATATTTAAACTTTGATCTTTGCCAAATGTAAAATGACATTTAAGTTCAGGTTTATCTGTAGAAGGAAATCAAATCTGGGATTTACTCTTCCATCTTTATTCTTATGCCCTCACTTTTGAGCAAACACCAGAACGCTGAACTTATTTATAATCTCTTAATTTAAAACACAAACCTGTGCTAACCCAGAACCGGGAAGACAAATGTCACAAATGGAATAACTGTAGAAGTCAGAAAACTAGAAAACAGGCACTGAAAGGTGGAGAAGAAAAGTCTCAGGGGAGAATGGATAGTAGAATACAGATGGTATAAAGGGAGAAAGGGAAACGGAGGGAAAGGCGTTAAGTGTGGGGAGTAAGGGTATAGGGAGGAAGAAGGCAAAGGGGGGATGACTAACACTAAAGAAACATACTGTTCTATAAGCTTTTCCAAAAAATATAGTAAAAGGAGCTCAAGAGGAATGTGGCTCAGAAGCTAAGAGCGTTTGCCACTCTCCTGGAGGACCTGAATTTGGGTCCCCATACCCACATCAGGTAACTTACAATCACCTGTAATTTCAGCTCTAAGGGCATCCAGTGCTCTCCTCTGGCCTTTGTGGGCAGCCACACCTATGTGTAACACACACACACACACACACACACACACATACACAAACACACCAAAAAAGAAATAAACAAGTAAAAATTTTAAAAATACATACTACATATAATTTTATGCTGGCTAACTTACATAGTGCCAGAAGGTGCTATGCAGGTTGCTGGGAGAGAAGGTTATGAACAATCTTACCTAGATGTCACCTCTTCAAGCTGTAGTAATCACCAGCCTGGCCAGATGTGCCCACTGGTACAATAATGGCATGATAGTTATTGGAGTAATCAACAACTCTCTGATTGGATTATGGGTCTGCTCTACAGGAAAGAACTCATGCCTAGTACTATAACCTTGCCCTAGACCCCGTGACTGGAGAGGGCATGGGCTCTAGGGGGAAAGTATTCCTATTACTTTGCTAAGTGGATATGGTATTAAAGTGCCTTCTCGATATTTATCTGTATACACACATATAGCTCAGCTCTCAACCCTCATCAGACAAGCTTTTTTCCAGGAAACCATGGTTAATACAGAGACTCATAACTGGGCAAGGGCCAAAAATAAATAATTGTGACGTGACTGGTTTTAAATAGAACATCTATATCCCCCCTTGCCACAAAGGCTCAGGGAACATTGTAGAAGAGTTGAATGAAAAAATAAAACAAAACAAAACAAAACAACCCAAAACTATAAGATCTAGAGGGGTTGTGTCAAAACATTGTCATCTGGATATAACACAGCCGGTGGATTCATGAACTCACTGCTGCTGTGGCTACATGTGTAAGACCTGCACAGGGTTAAGCCTGTCAATGTATTATCATAGAAGGGCGAACGGCTCATGAGACCTCCCCTTCTTCGAGTCATGCGGTATCACATACTTTGGTGATGAAACACGTAATATACCACCCATACTCCAGCCTACCCATGCTCAGCAGGGCAACCTTATCTAAACTCAGTGGGTTACATACACACAAGACAAGAAGGTAGGAGGGGGATTCTTTTTCTTCTGAAGAATAATTTTTCCAGAGGGTGGAGGATTGGGAGATGAAGAATAGTAGTAAGAGGTAGAAATGACCCAAATTCAACATGTATATGTATGAAACTTTCAAATAATAAAGAATAAGTATGTCTTTAAAAATAGACTTCTGAGGTCACAGTGGCCATAAAGAAGGTAGGGAAGGCTTGAGTTTTACAGAAAACCCCAGGAAGACAGTGCACATCTGAGTTTTCAATGACTATGTGTTCATAAGTAAAACTCTATGTTCTCAAACTTACTCATATATATGCTCATATTTTACATGATTCAGTTTTCTGACAACATTGACTATTGAATTACTTACATTTCCTTGCATTTAGGAGTTTCTTTAAAAAACTTTCTGTTGTGTATATTAATTTATAATAGTTCTCGTGTGACTTCTGTTTTGAGACAGGGTTCCACTCTGTAGCCCCTCTTGGCTTGAAATTCACTAGCACACTAAAGCCTCAAATTCTTGACAGCCTCTCCAGTGCAAGGGTTATGGAAAGAAGTGCCATGTCTGGGACATTTCCACACACAAATACGGTGTTCTTTGGTCATGTTCAGTAGCAATGGTTTTCTGTAAAAGCCATGATGTTTACATGCGGTTCTAATGTTATAACTCAATCCACAGTATGCCATGCAGAAACTAAGTGAGGGAACAGAGGCAGGTGTGAGCTCTTCTCCTGCCTCATATATCTGTGTGTCCTTAGTAGCTGTGGACACTCTGTAGCTGTGTTTCCTGATCTTCTTAGAAAGAAAAAAAAATAATGTAAGGTTATGAATATTAAGTTAGATCATGAATCTAAAACCCAGCACCTGACACCTGCTAAGCTTCTGACAAAAGCTAAGCAATACACACACACACACACACACACACACACACTGGTGGGAAAGAGAACCAGAGAGAGAGAGAGAGAGAGAGAGAGAGAGAGAGAGAGAGAGAGAGAGGAGAGAGCTCTAAACCTACAGATGTCTTTTAGCTTCTTCCTAAACGTAAAGAACAGCTCCTGTCAGCATCTTAGGGGTAGACATTTTATAAAGGAGTGAGTAAAACAAGAGAAGAGAACTTTACAAACCAGTAGCCAATCAGGATGTACTCCTCTCCCATTACCTCAGAGTAGTTTGAAAGTGGCTTCATTAAGTAGACTCTATCCTTTAGTTATCCTTGCTTGGTCACTTCAGATTTGAGAGTTTAACTTGGACCTGGGCATGGTGGCTCAGACCTGTAATCCCAGCACTTGGGAGTTAAATAGGATTGCTGCAAGTTCAAGGCTAGCCCAGGCTGCATTCTGAGACCTTGTCTAAATTTTCTCCTTATCAAAAGCAAGTTTTAATTGTGTAATCAGGCTTCAAGGGTTCTAAAGAATCTGGACTCGGTTACTTTCTTCCAGATTATGCAATGGTTGACAAGACCCGCTGTAAACTGTGGAAATGCAGATACAAAGTTAAAAAGTGTGCTTGTCTACATAAATATTTACAAACTTCCTAGACCCTAAACTGAAGAGGCTAAGGCCTCTGCTGCCGTGTTCACAGTGCTGATATTCTCAGCATTTGGCCCAGCTGACAGTCCTACTTAGTGGAAATATGCCTAACTTTCTCAGCCCACAAGAATTTATCAAATCCCAGTTATGTGTTAGACATCATATTTCGTGTCATGTAATCAAAGCAACCAAAATAGAAAAGGCCCTGCTCTCATGAAGTTTACATTCTAGAAAATACTTGGGTGGCAGGGAATGATAGATGATGATGAAGAAAAATGATGTCATGACTGGGAGATGAAATGGGGTGTGGAGAAAGACCTAGCATCAGTGTTCCAAAAACCATCACTTCAAGGAGGATAATTTCACCTCTTTGCACTTTTATTTGGAATAGTTCATATGAGTCTGAGGGGTGTAATTAAAGAATGGGAAGGAGTTAATGAGTTTATAAAAATAAATTCCCTTTTCTCTGGGAACACTGGCTCCAAGCACCCTCTTGGAGGGCTCCAGCGGACTCTGCATTCATTGCACAAGAACACTACAGGCTTCTGACTCATAACTCCCCGAAAGCCCCATTGACCAGGATAGATCTTGAAGCCCACCAAATGTTCCTATTCTGTAGACGATTATGAAACATGGAACAATCAGAGAGAAAGAGAGGGAGAGAAAGAGAGAGAGAGGTACAATAAGAAGTTCATGTACAGAACTTGCCATTTGCACAGACACCATTCAGGACACCCTAATTCTTGAAATATTAACAGAGGCTTCCTTCTTTCCTCTGATTACACACACACACACACACACACACACACACACACACACTAACAATATCTGTTAGGTGTTCAGTATGTTTCTTGCTCCCTCCCCTAACACTTGGGGAAAAAAGATGTATGCATATACAGACACACATATATATGATATGCCTATATGTGGGTGCTGGTTCATGGCTTGGTTATATTTGCCTCCTAGTCAAGTGCTTATATCACAAAAGTTTTAGTTGGTTCTTTTTTTGCTGTAAGTAACACAAGCATCTTCAAATTTCCTTCTTGGTGTATCTTTTGCAAAGTCTTCACTTGACCTGACTGATGTTTTCAGATCTTGCAGACCGGCTGATTTTTGCACGGACTGCAACTTCAATACGCAAACCCGATGACTCTTTGAATAGCCGATTTTCAAGCTAAAAGAAGAAATGAACGTGATTTCTCATTAGTGGGAAAAAACATATAGATAGATAGATAGATAGATAGATAGATAGATAGATAGATAGATAGATAGATGCGCTGTGTTTTAATTCTACCCATCACGTTGTTGGTAACGACCGCAGAATGTGCCCGCAGGTTCTCCCTAAAGCAGGGTTTTGTCTGAAGTTGTTGGAAAGCTGTTTTCCTGCCTAACATTATTTTCCCCTGATTTATTCATCCCCGATGTGCTCCAGAAAATTCTTGTTGCCTAGCGATTGTTCTTCAACGTTGACCCACTGCCGAGGTTCCTTTTAGTTTTAGTCTCCCTGCCACACGCTCACATGGGCATGTGAGCTGAAGGAGCCGGTGGAGGGCAAGGAGAGGAGGGTCTCTTGTTGGCCACAGGCTCCTGCCAGCCGCTGGCCAGCAAGCCTGTGTTAACGCCACCGTAAGGGTCAGGGCCCTCTAGGTTGGGGGCCTTGGCCAGCCCTGCTAAGGCTCCACTGCTTGACCAGAGCGTCCAGCAGGGCTGCTCTCCCCAGCGGCAAGGGACCACGGAGTTTGTGGCGATCCGCTAGCTGTTGGCTCTGGCCGCCTCAGCCCGTGCTCCCGAAGACGGAGCCCCACGCAGGCGAAGCTCCGTCCGCCGGGGCAGAAGCCCAGACCTCGGACTGGAGAGGAATGAGGGGCCGGGAGCCTGGGTCGGGGGATTTCCTCCTGCGCGCCCCTCTCCAACGGGAGCGGAAAATGTGATTTGCTGTGCATTCCAGGCGCGGTTCCCTGGGGTGACCTCTCCCACCCAGCCGGGCGGGGTGTGTGTGTGTTGGGGGTGGGGGGGAGTAGACAAAGAGGCGAGTCGGGCGGAGAGGGGGACCCCGCGGGGAAGCAGGAGGGGTGCAGTGGGCGGGAGCACTACCGGGAAAGGGGGCGGATAGCGGGTCCCGCGGCGGCGACGGCGCCTGACCAATGGAGAGGGGCGGCCCCCGGGCGCTCGGCCGGCGGCATTTAAACCGGGGACCGGGAGATGCCCTCCGCTCTCGCCCTTCGCCAACCTGAAGACCTAGAGCACCGCCACCGCCGTGGTCGCACGCTCCGTCTCGCTCCATCCGCGCCGAGCCCGGGTGGCTCGAGCCGTGGTCGCACGCAGTGCCACGCGTTTGCAGCGAGGGACCCCAAGACCCACGACGCTGACAGGTGAGAGCAGCAGCACTGGGTCGTGTGTGTGTGTGTGTGTGTGTGTGTGTGTGTGTGAGTGTGTGTGTGCGTGTTGGTACCAGGGTTAGCCAAGGAGTCCCTAGGGTCCGTACCACCCCAAGACTTCAATTGCAGCGCAGCCCCTTGGTGCACCGAAGTCCTGGGGAGGGGGGTGTCCCTGGAGTAGTCCTCCTTGATTATCCGAGCCTGGTCCAGCGGCTGAGGGAGATGCCGGGACTTCGGGAGGCACTGGGTCAACGGGGTGGAAGGAAGAGAAGGGAGAGGAGTTGTCAAGGGTGCTCGCTCGCTCGTCCCGTTTGCACTTGCGTGGGGCCCTGCAGACACCGTCCTGGCGCTGGCCGCACGGAGCCGGCGGGAGTCGCCTGGCCGGGGAGGTGCACAGTTGCAAGCTGCAGCTGGGGACAGCGCCCTCGGAGGGGCTGGGCGCCCGGCTGGCCTTGGGGTTTCTGTAGGGGCGGCGGGTCCCCGGCGCGGTTGAGTGCCAACTGCTGTGGACGTGGGAATCGGTGGCCTGAGTGTGGGCAGATATGATGGAGACAGAACCCCTCGTGGCTCAACAACCGCGAGAGGTCGGGGATCGGGCACCTCGAGGTTAGAGCGCTTCCCGGGGCACGCGCCGCACACTCCCGTGCAAACTGTGCTGGGGCCGGGCGCGTGGCTGTCTGTCCTGAGCCTTTCGGGGCGGGGGGTGGAGGGTTCCGTGCTCTCATCCTCGGTCCCGCAGACGTGCAGGCGCCAAGCGGCCACCACTGACTGGTTCCCACTTCCGCGGATGTCGGCTGGTCCGTACCCCACAGGCACCGGTCTCGCCTCGCCGCGCCTCGCTAGCGGCTCGGTTTGACTGCGCGCAGCCTCGCCTCTGTCCCCCGCGGACTGCCTAGCCCGTTCCCGGGAGCCCTCTCTATTTCCCGGTGAGAGCGAATGGGGAGGTCCGTGTGGCTGTCACCTCCCTGGCCCTAGTTACTTGCAGACTTCTAGTAGAAAATAGCCTATTTTCTATGGCTCTAGGCTGGCTGTTCCCCGTCTGACGCTCAGCAGCTTGGTATTTTCCTGTGCCCCGCAGCTCTAGCGACGATCCTACCGGCGAGGCTGGCGAGGGATACCAGAGGACCAGCTTTTGCTGGGAGCACCTTCGCGCGCGCGAGAGAGCCTAAACCTGGCTCTCTGTTCTAGCTCAGTAGCCCTCTTCCCCTCCCTCGGCCGAATGCAATTCCCTACTCTTTGATGGAGAAATATAGCCTAGAAGTGAGGGGTTAAAAATCTCTCTTAACTGTTGGAGGGCAGGAGGACGACCATCAGCAGGTAATTGGATCTCTTGGTGGAAAGAGCAAACCCAAGCGTACGCACGTCTGTTTATGTTCCCCCGAGATGGTGCCAGGATAGGAACTGATTAAAACAATCTCTTGTGTTCAATGGGTCACTAGGGCTTTAAACTGTCCCAGAGACTCCGGAGTGGTGGTTTCCTTCTGACTGCTCTTACAAGTTAAATAAATAGCGTAGAAGAGGTTAAGATAACCCCATCCCAGGGTGAGGAGTCTTCTTTCACCCCAGGGCTGCCCTTCCTACTCACCCCCCCCTTTTTTTTCTTTTTGGGACAAGGCAGCACAGGGGACTTTGGAGTACAGACTTTTCAAAGCAAAGAGGAAAAAAAAAATTTTAAAAAAACAAGAGCCTCCTTCGCCACCACTCCAAACAAGGCTACAGATGTAGGTGCTTCCATTATTCTCATTGGTCACGTCGCACCGTTGGATTTGTTAGAAGTTGCCAATTATTTAATCTCTCTTTCTCTCTCTCTCTCTCTCTCTCTCTCTCTCTCTCTCTCTCTCTCTCTCTCTGTGTGTGTGTGTGTGTGTGTGTGTGTGTTTAACCCCCAGGTCATTGTAGGAATTAGAGTCTTTTGTAAACTTTCTAATTTCACAGCTTTCCTATTTTCTTTAAAGTTCACTTTGAGTGAAATGTTTTGGTAACCCACAATTTGTAGGAAATCCAGGTTGGCTAATGTGGTTTTCACACCAGCGCTTGCACAGGGAGGAACAGAAACATGTTAAGTCTTCACATCTCTCAATCAATGTCCACCTCTTGTCCTTCTAAACTTAAGATGTTGGTGACCTCAGTCTTAATGGTCCAGTATCCAAAGTGACAGAATACAGAAAAACCAAAACCAACCAACCAAACAAAGATCCTCACAGCCCTAGACTTCTCCCCAAGAAATGCTTGCTGGCAGCAAAGCTTTGGAGTGTGTTCCAGAACGCAAAGCCAAAGATATACAGGGAAACTTCAGCCTTTTATGTAAAGGGAAGAAGAGGGAGGCAGTTAAGATTGGTGACTGCATACTTAACTGAAAGGCACTGATCAGGCAAGTGCTACCAGCCCGTGTCTTACATCTGCAAAGAATTTTCTTTAGTTTTAACATATGGTCTTAGAAATGAAAAGTACAACAGGAATTCCTGTGACAGGAGAACTTTTTTCCTTCGCATGCAAACATGAAAATACAAAATAGATAATTGTTATATTTACAATATTTGTCAAAATTTACTGCATTAAAAAAACAAAGCCACATGTTCCTTGTTAAATGTACTGTGCTAGATGTCAGGGGCCTGGTGACTAAGGACATGTTAGAGTTAGACAGAGCCGGTCTCAAACCCTGGCTATCCACTTTATAAGCTACGTGACCTCGGATGAGTTCCTGACTAGTAACAGAAAGACATTATTATATACCTCATATTTTATTGTGACACAGCTTGGATAGTATTTAGCATAACGCCTGACATAGTAAGGGATAAAAAATAAGTGGTACCTTTTATTACTAGTGGTTGTGTTGGGCACCAGAGACCAGAGGGTGATTCTGAATTTAATCCTGAATCCCACTTACGTTTTACCATTACAAAATGCAACATATACCTTTGCTGTCACTCAGTAGAGCTGACTGGTGAGCACTGGATATTTATACTTTCTAATTCACTTCCTGTTGTCATAAATGATTGTATGCAATTATTAACGTCACTTAAAAAATAAAATCTTCCGGGGAACTATGAAGATAGTTAGCCACCAGGTGTCCCCTCCCTACCTCGTGTGCTGTTGGGTTCCAGCCTGACTTAACCCAAATGGGCAGATTATTCTCAAGAGACTTGCAACATGCAGGGAATAAAATTTATGATGTGTGCCAATCATTAATTTTTCTTATCTCCTTGGTATAACTTATCTGAGAAATAAATCAACCTTCATTCTTTTTTAAGGAATTCCCTAGCTAATTACTAGAGGCTGATTCTAAAATTTACAATCAAAGACCTAACTAAAAGTAACTTTCATTCTTCCTAAAGATTAAGGCTCAAGGGAAAAAAAGAGAAATGGATTGTTTTAAAATCTGGCCTGTCTATAAAGCATTTGCTGCAAATTCTATTGTGTTTTCTGCCAGGAGAATGAGCTGATGTCATTCTTGTTGCCTGTCTTTCTAAAGGTCGTCCAGCAGGAACAATGAGCTGGTTCAGGTACTGAAATCTGGAGTTCACTGTAATCCTTACCCAAAACTCCATCTAATTCACTGAATGAACAGGTTGCTTGGCGAATGTGAGAGACTCAATGAGAGGTGTGTTGAAAGGAGCTGGCCCCAGATTTCCTAAATACATCGGGAATATTGGAAACAAGTCATACATACCTTTTAGATTTCCAAATCTCCAGACTCCAAAGACTACTCTTAGTGCTTGTGTGAATTTTTCAACAATTTACCAGGGCAGAGGTGATTACTACGGCTTTCCTTGCTGGTAGTTGTTTAATCTTGAACACCAAGGGAACTGGGGACAAGCAGGAGGTGGTAAAGACCTGTTTTGAGGGTCTGTCCTTTGGAGGAGGTTAGTGGCAAAAGGAAAAAGAGTTGAAGGTAAAGTAAAGCTTGCTGGCAGAGAAAAGTTCCAGAGGAAGCTTACCTCAAAATATTAGCACATCACTTCCAGCAGAAATGCACTAAGGAGATGTTGAGGTGGGGTTTGGAATGAAGAATGATGCCATCTGTATAGGAGAACCCGGGGAGATGTTGCATATCATGAGTTCAGGGGATACACCTGAATGCAATGGCGTGACTAAGATACTTTCAAAATGGAAATTACAACGGAGCTAATGATTGGACACGGGTGGGGAGTCATGAGGGGCTAAATCTGGACCAGTATTTCAACTGGTTTTGAGTCATGTAGCACACTGCTAGGGGTTGATGAGGAAGGAATTGTCCTCAAGGAGATGCCATCCTCTTTATTTGCTGCATGCCAGTCATACACAGAAATCACTGAGCACTCGGTGAAAACACAGGTGCAATTCCAAGCGGAACGCCCTCAAATTCCTTGGTCGAGTCACCCGCACTTGCTGGGAGCGGGCTTGATGAGTGGACACGGTGATTGGCAGAGTTGGCCTCAGCCTTTCCTGTGCGGCCCCCCAACCCCCGTATTCTTTGTCAAGTCAGCCCTCAGAAGCACACTGGGCACTCTACTCAAGCCAGAGCAGCTGCAGTTTCTGTTCTTCGATGTTCTTGGAGGGTTGCGTTTTTGTTTTTTTCTTTTCTCTGAAACATGCCAAAGTCTAAGAACCTGAAAGCCTTTTAAAGATTAAGCATTTTAAAATGATAAAGTAAAAAAAAAAAAGACTTTTTCTTTACACAAGACTTTAACAAATCTTAGTTTTCTTTTTTCTTTTCTTGTTTTTTTTTATTTTATTTATTTATTTATTTATTTTTTTGTGAAAAGCCAGCCAGATGTAGACTCTTTTGGATTATGAGGTACACACTCTTGCATAGGAACAGAAAGTTTTCCCAAATTAAAACCCAAACCATAGTCAACTAATTGCGAATATATTGCTTTATCACTAGGTTAAAAATAAAACTCAGTGTTCTGCATAAGACCAAATAAGAACTTGAGAGCACTTGGAGCTTTCCTAGAAAAAGAAAGACAAGTATTATGAAGCGGTCTAGGCTTGAAGAAATCTACACTTCTGAGGGTCAGAAGGCAAAGGCACTGCAGGCAGCTGGCCCCTTGACACCAGGGATGTTATTTTCAGGTGCAAAGGACAGAAACTGTATCAAATGTATGTGGTATAATAACCAATCACTTAGCAAATGTTCAGCCACACCTCCTCTGGGTCAGGAATGAAGGGTCAGATGATGGATTCACCCTCATCAACTCTCAGGATAGATATCTGTGCAATAATAGATATAAATAAGCCCGGAAAGAAAAGTTCAATAAATAAGGAGTCCTGAGCTGGTCTGGAAAAATAAATCGCAGCTTTGTGGATAGGTATGTGTGGAATAGTATGGCCCTCTGTCATAAACTGTCACATGCAGTCAACACACATCCACCGTCAGCCTCTGTGGTTATGGACACTGAGGTGCTGAACCTGAAAAGAGTGAATTGCCTTAGAGGTTATTTTTTAGTAGATAAGGGGGAAGATTTTCAACCTAGGTCTAGGGGTCATCTGTCTTAATATTTCTTGGAATTAGCAGCTTTATTTTTAGCTCTTCACCTTTTATTTTAGATTCTGGCCCTTAAATGGAGCCATCAGAAACTTGTGAAAATGTCTCTGATTGACAACATAGTTCCTGGGAGACAGAATGGTCATGGCTCAAGTTACCCTGGGCTCTGGAAAAAAAAAAAAACAAAACCTGTACTATTTTATAACTGGACTATCATAAGTGATGTTTTCTAAGACAAAATAAAGCAATTAATTTTGTTGTTGTTGCGGTGCTCAACATGGCTCTGTTTAAAGAAGGGGATGTTGTTACATAAACTGAGAAAAGCCGGAGAACCTACAGTTGGAACAGGAGTTAAATGTCTCATTATCAACTCCAAACTTGAACCTGTTCCAAAGTATTAAGTTAATGTTGAGAAATGATGACATTTCAGACTAATTTTAATGCAACATTTAATTATCTAGATTTGACACCAGCCTTAGGGTTGAATGGTCCTTACTTGTCATCAGTTGTCCCTTAAAGAAGATACATCTTATGCTGCATTAATCTCTTAAAGATAGTTGGTCTAGATAATGATGCGAACTTACCTGGTTCCTTGGAGACGAAGGTTATATTAAATAAGATTATATTAATATACACTCAGTGGTTGTGACATGCAATACTGCTATTCAGCAGAGAGAAAATGGGTGCTTTACAGCTGTGTGCTTGTACAACAAATCATAATCATGGGTCAGAGAAAACCTCAGGGCACTGCCATGCCTGGAAGAGAGGCTATGAATTTGAAACCGTTCTCATTGAAAAGAAAACTCTTCTGAGTTTCAGTAACTCCCAGTGTACGCACGCCAACAAGTGTCACAGGCCTTGAGCTGAGTGAGAAGGCTGACTGACTGAGTCAGGGACTGTATATTAAAAGTTCCCCAGATGACTGTCCAGGGAGACTCTTAACAGCCTGCTGTCTCTCTTCTGTCTCCTCCTGTCTGACCTGTCCTTTCTGAACAACCTTGCCTCTGGAAGAGTCCTCTTTTCTCTGATTTTCTTTGTTCAGCCCATTCATTTTCCTGCCTCTCCCTCTAAGTTCTTCCCCCACCCCAGCTCCAAGTTTTGCTTCCCTTATTTATTTATTTTTTTAATAACTGTTATATGTCCTCGCCATAGAGGATTCATATCAAGGTCCAGACTTGCTCGCAATTCACTGTCATCAGTGCTTATGATACTTATGAAAGTAAATATTTATGTACTTACCCGATTGTGCCTGTTTTCTACCCTTATTTATTCATTTTTACATATTTTGAAGTAACTCTCCACATACAAAATACACATGTGACATGAAAACAGAAGGACTATTCCAGGGAAGGAAAGGACACAAGAAAACAGTGTGGGGAGCTGAGCATCAGGAAGTCACAGTGACGGATATGTTTGAAAATTCATAATGAAACCCGTTTTGTATACCAACTTAAAGTCAAAGGAATGAAAGGTCTACCTGGCCAATTAATCAGACAAATATTCTACACATACATATAGGCGCATTAGGTCACTGACACATTTTACCACTTAAAAAAGCAGAAAAGTGGGTCTTGGAGAGACAACTCAGAAGTTAAGAACACTTTCTCTTCTTCCAGAAGAGCTGAGTTCAGTTGCCAGCACCCACAATGGGTAGCTAACAATTGCCTATAACTCCAACTCCAGGGATTCTGCCACTCTCTTTTCCCCCCTCAGGCGCGCACACACACACACACACACAAAGAGAGAGAGAGAGAGAGAGAGAGATCGTGGCATGAAAATGATACCAGGCATCTCTATTTTTGGTCTCCTGTCCGAAATCCTTCCTCTTCTATTACAGGCTTGCTGGTCTCTTTCCAATGCCGGAACAGGGAAAAGTCTCCTGTTGTCAAGCATTAAAAAAAAAAAAAAAAAAAAAAAAAAAAAACACATGAAGTTGTGTCAGGAGCCAGTAAGGAATTCTCTTCGAAGCTGGTGGGATGACGAGACAGGTCCTGACTGAGTTTAAAGCTTGGCAAATTCACTGTTTGACCTGTGTCGAATTACTCAGTTTGATGGCTGAGAGAGTCATGGGAATAATAGTATTTAATAGCTAGCGGTACTGGAAGGAGTCAGTGCAGCTGAAGTGTGTAGTGAGTACAAAATAAGATGTGAGATGCAATTATTAATGTTTATTAAAAAACGTTCTCACTGTCTGTGTCTCCTCTCTGTGCCCCTTGTTTAGAATGAACCGCACCGCTTACACTGTGGGAGCTTTGCTTCTCCTTTTGGGGACCCTACTGCCGGCTGCTGAAGGGAAAAAGAAAGGGTCCCAAGGAGCCATCCCGCCTCCAGACAAGGCTCAGCATAATGACTCTGAGCAGACCCAGTCTCCACCACAGCCTGGCTCCAGGACCCGGGGGCGGGGTCAGGGGCGGGGCACTGCCGTGCCGGGCGAGGAGGTGTTGGAGTCCAGCCAAGAGGCTCTGCACGTGACGGAGCGCAAGTACCTGAAGCGAGATTGGTGCAAAACCCAGCCCCTGAAGCAGACCATCCACGAGGAAGGCTGCAACAGCCGTACTATCATCAACCGCTTCTGCTACGGCCAGTGCAACTCCTTCTACATCCCCAGGCACATCAGGAAGGAGGAAGGCTCCTTCCAGTCTTGCTCCTTCTGCAAGCCCAAGAAGTTCACCACCATGATGGTCACACTCAACTGTCCCGAGCTACAGCCACCCACCAAGAAGAAAAGGGTCACGCGTGTGAAGCAGTGCCGTTGCATATCCATCGACTTGGATTAAGTCAAAGGGGCGGGGGGGCACATCCAGCCTGTCATAGCCATGCCGAGAGCCACACCTAAACCACCCGATTCCTACTTGGCTTAAACCTAGAGGCCAGAAGAACCAGCAGTTGCTTCCTGGCAGGAGGCTGCTTACGCATAGTGTATGCGCATGAGTGTGCGTGGGTGCCTGTGGATGTTTCCGAACACCAGCGGAAACAGCCTCTGCTAAAAGGCACTTCCTGTTACTCTGCTTCAGATGGTCGGAAATGCCCACAGCACTGGACCCAAACAGCTACAGGGGCAGGGCTGAGGTTGGCTTTGCCATTGTATTCCATGTGTCCATCCAGGCACCAGGATTTCACCTGAGAATGAATCCTAACGGAAGAGGTAATTCAGAGGGCTGCATGAGACTTGGGACTGTTCTGTGCTTGTCCTTTACTCCTCCCACAATCCATTCCTTTCTTGGCTCTCCCTGATATCTCAGTCTTAGCCCACGTTCCTAAATTAATTCACTTGACCGTGTGATGTGTTTTCCATCTTGTGAAAAACCTCCAGAATGTAAGGAGACATGTGATGGAGGACAAACAGGACAGGATTGACTCAAGGAGCATTGAGGCTGAGGACCACTCTGGGCCAGTGAAATTCAAATGCCCAGAGTTTGAAAGTTATTTTCCAAAACCAGTGCGAGCCTTGCTTCAGTGAAAAGGTTTTCCTGATATTTAAAAGGACCTAGATGCACAGAGGAGAAATATAATCAGCCAAAAAATCCAATTCTCTGTGCCTCTGTGACCTACTGACACTAGCTGTAACCCAAAGTTAAGAATGAAATATTGATCACTCCTGTTTTAAGAACGAAGTAAATGAACAACAACAACAAAATATGGCCTCCTACTTTGCCTTTCAGCAAGACAACTGAGAGCCTTGTTCACTGGGATTAAAAAAACAAAAACAACACACACACACACGCACACACACACACACATGAGCCCGTGCAAGAACACAAATCCCTAAGCTTAGTTTTGCTGGATAAACGTTGCTTTTCCATCATTCCTGTAAAATGCTTTGGAGATGCAGAACCTTGTGATAAAAATCCTGCCTTTGCTGACACCTGCCAATAAGGAACCATCTAAGATTAGAGAGTTACCCACACCATTCGAATGAGACATGCATGGGGGCTTTTCTGTTTGGCACTTGTTAGGAGAGAGGGGGAGAGAGAGAGGGAGAGAAAGGGATTGCATCTAGCTAGACAGTGCCTAGAGGAGAGGTAAGGGCTGTGATTTCCTCTTCCTCGTTTGCTCTCAGAGGGTCTAGAAGAAAGTTCCATTAGGAAACCAGAACCCTAGGGTGTATTAGTGGCCACCTGCCCCCAGTGGATCTGTGTGCCATTGCAATCATTAGGCCTGCCATGGATGTTGTCATCCCTATACACCTGGGTTCCCCAAATGCCTCTTTAGCATTTACGTAGGGGCCAAAGGAAAAAGGTGGGCAGACCTTGATACATTTTGGATTGGCTAAGCAGTTCTTAAGACTGAGATTCTAGCTATAAATGCCCCCAGATACCAGTTTTGTGTTTTCCTCTCAGAGTCGGTAGTCAAGTTCTGTGCCATTTGGAAGGCAGGCATCACCCGCCCATCAAAGCAGCCATAGTCAAACAAACAAACAAACAAACAAAAAAAAAACAACAACTGTTGGAAGTAAAGAAATTTTTTTATTTTGGTCTAGCCCAGTCTCACTTGACACCTAAATAGGAACCATGATGTAAGGCAAAAGCTATCCCGAATTCCCAAAACAGCAGGTCTAATTTTGAAAGTTTGAAAGCCACTACTGATGATTCCACACTAGATGAATTTGTGCAAGCACGGTTTGTGTGTTTCATTTGTAACGTGTGCCCCTTGCCTGAATCTGTGTGTCTTCCACATCCATCACCAATAAGGCACAGGATGGATTTGATTAGGCCCCCAGATGCAAAGGCAGAGTTTTGAGAGTAGTGAAGGGTGAAAAATAAAAGAGGAAGAAGCTGAAAATATAAAACCACATCAGAGAGGAAAAATGACACTCCGAGTGTCTTGTTTTAATTCTGCCACAGACATGTAATACTGTTAACGGGTGACATTAGTTGGCAGCCTCATCCACCTTCGAGGAGCTTGTACCGCCATCGCTCATGTAAGTTGGATTTAGGTCACATCAAGAAGATTGCCTCAAAATTAACTTCTTGAGAACAATCAGCAGCAGACAGTACCCAAAAAAGCACATCACTGGCCAAAGATGTGAGTGTCTGCCTCCCTTGCTGTGGCTAGACCAAGAACATCAGAAATACATGTCTTCCATCATTTATTGAAGATGCCCTGTCGGTTGTCTATTTTGGACTCGCCAGTGATGTATGATGCTCATTTTCTCCAACACTGCAGTAGAAGTGTTCTGTGGCAAAAGAGTTGTGATCTTGATCTTACTGATTAAAATATTGCCAGACACCAAATATGAATTTCATGGTGTTCGCTTAGTGCTTGGCACTGAAATGGGAATGCTACACACCTCTTTAAGTCTGCGTGCTTCTTTGCAACTGTACTCTTCAAAGTTGTAAGTGAAAAATCTGAAGGAAAAGATAATTTCCACTGTGTGGAATGTGAATAAGCAAAAAAAAAAAAAGTTATGGGTATTTAATGTAATTATGAATTCAAGTCTGTCGGTTACTGTGATTTCAATCATGTTTTCTTTCTCTATTCTATACGACGGCCTCTGAGTTGGGTAAAGAAGAATGTGTCCATTTTATGTTGTTAGAGGCTTTTGTCAGGTCAGAGGGAAATACAGTCTCATTGCATATGAAGATGTTACTGAGTCAAGCATGAGCTTTTATTTTTTAAAACTGAATGTTCCTTGAAAGTCGACACTTCTGAAGCAATATTAGGGAAGACTTTAAGTGTTATTTTGGGAGATGTATAATATGTGTATACAAGCAAATGGCAGATGATGATGGCTAGTTCACAAAGATATACAAACAGAACATTCCTAAACAAGAAGCCTGAAAGAGTGAAAGAAATTCTATTGATTTGTCATTTCTCAAGATATTTAATATCATCTACATTGTGTATTTAATCTGCTTTAATAATTTTAAAACAATGAACAATTATATAGGCTATGATGGAACTACCTTGCTATGGATGAGGGTGAGACAGGATTTACTGGTCTCATAAAAGCTAATTTGGCTTAAAGTTTTATGATCTGTAACTAGAATTTTATTTTCACCCTAATAACATTCTATATAACCTTTGCCAAAAAAAAAATCAGTAAATTAAACCTCTTCTTTTTGTGTATGTGTGTTTGAATTTTAACTGGTGGTGGCCTCTCAGCAGGGGGTGGGGTGGGAGCCAGAAGTTTACTTGACCCAGAAAAGGGGCGAAGAAACAAAGCACCAAGATCTCTCTCTCTTTTTGAGAGGAATCCACTCGTTACATCCAGACCTTTCTCATCCTCTTTAATTTCAGTAGTGACACCTCAGACCCAGGCAGATAAGCACAACAGACACTGATCTGTAATGGGGTCACCAGCAGTCTCCCCAAGAACAGCCAGAAGGAAGAGCTCCTGCAGTATGACAGAGATGCGGTTATGCAGAACAGACATGAAGGTAGGCTTTTCACAGAGGGTTAAGAAAGATATAAGTTTAATAGAAGAACGAGTTGTAGTGAGGAGAGTGATCAGCAATACCATAAGCTGTCTTGAAGGAGACAATTTGGGGTGGGGGGGTAAGAGTGGGATGGGATAGTGTGAAATGTGGTAGACATCATTCCATAGGAATATTTGGAGAGTTAGTTCTCTGAGTTAGTTCCTAAGAGTTCATCCAACCTGGACATACACTGTTCTATGGCATTGGAAAGCTGACAACAGTGGCCAAATGCCAGTAGCCATATGTGTTACATTACACACTTCGCTAAGAGTTTAATTTGTGTTATTGTTCCACGGTTCTCCAGGCAGCGCAGCGGAGAAGGCGCTGTTACCCTCTCTACGAGGAAGTCCTGAACTCATTACTGTAACAACTCGGTCCTTAAAAATTGTAAGAATTTTCTGTAGAAAACCTCTCCAACTACTGATTACTGATTGGGGCCATACCAAGGTTGCATGAATAGGAGCTCAAGTTCAGAAACACAGTTGAAGCTTACTTGCCCCTCCTTTCCCCTTTTATAGATGTGAGGGTGGGTTGAAACAGACAGGGTCCTCAGGAAAGCCACACTCAGAGGGCAGAATACGAATACGGCTTGAAAGCTGTGAGTGGAGCTCAACACAGAAAACCTCCACAGGTTCTAAACAACCTCGTCCTCACAAAAAAGCAAGGCATAAGGGAGACTCGGTAAAGGAACTAATTTCTGAGTTGAAGCTATCTTACTGCCTCTGTCCCTTTTGCCACTGGGTTTATAAGTACTTGTCAGATTATTCAGCAGATAAACACATTCTGAAGAAGTAGAGAAAAAAATGACACATATTGGGAACCTGAAAATGTCAAGAGATAGATAGATAGACAGACAGACAGACAGACAGACAGATAGATAGATTATGAAAAAAAATAGCCAAATGGAAATTGTAAGATTGGAAAACTAGTAGTAGCTGAAATAGAAACTCATTAGAAGGCCTCAAAAGCAGATTTGACCAGTTAGAAAATAAAACATGAGAGAGAAAGGAGACATGGGCAAGGAATGGAATGGAGAGAAGGAAGAAAGTAAACTCAAATATGACAACTCTTAATTCTAGCACTCAGGAGGCAGAAACAGGTGGATCTTTGTGAGTTCAAGGCCCACAAAGGCTATACAGTGAGTTGCAAACCAAGCAGACTTACACAGTAAGACCCTGTTTCAAAGAAACGTACAAACAAAAACCCAACCAAACAAGCAAAAAACCCGAATATGAAACAGCAAAATCATTCTTGACCTTATAAGACCCTGTATTTTTAAAGTATATTATAAAAAATGCTATGAACAACTGTATAAAAACATAGTATATAAAAAATATAGCAAACAGGAAACTCTGGTTATACTCATTTGTCTTGAATAAATTTTGCTGAAAGTAGACTAACAACTTAAGGAAGTCAAATTGCAATACATAGTAAACCACTAGAAACCGTCATGAGCCAAGTTTTGATTATAGCCAACCTAACTATGGATTAAATGCTCTGGTGACATACTCTGAGTCTCACTCTTTCCTCTTTTGCCTCTAGTTCATGTTTGGGCAAGCTGACTAGAAAGCCGGGCTCCCTAATGTGGCAGTAATGGAATGATCACTGCATGAAAGCCCCTGCCTCGTGAGGACCCTTCAGTCTCTAAATACCATAAAAACCCAGGCAAGTCTTTCCCTGCTCTCCTAGGCTATGTTCAGAGCAGAACAGGAGTTAACAAACTCTTGTCCTCTTTAGAACCATCATCATCTAAACAACAGACACATTTTAGCCAGGAGGCCATATTGTTTACGGAAGTATCCACACACCTTTACATACTCAAATCACAACAACTGCCGTAAGTAGAACTAGAACTGAAGGTCTGTATAGCTATTGTAAGCAAAAAAAAAAAAAAAGACTAAATAAACAATTGAATTTTTTCTTCGAGTAAAGCCCATGTAGAATGGTGTCACTAAACACTTAATGGAACACTCATATACGTTCTTTACCAACTTGTCCTTAAAAATGGAGGTGATGAGGTCAAGAAGCAGCTCAGTGGATAAAAGTCCTTACTGGTGAGCTGGACCACTGAAATGAGATCCCCAGGACTCAGAGGTAGAAGGAGAGACCCAACTCCTGCAAGTTGTCTTCTGACCTCTACATGCATGGCTCAGTACATGCACAGGCATATGAGTGCCCACACAGACACACATACACATAGACATACACACACACATACACATAGGCACACACACACATATAATTTTAAAATAAAAAAAAATTAGAAGTCAACACTTCTACCTCATCCTATAAGATCAGTATTACCTTAATATCAAAACTAGGTAAATATACCATTAAAAATATAAATATTGATAATTGTCCCTTATGAATATTTATGTAAAAATACTAAGTAACTGAATACACACACACATATATCATTACCACGTAGCTATGACCCAGTTCAGGGTTTGTTTAAAAGACTTGATGTTATTCATCGTGCTAATAGAATGTGAGACAGAAAATGCATGATCATGCAACAAAGCAGACAAGTCATTTAACACCATTCATCAAAACAAAACAAAACAAAAACACAGTAGAAAAGAAAGGGACTTTCCCAACCTAAAACATGACATCTGTAAAAACTCTACACTGATACTTCGTACTGAACTACTAAAAGGTTTCTTCTTTAAGAGTGGTGGCTGTACAATCAGAATGTAAAGTGAATAAATAAATTAATTTTAAAAAGAGTGATAACTCAGTAGAAGAACATCAGTTGGCAGAGAAACACTTAAAGAAATGCTCAACATCCTTAGTCATCAGGAAAATGCAAATCAAAATGACCCTGAGATTTCACCTTATACCCATCAGAATGGCTAAAATAAAAAACTCAAGTGACAACACATGCTAGAGAGGATGTGGAGAAAGAGAAACCCTATTCCATTTCTGGTGGGAATGTAAACTTGTATATCCACTTCGGAAATCAATCTGGCACTTTCTCAGACAAATAGGAATAGTGCTACCTCAAGACCCAGCTATACCACTCCTAGACATACATCCAAAAGATGCTCGAGTATACAACAAGGACATTTGTTCAACCATGTTCGTAGCAGCTTTATTTGTAATAACCAGAAGCTGGAAACAACCCAGATGTTCCTCATTTGAGGAATGGATACAAAAATTGTGGTGTATCTACACAATGGACTACTACTCAGCAATTAAAAAAAAAAGAAATCATGAAATTTGCAGGCAAAGGTGGGATCTAGAAAAGATCATCCTGAGTAAGGTATCCCAGAAGAAGAAAGACACACATGGTATATACTCACTTATAAGTGGATATTAGACATATAATATAGGATAATCATACTAAAATCTGTACACCTAAGGAAGCTAATCAAGAAGGAGGACCCTGGGTAAGATGCTCAATCTTCATTCAGAAAGGCAAATGGGATATACATCAGAAGAGGGAGAAAACAGGGAACAGTACAGGAGCCTATCACAGAAGGCCTCTGAAAGACTCTACCCAGCAGAGTATCAAAACATATGCTGAGATGCATAGCCAAACTTTGGGCAGAGTGCAGGGAATCTTATGAAAGAAGAGGAGATAGAAAGACCTGGAGGGAACAGGAGCTTCACAAGGAGAGCAACAGAACCAAAAAATCAGGGCACAGGGGTCTTTTCTGAGACTGATAGTCCAAACAAGGACCATGCATGGAGATAACTTAGAACCCCTGCGCAGAAGTAGCCCAAAGCAGCTCAGTGTCCAAGAGAGTTCCCCAATAATAGAACCAGGGACCATCTCTGACATGAACTCATGGGCTGGCTCTTTGATCACCTCCACCTGAGGGGGAGCAACCTTATCAGTCCACAGAGGAAGACAAAGAAGCTAGTCTTGATGAGACTTGATAGACTATGGTCAGATGGAAGGGGAGGAGGACCTCCCCTATCATTGGACTGGGGAGGAGCATAGGAGAAGAAGAGGGAGGAAGGGTGGGACTGGGAGGGAGTGGGGGAAGAGACTATAGCTAGGATACAAAGTGAATAAACTGTAATTAAAGAAATAATTTAAAAATAATGTGAATAAACTGTAATTAATAGAAATAATTTAAAAATAATGTGGATAAGGAACGCAAAATATTGTTTTGATATTGTCTTACCTGTATAGGATAAGCAATGTTTTACTTTTAAGTATCAGATCACATTCTAACCCATGTTTTAGGAATAAAATAATTGCTTTCTAAAAAAAAAAAAAAGAGTGGTAACTAACAGGAACTCTTTCTGTTCAGTGTCATACTAGAGGGCCTATCCAGGACAGATACACAGGAAAAAAAAAAAATCAAGGTTGGCAAAAAAAAAAAAAGAAGTTAATAATATTTCTATTTTCACATGCCTTGTCTCATAGGTAGAACCTTAAGGGATGAACGAAAGGACACAGAGATGAGTTCAGTTAGGTTGCAGGGTCAAAGACAAAAAGTAATTGTAATTCTATATAATTTTATACACTGACATGGGAAACATGAAAAATTAAGCAATTCATTTTATTTTCATTCCTAAAAGGAGAAAATACACAAATAAAATTAACGAAAGAAATAAAATTATTGCTCACTGAATATTATGAAATATTGCTTTCAGATATTGAAAAAATACCACTAGCGGTGGAAGGGCAACCTTTATCCACGGCTTAGAAGAAGCAGTGAAATCCCACAGCTTCATCATAGCTGCATTAACTGGACCGAAGTTCATTGTGATGCATGGACTTTGGGTCTGGCTGATCTTTCTGCACTGTGTTTTTTATTTGTAAGTTCTTTACAACAAAGTTTTACTTAACAATAATCTTTGTGAAGGTCATTATATCCAAGCTTCTCAGTCCACAGAATAAGGCACTTACTTCTAGATCCACCTCACACATTCTTTTTGTTTAAAAGGGGTAAAGAGAGTTCTTAAATTGAGCTGGCGTTTTTGTAAAGATAGGTAAAACCAGCAAACCTTTCAGGAGACAAAGGGAGAAAGAAAGGACCCAAAAGTCCCAAGTAGACAAGGAGACATTATAATGGATACTATAGAAACAGAAAGGAATAAGAGACTACTAGGAACAACCAGACACAGACAAACTGAATAGATTTGAATATATGAGTAAGCTCCTCAAAGCTATCAGCCCCCAAAGGCTAAGTCAGGAATCCATAGAAAATCTGAATAGCTCTTGGGCTGGTGTGGAGTTTAAATTAACAATCACACGCTCTCAACTGAGAAAAAAACAGGACCAGATGGCTTTACTGACCGATTTTATAGATTTCAACACATTTAATGAAGAGTTAATACCAATTTTTCTCTTCTTCCAAAAAAATTTGGAGAGGAAGGAATACTTCCAAATTTATCACTTAAGACAAGCATCACCCTGACAAAAATATCACAGATGTCTTCAATAAAATACTAGGAAACGGAATTACATAGCTACTAATTATGTATGGTGATATGGGTAATTGCAGTTATTCTTGGGATGCATGGATGCTCCAACATGTAAATATAGATTAATGTGAGACAGCATATTAAGAAGTATATGTATAAAAAAATCACATGCTAACCCAGTGTATGTAGAAAACACACTTCTCAAAACTTAATGCCCTCTATGGTTAAAACTAAGAACAAACCAAGAATAAGAGGAATGTGCCTAGCTGTAATAAAGGCCACATATAAAGAGCCCAGAGCTATTTATACATTCAGTAGTGACAAACAGAGGAGACCGGAAAAGGGGAAGGATGCTGCTCACCATCACCATTTCTATCTATTACACCGTGAGGAGTTATCACCATAACAATTAGGCATAACCAGCAGATTCCAACAAAAGGAAATAATAGATTTAGTAAAGTTTCAGAGCTGTCTGCTTTGGTCTTTTGAGACAAAGTCTCTCCTGTGGGCTAAAACTCTCAAATTAGGCTGGGCTGGCTGGCAGTGAGCCCTAGGGATCTAACACCTACCTACATCTCCCCAGCACTGAGATTACATGCACATGTTACCATGCAGGCTTCTGTTTATATGGGTTCTGGGGCTCAGACTCGGGTCCTTATGCTTGCACAGTGAGCGCTTTACCATTAGGGTTATCACTTCAGTCTTACAACATTAACACACAGACACACACATCTGTTGTTGAATATTAATATTTATTATTGATTTATCTTTTAGTTAAGCAGTGGTTATTCCTAAACCAGCTGTGTACCCGAATCACTACACAGAGACTAGAATTTATTTAACCTAGAGCACAACACTGGGCAATACTTACTCCACCGTAAACCTCCAAGCCCGTATAGTTTTCTACCATTCAGATTTCACTCATTATACTTGCTTTTAGTCATATCTTAGGTCCGGTTCATCTCTCCACATGGTTCAAAGTCCTGTCCTGCCCAACTCTCTCTCCTACCCCACTCACTTCCTTCTCCCCTCTGGACCAGGATGTCCTACCCTATTCTCTCCATTGCACAGCATTGGCTGGTTCTTTAATTGACAATTACAGAGAACAAATGGTGGCTTGTTTACACAAACTTGAGACAGATGATGCTTAGCATCACAATGCGATGTCTGGATTGAAACCAGATAGTGGGGTAGAGAAATCAACATTTGAATGAGCAAGGATAAATTGTAAACATTCCATAAGAACATTATATCAATACACATCAATGATTACTTTAGATTTTAACAATGAGATAACTGAAAAGAAATTTTTTTAAATGTGTCATTTAAAATACATCAAAAGAATACACTCATAGAAATAAAGTTAACTGAAGAGGTGAGAAACTTGCATACTGAAAATTGTAGCACACTAGTGTAAGAAAATAAAAAGAAGCCCAGGAATGGAGAGACAATGCATGTCTATATTATCTAATGCAATCTATACATTCATTGCGACTCCACTGCACACTGGCATTGTGTATAAATAGAAGAAAACAATGTAAAATTAATGACATCACAAAAGACCACAAAGAACGAATCACCTTTGAGAAAGAAAAACGGCTGGCAAGACCACCCCTCTTGTTACCGAAATGTCTTGCACAGTCATAGTAAACACAAATGGGATCTTGGAATAATGATGGGTGTAAACAAATGAAACAACACCTCGAGTGCAGCAGAGACAAAGCAAAACGAACCTCATCAATACAGAGTTGGCTCACATTTGGCAGGGGCTCAGTCTACAGAATGGGGAAAGGATCGTAGGTTTAACAAAAGGAATGGGGGAAATTACATATACCGTTACAACAGAGTTAAATCGCACCGTTCTCTTACACCACACACAGAAGGAACTCAAACGGATTAAAGGTTTAAAAGTCAGACCTTAAATTGTAAAACTCCTAGGAAAAAAAAAAGTAGAGGGAGACAACCTCCCACCCCGTGTATGGGAGTATGTATGTGTGTATGAGCGCAAACACACATGTGTATGAAGCTGGGCACACCTGTGCATGGATGTGCGGAGGCCAGATGTTGACATCAGGTGCCTTCTACTACTCTCCATCTCATTTTTTTTTTTTTGAGAGAGAATGTCTCATTGAACCTGGATGGAGCTCACGAGGTGGGAGGCCAGTGAGCTAGCAGGATCTTCCCGGCTCTGCCTTCCTGTGCTGGGATTACAGAGCATACGTTGTTATGCCTGGCTTTCTGTGTGGATACTGAGGGTCTGACCTCAGTTTCTCATGCTCGAGCATCAAGTGTTCTTACCTACTGACCCATTCCTCTTTCCTAATAAAAGACTTTTATAATGCTAGCTTGGGTAATGCTAGCATTCATAAGGCAGACTCTAAAAGCACCAACAAAAATGTAAATCAACAAGTGTTACTATATCAGTTTTTTTCTACATGGCAAAACAAATGAAAAAGGAAGGCAAGCCATGGAAAGAGAAATCATTTTCAAATTATTTAGCCAATAAAAGGTTGAGTTGTGAAACAGCAGTAGGAGAGACTCCTACAACCGAACACAAGACAAACAGTAACAACAGCCACAACAAACTTCCACGTTACAAAAGGAGATATACAAAAGCCAAAATATGTGTGAAAAATGCTCAGTACCGCAAGCCGTCATTGAAACGAGAATCAAGACCACCTTGAGATATGACCTCTTACATGTCGGAACGGCAGTTACAAAACAAACAACACATGTTCACAAGAAACAACAGGGGAAAGTGGATCTCCTACACACTGTCGACAGGACTGCAAAATGGTACTCTACATCAGAAAACAGTATGGATGCGAAAGTTCTTCACAAGAGTAAGAAAGAACTACAGTGCGACCAAACCATACCACTCCCGAGGTACACCATGTGGGTGTACCTGAATACATACTGAAGGGACTCAGAGTCCGCACCTATCAATGATGCCTGCTGCACCCCATGTTTACTGTGACTTCATTCACAAGAACCAAGTTGTGGAATTAGTCTAGTTCTATTAAGAAATGAACAAATGAAGGAAATATGGTGGGCATAAACAATAAGCATCATTCAGACAGAAAGGAACAAAATCAAGTCATTTGCTAGAAAATGAGTTTAAAGCTGTAAAAAAAAAAATTAAAAACGGAATCAGGATAGAGGCTAGAACCCTATTCCTGGGTATTTGTCTAAAGTAATTGAAACTGAGAATCCAAAACATCGATGTAGTGCTACTTATGACACTACAGGAAAGAGGTGGGAACATTGGTTAACAAGTGAATGAATTTAAAATATCTCTCTCACACACACGTGCACTGGGACATCGCTAAGCCTTTCAAACAAAATTTCTGCAACGGATTGATATTCAGGATATCATGATACATTAAATAAACTAGTCAAAGGCTGACAAATACACCACATGTGTTTACTCTAAGACATGGACAGTCAATAGCAGAGTTCAAGGATGGTTTCTAGGGACAGGGCAGTGTGGAGATGAATGGTCACTTAACAGGCATAGTCTCAGTTAAACGAGGCAAGCAGGCTCTAGAGTTCTGTTGGGTAGTATTGCATCTCTAGTCCCTGGCACCGTATTTATGCTTGGCAGTTTACTCAAGATTGGATTTCATGTCTTACATGTCCAAGTAAAATGAAACACAGGTCTTTGAATATTTCCTTGCATTTTGAATAACTGATCTCATTGTTGTAGCTCTTTATTCCCATAAGGGAAGATGTAGGCACTGATGCTGACCGAAGGACTTGGCCTTTATCCATGCTTCTCCATCCCCTTTCCTTGTGTATCAAGTACCATAGCACACACATTTGAGCTGCTCAACTGGCTTTCAGATAATCCATGTCCCCAGTGATAACATGGGATGTGGGATCCAGGAATGTGGAAGCTTATCAGTCCATCACAGAGACACATAAAGTCTACCCTTGGGGAGGACTTCAAGAAGATATAACGTCATTTTTAAAGAACAACCCACATGGTAGCACGCTCCTTGCTTTTATTTTCTTGTCCCTTTCTAGATAAGGGTGTGACATGACATCATACGGTAATAACCCTGGTTCTAATTGGTCATCACCATGGGTTTTAGAAAAGAACTTGAGACTAGGTTTATAAGAATCTTCTTTAAAGGGATGGTGTCACAGCTCAGCACACGAACGTGCTTGCTGCCAAGTCTGACAACCTGAGTTCAATCCCCAGGACCCACAAGGTCAAAGGAGAAACCAACATCCACAGGTTAGCCGTCCCGTGACTTCTACACGTGGGCCTTGGCATGCAGGCATATGCCTGCACGCACATACAGACACCATACAGAATTAAAAAAATAAACAAATAAATGCAATAGAAACTTTAAGAGAAACTTTTTTAAAAATCTGAATAGGAAAAGTCGAAGAAAGACCTTTCCCTTCTCTAGCCTCATAAATTACGATAAGCTTGTAGACCAGAGTCTGTTGATATTTATCTTTCCTCAGTATATAGAAGACACCAACTGAAGAATGCAGGCCCCTTGCCTTGAAACACAGAAATGGAGGATTCTAGTCTATTTCATGCTTTTCCAAACTGAGCTACGTTTGAAGTCAGCCCAATATTGCTCTGGTGTGAATGACACTCACTCACCTCACACGGTGTCTGATAGAGTTCTGGGGGTGATTAATGTGGAGGTTCTGACTCAGGATCGGGTTGTAGGCAAGGTGTCATGGAGGCTGTAACCATGTAAAGGTCGAGCTGTTGCTGGAGAATACACTCCCAATATGGAGTGTTTGCGTGGCCAGTGAGCGGTTGGAGCCCTCAGAGTCTCACCATGTGGATCTCTCTTCAGAATATAACTGGCCTCCTCCAGAGTAAATGAACCAAGAGCAGGAACAGTGCCTTTCATGACTTTATTTTCAAAGTCGTGTCCTTTCATACCTCTTACCTGGTCTGCTGGAATCAAGTGTTCAGGTCTCCTTTAGTCGAGGGGAGGGTACCAAGGGAAGAGTATCTTAAAGGGAAAAGTATCAGATTTGTGACTGTCTTTAAAAACTATTATACTCTCAGCTCTACAAATTAATAAATGTGATTTTTGCCTCAGGTTATTTTGAGTTTCTGTGACTTGCAACACAAGAATAACAGACGATATCTATACCTGGATGTCCTGTTTTGTTTTGTTGGTCAACTTGACACAACAAGTTAGTTACCTACAAAAAGGAACATCAACCAGGTTCCCCATAGGCAAATGGGGGTGTTGATTAATGATTGATGTGGGAGGGCCCAGCCCCGTGTTATCTCTGGGCAGGTAGGTGATCCTGGGTTCTTTAAGAAAGTGGGCTGATCAAGCCATGAATAGTACGCCAGTAACTTCTTCAGTTCCTGCCTCCACGTTCCTGCCTTGTGGCCCTGCTCTGACTTCACTCATTGATGGAGGAGTGTGAGCTGAGACTTACAAGCTGAAATAAACCCTTTCTCCACAAGTTGCTTTTGGTCGTGGTATGCATCATAGCAATAGAAACCCTAACTAAGACATCAAACTACTAGGAAAGATTCCAACATTATATTTTTATTTCATTATTTATTTTAACCTAATGAACTTATCTCATGCTGGCACCGATGCATTAGGCTCCCTGCTCTACATTTGTATAATGGAAATGCCGATTGTCAACTTGACAGGACCTAGAATCATCAGAGACAAGCTTCTGGCAATGCCTGAGGGGGATTATCTAGATCAGGTTAACTGCAGTGGGGAGACTCACTTTAACTGCCAGACTGAATAAAAAGAAGACAAGTAGCTGATTACTAGCATTCACAGCATCTGTCATTGCCTGCCTCCTGACCAGCTATCCCATGGTGCCAAGACTTCCTCACCATGACATACTGAATCCTTGATCTGTGAATCTGAAGAAATTTCTTTTTGTTAGGGTTTTTTTTTTTTTTCCACAGCAGGATAAGGAACTAAGATAACCCATCAGTGGCATTCAAGCTGCTACTGTAGAAGGCAGACCCTTTACATATAGAGGAGATATCTTCCTGCTCAGCCTGTCTAGTGCTCTTCTCTATGGATAGGAGCTAGCAATCGAAGGCACAGAGGGACCTGTTATACTATCTATTCCATTTCTTCCCATTCTCTATCTAAATATCAAATTCAACATATCTTCAGCATAGGCCAAAATTTTGTATCTCTTGGAAATTTTCTTTAAATCATAAAATCTGTATTGTTTTTAATTCATTGTCCTTGTGTGCTCACAGCTTTAGGGTTCTTTGTTTTTTATCTTTGTGGAGTTTCATAAATTCACAGTGTAGTCATCAGACTCTAACAAAAGTTATACCTTTGGTTACTTAGTAGAGGGCTTTAAAATAAAAAGAAAAATGCACTTTTGCATACATTATTCCATTTGATACACCTTAATTTTGGGAGAAATGCAGTACAGACATTCCCGTGATTTCCATTTAGATGTGAATAAGCTAAAACAGGCAAAATAAAAAAAAAATATGCAATATGTTGTCTGAGTGATTGCTTTCTTTTAATTCCATAGGAAAATGTTTCAGAGCCAAGAACAAGTCAGGAAAAAAAGTTCTTTTCTTTTGGCTTTACACTGTTAAGGGGGACATACAGTGCATGGAGTTCCTAAAAACTAGAATTTCTGTGACATCAGCATGACCCATTCACAAACTGGGATTTCATTTTCAGGGACAGATATGGAATCTAGAGTCTTCCATATGCTAGGCAAGTGCCCCAGAATAGCTCAGCCTATCAATATCAATGAGCTTTGCTATCGATGAGCAGCAGCAGTGAGGTTGGCTGGTCAGGAACCCACTTAATGACACAACTAGGAGACTTTGATGACATGGCTCAGCTTGCCGCTTCAGGCCAGACTGTTCATTGTTTCACTTGATCCACATGCTGGCATGTGAGAACGTTTCCTCCACACCACTTTGCAGGAGCCCACTTTGACTGTGCTCGTGGTAATGACAGTTTCAAAGAGGAAGAACCCATAATGTCTCCCAGGCATACTACAAAGGAAATATAAGTCATCAGATAGTAGGATCTGGATCTGGGCCAGGATAACTCGACTCTTCTTGTAGAAGGTGCCATGGGATCTATAGTGATGGCAGGTGATGGGAGAAGCCTCCCCTACTTTATGTCTTGTCTGAAAGATGATAACCATGATAATAAATTTAGTGCCACATTCTTTACAGTGCGTTCATCTGACTCCTAGAACAAAGCCATAAACCATAATGGGATCCATGATGCTTTCAATTATTTGACATTCATTCCTACTCTTCACTTTTTTTTTCCCTCTTCTGACAAAGTTGGGCTTTTCGGATTGTACTTCCTGCAGTGATGGGAAAAGGTGGGGTGGAACAAGGAACGTACTTTAGAAACTAGGGGAAGGTGTGGCTATCAAAATCAAGCCTCAGCTCTCTAGTGGGGAAGGACAGAACGTTTTCTGCCATTGTGTCTGCTATAAATATACAGATGCATTGTGACAGAGTCTCAGGGTACCCCAGAGTCTTTTCAGAGTCATAGGCTATTGAACAGTGTTGACACCCTAATTAAGAAAATTAACTTTTTTCTTATATCTGTGACTATGCCCCCCCTTTTTTTTCAAGTAGGAAGGCATTTCACAAAGTTTTGAAGATGTTACACTGAATTCCAGAGAGAGGTGAAGATTTTTTTAAGTAAAGGGGAGAATAGAAGCGAGTTTTAAAGGTAAACTAAGTTTGCCCAGAGCTGATAAT
This sequence comes from Meriones unguiculatus, assembly GCF_030254825.1. NCBI lineage: Eukaryota > Metazoa > Chordata > Mammalia > Rodentia > Muridae > Meriones > Meriones unguiculatus. Next base: position 27,800,912 of record NC_083365.1, read on the forward strand.
TTACCACTCCAGTTACTGGGTTGTCTTTTTTTTTTTTTTAAAAGCTAAAAGTTATTTTCTCCCTTGCTGGTCTCCTTCTTCATGTTTTCAGATACCATAAACACTTGAATGCCAGATTCCTACCAAATTCCCTCTTCAATGTTACTCATTATTCAAGAGGACCAGGACACAACTAAAACAGAATTAAAGAGCTATTAATGCAGATGAAATGTTAAATGTGAAAACACTTAATTCCACCCTCACCTCCAGAAACTGTAGCCCTGCATTCCTCCCCTGATTCTTCTTCCTCTTCTTTGGGATTTGTCTCATAATCTGTTGAAAATCTATCTCAGTATGCTGAACTCTCGCCCGAGATTATTACTGCCTGTGAATGATAACAGCCTTTCACCAACAGTAAATGACACATTCAGTAAACAATTAACTAAGACTGTGGAAAAGAATCATATGTCTTGGAGGCTAGGATCATGGGTACTTCTTGGTTATTTCTCTTCTTGATTTTGCTTGTCAGAAAACCCTTCACCTGAAAGATCAGGAAAGTTGAGAGTAGTTGAGGAGGAGGTAAGACATGAAGACAGATGATTTCATTCTGTTTTGTAAGCTTCCAGAAGTGCTTGTGAAAGGAAAGAAACTGAAATCGGTAGGAGGTCATTGCAGTAGAAGGAAACATTCAGGTGAGACCGAGGAAAACAAACGGTGGGGGAAACACTGAACATTGTCCGCCATATCAGGAGCGAGCCGATTGTGTTAACTTGCAGAAAAGTGCTGCTGGGAGCATTCTGTGGTGTCCTGAGCCCAGATACACACAGATTCATTGCCATTACCATTGTCTGCAGTGTAGTCTACACTTGTGTGGTGAGGAACTGGTGAGAAAAGTACCCGGCAGGAAAATGCTAACGCTGATACGTCAGTGATTACTCTACTCTGAAACAATGTGAATGAGGAAGTACCCTGTGTTTGTGTGGTTTGTTCATGGTACACTCAGATGTCTGACTGAAGACACCAGAGAAGAGCAAAACTGTTATACTGTTATATTGCTCCCTCCTATTCTGCAGCTGTAATCTGGGAGGGAATTGTGAATTTGTACAGATACTAGCATACGCCTAAGCAAGGAGCACCACTTATCTCTTTTAAAACTTTCTGAGTAATTTACAGTGAAACAAATCTGAAGGGCAAATAACCTAAGCCTTCAACTAACCACAAGTGACTCAGTCCCCAGCGGTGACTTGGAAGTTAAAACTAATTCAAGAAGTGCAGCAAAGGTTTTTTTCTCAACTATCACGTTAGAAACGAAAACCAGGGGGGCTTGGGCCTAAAGGGGGTTGGATCACAGACTGACCACAGTGGCATGGCCATGGCTTTGAGCTCTTGAAGACCTCACAAATGAGAAAGGAGACTCCGGGGACAAAATCATCAGTACGTTTTTTATATGATCGCATGGTGCTTGTTTTTCTTTGAAACTACCAGGGGTTTGACTGGTTCCCCCAACGTGCTTCCCCCCCAGAGTGGAAAAAGCCTTATTCTCTAGACCCCCAGAATATGAGAAAGTGGATGAATCCTGCTATTGGTAGGTAATGTGATCTGCCTTTTGTAGCGAGCCAGAAGCCAGATGTCCCCTCCCCTTTGATCTGAATAACACTTTAGGCTGCAGACAATAAGATTGGTTTTAAATTTATTGTCTCTTTGATTTCTGCATTCTAATGCTTTTTAAATTCTTTAAGCAAGACAAGGCTATATATAGGCAAACGGGGGTGGTTCAATGAAGGCCAAAAACATGTCAGTAGCTTTATAAGTGGGGCCAGGCAGAGCACTTTCTCTGTAAGGAAACAAAGCAGTTTTATTTCGGGCAGGGACTCCAATCCAGTTTTCCCCTGAAACAATGGTTCTGGTTTATAGTCTCTGCCATGTCTGTAAAAATGTTTTCTTCAGAACATCCCTTATAGTAAAGCACCAAGAAATTTGATTTAAGTTAAAAAAAAAAATCCAAGCTGAGTCCCCTACTCTGCTTTTATGCCACTGGCCCTGTGTGAAAGCTTCCTTCTCTTTGTCTTGTTCTTCCTAGGTGTAGTCTCTGTCAACCATCAGTTGAGACAGTTTAATTTCACTGTGGCCATGGAGTTGCAAATGTGAACCTTGCCTCATCCAGGGAGCCAGATAAGAGGAGTTAAGTAGCCTTTGGGGAACCTCCTTCAATGGCTTTCACTGAGCAACATAAAGAAGGCTTCCAACTGAATGGGCTAAAGCCATTTGGTCCAGCATCCTCCAGCAAAGTGGTATAACCACAATTGATTGCCCCCAAGAAGTCAGCCTGTCCAGGGCAGAACACCAGCTGCTGGCGGAAAAAGGCTTAAGTCTCATCCCGCTTTCATTAGTTTTGGACACGCATCCCTTCATCTCTGCTTTCTGTTCTGGTACAGTGGATATGCTCCCACCAATAGAATGTTGAAAATCCTTCCCACAGTCAGTCTTACCTGAGCTCGGTGACTACCTGTGAAACAGCTGATGTGTTTCCACCATTCATACTCTAGGATGAAGCTGAATTAAAGGTGTGCAGAGGTCAGACAAGCCCCATCTTTCATCTGGGGTAAAAGACGATTCCAGACCTGCTCACTCCTTCCTGAGGGCTTGACTCTCAAACCTCACCTCTGCCACCTCTGCCCCTACCCATGTACAGAGAGCAAGAAAAGACTATAAAAAGGCTTTGCAAACATACAGCAGTTAGAGCACAAACCCAGCCCTTCTCCCTAGGAATGGCCTCCCAGCTTCTTCCAGAAGACAAGCTTCTGCAGTGGGACAGAGCAGAAAAGAAGTGCTCGTCCCCCACCTCCTGACCCCACCCCCACTTTCATGGGGTGCAGCTCATCTTTGCAATGTGGGAGCCTGTTCAGCCTGGCCTGTTATGTCAGCACATCGGTCGGGCTTTCCAGACAGTTTTCAATCAATTCCTTGGATATCAGTTATTAGGCTATAAACCATCTCTTTCCTACTTTATGGTTCTGAAATATGAACTACAGGCACAGCTGAAGCTCTTAAGTCTGCTGTTGATGGTTCCCAAGAGAAGCTCTTCACCCACCTGAAGAGGCAGTCAGGATTGGTGAGGGCTCGGGAGGAGAGCAGGTCTTCGGTGCATTGCATCACGCTTCCCCAGGACACTTTCTCGGCAGTCACAAAGCTTGAAGTTTTGAAGAAATCACAGGGCTCGAGCTGTACGCGTATTCCGTTGAGGGCCTTGAGGGCTGAGAAACTCAGTCTTTTCATTTAGCATTTTGACCAGTTTTACATCTTCTCTCCATTAACTGCTGCCCATTGCAGAGAAGCTTCTCTAGCCTAGGTTAAGAGCAGCCTTGGGCACAGGGGTATAGTGTAAGTATTAAAAAGACAATTTGACAGCATGACTGTCCAGTAAAATAACAGCAGCTAGTTCTACCCCAAGGCCTAGGACCACCACAGTCATGCACTTTTGACCAGGTGTGAAATTCCCTCCTAAAGTCTAATTGAAAAGCAATTCGTTACTACCTAACAGCCATGCCCCTATTGTACACTGAGCACATCTTACCTAGCAGTTTGGTATTGCAACGTGCATTGTCCATCACTGGGTAAAAAAAACCACTGATGACTTTTCAACCTTCTTAGCACTATAAAAACTGGCAAGCAGGGAGGAAGCTTCCATGTAGGTTTCAGATTGATTTCCATTTTGTTTTTTTTTTCCTTCACAACCAAAGTGTCACATACACTGCTTTAAATCTAGGTTTCCATTCTGTAAGCTGCCACTTCACTCTGATGATAGCTTCCTATGTGGTAGAGAAAAAATTTAACCACATAAACCCATTTGTCAATTCTTAGGACTATTTCCTGGGCTACCAGAGTTTTTCTTAGAAAATTCTTGCTTCTTCTTACAGGTGGAAGTGTTTTACCCATGGTTTCTTCTACCAGTGGGTATAGTATTATATATTAGCTAGTTTGTTACTTTTCTATGCTATTCTAAGTGACAATCAAAAATTATTTTGTTGGTTGTTTATACGTATACCATTTAACTTGTATTATATCCCTAAACCTCTGTATTCTTAGGTCTAATAATTTGCCCAGAGATTGTTTTGGATTTTATGTGTATACAGTATTATCTATGGTTGAATTTTATTACTTTCAAACTTTTATTAATTATTGAAATTGTTAAGACCTTAGTTACGATGTGACTAGACATAACAGTGGCATCTGGCCTCATTCTCAGTTTCCCTAGGAAAGCTTCCAATATTTCACCACTATTTATAATGCTTGCTTATAATGCTTTTGATAAATATATCCTTAGCATGTTTATTCTACTATGGTAAGAATGTGTTTTTCATAATAAATTTTTGATAAATCTTGTGAAATGCTTTTGTGGGATATGAATTACTTTTCCCATTATTCTGATACTATGGTGGATTAAACTGCTTAATTTTCCAATATTGAACAAGTGTAGCCTTCTTGCAAATTTCAATTAAATTTATACATGGTATATTATGTTTTAATATATCATCTGGATCCAACTGCTATTTTGTTAAGAAGCTTTGGATTTAAGGTTATAATGGAGAATTATTTGTGACTTTTTTTTTTTGAGACCTGGCCATCAGATTTAGTAACAGATTATTTGACCATCTTCCCTTTTTATTCTCTGAAGAGATTCCTTCAATGATGGTTTTTTAATCATGTTGAATTTCTATTTTACATTCAGAAATTCCATTTCTTTTCTAGTTTTTGCTAAGTTCGTTCCTGTAAAAATTTCCCATGGCTTTATATTTTACAATGTAAAAATTGGCATAAAGTATTTTTAAAAATCCTTCTTTATTGACAAGTATTGTTCCATATGGCATCTTCTCTTATTCCTGGTTCTCTGTCCTGCTAGTATTTGTTTTAGTCTTGACAAATCACTTTATCCCTTCCTTCCTTCCTTCCTTCCTTCCTTCCTTCCTTCCTTCTTTCCTTCCTTCTGACTGAACATGGGTCCTTAGGCATGCTTGATGAGCACTCTCATTGAGCTATACCTCCAGCCATTTATTAGTCTTTTTTAAAGAACCATCTTGAGGTATCATAAACTTACTTTGCATTTTCAATTACTTCTTTTTTACTTTCTTTGAATGTATTTATTGTTATTTTCTTTTTTATTGTTGTTTATTTACTTTACATCCCAATGCAGCTTTCCTGTCTTCCTCTCCTCCCAGTCCTTCCCTCTCATCTCCCCTCCCTTCCCATCCATCCATCCTCCTTTTCTTCTCAAAAAAAAAAAAAGGAGGTATCCCAGAAGCAGAAAGACATACATGGTTTAGCTCACTTATAAGTGGGTATTAGACATATAATATAGGAAAATCATACTAAAAGTTTTACACCTAGAGACGCTAAGCAAGGAAGTGAACCATGGGTAAGATGATCAATCCTCATTCAGAAAGGCAAATGGGATATACATCAGAAGAGGGAGAAAACAGGGAACAGGAAAGGAGCCTACCACAGAGGGCCTCTGAAAGACTCTACTCAACAGGGTATTAAAGCAGATGCTGAGACTCATAGCCAAACTTTGGGCAGAGTGCAGGGAATCTTATGAAAGAAGGGGGAGATAAAAACACTTGGAGGGAACAGGAGCTCCACAAGGAGACCAACAGAACCAAAAAATCTGGGCCCAGCGGTCTTTTCTGAGACTGATACTTCAGCCAAGGACCACCCATGGAGATAACCTAGAACCCCTGCACAGATGTAGCCCATGACAGCTCAGTCTTTAAGTGGGTACCCTAGTAAGGGAAACAGGAGCTGTCTCTGACATGAGCTCAATGGCTGACTCTTTGATTACCTCCCCCTGAGGGGGGAGCAACCTTACCAGTCCACAGAGGAAGACAATGTAGCCAGTCCTGATGAGACCTAATAGGCTAGGGAGGGTGAGACCTAATGGAAGGGAGGAAGACCTCCCCTATCAGTGGACTAGGCGAGGGGCATGGGAGGATAAGACGGAGGGAGGGTGAAATTGAGAGGGGATGAGGGAAGGGGCTACAGCTGGGATACAAGGTGAGTAAATTGTAATAATTTTTTTTTTAAAGGGAAGTCTTTCATAGATGTCAACCAGCCTTGGTGTATCAAGTTACAGCAAGACCAGGCGCATCTTCTCCTTTTGAGGACAGATGAGGCAGCCCATTTAGTTGAATGGGATCCAAAGGCAGGCAGCAGAGTCAGAGACAGCCTCTGTGTCCACTATTAGGAGTCCCACATGAAAACCCAGATGAACATCTGTTACATACGTGCAGAAGAAGGCCTAGGTTCAGCCCATTCAGGCTCTCTGGTTGGTGGTTCTTACTGTTGTTTTTCTTATTTCCTAAGATGGATGCTAGCTACTACTTCTTTTGTAATTGTATCTTTATCCCTATAAAGTTCCTCTTGAATACTCCAGGTTTTTTTTACTCACTCCTACAATCTTTTCCATAAAATATTACCATTCATTTCAAAATATGTTTTGATTCTCACCATAATTCATTTTACCCACTAGTTATTTAAAACTGTATATCTTGACTACACAACTACAGATATTTTCTAGTATAAATGATTATTTCTTTTCAGGTTACTTGCCTTATTTTCAATGCAATTGTGTGTCTTTATAGTTGAGTCTATTAAAATAGATGGGAATTGCCTTACAGCCTAATAGGTGACTACAGGTTATAAATGTTCTCTGTTTGTTTAGGAGGTTGTGAGTGCTGCATTCTGGACACACTTAGGTTGGCTTACGTTGCTATCATCACCGCTCACCCATAAGACTTCCCCGTGGTCCCGTGGTGATGATGGATTCTTCTTTTTATCGTTACAGTTCAAGTTTTTCCTTCAGATAGCTTGAGGCTATGTAAGAAGTGAAATAAAATTGTTTTATTTCCTCCATAAGGTGAGCCTTTTCTTAATGTGAAGGTTTGTTTATAGTCTGTAGCATCTCTGTGATTCTCAGGCTACTTTGATGACAGTCCTTTAGCTACTGTAGTTTCATGGTGGGCTTCTGGAAACGAGTCTCAGCGCATGTGTGCTATTCTGAATTGTGACATCCTCAGCAAACAATCTATGTTTCACAACTATAAAGAGTATTCATATGTATATTTCTTTCATCTTTTTTTTTTTTTTGACTCCTTGAATGCCTTATCATTAATAATGGAGTTTTGGCCTGTGTCCTTTGCCTTCTTTTCAAAATCTTTATATTTGAGTTCCAGTCTCTCCAAGGTGCCCAGACTATTTTGGTATTTGCAACTACACTGGATATTGGAGGACTAAGTACTTAGATAATTTGGTAATTCTTTTAAAACTTAGTGTCAGCCTTCTGTGTGTACACATACAGTCATGTGGCCATGGCACGCGTAAGGAGGTCAGAGAATAAAGTTTTGAAGTAGGCTTTCTCTTTTCTTTTTCCGCTTCCACGGATAAAGCTCAGCTTCCCAGACTTGTGTGGCATGCACCGTTATCCCTACTCTAATAATTTAGTAACTCTGAATGTCTTCTAGAACTTGAAAGATGAGAGAACTTTTTTTTTTCCCCTCGAAGCATCTTTTCTTTCAGTCCTGGCAAGCATAAGATGGCTTAGAGGGTAAAAATTCTTGCAGTCAAACCTGAAGACCTGAGTTGTATTGGCAGGACCCATATGATGGAGAGAAAACTAATTCTCTCCACACGCATGCCATAGAATTGACTTGTCCCTCCTTCCCGATAAGTAGATGGAGTACAATAAAAGTGTTTTCAGAAATTGAACACAACTGTCTATTGCGGTCCTTCCAACAATCAAATTTTTCCACAAACCATCTTATTTTAGTAGAAAATGTCACCTTTGTGACCCTGAACAAGGTCAAACTGGGTGCCATTTTGCTCTCACATTAAGTGGTATAGTCATGATGTTGATAGGTGCTTCTGGAAAATTCTGAAGACTACATGATTCAGTTTTTGTTTAGACATTCTTTGTTTGTTTTGGTGGGGATAAGATATGGTTTGCCTCGATGGGTATATTTCCAGGTGGCTTCGCTAAGTGGTTATGTCAGAATAGCAACTCAAAGGCACATTGAAGGTAATTGCTTCTGTAATAGCATTCAGAGACTGGGACTTCTCTTCTCGTGGTGATGTTCATCAATCCTATGATGAAAACACTGACTTCACTTCAGTGTTTCTGCCTTATGTCTTGTGATACATGATTCAGCAAGAAGGCCCTTGTCAGGGCCTGGTGCTGTGTTACTAGGCTTGAAAATCGCTAGTACTCTAAACTACACTTGTGCTTGTAAATCACCTAATCTTGGGCATTGCTGTGATAACACAAAACAGTCTAAGTTTGAAAACTGGAACACTGGCTACATAATTTAAAGGGCAGCAAAACTGCCTGTGTGAAAATTCAGCATGGGAGAATAATAGGTTACTGTCCAATCAGAGAGGAGCATTTTCTGGCCTAGCCTGGCATCTTTCTCTAGGTCCTCAGGCTGCATAAGCCTCCTCCATCCTAAGATGTTCCAATCAAAAAAACAACCTTTAGATCCTTCTTTTCAGTCAATCTCCATAGAAAGATTTTCCACCAAGGTGTATTTGGGGGCCAGTTTAATACAATAAAGAAGATGAGCAATCAGAGGGCTTGGATTTCATTGTCAAGAGATCAAGTCTCAGTCTTAATATTGTTCACGTTTGGAGTGCAGTTTTCAGTGAGTCTGTTGAACCTCACTGGGTTTTCTAGAAACATTGTCTCCAGTGCCTCAGGAATTCCACAGTGCAGACTCTATGACTAGAAGATGTTCTAGTCATGAAGTATCTTAATACCTGTGCATTGATGTCACTGTATATAATGTGGCATAGTTTGCCAAACAAAAAACTGTAGCACTGAACAAATGAGTTGATCAAACACAATTACAATTTTTAATTTAAATTTCTTTTTAAAAAATATTCACTTTATATTCTGTTTGTAGCCCCCTCCCTGGTCTCCTCCCAGTCCCAACCTCCCTCCTCCCTTGTCCCCCTTTTCCCCTTCCTTATTTCTCAGAAAGGGGGAGCCCTCCTGCCCCTACTGTCTAACTCTAGCCTATCAAGTCTCATTAGGACTGCGTGCATCCTCTTCCTCTGTGGCCTGGCAGTATGCCTCCCCCACCCCCCACCACCAGGGGGAAGTGATCAAAGAGCATGCAGCCACAATTAAAATTTCAAAGAAGTGTTTTTTAAAAAACATGTACTTTTATATTGCTTATAAACCATTGCTATAGTTTGTATCATTGCTTAAAAGAACAAAACAAAAACCTTGTACCTTTGCTTGGGGCCAGAATATATGTAATTATATTCTATTACATCTCCCTAGTATATAATTTTCCACCTGTAACTTGAAGTCACCATTCCTGTGTGTCCCCTCCTTGAAAAATTTATGTTCTACTAGCACTGTTTTGGATAAGGTCTGGCTGGATTTCCATTTGTTATTAGTCTAGAATGTTTAGCCAGCTTGCTCATTGAGGATTAGGTGGATGGGGAAAAAAGGACTAAATGGTGCACTTACTTGAACCTAGCCCTTGCAGTTCAGTAGAACTACTGCAAACAGCAGAAATGCAAGTTAGACAGGACTGCATCAAATGGCTGCTGAAACAAAAACATTACCACACACCAGATGGACATGAAACCAAGATTTATTAAAATACCCTTAGCGTATTTACAAGTTGAAGCTGTGAATGCAATTCTTTGGAAATTCAAAAAAATAGAGTTCTATCTTTTAAAACAAATCAACAGAATATGAATAGATTAGGATATATATAATCCATCACAGAATTTCTCTCAATAGGCAATCTAAATTTTTCTAACCAATATATATTATGTACAAAAATACACTTGATATAATAATCAAGTAGTGTTGAGAAGAAAATATATATATACACACATATTTTCACTATGTACAAGTTGATATTGGCTCCTTCACCTTTTCTTTTTAAGAATAAATACTTCATTTGGTTGCAAATTACATTTACAAATTCAACTCATGAACATTTCTCAGTGTTGATGAAATTAAATATGCAAATTAGAAATACATATTGTTTTTAACTTAAATGGAAAATACCCAAATTCAGTTAGCTTATTAAGTTTAGAAACATCCAAGAGCATGTAATATAAGGTTTCATGTCTCTAAAGTGCCTTCTCCTTTCCAAAGCTGTCTTCCTTCTATTGGTTAGCGCTACATCTACAGATTGGTCTAACAGTTCAAGTTCAGAAAGGCTGAATCTTAACATGACAAAATAGTAAACTATTCAGGACATGCTACACTTTCTATGAGTGCTTTTAAGAGCATAACAAGTTACTGTTAATCTGAAAATAACCACAAAATGTCAACATCCCGATTCAGATGGTGGTAGATGTTTGAGTCATGAGTGGTAGTAAGAATGGAGTGGTGATAAGAAGTGTTACGATTCAAAATGTTTGCACAGAGCTCCATTTGTCCGGCAGCACAGGAAGCTCAGAGTCCGAGATTTAGCCTTGTCGTGGATGGTGACCTGCTGTGACGGATCAAAAGTGTTCTCTAATTAGATAGTTTAAAAATCTACGAGAAACCAAGAACCAGAACACCCGGCCTTTTTAATAAAGTAGAACAAAATGAAAAACGAAATGCATTAATGCATTTTCCACCTTCTTTATGGATTTTTCCCTCTTTGCCCAAGTGATGAGGTGATGGTGACATTAACGAGAGGCAGTCTCGGCGGTGTGTCTCACACAGGCTCCTTGGTGACAGTGGTGCTCTGTCCAAACACTGAACACTGGAGCACAGGGTGTGAGAGTTACATGGGACATTCAGTGTCTATGCTGCAGAGGTAGAGGGTAGCTGCAGGGGCCCTTCAGGAGAGGGCTGCGGTCTATGAAGGGAGGGGAGGCTGAAGATGAAGTGTGGGATGGAGGAAAGGTAGAGGACACTGGGTGCTGAGAGGGCTCGGGAGCAGCCTGAGAGGGAACAAGAAGGTCCTTGGCCAAGTGACACCTGTAACAGAATCTGAAGCATGACCCAGTCTCATTGGAGGACCTGCCTTTGCAGCACCGAGTCTGTCATTGAGCTATAACAACATACAGGACACCCCTATTTTCCTAATACAAATGACTTCAATTTCTATTAAAAGCTGCCCCTGGCACTATCATGGTGAAAGTCGTGCAAAGCACTACACTGGATTTGTTCAGTTTTTCTTCTCTCCTGCTTGCTGGTTTTCCTCAGTCATCCCATACTGCCTGAGATCTCAGAAGGTGGATGGGAGACGCTTGCGGAGCTTGCATGAATCTTAGGAAGCAGCCTCCGTGATCCCAGGTGGTGCTAAGAAAATTAAAAAAAAAAAACTGAACCAAGCCAAACCATAAATGACTGGAAGTGACTTGCATTTCTGTAGCATCTGACTTGTATTAGGATGCTAACTGACTTCAGGGAGTTTCTAGACATGCAGGCCAATGTTTATTTTCCAGGCCAAAACACGATCCCTAAATCAAAGTTCAGGGAGGCCGCTTCCCACACTAGTCTGGATTATAACTCAAAGACTGGAAAAGACTGTGATGAATTGATGACATGCTTCCGCTGAAGGTTCTTAAAAAATATCCAGTGTCTAATTTGTAAACTTTCTGCCTCTCAGAGAGTATCTTAGATTGTTCCCTTAAAGGGAAATCCTTTTTTCTGAAAGCCTATGCCTCAAAGATTTCACACCCAGTGGTCAGCAGGACAGCAGGGGCGGAGTCTTTGTGTCTCAGGAAGCTTTAAACTGGCAGAATTATAAAATTAATGATTTTGGAAGAAACCTATGCCTTTGGTAGACCCCGAAATCCTACTTGAATCACCGCAGAATCAGTTCAAGACCTGCTTCTTTACTTATGGGTTTGTTTCCAAGAGTAGCAAATGCCTTCCAAGATCAGTTCGAACCACTAGCGAGACTGACGGTCAGACAGGAGAACTTAGGTTATATCCAGAGAAAGATGATCAGAAGGGGGGCTGGAGAAATGGGTCAGTGGTTAATAGCGCTTGCTGCTCTTGCAGCAGATCCAAGTTCAGTTCCAAGTACCCACACAGTTGCACACAACCATTTGTAACTCCAGTTCCAGGGGAATCTAACAGCCTCCTCCTGGCTTCTGCAGACACCAGGTACACCAGTGGTGCACATATATACATGAAGGCACTCATAAAATAAAAATGAGTATATCTTTTAAAAAAAAATAGAAAAAAAGATAATTCGTGGTTCACAAAACATATCTACAATGCAAGTATTCTAAATGCTTCTTGGCCTTTCGATGGATGAGCAGTATAATTTGTGCATGCTGAGCGCTCCTTTTTGTACACTGTACAGACATAAGAGAGATTAAAATTCATTCCACGGACCTCCAGAATTGCTCGTTTCTGAACATCTCTCAGGGATGCTAGGGGGAGGCAGAGTAAACCTCCCTGGGTGCTCAGTGGTCTCCAGGGCTGGCCTTTGAGAAGTATTGACGTGGAAAGCCAACTAAGGTGAACAATTAAAAAATACCTCGCCTCCTAACAAGGAAGTTGAAGAAAGTCCTGGGAGGAAATAGCGTTGGAGAGCAGCCATGACTTTGATAAGCCATGTTGACATACACTTGATTTCCTACCTGATAAGTACAAGATAACACATTGGAAACTCGCACTATTTATTGGATGTGTATTCTAAGACATTTTTACAGCTTCAGAAGTGGAGCGCACAAGAAATTCTTAAGGTAAGCACTCAGCCTAGATGGCGCCCCTGATGTCCTAGAGCCGGTCTATTCCCTGTCATGTCCTTGGGGTGTTCATTTCTGCCTGAGCACACTGACTCACTCGTGTCTCGGTTGCCAGTGCTATTGCATGTCACACGAACCATGAACAACAACCGTGGAACCACAGAAGCAGCCAGGTCAGTGTCCAGTCTTGTACACTTAAGACTGAAAACCAGACAATTACCTGAGGACAGATGGAGTTTGTAGCGTGAAGTGTATGGAATATGCAGGCGTGGTCTGTTACTTAAAACCAAACAAGTTAACTAAGGATAGGTCAGTCTCTTCTGCACCAACTATTTGACAGCAAAGATATGGAATTCATTTTTTTTTTTTTAATTTCGCAGGGTTCATGCGAGCTACAGACTGAAGGAAAGAGAAAACAGAGAAATAAAAGGGCCTCAGTGGCACTGGTCCTCCATAGAGTGTTTGGGGATGAGTTGAGAGTGGGGGATGCACACGAGTACGCATGCTCAAGGACAGCACATGGCTCCTTTTGCTTTTCTAGTCATTCTTTTGGTAGAAGCCTGATGACAGCTGAAGAGACCCAGTCAGCGAGCTACTGTTTTAGCGTCTCCATGTTTCCGAGTAAGCTGTTAAGTAGTCATATTCCCCAAATGTGATATAAGGCATTATCTTGGAACAAACAAGGCTACTGAACTGGCTTGGTGTGAAACGCGCTGAAACTCTTAAATTCACCCCTACCTGGCAAAGTGTTATCTCGAGAGAGTCTGGTAGATTGCCCATCCTTGCGGAGGGAAGTGAAGAATGAAGAAACCAGTAAGTACTGACAAGGAGTCAACAGCCGACAGGGAAGCAGGAATGACACAAAACGTTCTTCTTGGTCCTGTGCAGCTGTGTAACTGAGCATGGTTGTGCCTGGATCCAATTGCCACCAACATTAAAACACTTGCGTAAGTCTGAGTGGGGGTAGAGCTGCTGAGGTGAGTTTTGGAGGTGATTTTCTTTAAATCAATTCTACATCAGCCATGGCTTCAAAGCAGCTGGGTTGTTTCTTTCTATAACCAAAAGGTGAAAACATATCCGATATTATCTGCTTCTGGTGAGAGCTAAAAGTTAATCCATTCTTTTAGAACCTCATCAGTTTCAGAACAGACCTGTCTCACCTGCATCGCAGACTTCTTTATGCAGATGAAGTAGCTGGCATGGGTGAAAGTTCATTGCTTTATCCAGTACACTCTACTTAGCTGCAGGGTCCCTCAAGCCCAAATAGCTGAACTCTGAATTGCCTGGTCTTCTGATGTTCTACTCATTTATAAGCTCCTCTTAGGAGACTTCATAGGAAGAACACAGACACACCCAACTCCAGGACACCATGCCTTTCTCTAAGGGGCATTTTCTAGACTGAGTCTCCTAAGACAATCCTAGGCTCTTTCATAGGAAAAATGGCCGGCATAAGCTGCAGTCTCCGGTGAGGATGCCAGGAGCTTTGCTCCCTCCCAGCAGCCATCATGGCCATTCAATTTCATATCTACTTCCTTAGGGATGCTGCCACTTTGGATTTCATAGTCTCTGTTTTGTGATCCAATAATTACACTTATTTGTACATTACCAAATCTATGGAAACATAGGCTTTCCCGTCATCTTTTGGTATTGTTTTCTTTGATAAGTATAGGCAAAGTAAAATGAAAAACTAAAAAAAAAAAAAAAAAAAAAAAAAAAAAGGAAACATATACTTCTTGCTAGTGTTTTTTAACAGAATTTAAACTACTTTGTAAAATGAGATATTTGGGACAAAACTATACTTTTAGTGTTTTTTTTTTTAAATTTATTTTGCCATATCATGTCCCCTGTTGGTATTTTAAGATTTATTTTTATTTTTTAATTATGTGAATATATGTACGTCTCTGTATGGTACATGTATGACTGTGTGTGCATCTGTGTATGTGAGTGCAGCTGCCTATGGAAAACAGAAGAGGATGGCAGATTCCCCAAGATAGAGTTATAGGTGATTGTGAGCCACTCAACATGGGCACTGGAATCCAGATTCGGACCACCTACAAGAACAGTACATGCTCTTAACTGTTGAGCCATCTCTGAAGCATCCTTATTCTAATTGATTTTATCTTTGACTTTTTAAGGGGGCAGGATAAATACTACAGAACAGACTTAGGATGCTGGGAAACAAAGCATCCCCAACCCCAATGGTATGATCTACTTCCTGATAGCCTGCAGGATCTGCCGTGTCCTAGAAGGGCAGAGAGACAGTGCCATCTATGACGACTCATGTGCACATTAGAGATCTGAGTCAGGTAGCATTGACACCACCAAAAGCCTTCTGCTCCTACTCATCCCATTCACGGGATCCATAAAGATCTATGCATATGCAGCTCTCATGGAATGCTGAGGTGATTCCTGGGGTATAGACAAAACTGCATTTTTCATTTACACTTCGATGCTAACAAGGACACCATGGAGTGAAGGGAGCCTGCAGGTGGAATTGACCTTGCTTGCGAAGGCTCTTGCTCTTCTTCATAGTTAGAGTGAGAACGAAGAGAAACAATATCAAGAAGCAATGGGAAAAGACCGGCAATGTCAAGCCAATCTAGTCATGCCAAGTTCCTTATCTGGTTGTCTATTTTGTCTCATCCCTTCGTTTTGATTAAAATAAACCATGCAGCCATACTCCCTCCTTTGAGCAACCGAAAGACAGTTAGCACCTGAATGAAAATAGCATCTGTAACTTATTAGATGCCAGCTACTCTTGCTTCACAAGGTTTGCCCAACATCAGGCTATGGTACTGCTTTTATTAGCTTGTATCTGTTATCGGGAGTGTCCCTGAGTTGGGGGCTGATGACTGGCAGGCAGATTCTGGGAAGACACTTAGTGTATCTGGCAAGTTCAAAGTTTCTAGAAAGTTGCTGAGACAAGAGGCAAACCGCACGAGGCAGACAGAGATAGCCAGATCAACAAAAGATGCAAGATGCTGAGCAACTCTAGACTGTCTCCAACGACAAGAAAAGAAAACATAGTCTTTCACTACATCAAGGCTTAGGTTTTTAAGCAGTCTTCAACACAGTCCTCAGTTCTTTCCCAGTCCCATTTCTTATTCTCCCAAACAGGGGTAGCTTAGGGGAGAAAATGTAGGAAAAAAATATCTAAGTGGCTTTTCTCTGTGATTTAAGGGCTAGAGTTAGAAAAAATAACCTGTCCCTGACATTCCATTCACAGGCTAATATTAACATACCCTCCTTGTTTTCACTTTATTGGAAATAACTTTTTTTCTGCTCATAAGTTTTTAGATACCAAATAGTCCCTCGTTATCTTCCTTCACAAGCTTATGAGTTAAGGTCATAATCACAGTAGAGAGTAGCATTTACTCTCCTGTCTGGACACTTCTTGGGGTGGTGGAAGAGACTGGGCCACAAGTAGTAGAATACAATGTAGACATCATTTGAATGTCAGCATAGCATTCATTCTCCATCCATAATGTATTTACAACCACATAGTTCCTCACCCAAGTGAGTACTCTTGATCCAAGTCCATCCCTGCCCTGTTTCTATTAAAGTTGGTATAGATTTTCTACTGGCCGGGAAGCCATGTTAACTGAATGGGTCTATCTCATGGCTGGTGTTCACTCCCAGCATTGTAACTCCTTGTCCAGAATAAGGTTTATGGTTATTATTCTCTCTCCACCCATGTGAAATTTCAATTCTTTCCTTTTCATTATATCATCATCATCACCATCATCATCATCCTCAAAAATTATTTTCCTAGTCTGGGAGATACACAGTACTAAACCTCTTAAAAAACAGTTCTGGTAAGTGTGAACATTTTTGGTGAAAATGCCATAGGATCTTGGTTCAACAGGATCAAAATTAAGATCAACAAAAAACTATAGTGTGTGAGGATCAAAGCTTGAGTTCTCTCAAGGCAATCAGCATAAAAGAATTTTTTGCATGACAAGGTTGTACATTGGAAAGCTTAGAATTTCAGCTTTAAATAAAATGTGAAAAAAGGCATATCTCCTGATCTTATTATAGGGTAGACTTTGGACTTGCATAAGGAAGAATTATTAAATATTCCTGTAATATTCCTATACATAGCTTTGTATTGTTCCCATGGCTGACAAGGGACTTCTCAAAGAAGGCACAAGGCGCGTTCTGCAGGTGACCTCAGAAGGAGATAAGCAAATGTTCTGTGACAGACATCTCAGGAACTCCCCTTGGCGCTTGTGTCTGAAGGAGCACTGAAGTGCCTCCTGTCACACTGCAATTTCCTTCTGCTTTAATCTTAGTTGGTGGCCACACTGGCTTCCTTCTGACGCAGTCTTTCTTTCTGTTGTTGAAGAGAAAAGCAGATCTGTTGTCATTTTTACTTTTTTCTTCCCAAGTTTTGATAACTTTCTTAAATTCTGGCCCAAAATGAAGAGTATAATTGTACTAAATACCCTAGAAACTAAGGTAATTTCTACCGTTTTTCCTTCTTGGATCCCCAGTTGCATGATTCTATCAACCTCCCATACAATGTGGAGAAAGATATTCCCATTGTCTCATTATTGATGCTCCTCAGCACAGCATCCATACCTGCTGGAATTCATTTATGGAAGCAAGAATAGTAGCTAACAGTTACTGAACCTCTATTGTGTAGCTGCTACTCTACTTGCCTTTCCCCAGTTTGCTCAAAATAAACCTAAGTTAAAGGTGGTATCACCATTGCCCTCTTTTCCTTGAAGAGAATGAAGTAAAGTAACTTCACTAAGGTCTTAGAATAATGCTGAGATGTAAGCCTTGTCTGTATTCTTCCCAGTAATCCCGAGTTCCTAATCAGGTATCAGTTTTGACTAATGTCTGTATGATGGTTAATGTTCATTTCAACCTGACAAGATCTGAAATCTCATGGGAGACAAGCCTATCATGCATCTGTGAGGGGTTACTTAATCTCTGGACACACCTATGACAGGTTATGTTGATTAGGATAATTGAGGTATGAAGACCTGCCCACTATGGATGTCATCATACAGGCTGGACTCCTGAAGGGAGACAGTGAGCTAAGCTCTAGTAGTCACAGCTTTCTGCTTCTTGACTGCACCAAGAATGTGACAAGAAGCCCCAAGCTCCTGCTTCTGTGACTTCACCACCTCAATAGACTGTACCTTCAAACTGTGAGCCAAAATAAGCCCTCTTTTCCTTTGAGTTGCTTTTGCCAGGGTATTTTATCACAGCAACATGTAAGGTAACTAGGGCAGTCTGTGACACACAGGTGGAGAATCGTTGTGACCTCTATGTAACATTAGAGGAACATTCTCAAGCTTAAGGAAGAATAAGGAGACTGGCTGGTTTCTAGTGCAAGGAAGAACTGTGAGGAGACCCCCATCCCCATCTGGGCAGGTTTCTTTGTCATCATTTGCCAAGTGACATTAGGCAGACTGTATAATTTTGCATCTCAAGTCTCTTAATCACTCCTAGGGGATGTCCTGCCTCCTTTTCTAATAGAATGAATGATAGTGAATACTCAGGAACCTTTCAGGAGGAAGGCGCCTGGAGATAAGAGAGAAGGGGAGATGGATATAAAATCCAAGTGACACAATTTACTTTACCACAAGTGAGGTGATGTCACTGTTAGGTTTGCAGTGGAAACACATGAAACCATGCTTTGCCCCCTCATGCCTAATTTTTGTTTTTAGATCACATGGTATTAGGATGGGAGGAAGGATGCCAAAACCCCATTTCTTCTCTGCATTTTGTCCTTTAAATTCACGGACACTTGGGAGTGTACCCAGCTATAATGAAAAGTCTAGAGATCACGGTAAAAAATGTGGCTTACCAGACTAGCGGTGGGATTGATTTTCTTTGTCTCCACTTTCTTCTCTGAGGTCAGTTTGCTCACAGATGCCTGAGCCATTTTCAACCTGAAATAGAAACGTGAGGGGAGGGATGAAATGAAAGGAAGAGGAGAAAAAGAAGAAAAGTAAACGGGTTGAGTTAAACAGAAATTCCCCATACTTTGGAATGCAAAGCTCAGTGGTCAGTATTCTGTCAGTCCATTAAATGTCACATAACCCTGAGCATACAATCTGACAAATGCGTTGTTAAGACATTGTCTTCACAGTGACACTTAGTGAATAGCCGCAAATCCCGATGGGAAAGCTCACAGCAACACCTGCAATATAAACCTGTAGGGAATGTTCCCGCACTGAATGCAACAGGCAACTATGACACACTGGTAAGGGTATCAAAACAAAGAAAAGGCACATCGTAAATATTAGACACATAATTTTTTTTCCTCCATTATACTTTTCATAGGACTGTTGTTTATGTGGTCTGTTGTGGGCCAGAATGACATTATCTGATGCATAACCGTAGCCAGGTGCTTTGGAGAGCATACTGCTAGTACATTCAAACTCTAGCTATAATGCTCTCTGCTCAACCACAGCTCAGTTTTCACTAGAGAGCCCACTGAGATGAACAAGGCAGAGGCTGTGCTATTGTGAACAACATAGCAGTTAGGGATGAAGAGAATTCTGTGTCCATGGGCCACCACTGTCCAATGTGCTTGGGCCTATTATCTGCACAGGAGATAATGCTGAGAGAATTTTGGAAAATTTCAAGAAAACACATGAACACTATAAGTATCAAGGTCATAACTTCCCTGAAGTAAAGTGAAAAGACAACCTAAAAATGGAAAGAAAAACTGCAAATCATCTATCTAATATAGGGCTTTTGTACAGAAAAAAAAAAATATATATATACAAAAGATGAATTATGGTTCCCAACAACTAATAAATGTGTTAATTAATACACATTTATTTTAATGTAAATAAATATATTTACAAAACAATATAGACACTTAAAGTTCAAGGAACATCAAAGAAGAGGGGACAGAAAGATTGTAAGAGCCAGAAGATCAGGATATCTGTTGATAAAATAGCTTTTCTAAAAACAAACAAACAAACAAACAAAAAATGAGGACACAGGAGTAGGGGAGTAGTAGGTGAATAAGATAAAGATATTTCCAATAATTAATTAAAATGTTAATATTTAAAGATAAATTACTCTCTCCACAAATGGGCAGATTCAAATAAACATTTCTTCAAAATGTTTGATATTGCAAATAGTCAATAGGTACGTGAAAAGAATTATACTGTCATTAATAGACTGGAAAACACTAAATTATGATAGAGGTGATTGCTACAAAAACAGGAGACAAAGTGAGACTGAGTAGAATTGTAATTTTGCTACTGTTTTGAATTGTAATATAAATATCTGTGCAAGCAACCCTTGTGAAAGGGTCATTCGACCCCAAAAAGATGGCAACCCATGGGTTGGGAACTACTGTTCTAGGTGATGCATTTTTACTTTTAAATTTTCCTAAATTTCTAAAGAAAACAATTACCTATTTAAAGATTGACCAATTCACAGATATTTAAAATTTAGCATTTTTTTCTTTTAAGGTTTCAAATTAAAAAAAAAAAAACACTTTCATCTTAATTGTGCACTGTTATCATCTACAAATGGCAGAGTGGCTTGACTCTTAGAAGACTTGACACAACTGTTTAGAACATGTATTCACCAATCCAGTCTTCCTGCCCACATGTAGAATGTGCTCCAATGAGCTCAACATGCCAACCAGTACAACAGAAAGTAAATAAAATGAAACAAAGAAGAGTAATATTTTTTAGAATCCAAGAAGAAATACATTTGGTAAGGATGCCCAGAGACAACTGCCCACTGAAACTTCCCATTTGAAGCAACAACTGTGACTGATATATCCAGTCAAGAACAGAACATAGACCAAATCCAGGTCAGACTACACTGGAAAATGACCATTTGGAGGGGTTTTCCAGATTAGATGATGGAGATGCAAAAGAATCCTCAGCTTGTGTTCTTCCTGGAGTTTTTTCACCTAGGATTCTGTTCAGAGAGCAATTATTATCTATCTCAGGGTCCCTAACTTGAAGGACTCAATTTGGCTCATTATTTTTGCTTCAATAGTTCTCTTCTACAGGTCAATTCTGGCCCCTGCTTTTGGAGCTGGCCTTCTACCTGGCTTCTGAATAGCACTACCCTCCCACTTCCTCAGTGTCTTGTTGGCTCTGTGACCCCACTCTTTGGGCCTCTAGATATCAGTGAATTGGGGCCGTGGAAGTCACTGTGCAAGTTAATAAATCGTGAGGGACTCACAATCCTGGTCCCACTGCAATACTCTACTAGCAGCCTGTTACCTAAGTGAACATTTAGTTGGGTAGAGTAGATTCTGTCATCTCTTCTGGCACCTGCCTTTAAGGTTCAGATATCTTAATGTGTTGTGATCATTTTTAACCACCTCCTCATCATGCCAGATTGGAGCCTTTCCAAAGTGGGGAAACAATTTCATTGTCTCTATCCTCAGCATTGGACCTTAATTTTAAGAATTCAGGTTTCAAGGATGGTTATGAAGGACTACTGAGATAACACAAATGGTAAGGTGACTGCAAACATGGTTACCTAATTTTGGGTCCCCAGTACACATAAGCCAGTAGTGGTGGCACATGCCTGTAAGTGTGGTGCTGGGGTTGGAGTAGACATAGGCAGATTCCTGGACCTCCATGACCAGCCAGTCTAGCCAACTGGTGAGTGAAAGACCTTGTCTTGAAAACTAAGGCAGAGAATGAATGATTAAGAAAACAAACTTGACACAGACCCATGGCCTCCACATTTACATGAGCACACATTCACCTGTGCCTCTATAAGCATACTCACATAAGGGGCACATGCAAACTGAAAATAATTCATAAAGGAGAACAGTGGTGAGGACATGATGCAAGAGTTCCTTCAACTGCAGGTGACTATCACATCCTCAGTGTTCAGGATGGATCCTGCACGGAGGAAACTGGCAAATTCTTACTGCAGTCTCTGTATGTCCTCAACAATGGAGTCCACAATCGTCGAGAGGGACCGTACTGCACGGTCAACATCGGGTACAGCAGGAGTAACTCAGTTTGTGCCATTTTCCATCACTCCCACCATATCCTCAGCCAGAAGCCAGCAACTGACCGGTGCTCTCTGCCAACTTCCTTGTACTGTTTGGCTTCTTAGCACTTAGCGCACTTCACCCATGTTTATTACCAGCCTGGACCCTGAAAGTCCTGAAGTTTTGACATGGAGTCTTGGAGAAAGGCTACGGTGGGAGACGAGATGAGAAGGGATGAGAGCCCAGACAACTGAGGTAATTTTAAAATAATCTAGATCCCTTTAAAATGGCTCTAGTTAGTCATGCATGACTCTACAAATATGGCTTCCTTTCTCCAACAGTTTCAAATGATGCCTGCTCATCTAGAGCAGAGGTCAGCAAGTATTTTCTCTGAATCGCCAGAGAGCAAATATTTCAGGCGGTGGGACTGTATGTTGTGTTGCAGATTATTGTTGTTGTTGTTGTTGTTGCTGTTGCATAATAACACACACTGGGAATGGGGGGGGTCAGACAATGGTATGCTCCAATAATACTCTTTATCCATAAACACTGGGAATAAATCAGATTTGGCTCATGGGCTATAATTTACCAATCTTTGAACTATAGAATATGATTCAAAGTCTTTAGCTTAGCAGTTAAATCCCCCCCTCTATTCTAAATATAATTTGTAGTTATTATTTCAGATCCAGACCAGTTTTCCTCTGAACATCATGCTAGTTCAGCTTAGATCAATGCTCTTGGATAAGTCACTTAATCCCTCTGGCCTCAGTTTCCACATCTGTTAAAAGTGGGTATGATAGTACACTAAATAACACTGTTGATGTGAAAATTACAGTTTTACACATGGATAACCCCATCAACTGGCTTTACCTGTCAGCCACCTCAGGGACCCATTCTTGTCCTACTCATTCAGATATGTTCAAACTCCTACCATTCTTGTACTGCTTACTTAAGTGTAAAAGTTATGAAGGCTTCCTTCATCTCTCTTAGCCAAAAGTAGTTTCTTGTTTTCTCAGTGGAAAAAAGCACTTTGTGCCTCTTTTGAGATACTTAAGGGTCTTCATCTCAGAGCTAGGTGTCTTATTTCTTCTCTTCAGCCACTCAAACCATGTGAAGAAATCAACGGGCCTTCTGGATGCCTGGGACCCTCCCTGTTTCACTCTCTGGCCCGAGTCTGCAGAAGTCAGTTCTTAGCACATATCTGAAGAATGAATGTCTCCCATTTTAATCAGTTGAAAAGTTTCATGAAGACTTATTGGTAGATTTACTTTCTGTATCGACTTTTGGGGAAAACATGCAAAACATTTTAGAAGCCCAGTTTTAGCTATTGATTAGCCCAATGACTCCTAAATATGTAAAAGAAAGGGAACTGCGGGCCATCTGACATGTGCTAAATATTTTTACATGCCAACTTACATATGTGTGCCAGGATCCCTGAAGGAATACATCATACTTTACCCACAAGGGGACTGATATTAGAGGAGTTAGTGACTGTCCCAGGCCAGGAGTTTCCTACCTCACTCAGGAGGTAAGGACATTCTTTTCTTTTTGCATTTAACTGAAGAGAATAGGCTGACTAGATAATTTCTAGCTACATAGATGTTCAACCTCCTCCTTGATTCAGTTATTTAGGAACTTGTTTTTTGTTTCTGGCTGAGATGTGGGTTCTATTTTTGTTTCTGGTCTCAACATGCACTTTAGAATATCACACAAAGTTGCTCATGACTGCTGGTAGTTAAAAAGCACCTAGATTTCACTTTAAGGGTTATATGCCGAGCCCTCCAAATGTAATTTTAAATACAGGGAAAAGCATTCTGACATGAGTATGTTGGAGAAAGAAAAAGTGTACCTTCAGTACATAAATGCTTTAGCAAAACTTCCAGAAATCCTACTACCTTTTCTTGTTTTTCACTGTAATAAATATGCTCCCTCAGGAGTCAGTGTAGGCTCCGGCGAACTGAAATGGCTGCCAGTGTGTGCTGAGGGAAAGCATACACATGAGAAAGGAATTTGTGGCTGATGCTTCTGCCTAGGGAAGTGCTCACAGCCTTGGCTTCACACTAGAGCCACCAGGGTAAAGTTTGGATATAGGCATTGAATGTGAATGATATGATGACACTTCAGATATAGAAGATCAGGGACAGCATTTTGGTGTCTTTTGTAGGATTCCCTGAGCAGGAATGGAATTGCCATTATGGAGGCTGTTTCAGTGGGTTTTGAGGATATTATAGATGTCCCTCTTGGTCCTGCATCTATCTTCCAGTAGTCTAGATGTTAAGACAGCTCCGTTTGCTTGGCCCTGTGGAACTGGTTCAGGTCTTAGGACAATCCTCATATATGCAAAAAGTACTGTCTCCAGATTGCTGAATCAGTTGTTTATTCATGGTTCGAGGAAACTGAGCTAGTGCCCAGGCACAGTTCTAAATAAGTGACCTTCCACTACTCCCCAAGACCAATGGGGGCTGTGGGAACCATTATCATTTTATCCTTCTCAACAGAATTCACTCAATAGGCATTTCTAAATTCTTAATGGTAGAACCATGCACAGCACAAGACTAATAGTTATGAAAGGTAAGGAAAAAACTGAAGTCACTATTCACTGTCAGTTAAAAAAAAAAAAAAAAGAGTAAACAACAAAAAAGACCCAATGCATTAACTCATCTGCAGAAAAGAAAACTTTGTCACTGCTGCAGTGGATGAGGACATCTCTGATTAGTTTCCGTGTTATTTACAAAGGGGGAAAAAAGGCAAAATACACAAAACAAAAAGCCATTGAGGAGATATGAAAAGAGTAACTCCAACCCTTTTATCACAGGCAGGCCAATGGGCCCACACTTCAACACATACACTCTTCTAGCTCCATTTTCTCCTTGGAGTCTGACCCTTGCCCCTGACCACCACCTTCTTCCTTCTACTCTCATGGCTCCTAGGTTCTTCTCATCGGCCTTCACCACACTAAGCAGCAGGGACACAACATAGATCCGAGGCTTAGAAGACTTAACTGCTTACATATCAGGATTTCTCCTTTAAAAGTTATTCCATGATGAATTAGCCTATGATTTCTCCTTCCTGAAATGTGACATTTCCTCTACTCTGGGCCTAAGAAAGCTATCTACTTACATCCAAGGATGTCCTCACATGGCCTGAATTTCAACAGCTCTACAAATCAGCCACTTCGTCGCTCTCGAGGGTTATCACTGATAGTACCCAAACACACTCTGACTTGGAGTGATTAATTGCAGAACAAAGGCTGCTTCCATTGGCAGAGCTTCTTGTCCTGGCCACAGGGGAGTGGAAGTGGCATGGGGCTAGACCTGCCCTGGAATGCATGATCAGTTAAAGCCAATCACTCTGCACTTGGTAGACATAACACCCCAGCCAACCCGGGGATGCAGGTGCCGAGTGAAAGGCACCAGCACCACGCTTCCTCTCTTGGGAGAGGCATTGGGAGGTAGCTTGGAAATGAAGGAGGCTGTGTCCTAAGCCTACAGATTATGTGGAGAGGGAGCAGCCAGCCTCTCTGGAAGACAATCCCGATTCTGATAGTGAAGACAGGCATGTGCTTGCAGATACTGACTACCCCACCTTCCAGTTTTGAAACCTCTGCCACCTACTGAGTCTCACCAAAGACTAGAATCGACGCAGGCTGTTTGTGCAGTGGCTGAAACAATTAAGAGAGAGAGAGAAAAAAAAAAGGTGTCGAGGTTGTCTAGAGCAGATGCGGTTGTCTGGCGCCCCTCAAATCATACTACCTGGATAGCCCCCTGTTGTATGCCTGCCCGCGGCCGGAGCTGTCAGGAGTCCACACATGAGTGCTTTAGAAACATTCTGGCTGAATGAAGACTTACTTTGGGTTTCCATCAGTCTCTGCCAAGGTAGAGAAACAGAGTGTGGACAGATACTCTCTAAGGTCTTGCTTTGAGCCAAAAGAGTTTGAGGCTTGGAACAGCAATGGATCCCAAGGATTTATTACTTTTTTTTTTTTAACTTCCTTCATTTTTTTTTTCTATTTGTTTTTAAACAAATTGAAGGCAATGCAGTCAAGAACAGAGTTGGGAATTATTTTACCACAGAAGTTGGTATTTCTTGCTCTGGTCATGTCTGTTCTCTGTGACTACTTACTAAGATTATATATATCACTGTGCAAAAATGACCTACATGGGTCAAAACAACTAAGATGTCTAACTTACCAACCACATACATAAATCTTATAATCAGTTGGACATGGCTAAATAAAACACAGTAATAGCATTAATTGAGCACATGCTGTATATAAGGAAATAGGAGGTGCTACAGACAATAAAAAGCGACTTTGCACTTGAGTTCTTGGGGATACAACTAGTTTAAGAAATAGAATGCTTAGTATCAAATGAATGAAAAAAATACCATTAGTTGCTCCAATTGATGGCATAGTGAAATCCCCAGAATTTTGCAGAAAAGACAGCTCCACAGGTATTGGAGAAAATTTCATGAAAGGAACAGTCTGACATCACTGCATTGAATTCTTCAAGAATGGTTTCATATCTTATATATCATTCATATCTTATATAACACACATAATGGGTATTTTGAGAGCATGTGTTTAAGTCACTGTCATAAAAGATATTTTTAAAAGTATGTGTTTATGTACAGCAAACCTATATGAGAATATGAAAACATGAGAAAGTGGAGTGGATTAAGAAAAAGAAAAGATAGTATTTAATCAGCCTGATCCCAGGGTCATACTACATACTTTTTCTAAAGCAAGGGTTGAGTCTCCCCAGACCACACACCTTTGCAACATGACCACTTCACATGTCCTCACTCCCTTTTTAAAGTAACAGACTTCATCTGTTCTGTCAACATGCAGTTTCTTGCCGCAAATTTCAGGAAATCAGTGTTTGAAGAGACCTTCAAGATGACCCAAGTCTAGTCATTTCCAAACTTGGCAAAAATAACAATCACTGGAGAGGGGCACCCAAATGTTAGGGTCTCATATTTAAGGCAAACAGAGGAAAGGCATTTATCAAGCTTTAGACAAGCACAGAAGATATTCTGGAGGCTATTCCCAAGACCACAGACTCCAGGCACCCATCCCACTGGATCCTGACTCAGTAAATGGGCTCACATTTCCACAATGATCCTTGGCGATTCCAAGGATCTTCCTAATTGAAGCTACTGACCTAGAGAGCTATTGAACTCCAACGCTCCCCACCCACCCACCCCAGCTTCGGTTTCCCCTTCAAGTCTCCTGAAGGCAGTCTTTTTGATAGATTAATGATGTTCCCAAAGCTCTCTCTCTTTCCACATTTTCCTGAGGTCATTTTTTCCCCTCCACAATTACAGGGAATCTTCACTACCCATTTAATAATATTTGACTGTACTTATGAGGCCCTTTTCATGCAGATAAATATATATGGGTGTCTTTGACAGAAAATTTGCCACCGAAGGCACAACAAACAGGATTACATCTTTGAGGTCAGGGGGAGAAGATAAACGGCTAAAATATTAAGGCAATGCAGGCTAAATGCTGAAGGAATGTGTGACGGCTATTCTTGGTTGTCAGCTTGACTGGAATGAACTAAAACCCAAGCTGCTGTACACACCTATGAGGGATTTTTTCTTTTTTGAGCGAATCTTCTGAGTTGGGAAGACCTACCCTATGTCTAGATCTTTTAGGTAGGAAGAACTGGGCCATACCATCTGGTGGCAGCCTATATAAAAGACATGGAAGAAAGAAGCTCTTGTTCCTTGCCTGCTTGCCCTCATTGTCCAGAAAGTTCAGCCCTTCACTGCCATTAGAGACTATTTCTTCCAGATTCCAGCATATTTTGAAGGCCAGATGAAATACCCAGCCTCATGGATTAAACAACTACTGGATATTTGTACTTTCCATCAGTAGGCAGACATTGTTGAAATAGTTGTTCTATAATTAGTAAGCCATTCTAATAAATTTGATATGTATGTATGTATGTATTCTTTCAGTTCTGGTTTTCTAGAGAACCCTGACTAATACAGATGTTAAGAAAAACATGCAGTTACAGACCAGAGGGAAAAAGAATTACTTACAAAATTACTTACCAACCACATACAGAAAATTACTTACAAAAATTAGTTACAATTCTATTTGTAATTAGATAGTAAAATGAGTTACTTACAATTCTACTTAGTTAAGGAAATTACAGAAGAGTTCCAGAAGAGCTGGTTTTGAAGGATGACTAAGATTTGGTCAGTATGAAATAGCTGAGAACAAGGCATAGCAGCAAGACGAAAAACCACAGGTGTGAGAAACAGTAGAGGTCACTACAGTAAGTGCAAAGTGAGGAGGCTATAAAGAAAAGGGGCAGTAAAATGGGTAGAGAGCAGGTTCTAGGCTTTTATTCCTCATTCTTCTGGTTATTAGAGAAACTGTGATGGTGGCAATTCATTTACTCCCCTGTGCTTATTTGAAAATAGCAACAAACATTCCTTTGAAGGGTTTCGAGGACCCACAAAGTCAGTGGACCAGCCATGGCTAGGGTCCCCTCCCCCTGTATTTCATCAGCAGTGGGAAGCAGAATTATGTTGAAAGTTAACTGACTGCAATGCTGAGAGATATCAAGGAGAAGAGAGAAATCCTGTGGCAGGAGAACCATTTTCTGATGTGGGCCAGAGCTTCTGAAGCTATGAAGGGAAGACCAGTAACTACACAGGAGGCAAAAGTGGAAAGGATCAGAAAGAGATGGGGAAACTGTCTTGGAGTACTGACAGTGAACTGGCTTCCCAGCTTGTCTTGGGGTACCAAGACAAGAATACTGTTGTGACTGAAAATTGGGCAAGCTCGTTGAGAAGGCGTGATTTCTGATTGGGACATACTGATTTGCAGAGAAAGGATGGACCTCCTCTTGATTACGCATTAGGAGATTCAGGCCTAAACCTTAAAAAATATGTCCATTCTAGGTAGGAAGACTTAGGAGGCCAAGGCAGAAGTGATGGGTGATAATGTGAATAGCCAGGCCCAGCACAAAGAGGAGGAGCACAGAGTCCTGAAAATTGGGAAGGCTTCAGGCTTAAGGAAGGGAGAGAAAAAGAGACCCATCATAGTGTGAGAACAGAGAGGTTTATGTTGTTATTATTATTATTTTTGGTGATAGAGGAAGTGCTATCGTCAAAAAGCAGGGATGACAGAGTTAACCATTGATTCCACAAGAAGGAAATGCGGCCAAGTCTGCCAATGGTTTTATCATACAATTTCCCTGGCACTTTTAGAAACAGAACTCATGGGAATTTACCTGGGTGCACGGCTCCCAGCTGAGCCTGCACTTCTTGGTCTCTTTTGTATTTGCCTATGTGACTCAGTTCAACCCAATGGGCTAAGAGTAAAACAGATCTATGGATCTTCTAGCTCATGCTACTAAAAAGAGAAGGCACATCCTCCCCTACCTACTTACAGGAACTTGGTAGCAGCAAAGGCAGATAATGCATGAGCCACCTTTGATTTTGTGGATAAGGACCACCCCTTAAGGATGACAGCTACAAAAGGAAGAAAACCAGGTCCTCAATAGTGAAACTCCTTACATTCAGGTTGCTAGGCAAGTGGAAAATTATTATTTTTTTCTTTAAGTAAAAGTTATTTTGGTCTTTGTTATGAGAATGAGAAGTTTATTCTTACTGAGATTTAAAACATAATATTGGTAAAGAAATGAATAAGAAACCCTCAAGTTAGAAAGGAAAGGAGAAGAAATGGATTGACAATGTCCAGGTGAAAAAAGGCTAGCAGATGCTCTTAAACAAACAAACAAACAAACAAACAAAAACAAAAACAAAAAACAGTGATAGGAGCTGGAGAGATGGCTCAGCAGTTAAGAGCATGCTGCTCTTCTAGAGGCCA
The DNA here is from genome assembly GCF_030254825.1 of Meriones unguiculatus. NCBI lineage: Eukaryota > Metazoa > Chordata > Mammalia > Rodentia > Muridae > Meriones > Meriones unguiculatus. The sequence continues at coordinate 27,830,398 of NC_083365.1, forward strand.
TGAGTTCATATCTCACCTCTGACCGTACCTCCAACTCCAAGGGATCCACCGCTCTCTTCTGGCTCCATGGACACTGAGCACACATGCACACTCACATATGCACATACAAGTGCATGCACACTTATAATCCACACCTTTCAGAGGTGAGCCTCAGCCTATTTAACCTGTGTGACATATTTGTAATTGTGCAGAAGTAGATTTGAATTTATTACAGGTGGGACAAGAAGATCTTCTTTTCTGTGTCTATTTATGAGCCTGTGTTTAGAGTAGGTCCATAAGGGTACTTATTGGGGGAAAGTCAAAGTTTTGCCAAGTAACTAGTGGTTGATTATTTGTATTTTAAGGAATTCCTTCAAATGCTCAAGCACTTCAGTGGCCAGGCATATACAGCCCCACATAATAGAAGACCAGAGAAAAAGAAGTTGACTTCTTACAATTAGCTGGAATGATTATGACCATGTGAGTAAAAAAAAGCAGAATTAAATAAATAACAATTTTGGTTAACTGAGCTTTTTCCAGGGAAAACATTGTCATGTAAAATTGTTGCACTACAGTCTCTGGGTCTTCAGAAGGTGGAGGGGTGATCTTATTAAGTCTTACAGCAACATGACCAATCGGGAGCTCTGGGACCAGCCTTTGGGATCACCTAAACCAGCCTGGATCTATCTGTTGTCAAGGCTGTGGCAGTTGCATAATGAACCATAATAGCTTCAAGGGATACAATCAAAACAAAACCTTGTTGCTTGTCAGCCAGAACTAAGAAAACAGGGTAACTCTCTATTCTCCCATGGTATAAACTATAGCTATGCATGTAATGAAATTTCTTATTTGCATTGCCAATGAAATTAGAAAACTTCTTCTTTTTTTTTTTTTTTTTTTTTAATGGCATTTTTAAAGCTTGCCTTGGCTCAGGGTGAAGCATTTCCAGGGACTTTATTCCTGGGGTCCTGGCTCCCCTGGGTCATCTTCACCTTCTGCCAGTTCATAATTCACTGTGTGGTTTGTGTGTATGTGTGGGCATAAGTGGGGCAGGCCTGAAGATACCCTAACTGGTGAAATGTTTTAGAAGCAAGGATCCACCAGAAAAATCAAACAATCAAAAGAAATGCAGAAAATGAGTGGAGAACAGGTTATAGAGGCAGTAGTAAAAATTCTAGGTTGCCTTTCTTGCAGTTGTTATGCATGTGATATTGGATATATTTGGATTTATAGGTGGAAAAGAGCATTACCAAAAAGCCATGAATTGTTTGAATGTTAAGAGTTTCAGATGCAAAAGTATATGAGAAAGTAAAACCAATGCAACTGACACTGAGTATGAAATACAGTCCTGGTGAACTATAACATTCCACCAAACATGATGAGGCAGAGGCATTAGCACAGAAAACTTTTGTGTGTACATTCTTGATTTAAAAAAAAAAAATGAGGCCTTCAAGATGAACATTAGAATTTTGTCAACAGCAACAAAACTGGAAGTGATTTTGTAGACATTTGGCAAAGGCTAGAGGGCAATTACCCAAAATCTTGTTCCAGATCATGTATCAGATCTTGGTTTGAAACAATTTCCAATATCATCCTTAGTAACCTCAAGCAACAGTGAGGACTGTCATCTCAAAATTGCACTGGTCTTAGAATACCAGAAAAGTCATTTTCCGGAATCATAATTATTTCAAGCTAGATGAGATCACAGTTACCCCTTAGCTCCTCCCTCATCCCAATACTCACACTTTATTGGTTCCCTATGCAGTGAGCATCCAGCCTAATGCTGCACAGCAACCTATTATTGACAGAGCCAAGGGGAAGGAGACTCTGAGATCCAACCTCTGTGTAGAGGTCCTTTCACACTACTGCACACTTGTCTGTGCTCTGAAGGGATAGGAGAAGGAACCAGTAGGCTTCACTGGGGAATGAGTGTCACCACTGGGGACCACAAAACCATAGAGAAGGGACCTTTCAGATATGTGCTCTTTTGACTAATACTGGCTTAAGGATCAAAGAAAATTTAAATCCATTAATACACTACCATGTAGTAAATTGTGTTTCTAATAACACAGCTAATGTGAGGATAAACCATGTCCCTGGGAACTCCTCTCTCTCTCTTAGCCACAGGGCTTACTGGTTTAACGGCATAACAACACTGAACATTTTAACACAACATTTAGAGAGTGATCTAGCTTTATGAGGGAGAGTTGCTAGTTTGCTACGGAAGCACATAGGCCTCAGTGTTATCCTAGTCTAATGCATATTCATGAAAACTGCACTAAGCAGGAAAATAAGTAAATATTCTGTTACCTAAAATTAACCTCAAGTGCCTTAAAGTCGTCTAATGCTTTCATTTCATTTGGAAGCAGGGTTTAAACAAACAACATTTACCTTTGGGTCTTTCTCTTTGTAAATACTATTACTGATTAATCTTTTCCCATAACTTCTTGAGTCTCAGTTGGCTTTCAGACACATTTAAAAATCAAGTGATCTCAATTTCTTATGATGAGATCCCAAACCACAGTTCCCTCCCGCCCTCCCCCCGAAAAAATAGTTTTATGATATCAAACTTTCATTTGGCTATGGTTGTTTTTTAGAATGCCTTTGAAGAACTCTTGTGAATGATGGTATATTGCCACATGGTTACATAGTGTTACAGACATTTAATGTGTTTCTGGAAAAACTGTAATCAAAACTATAACATCAAATATCATTAAATAAGTGTCAAGACAAAGCAAACATTATTTCTAATTTCATTATAAAAAGTCAACTTAAGTTAATTTGCTTATATTACAGTAATGAATATGCTATCTAAGAGCCTAAAAACTCCTTAACATAAAGAAGAAAAAAAAAACCTGCACGAAGATCCTGATAATCAATTTAATTGATTAAATCAAATTGGACATGCTAAGATGTCTTCAAGGGTTTTCTAAGCATGTTGCTTCCAAAACTCTTTCTGAAACCATCCTTAAAGTCCAGAGATGTTTTAGACTGACATTTTCCTGGTGATCCATCTTTTCAGAGCATGGCTGCAATGAAGAGACCCTGGAAACTGCTAAGTGATCAATGAAGACTCTTGGGAAGTCATGACCCCGGGGAGGTGCTGGTTTAGAGAGTGTGAAACAAGCAATTTCCCTCCTGTACCCAGGAAGCAATGCTGTGAACGCCCATGCTGGAAATCAGAGAAAAAGTCACTCTGAAAAATGACTGGGCACCACCACGGCAGACCCGTAGATGGTGTGGTCTAACTTCTGTGAGTGTGGGGGCAGGGTACACTTTAGTTCTGAACACAGTTCAAGATTTTTGTGGAATTTTTGAAACGAAAAAGCAATTAATTACCCTCTCTGGTTTTGTTGTTTGTTTGTTGGTTGGTTGGTTGGTTGGTTGGTTTTGGACCATTTTTAGGGCTTTAGAGACAAATTCATTGAGAACTACCGTCAAAATCTGAGTAGAAAATTCCCTAGCAAAGGCTGTATGTTCAGAACTCCCCGCAGGGTGCCAGCAGCCTGGTGAGGGTGTAGAGATGGAGTGGCCTGGCAATGAACCAGAACCATTAGGTCAAGAAAAGGAACTTCACTCTTCTAGTCTCAAAAAAGACTTTTATTCTATGAAGTTAAACTACATCACCCAGGTTGAGAGTGCAGGTTTGGGGTACGTTTTTCAGGATTTTTTTTTTTTCTTCCCAACAAGCTACTTTCTCAACAATGTCTCCTAAATGTTCATACTTGTAAGCCTTCTTTGTATACTCTATGCATACAGGGCACGAGGATCCACTTGGAGTAACTTCACTAGACAGGGCAACCCTTGAAACGACTGTGTCTTAGTGTTGTAACCACCCAGAGTCCTCTCTGCTCACCATGAAAGACAACCATGGTTACCTCGCTGTCCTGGAGGTCTGTCTCTGCTTCACTCCATCTGCATGGCGAGTTCTCCGCTTTCAAACATTTAAAATGTCTTTCTTTCTTTTTCAGATGGACTCACAGTACTAACGCAGGCTGCCCTCAAAACTCACAACCCTGTTGCCTTGGCCTCCTGTGGACTAGGAGTACAGATATGGGCCTCCGCATCTTGCTAGAATGCGCTCGGTTTTAATTCTCTTGTTCCTGAGGGGGTAACTCTGGGGAGATGTCCATCCCTTCTTGTTATAAGGTCTCATGCTGCACCTCAGGTTTACCTAGAGCTCACTTTGTAGCCTAGGTTGTCCATTCCTTCTCTAGTCTCTCATGTGCTGGGACTATAGTAGAGCCATTCATACCTGGCCCTAGATAAAATAGAAAATTTGACTTCCTTTAGGAAAAAAAATAGGAGTGGAGATTCTTTTTTTTTTTTTTAATCCTCCAGAAAATATTTAGAGATTTAATACTACTGAGCCAAAAAAAAAAAATCTCTATGCAGTGTAAGGCATAACGTATGTTAGTGCGCATTGTCTTCATATATAAATATTCTTGAATGTGCAGTGTTTGTAAATTAGAGAACAAATATACTAACTGTGGAGTTTCGTGTCTCAATGTTTACTGCGGTATAGAAGCTATAACTGAACAGTCTCTCTCACTTTGACTTTGTAGGACCTTCCATTTCTTTCTCTATCATCTGGAATAACAACAGTCTCTTACCTGTTCCTCAGGAGTTAGAGAAGACGTGTTTGAAGTTGCAGTGCTTGACACCTTTTTTGGAACCAAGGCATCCTGAATACCACAGTCAAACAGAAATGTTTTCTTTCTGATAAACAGGGCTAAAGTCTCTCTCTCATACACACACACACACACACACACACACACGGTGCCTATGTTCAGAGCTGACTCTTTTTTTTTTTCTTTTACCCCCAACTAATAAAATCAAGAGGCTGCTGGGCGGCTGAGCGGCACAGTTTGATGTCCTCAGCAGGATACAGGGAGTCAGGAGTGACGCTGTAAATCCAGTGTGGGGCTTCAACGCTGTGTGAAGTGTGGCCTGAGCTGGGGAGATTTCCCTTTGATGCAAATGCAGTATATTAATGGGGAAAGCATTCACTTTTATTTGTCTGTACTGTCTGCCACAGAAAGGCCGCCTCATTTAGCTTGGGCCAATCGTGAAAATACACAAGAGAAGCAATCTGTTGCAAATTAGCACAACTTGCCTTTCATTTACTAGCTAGTAATTGGAAGGGGTTAAGAGAAGGGAGCTTATCAGATCATGTGAGGGTGTCTTGCCCACGGGCAGCAAGTTTTCTCCGAATTTCTCTGGGAACTCTGGGGCAAGAATACTTCCTAGATGGTGGCTTGATGCACGGACACGTGTGAAAGAGGCACACTTTGTACCACGCTAGCAAAGATGGACCATTCTTCCTCCTCCAGCCTTACCTCTCTTTAGATATGTTCTTACTCTCCCGCTTCCAAATGGTCTTGAAGTCGCTGCAGAACTCAAACCACACCATAAACACATAGCTGGGGGTGATCTCCTTCTCTCCAGTCTTTGGCTTCATTCCAAAATATCCCACTGTTGTTTCGAAACTGCAAGGGGGGGTGGGGAGGATGGAAGGGATAAGTTGACTGTCGACACCAAAACCCGTTAGGGTGACGAGAAGGGACACTGACTGGGAAGCTTCCCAGATGTCTGTTCCCTAACACAGGAGTCACGGCTCACAGTTATGGGGGGGGGTCCCCAAACCTCCAGAAGGCTAAACTGATTTGCCAATAGATTCATGATTGGGAAAGCTACTGGGTCCCTCTTATCTATGTGAACAGAAGAACAGCGCAATTCCAGGGCTTAACACAACTTAAGCCTAAGTTTGTTCTGCATCTTAAGTTCAAGTAAAATTTTCTGATCTTCACTCTGTATTTAATGATTACATGTCAGACTATGACATATTGACTGTCCAAAGAGTAGCAGTTAGTTAGATGGCCAATTGAAAACATGGAAAATAGGGATGCTTCTGTCCTGTCTATATCTGGCATGCTCTGGTTCTTGCCTCCACCACCTGGCATCTCATTCTCATTGTCTCAAGGGTGAAATAAGAAATCTAGACTGTATGGCTTTTATAAGAGCTACATTTTTAAATGTGACCATGATTCGAGAATATAAACCAGCAGCATACAAAAAGTGACATCACTGTGAGCCTAGCAAGGTTTGGATGGAAAACAATCTCCAATCAGGCTAGAAAAGAGCTCAGGTGTTTCTAAGGCAGACTCTCAGATAATGCCATGACCTGCGCCGTGAAGGCACACTGCCCACTAGCCCGCCTGGGCCTCCCAAGCAGCCCTTCATGGAGGCAGTAGCTTGGCAGCGATTTATAGCTCTGAAGTCAGTCTCCCCCGCCCCACCGTCACCCACCCCAAACTTCACAGGCTCATTTGCCAAAAAGCAAGAACTCTTAAACAGCCCTCTTTCAAGGGTGTTGGAAACTAATCAAAGCAGGAATGGCCAGCCAGGTTTATTACTCAATGCTCATCTGCTCAGGCATGGTGGTTTTTGTTTTTTTTTTTTTTTTTGGTGGCCATCCTGAATACTGAGTTTCTAACGGGACTCTATTCAGTGGCGATTGTAAAACTGTGAAGCCCTGTGACTATTATGAAGCGTACTTTCATCTCCTTCTCGGTTATTGGGCAATATGTATCTCATAAGATTTTATCACATTTCACAGATGAACTGTTAATTGATTCCATGGCTACGATTAGGTGAGATCCAAGCTGGAGCTGCTGCTCCCAGGTCCCATAAATTCTGTGTGCTTCTGTAAATAACAAATCTGTTTTTAATGCAAATTAAAACGACTGGCCAGGGAATTTGGCCCCTAGTTATTAAAAGACTAGAAGTGTGTAAGTGGGGAAAGGCAATGATGGCAGTAATCTCTGAAGGACATGCTGACAATTCCAAATATTTTGCACATATTTTGAAGAAAAACCCAGCAATCGAGGAAGGTAGCAAAGTCCACTCTCTCTCCGCAGGTGTAACACCTATGTATACAGCTGTCAAAATATTGATCAAATCAAACGAGTGTTCTCCATCTCTTACTTCACTCAATGTGGAATTTACGTTGAATGTAATATGAGGGCATGCAGATAATTACGCAACCAATAGAGTCAGATTGTCGATTTCTTACTGGGTTTGGAACTAGAGAGGCCGGGCAGGTTAACACTTCTAATATTCTCATTCTACTGACGAGACAACGGAGGCCTGGGAAGACTCAAGGGCCTCATCCACTGTGGGAGCTGGGTCTCCGTTCAGGTTCCCCACTCCTCGTGAGATGTGTACCCCGGTTCTCTCCTTTGGTTGTTCGTGGGCACTGACCCAGAACAGTCACTTCCTCCCATTTCTCCTTTAGCCTCAGGTGTCACACAGGAGAATGGATCGCCCAGGAGAGCAAAGCACCATTTTTCTTCCTCTTTTCTTACACTCCCTTTCTATACAGACACACGATTATTTATGTGTCCACGGACACAGGAGAGAAATTATTTTACTTTGTACTTAGAGGATTCATTATCTTCCTATTCATAAAAGGATGTGGTAATGAGCACATACGACTAATTTCCATGATTCCTCCATCACCCCAACACCTCTGCATTATCTGTAGTCCACATTTGGACACACTAGACAAATTGGTGCGGAGTCAGAAGTGACAGCGCTGCGGACGTTTATCACAAATATGGCAGTAGCCTGGGGCTTTCTCTTTCCCAAATTCTGTCCTCATAGCCTCTGGCCCTGCCGTGTGTGGATGTGTGTGTGTGGCGGGGGACTGAGAGGCCCTGCTTACCTCTGTTGGAGGGGTTGAAAATTAAAAGACACACTGGATTTCAGCATGTTTTCCCTAAGTGTTTTGGGGACTCAGGCAGCGAGTGGCTCTGTTCAGAAGAACCAGGTAGAGTCCAGCTTTGATGATGCTGACAGACACAGCCACTCTGAAGAGGCACCCATTTGACCCCAGGGTTTCCCTTCTATTTAAGAAAAACCTCGGTGCTACACTATGAACCCACCATTGTCTGATAGTGTCCAGACTACTGCCCTCCCTAGCCAAAATGTTCGTCACAAAAATTCAGTTTGGGTTCACGGAACACTGCACCAAAAACTTGAAATTTGGACAAAAAAAAAAAAATCACTTATATTTCACTGCCAGAGGTAATTTTCTCCCACAAAGTACAGACAAGGGGTGCCGTGCTTTTTCAAAGGTTCAGTTCTCAACACATAACTCCCAAATAGCATTCAACTTTTAAAAAGATTAATTCCTAATGGTATGTTTTGCTTCATATCAGCTTATTCCATCTCACTTTAAACTAGTCCCTGACTCTGCTCCATCACATTTCTTCATCTGATCTGCATCCTTTTAATTTGGCCAAACATTTTATTTTTAGCTCGGAGCTAAGCAAACTGCTGTATACTTAGTGTGGAGATGTCAGAGCGGGACACATCCCCTTCGCTGTTTTCTCATGTGTGCCTTCAGAAACTGCTTAGGAAAAGCAAATATCCCTTAGCCTCAGAGTAAATTGTTTCTCCCGAGAATAAAACATAAGAATTTACTAAGTCTCACACTATTGCAACACTGACCACAAACTCCTTAAAGAGTGCAAGCAAACAACCGCGGTTTCTACATTAAAGATGAGATCTAACATATTTCAAGTATGACATGAAAGCTAGACTACCTTCACCACAAAGCCACAGAAAATGCTGACAACTAAAAGTTATGACTCTCTTTAGCATGCCTAATGCACAGCAGCAGTCTGGGCCTCGCTAAAGGCGGGCCCCTTGCCCTTCAGCAGAAGTCTTGAAAAGGGATTAGAAACTTGACATGCACCCCGGAAGCTGAGCTGCTGCTTGGCCTGATACCAGCCTGCCCCTGTTGATAGTCTCTTCTCTGAGGGATGAATGTCTCTGACACTGATCTTACACACTAGGGAAAGAGAGAGTTATAAAGGATAAGTCCAACAGAGGGGAGCCAGAGTCTAAGAGCACAACCGTGTAATTGTCTTAGTTTTCAGCAATTATCATGATAGGAGGATGCTCATGATTCAAGAATATGTCTACACTTAGAAAACTACAAGACTGGCCTTCATCTTGCTTTCATCGGCATCTTAATTTTGTTGGCAGATTACAGCAGGAAATAGGACTAAATGTTGGCACCTGTCTCTGGGTCTTTAGACGTCTCCAGAATTGTGGCTAGACTGAAGGAAAGGGGCTCGTTCCTAGCTCATGTGTTCTTACTTACATTTATAACTACGGAATTCTTCCCATCTCTTTTGTTAAACTTATTTTTTCCCTTAGATGCCATTTCCTACCCCTGTGCCCTCATTTTATTATCTGAAACTTTTGGAATATTTAACCATCAAATGTATCTCAGTCTTCTTTCCTGAATGAGAATACCTCATTATACTCCCTTCTAGAAGGGAGAAACAACCAAGGGATTAATGTGGGGAATAAATGAAGAGAACCTTATCCCTCCCCACCCCTGCCCAGGGAGCAGAGCAGTTGGATTTTGGGCTCTGCCAGGTGAGGTGATGGCTACACTCTAGTACCTACTGAGAGAAGCAGAGTCAGGAAGGAAGGTTAGGCTCAAAGGAAGGACTATAAGGTCTCTTTTGACTTCTGGAGAAGTGCCTGTATGCAGAAGGCAATTGCTCTCTCCCTGTGTCGCTTGTCTATAAAACCCTCTAGCATTTGAGCAAAGAAACTGAAGTAACTCTCCTAAGCTACTTGCGGAACTGGTATAACCTAGTTTTGATGCTGAAACAAGGTCAGTTCTCTTCCTAGCTTCCATGAGCTGGTTCAGAAGCAGTGGTTGGAAGGAGAGGCAAGTGGCTGGAACAGGATCATGGCATATCCGGTGGCGGGGGCGAGGGGTCACTGCTAGCTCACTTTCCATAGATGTCTCAACAGACAGGACCAATGGGCTGCCTGTTCAAAGACAGTGCCAGTGAGGTTACTCATAAAAGGTCAGATGCCATAAAACTCCACAAGGAGATAGGAAGTACAGCAATGGCTGCCCAGGCCTTGTGGAGGAAGGGATAAGATGAAGAGTTAGGGATTTATAGTTTCAGAGTTCATATGGAGTTCTAGAGACTGATGGTTGCATGGTGATGGGAAAGATTCTTTATGATAATAAAAATAGAGGCTGTCTAGTCTAAGAAAGAACATTGCAAACCATAGCTACTTACCTTTTCTGTGCATTCTCCAAGTGACTTTCTTCCATTTTATGTTCTTTTTTGGCTGTGAAGGAGAAATCATTATGACTGAATTATTTTCTTACATAATATTCCTTGTGTAATCATATAGCTTCCAACACAACCTTTCTTTATTATAGAAATTCAAGGCTATGTTCACATCACATGCCTGGAGATCACAGTCATTCTATGACACTGCTTTCTTGAACATGGCTATAGCTAACCGTAGGCATATAATTCTGTTTTGTCTGGGATACCCTTGAGAGTAAAAGAGAATGATAATCATTACACCAGGAAAAACAGAAATTGGAAAAGTTCTGATAGATGTGGTTGCTCGAGCTATAGCTGGCCTTTTTATGAACCCTCTGTGGCCATTGTGTTTTCTCTCCCCCAAAACATAATAGAGTAGTGTCTGCAGCGGCCCTGCTGGCATTCAAAATCAAGCACAAAAATCCTTACACTGAACAGCCTCCCCCCCACTCATAAGGTCACTGTCAGTCTGGGGGAACCTATGGATGATTTTTCCAGATTAACATTTTGTAAACATACTGGGAAAGAAAGCACATAAGATCACTATGGAAACTAATGACACAGAGAGTCACTTCTGAATCTACAGATGAAGATGAAGATTGAAGCCTGTGCTCTGGGATTATTTAATAAGGAGGTATTATTTTGAGCATTTTACAAAATATTCTAATTTGAGATGATATCATTATGTATGAAAATAACATTCATAATTTTAAAATGCCCAGGGAAAAATAAATAAGCCACAGTATAATCTATGGGAGACCTAAGATAACTTTAAATGAATGATCAAAAAGCCAAGCATAACTACCTCCACTGAGATATCCCATTAAGGGTATTAAAGGATTTACAATATTTGCATTGTATAAAACCTGGGTCTGCTACTAACTACCTGTGTGTATGAATATGAACAAGTTACTCATGACCAGATGTTTAATTACTGTCCTCCAAAAATAGCTACAGTAATTACTGTCAAGGTTCATGAGATAATGCAGGTACAGGGCTTAGTACACAGCACATGCTCCCTCCACGACCTGACAGCCATTATTAGCACCTTATCCTCATCTTCTTCATCGCTCATTTTGAAATGTATGTTCAAGTTTCCTCCCTGTTACCATACTTGACATATTTTCTAAAGTGTTCATACTATCCTAGGAGGCCCTGGCTTCTTGAAGACGCTCTTCTTTCTTTTCCGTGTTCGTTTCTGTGTGGTCAGATGAGGTTTGAGTACACTGCATGTATGCATCTGCTCTTGCTCTTTCTCCTTGCTGGGGTACCCTGCCAGACTTAATACAGCCGTCTCCCTCCCTGCGCTCAGCTCTCAGCTCATCTGCCACCATCTCTTGACTGGTCCCACTAAAAGAGAAGAACATCCAGTGTCACCTCTAACCAAGTCCTCCTCATCATCTCTGCCTTCTTGCTTCACTTTGCCACCCACTGCCCCTTTCCACCCACCAAACTAGACTATTCCTCTACTCATCTGCCTAATACCACAGTATAATGGATATTGTACAAGAATAGTGGCATTTCAGTTTTGTTGCTGTCTGCTGTGGATCTAAATGTGCGATTGTATTTGTGTGTGTGTGTGACAAAGTGCTTAAAAAAGAGAAATATTGGCTTTCCTAAGCTACAAAACAGATTTGGCATATCTGTGGGGCAGTTTTCTGATGAATGATTTTGATGTGAAAGAGCCCAAACTCCCTGTAGGTGGTATAACCCCTGGGAAAGCACTTTGCTGTTATTTCAATTATGACCAAACATCTTTAGCAGTAGATTATGAAACCGCTTTCTTTGCTTATCCACAAGAAGCAAGTCATCTGTTGCCTGAGAGTGTAAAAGTTCAATCACATCTTTGGACTCTGATTCTAATTCTTTTTCTGTGTCCAGTACATTTCTAGTTATTGCCTCTGGAGACTGGGACCTTTCAAAGACAAGGGGTAAGAATCAACTTCCTTCAAACTTCTGTTAGTGTTGATATTCTGAGCTCCTCCCATGAATCACAAATATTTTTTAACAGATCTAGAATGGTGAGTCTAGAGTGCTTTTCAATATTCCTCACCTTTATTCACCTCTAATCAGTATGTGTGGCAGTTACAGCATTACAAAATAGATTTATTAAACAAGACTAAAAAGTTAAATATACTCCTTACACGCAGGCTGCAGAATAGCTGTTACGTCTGTAGGCAAAAAACAACCTTACTCTCACTGTCCATATCAAATAGGATTCCTGGCTCACCAGATGTCTTGTCAGTGAGCAGTGGCTTTTGAGAAGAAAATTTCCCCGCTTCCTTCTGAGCAATCTCAACAGTGGACTTAGACTATCCAGTAAACCATGTTGTAAACAGATGTGCTGTCAGTTAAGCTTTCTTGTTCCATTTATGGAGCACAAACAGAATAGAGTTCATATCCTTAAGGGTCTTAGAATGTTCATAATAGAAGAATAGCAAAAAGCCAAAAGCTGCGTTAGTCCCTGCTGAGTGAGCCTGACTTCTGCTCTGCAAGAAGTGTAAGATCTGCAGGACGCCATTTTCCGACATGAAGCCTATTCATCTGCATTGGCCTGTGGTGTTACAGGCAGCCACTCTCTTCAATGACCCTAAGCTAGAACTGGTGGGGAATAGGCTGCATCTTTGATAACATTATTCTCTAGTTTGGTTTCTATGTTTTTTGTCGTAAAGATGAATCTTCTCTTAAACTTTTCTTCTGTAGCCCTATCACCTCCTTCAGCATTCAAAGAGCGGGTGATGTGGCCCGTTTGAGCTTCTGATTAGATCACTAATATTTGCATGTTCACTGGAGTAGCATTTTCAATTTCCTCTGGAGTGATTCCTTTGCATTGGCCGATTGGCTAACTATGTGGCGAAAGAGACCTAGCTTTCTGCCAGTCTTGCACTTTGGCATGCCTCCCTCATTAGACTGCATCATTCCTAGGTTTAGGTTTGAAGTGAGGGACTCTTCCTTTTCTTTGATTACCCAGAATGTGTTCTTAACTGGCCTGATTGCATCTGGAGGAACCAAGAAGCCTGAAGAGACAGAAATGAGGAGATGGCCAGTCGGTGGGGCAGACAGAGATACATATTTACAGGGTAGATTTTCAGTTTTATATAGGCAGAGTTTATGGGAATCGAAACAATTGCATTGGTAATACCAGAGATCACTGATGGAGCTGGAGAGATGGCTCAGCAGTTTAGAGCAGTTCCTACTCTTGCAAAGAATCTTTGAGTTCAGATCCCAGCACACAAGTCCAGTGGCTCACAACTGCACGTATCTCCAACCCTAGGGGATACAACCTTGGCCTCTGTGGGTACTCACATTCATGTACACATACACACACATGCACACACACATACAAGATCACTGGTCACAAATAACCATAACAGATGAAAAAATACAAAATATTGCAAAAAAATTACCTAACAATTGAAAAAATACAAAATATTGCAAAAATTATCAAAATGTGACAAAAATAGAGAAGTGCTTAGGAGTTGTTGGGAGAAGAGCAGTTGGTGTTACATAAGGCAGAGTTATCCCAGACATTCCATTTGTTTAGATGCAGTATCTGATAAGCTCAGCAAGGCCAGGTACAGTGAGATGAGCTCTCTCTGTCCTGTCCCACACTTCCTTGACTTGGGGATAGTTATTACAATACGTCAAAAAACATTTTTCTTTTAGGATATAGTATCCACAACAGACTTAGTAGAGGAGAATTTGGATTGTAATTATTTAAGGGTAGATCAAGTGTTCTTGTTTTATGGGAAATGCCAAAATTTTTAATGACGGAGTCTAGATCTTCCCTGTCATGTTTATGCTCTGACATCACATTTTGCTCTTATTTAATTTTTAAGAAAAAAAAAAAGAGAGAGTTACTATTTTACAAATATCTGGGAGTCAAGAGGGTAGGAGTGAGGCAAGATGTGCTTAGGATTACTCTAAATTTTTTTCCACTTAGTGACAATTGAGCTCTGTGATATTTAGCTCGATTAACTGGATCAGGTCTCTTGTACCACATAAAAGATAATCCCACAGAAGTCTGTTTTTTCAAATATAAATGTCTTAGAGCAAAACTTTCTTCTCTAACTTCTAGAGTCGCAATGTTAAAGAAAAACTTTGCTGCCATTTTTTCTTAATGTTCTCTGTCTCTTTTCTTCTCCTCCCTCTTTCCCTCCTCCCCCTCTCTCTCTTACCACATCCCCTCACACACATACTTACTTACTTACTTACACACACACACACACACACACACACACACACACACACACAGTACAGGATGAAGCACCTTTGCCTTTATGACTGGGTTCTTTTCACACTCAGCTCTTGCCCAATGCACCTGTCCCATTGGACTTCAACATTATCTGGGTTGTCTCTCATGCTTTTATTTGGGGGTGGGGCAAATGGCTTCTTCTTATTTTGAATGCCTCTTTATCCTTTCTCTTTCCCGCCCACTCTCCATTGCAGAAGTAGTATCTTCCCCTTCAGAGATCAAGCTTAGAATCGCCCTTCTTGATGTCGCCCTCTATGCCTCCTCCCATGGTGCAGAACTGGTCTTTTTGTGATCTCCAATAGAACCCTGTCCATGGCCTGGTGCACAGTGCACTTCTGAGATGACCAGTTGGCCGTCAGCCTTTCCCACTTCATTTTCTTGAGAGTGGCAACCAAGGCTGTTTTCACTTATGGGAAAGATGGATAAACAGACAGAATTAGCCACATGAACAGAATAGAATCTCTGGGGACCATATCTTCTTGAGTACACCAGGGACTATTTCTTGACAGTGCAATTCAAATTTTCTTTTTCCCTCTTTTCTTTTCCCTCTTTTCTTTTCCCTCTTTTCTTTTCTTTTCTTTTCTTTTCTTTTCTTTTCTTTCTTTCTTTCTTTCTTTCTTTCTTTCTTTCTTTCTTTCTTTCTCTCTTTCTCTTTTTCTCTCTTTCTTTTTTGACAGGATCTCTCTCTAACAGTCCTGGAACTTGCTATGTAGGCCACAAACTCAGAGATCCATGTGCCTCTGCCTCTGGAATGCTAGGATTAAAGGCATGGGCCACCAAGTCTGGCTCAAATTTCTTGTTTGTTTGTCTACAACACAGTAATAGGAGTAAAGTAGTATTCAAATGCTAGAGTGTATTCTCTGTACCCCAATATGTGTTGCTTTCATTGGGACTATTTTCACAAGTACAAGTGACATTAGCCTTTGAGTTTTTAAAATATACCAATTATTTTCTAGGCTTAATCTTTAAAAGGGGAAAGGTTTTTACAAATAAGACTAAGCATTCAGAAAATATCCTCACAAAAGCTTTTATCATTTAAATGTACCCATGTCTTTGAACTTTTAATCTCAAGCATTTGTGCAGTGGGTGTAGGCAAAGACTGAAGAGAGACTGAAGGCTCTATTCTAAACACAATAAAGTCATATTTATAAAAACTCATAGGCAAGTAGTAAAATGTGAAGTGAGGGGAAGGGATAAGAGGTTGGAAGATCTTCTTAGAATTCTTTGCACAGTCTATTATACTTTAATATACCATGGTTTATGGACCTGGTGTGGTTGGCATAAACCCACAGGACACATAGTAAAGAAGCTGATTTTATGATGGCTCTGCAGATGGAGGCGTTGGGCGACGTTAATAAGGAAACAAAGGGGAGCACACTCTGGTTCTCCGGCCTCCATCTGATACGAACATGCCTGTCATTTTTCATTTCTTAGGAAATCGCTTCTTCATGTGCTTTTCCAGGAAAAACCAATGCCTCTGGCAAGACAGGCAGCAACACACCAATATCAAAGAAGGAATGGGCTTTTAACACTAGTTTACACGGAACCACTGAGTTATGGAGGTCTTTTACATCTTACTTCTCCCCTTTTAAAAGTATCTATCTATCTATCTATCTATCTATCTATCTATCTATCTATCTATCTATCTATCTATCAGCCCTTACTATGTAACTTTGGCTGGCCCAAATGTCCTATGTAGCCTAGGCTAGCCTTAAACTCATACAGGCTTGTCTGCCTCTCAAGTTCTGGGATCAAACGAGCATACCAACATGTATGGCTGTCTTGAACAATGCTATCTTCTCTTGTCTTCCTATCTTACTAGTTAGTTTTCCTAGCTGTGGTTGAGCTAGAAGAACGGTGATTTCTGGTTTGCCACAGGCATTTCATTTGCCACCATTGAGATGCACAGTAAAAGTGACGCGCACTTTTTGTGTAAAGTGGTGGGAGGCTATGTGATGGTTTCAAAGTTCCCAGTTGGATGTCATTTGATGCCTATGTCCCTTTGCACTAGAAAAGTGAGGTTTGTGGCAAAAAGAAAGAAAAAAAATGTACTGTAATTGAAACCTTTCAAGAGGCCCTAGGGTCATAAAGCAAAGAAAGACAGATAAAAGGAAGCTTTAGAAATCATCACAACTTCCTTTTTTGAATGAAAAATTTATGTCTAGCTTCCCCATTTCCTTTATCCATTTCTCTGTCGTCAGACATCTAAGCCAGGATATCTAGGGCTTTGACTCATCATGTAGTATGTTATCCAACATCCCTACTGTTTCCCAAGGAGCTTCATTTTTCACCCAAATTCTCACATGCTCTGGTAGCGTCTTGGATCTGTACCGAACCACACATTTTCCATAGAAGAATACACACCAGAGAGAAAGTCCTAAGTGAGAATTTCAGCTTTCACTCTGAATTTCCTGACTCTTGATGCTTTAAAACAGACCACGGGGTAAAATTTTAGAATGATCCGGCGAGAGAGGCTCATTAACACTAATGGGAGGCAGGTGGTTGGCTTCCCAGGCAGCTCCTGAGTCTCTCTTTGTGCTATGACTTCTTGTCAGGCCAATACATGCCTTTACTGATTAGCATTAAGTAACACATCTTTTGTTAAAAAAGCTTTTTCATATATTTTACAGATACTTCCCAATAATCATATTTATAACATATACTCAAATAACTGTCCTGTGTTGGTGTTAGCACCCATCTAGTGTGTGTCTCACTTCTGGAAGGCATGGGCTGTGGAGAGTTTTTGTCTGTTTGCCTTCAACCTTTTGCTCACATGCACTTGAGAGTGTCTGGCAATCAGTTTGCTACTCCTTTCATTTGTTAAGAATGACTATAAAGCAGCTGATGGATGAAATGTGTACTAGGTTTGTGGGCACAGGGGAACAGGCTACACATCTATTTTGCTCTGATTTAATGTGGTCCTCATCAAAAATTAATATCTCATTTGTCTTTTCAGCTCACGGCCCTGTATCACGTGATGCTGAAAAATTAGCTCATAAGCAAACTGAGAAGAAAAAAAAAACCCTCTCTATTTGGATTCTCTCGGTATTTCATAAGTGCTTCTGATAGCTATTTATATTATTAGGGCTATCACTTGATTCTTCATATCTTTTTATAAAAAGTTTAGCTCTTTATAAATATGTGTGTATATATGTGTGCATCTGTGTGCCACAGCCTGTGTGGACAGAGGCCAGCCTAAGGTGTAGGTCCTCGCCTCCCTCCTGAAACCAGGGTCTTTTTGTTGTTCCCTGCTACAAATGCCAAGCTAGTTGGCCCACTAGGAACCCTGTCTTCTTGCTTTAGGAGTGCTGGGATTATAGACATGCAGTGCCTGGGTTTTCATGGGACCTGGGGATTTGAACCCAGGTCTTCATGCTGGCACAGTAAGTGTGTTACCCACTGATAGATTTCCCTGGCTCTGATTCTTTATATTTTAACTTGCCCATTTACACACTAGGTAAAGCAAAAGCTTACATCTGAGATGTTTGGAGATACAAGAATCCTAAGTAATTACCTAGGGCCAACGCTCATGCTATGGATCAAAAGTGAATTAACTTAAAGATAGGAAATTAAATATATATATATATATATATATATATATATATATATATATATACACATTGAATTTTCAGCAATAGAATGGTCTCCTGCTCCATATTCCATTCTCTCTAACAGTCTTTACCAATGACATCCTGAGCAGCTGTTAAGGAACTAGTCTGATGGAGCTGATCAGGATAATCTGTTGGTGTCAGCAATGAATATGCAGAGAACTCACCATGATGTGGCAGGTACAGGGCTAAGGATTTAAAGCGATCGCTTAAACCCACACAAAAGGGAATTTCTACACCATGGACAGTGGTGGAACCAAAACCTCAGATTGTTTATTGACTTTCTCACTTCTAGCTTTGTGGAGGCTGTTTAACTTGGCTATTTATTCGTTTATGGAATGATAAGAACTACTTTAGACAGTTGTCACAATAGTTCAGGGATAGTGTCGAGGTGCTTGACCTTTGCACCTGGCCTGGTACATTTATTCAGCAAGTGCTGATTAATATACTGACTTTGCCACCTCTGTTCTTTGGCATATGTAACATTTGCTTATCCGACATCTCTTGCATTCCAGCGATACTTGTTTGAGTGATGGAGCATCCTTGTTATCCCTTTAGTAACATGGGCATCCCCAGAAATGCCCCAAGACTTGGCATTCTTAGTATTAGAAATACAGCCAAATTAGAAACAAAGCCCAAAGCATGCTTGCAAAGGAATACGATGAGAAATGCGATGGAATGATTATAAGGAATCAAAAGAATGCAAAATAGTAAATGGGCTATGATTAAGGTTAAAATGTGTGTCACAGAAATGATTTACAGTTATAGAAATATTCTCTCTATTGACATATCAGAAGGTATTAATAAGTCAAGTTGCTATGATCTCTGCCCTTCCTCTCTTGTTAAAATGGCTTTTGTTTTTCACATTATTTGAATTGCTTTCTAATGTATTAACGTCATGTACTATGGTATTAAAAACAAAACACAAATAGATAAAAGACAATGTTTGGGTGAAGGGGCAGAGTGCACACAAAACAGAGTGATCTGTCTAATGTCACAGAACTCATTTTGAACAACAACATACACACAATAAAAGTGTTTGGGTTTTTTGTTTTTTGTTTTTTTTTTGTTTTTTTTTTTGCCTCCAGTCTAGCTTTTTCTACACAACACTGTTATTCTTCATAGGTCTTGGCTAGGAAAATCATAAAACTGTCATATCCTTACAGAATTGAACAGAAAAATAAGTTATAACTGAAAAACAAGCATCTGCACAAGTTAAATTTAAATGGCTAGTTACCCACACTGAACCCTTTTATTTATATTACATATAACCATGGATGTGAATTCCTACTGTCTCTATAAGTGATTATTCTATATATTTTTATGAACTGTCCAGACATGTGTCCAATATAAGGATGATTTCTAGCTGGGGGTATAGCTCAATGATAGAGTGCTTGCCTAGCATACACAAGACCCTGGGCGCTTGGTCCTCCTTCCCATTCTTAAAAACAATGGCTTTCATCACATTATAAAGAGCAGACTAGATTTTTTTTTTAAAGGCTCTATACAGGGTAAGAGGCTTTAACAACCCAAGATTGATCATTATTACTAACCAAAAGCCAAGAGAGGGAAAATCCAGCAGGGCACCTATTCCCTTCCTGAGGATACTTATTCTTCGTTTAGATTCGTTTGGACTGAATCTCTGCTTTGTTGCTGGAAGCATTTTGTTAAATGATGGACTCTGTCCTTCTAGAATACAATCGTTTGGGTATTTAGTCGTGACAGCTAGTGCACCACCAGAATCCCCTGTAAGTAATCACAGACACCCATCCTTGCCACAACCAGTCTTTCAAGTGAGTGCTGCTGAATTTAAGGTGTCCTTGGGAAACCCAGTCCAAGGGGCCACAGAAACACTTAACAATACAGTCTAACTTTCCTGACACCCGCTGTCGCTCCAAGATCAAATTATCCTCTAAACTACTTTTCTTTCAACAAACATTTGTTGTATTAGGGGTTGAAATGGGTCCACTAGCACAGATACCATCCATAGCTGGGATGTTACCCGGATGGAGAAGTGATGAAAGCGAGCAGGGGTTGTTTGGACAGTATTCCCAATGAGAGAAAATACAGGAGAAACGGAGGCCCGGCCCCCCGCTAAATACTATGGTAGACATTTTTCACATTTGATTTGTTCTGCCAGCAGAAGACACAGTGCTGGACTATTAGTACAGATTATCATAACTGGAGCCGGCAAAAGGAAACAAAGACATGCTGGGTCTTGGTGTAAAAGGCGACTATACTGTTTATAACTACTCATAAGCGCAGGTGAGAAAGCACATTACTGTGAGCTTAACCCAACTTCGACGCCTCCAGAGTCACCCTCCGACAACAACTGCCATCCGCTCTCCGAGAAGGCTTTGATGGAAAAAATCTGCACAGCTATGGACAAAAATTGGGTTACGGCGATTATTTGAAAATGAATTCCATAGGAATGAAAATGGAAGTGCTATTTTTTTAAAGAAAATCTTTACATTTTCTCCTGATTTTACAGTAAGAAATCCTTGTTATAGAACATTCATATATTTGAGAAAGAAAAAAAAAACAACAAGAAAATAAAAATAGCACACAAGACTTTCTTGAAGTAGTAATCCCTAATAATGTTAACCCAGTTTCATAAATGTAATTCTCTACAAGTGCATATTGGTGACTGTTCATATGTAAGAAATCATATTGCCTTTTCTCCTAATAAGCAAAGATCAACGTTTAAGTGAATAATTTTACAGTTAACCGCACGAGTGAGCGGTTTGGGGGTACCTAGTGAAATCGGAGGCCTGAAATGTTTTTCTGGAGAAAACCCACAGCGTCGCCTCCTTCTGCAGGATGGATGATAAGGATGATTTATGAAGCTGAAGTCATTTCTATGATTGCGCTTCGGGGGAGATTGTTTTCACGTGATGTGCCCAGCCAGGCTGGGCTAGGGGAAGGGGCACCCCACATGTTCAACCCAGGCTGGGGCCCACCCCTTCAAGGGATTCCAGAGCTGGGGGAAAGGGAGGAGGAGCTGGCAGCCCCTCCCCCGTGCAGGCTCATTAGGGGGACACACTGCTTTCCTTATTTTCTCTCTCCTTTTAAAAAGTATTACTGCTGCTGCTGTGCCGGCGTAGAAGCTCATTGTAAATGCGCAGCAGGATAGTAGCAAAGCCCAGATTAATTCCCCACGGATTTATATGGGTCGTTCTCACCCACGATGACTTGTATGGTTTCAAAGGTGCTTACGCGGCTGTTTTTATGGCGGGTCACTAACTTTATTCTGACATATGGCAGTTGGCGCCATGACACGGAGTGAACATTTTATACCTGAATTAAAGTGGATATTTGACAGTTTCTGTCAGAAAGTTCAGAGCAAAGAATTTGTGGGACAAGATTTATTGCATATTTTATGTGGGACACATCTGTTTCTTTGCTAGCTTTGTTCCTTTCCTTAATTTTTTTTTAAATAAGTTTCTTAAAGAAACATAATTACAGATTAAAAAAAAAAACAAAAAACAAACCCAAAGCAGAAAAAAAAAAAAAGGCAAAAGTAGGGAATTAGACCCAACTTTAAAAGAAAGAAAAAAAGGAAAAAAAAAAAAAAAAAAACACCAAAAACCAAAAACAAAAACCTACCTATGTTGAGGAGGAAGATGACTCACAGCCATGCACAGCTGCTTTATGAAACAATAATGTTATTACTGGCAATTACTTTGTGGTTTGTTAAACACCATTCATATGATGGAGGTAAAAACTGCAGTGCCTACCATTTTCTACATACTTGAAGCAGGCTGGGGAAGGCAATCTGCTTGTGATGCTCTTGATATTTGCCCTCCTAAATGGTGGGCTAGCCAGTGAGTCCAACCGCAGAGCAGTTAAACCAAAAACTACTAGTGATTTTATCAAAATTTCAAATCACACAGTAAACGATTTGTAAAAGGCTGCATCTGTCCGAGTTGGCACATAAAGACAATTAGCAGTTGGAACGTGATTCTTACATTTCAATGTTTATTCCCGCTCAACGTACTGCCCCTAAGCTTTCCTTTTCTGTTGTTCAAAGCATGATCTTAGAGGTATTTTTTTCAGTTAATGGGTGCAATGCAGGGTTCCTACACTGGATTGCTGTGTGTTGGTGACCCTTTGTGCCCTGAATACACGCACACAGAGTAAAAGTTAAAAGCTACAGCGTGAGAGATGGTTTGAATCCCGTTCATTTGTTTGGCTTTTCTGTTCTTTTTTTTTTCCCCCTCTTCTACTTAAATATATTCTCGTGGATAAATCCTTGTTAAGTTAAAAACAATTACAAGACATTTAAACATTTAAAATTGATATGCCCAAAGATAAACGCAGACAACTTCCAACTGCGATCCATCAAGCCCATGTGAAGGGTGTATGTAAACTTCCTCTTCATCAAAACTCTCCCGATTATAACCACTGGACAGTCCCTGAGGCTCCTGACTGTGTAAACATTGGACTCAACCTGGAGCCTCTAGCAACAAACAGAGTTTCGTTTAGCCACACAGACTGAACCTTAACTGTGAAATCTAAAACACAAAACTAAAACTTAACACTTTTAAAAATATTGAAATATTACTTGTATGTGTACGTGTGTGTGTGTGTGTGTCTGCAGGTAAAGGCCTGAGCTTGACACTGGGTGTCTTTCTCGTTGTAAAAACATAGCTAACTATTAGCAGATAAAGTATCTTTTGATTGCCCTACGCACCACTTCCTCCACTAACTAAACATTTTCAAGTGGTCTCCAACGACTCAACTATTGTTACCTGTGGATCTAAGTATCCCTAGTGCTAAACTGCAAATTTCCTCAGAGAAGAGTAGACTTGTTTGCTGGCCAGGTGTACACAATTTACATTTATTCAGGACTGTCGAGAGCCCTTCATGCTGATAGAATCACTATATGCTCCTAAGGTCTGATAACTTATTATGTAACATTTTAGATTTGCAAATCACATAGGTATTGGCCCAACCTTTGATTAGTCTTGAGAGTTCACTAAGTACCACATTATCTTTTGCTTTTTAAATTACTTTGAATTGACTTATAGATTATAAAGATGACCCGAATATTCTTAAACTAATACCTTTTTTGTTTGTTTGTTTTGCCTTAGCTTTTTATGTTTAGATGACCAATCATTTGCAACCAAGTGAGGCAGCAACCCCCCTTACGACTTGCAAGTGAGTGATGTTCAGCTATCACTGACATTACGCAAGGGTATCATAAACATGGCACGGCCAATCAACTCATGATTACACAGCCGCCATGCCTGCCTGCAATGTGCCTATGTAAGACTTACCAGAAGTCAACCATGGATCCAGAAGGAGCTCACCGGGCCCTACTACTTCTTACTAAACTCTTGGCTACTGATAGATTCTAGTGGAGGGGCAGTTACTATTTCCAGCTGTGTACCCACTGAAGAGCTAGGCTCCAGATGATAGTTTAAAAAAAAAAAAAACCCTCATTCATACTGACCAATGGCTAAGATCAATGGATCCCAAAATGAAACAACCACAAAATATCATGAATTGTGAAAAGGGAACTTGTAGAGATGAAGGTGGGAGGAGACTAAAGGGTTACAATAATTAGAATGTATATGATACAGGTACAGAACTGTCAAAGAATAAACTCAATGAAAAATTTTAAAAAGTCAACAAGGATCTGTCTGTCTCAGTCTCTCTCCTGCATTAATGTGTCATTTCTGTCATTTTGGTCAGAGCTTTCAGCTGTCCAGGTTAAGCTGACCCATTCATGTTTATTTTGATTTGTATGTATTTGGTTTTATGCTAGCCATATTTATTTCCCTATTCTATTTACCAAGCTTTCTAGCTATTTCCTTTGCTCCTGACTTGTGTTAAGACTTACCAAATTGTCTTCGCTTACTTTTCCTTTACTGGGTCTAACAAGATAAACATCCAATGTAAAGAACCTTAAGTTCTTAACATCGATAACAACTGTCATCCTCAAAGTATCTAGAGAAATTTGACATCAATACACTAATTTGAACAATAAAGAATGGTCTGATTTTCCGGTGTACACCCTATGAAATTCACCGGTCACATGTCACGTCATGTCACATTCCAGCTGATGTCATCTGTAATTTTACTTACAGGTTTTCAAAACCAATGTTTCGACATTAATACTTATTAACACTTTAAAGACAATTTTATTAATTTATTTGCTCATTTTATCATTCGTCCATTGACTTCTTCCTGTCCCGAAGAAGCAAGATCCCAAGAGAAGATACATGAATAGCAACTGCAAACTCTGTGCGGTTACTATTCCCCGTCTAAAATCTTAACTTTTTTTTAAAGTTTATTATAAAAAAATTAAAAATTAAGAGAATACACTTGTGTGTTTATCTTTCATTTGTCACAGTGGACTGGTTCTCTAAAAAAAAATTGATACCTTTCTTTATTGTTTATTTAAGCGTTTCTCTCTTCTTTTGACTGTGTGCTGGCTAGTTTTATGTCAGCTTAACACAAGCTAGAGTCATTTGGGAAGAGGGACTCTCAAATGAGGATTGTGGGCAAGCCTGTGGTACATTTTACTGATTAATGTGATGTACTGTGGGCAGTACAATCCCTAGGCAGGTGGTTCTGAGTGGCGTAAGAAAGCAAGCTCAACAAGCCATGAGGTGGAATTCAGGAAGTGATCTTCCTTCATTATCTCTGTTTCATTCCTGGCCTTCAGGTTCCTGCCTTGAGTTACTGTCCTGAGTTCTCTTCAGGACAGTGGACTGTGAACAGGATACTAATCTGAAACAAACCCTTTCTTTCTCATGTTGCTTTGGGTCATGGTGTTTTAGAACTCTGAGTAAGACAATTTGTATTCAGCGGCTGTGTGATTAAACACACTAAACTTCTAAACCTATTTTCTGTGTATAAGTCCTTCTCCACACTTCCCATCACTGTTTCTGTTTATGTTCTGTCCTAGAATTCATTGACTTGTAGCTCATGGTTAGTTCTCAATAATGTCTAATTCACTATCCAGAGTACAAACTTAAAAAATTTCATTAACCAAAATTGCATTCCTATGTTCTCTACTGGGTTCTCTCTCTCTCTCTTTTATGGGAAGTAACTGCCTCTTATCATTTTCCAGGATTACAAAATGTTTATTTTCTGCTGCACTCTCTTATCAAGTATTATATCGGGTCTAAGTTCCTCTTGTATTTCCTGGTTTTCCCACTTGTTGATTCTAGATAGTGATTCACCAGTGAGTACAGGGGCAGACATTAGGCTGAAGTTGCATTCTAGTTGCCTCAGAGAGTCAAGTGGAGGCAGAATATTTCACTGGCAGGTACCCTTCCTTCACTGAAATCATTAGCTGCTTGTGGTCCTGTTCTATCTCTTCCACATAAGAGCCCTTCCTGTGGTCCTGTCTGGAGAAACTCACCATTTGCTATTTTCTTTCCTTTCTAGAATTCTACAACAGTGCACAGAGATAATCTGGCTGTAAGGTATAGGCAACTTTAAAGCTCTAGAGAGCATCTGTTGGCTAGTCATCTCTTTTGAGAACAAAAGATAGATACTTATGGTTAAGCCTTTGTCTTAGACAAAAGAAGATATTTACATCTTCCATAGGCTCTGTAGTGAGTGTTCTCTTCTCACTAAGCATGGCTTTTCCGGTTCCTGTCTACATCACCA
This sequence comes from Meriones unguiculatus, assembly GCF_030254825.1. Classification (NCBI taxonomy): domain Eukaryota; kingdom Metazoa; phylum Chordata; class Mammalia; order Rodentia; family Muridae; genus Meriones; species Meriones unguiculatus. Next base: position 27,856,020 of record NC_083365.1, read on the forward strand.
GAGTAAGAAGGCATGTTCTAATGACAGGGAATACTGTCCCAGTCCAGGAACACTTTAGTACTTTCCAGGTCTTTTATTTAAGGATGTTAGGAGTCTTCCCACCAATATTTTCTGGCATTTTCATTAAAAATGTATTAGTGCCTTCTATGTATTGTACATCCTATGTCATTTTGATAAGCAGGCAGGCATTTTCTTTTTTACAGTAGGAGAGAGTCATCAGATCATAAACTGAAAATACAATGTGTAAGGGCACGGGACTTATACAGCAAAACTTCAGCCAAGATGAAGGAGGGTGTCCTCCTCTGCATCCTCCAGGGCTACTTTAATTAATCCTGATGTAACTGGTCAAGCATCCAGTAACCAAGCGTTATTATGCAATACCTACTGAAAATTGTGCCACAATTCATTAGAGCAATCGAATCTTCCTACTAAGTTGAAAACAGACACTCCAGCAAAGTTTAGCAACCTTCTGGTTCTGCAGAAGTACGCACCCAGGAGGACTAGGGTACTCTATCACCACTTGCATCCTGTATCTATAGCTCAGGTCCAACGATATGGCAGTGTAGGAGACATAAACTTTCATTCATATTAATGGCACATATGTGTAGTTGCTGGAGGAGACACATGCCCAGCTGGCCTTGTTGTAAGGCCATGTTGCTTGGACTTCTTCCCTAACTCTTTATTGTAGGAGCTGAGCACATACATACGTAAGCCCATTCTAAGACACTTTTTCTGTGATCATTATGGACTGGGTCTATTCCGTTGGCTTATGAACACAATGAGGATTCTAAGATCCTTGCCAATCTGTGTAGATTACCCTTTCAAATGTTCAAAGGGTAAGATTAGTGAGTGATCAGTTACAGCTGTGGTTGCTGGCATATACTATATATATATATATATATATATATATATATATATATATATATATATACCTTTTCAAGGTCTCAGACATCAGCAATGGGGAAAAAGGTGAAATTTGGACAAATATGTACACAGAAATGAGGAGGGACTATTTCTTTTGTATGACAGGGTTAGAGGTCTAATCAAAATTTTACCCTTACATTGAGACCAAAAGAAAGACCTAAATGAGGACTATTTTTATCTGTGATCCACTGTAATGTTGCCTTTATCTTTTAAAGCAAGTGGGTGGGCAAAGAGAGATACTTCTTTGGATTGTAATGGAGGATTGTACATTAGGGCTACCCAAAGCTGTAGTGATTTCTGGGGCAGAAGAATGAAAACTAAATACTACAGACTAAAAATAAACACAAATAAAGTTATTAAACTAGAGAGTCAAACACAGATGACAAGGCATTTGAGTCTTGTGACCACAGCCTGGAGGCGCAGCTGAGTAGTAGAATACATGCCTAAAATTCGGGAGGATCTGTTGTGTTTAAACACTACTAACATATAAATATTTTGTCCTGGTTTCTGATGAGGTCTTAACCATCACATATCTTTTTTAAAAAATTATCCCAGCTAAGCCTTCACCACAAAGGATAGTCTCTCCTGATTCAGTATCTTTTATTGACATTAGATTGTGGATTTGATCAAGATCTTGCCCTTTTATTATTTGTTAAGATAGAGGCTAGAGTTTGGTTTTTATTTTTTCCCCTTCTAATTTCATTTTGGTTTCCATTTAGGAATTTCATTTCATTTAGGATCTCAAGGAAGAGGGACCTCTTTAAAGCCATTCCTCGTTAAGAAAGCTTTCCCCGGAACTGGCTGAGCACCCACTGCCCATGAAGTAAAGGAGGTAGTGAAGTAAATAAAATAGCCTTCCCACTCTTAGTAGCTAGGCAATTTCTCAAATATTTAAAAATACACACGAGTACCACAGAGGTGGCAGTAAAGAAACAGTAAAGTTTATGTTAATAATAACAAAGAGACACTAATTTTCACAGGGTTAGGTCTAAGGAAAGACTGTCTTTCTCTAGAGGTATTGTATACACAGAGGTTGAAGAAGGACAACATTGAGCCAGGGAGGAGCACTGGTGACCCCAACTGTCCTAAGAAGCATAGTTGGCATATGAAGGTGGCCTCAAGTGGAAACTTACAAATCTGAAAGGTAGTATCTGGCCTGTCCCAAAGCCTGTGGACTGCACCATCTGAATATCCACAATCTTAATCATCTCTTATACTTACTTAGCCACTCAATGCCAGTCTACCACAATCCCCCACAAAACTGCCTTCATTGCCTTTCTCCTATATCAAACGGATCTAGCTTGAGTTCTGCTACCTCTTAAAGAGTTTTTAAGGTAAGACTTGAAAAAGAGCACCTACCAGAACTGGTAATGAACACCTGTAATCCTAGTACCTAGAAGGCTGAGACAAGATGAGCCTAGTGAGTTCAAGGCTAGCCTGAGTAACATTACAAAATCCTGCCAGAGACAGACAGACAGACACACACACACACAGAAAGAGACAGAGTGAGAGAGAGACAGAGACACAGACACACAGAAAGAGGCAGGGAAAACCAGGCCAAGAATACTGAATAAATGTCCAATATCATTTTTATTTATTTATCTTTATTTTTTTTCAATAAAGATTCACAAATACTATAGAAGCTTAGGAAATTTTTACTGACAGATGCAAGACTTCAGGGAAGTTCTAAAGTGCATGTACTTCTTGGGAAAAAGGGATGACAGGTAAGTGAAGTGTGTATGTGTGTGTGTGTGTTTATATAAGTCATAGTAAAAAGACTCATAAGCCTGAAAACAATCTCTGTGGGAATGGTAACATTGGAGAAGCAGAACAGAAAAAGAATCTGTGAGCACCAGCTCTGAGAATGATGCAAAAAGTCCTCTAAATTCAGTGTTCTTTCTAACTTCTGATTCCTATGGGGTGAGGAATGAGGGTGGGAAGGGAATGCTCATTACTGCTGTTAGTAAAGACAAGGTCTAAAAGGGAAGTACTTTGATTACTTGTAAGAATAGCTCTAAATTGGGGAGAGGTCCTGGCATCAGGAACTTTCACCTTTATCAGTACAGTAACAGGGTTTCAATCCATAGCCAAGCTGCATTTTGTATGGCTTTTAAATATCATTCCTGAGGGGTTTCAGGCTTTGTTGAAAAAGCTTTCCTGTACCATGGGTCAGTACAAGCCTAAAAAGGCTGAGTCCCTGTAACCACTTATGCTTTGAAACACATACTCAGGCTGTGCATGTTTTAAAAACATCCCTATAACTATGGGTTGTTTAAAAATAGCTATACCCCAAAGAATTTATTTCCAGCATCTGACACAATTGATTGTGTTTTGAAGAGATTTGTTATGTAAATAATGGTAGGAGAGAAGAAATAGAAAAAAGAAAAGCATTGGCCTTTCTCAAAGCCCAATGGAATTAATGCTTTTGTTAAGCCCAGAGTCTAAATCAGAGGGCTGTCTGTGGTGCACAAGACAAGGTTTGCTGTGTCTGCTCAGCATTTCTTGTGATGTGTCTGCAATTTGCGAAGAAGCTCCAGTTGTTCCATGGCTTCCCTGGCTTTGCTTCCCAGACACTGGAGAGGTGGTTCACTGTGAAGAGGGATTTACTGCTGAGCTGGTGCTGTGAGGAGTTTGAAGGCGGAGGGAATAGTGTTTTGAGGTGGTAACTCCTCAAAGACTGGGGGGAGGGGAAATTTGTCAGCAACTCCAGGTCTGATGACATGGAAGCCATTTGCCGACGCTTCGGATTTGTTCAGCTCTCACTTCTGGCCCAGCTTCCCTGACTAGGCTATGCTTCATAGCTCTGAGTACTAAAGGGAGTGAGAGGCAGGCAAAACAGCATTAATAGATGTGCAAACAGGAGAAAAGCTAAAAAGGCTTTTCACTTAAGCTCAGTTCTCCCTTCAAAACATTCTCCTCTCTACAACGCTTCCCCATTTCTTCTCCCTCCTTTCTATTCCCCCCCCCCCCCCGTGGCCTGGATGCCAAATGCTTACTTAATGGTCATATTTCTAGGATGCTGTCTTTGTAATTCCAGTTTGTGGTAGCTGTCTTTGAAGATAAACAGGAGAGGTAGGAAAAAGAAGAGATGATTTTCATCTTTAATTAGCAGAGCTGATAGGGAGGGAAGGACTTGGGTTATAGAATTAGGAATGTCTTATTCCACCACACACACACACACACATACACACACACCCAACCCCTTCCCCTATCCTGGGATGTTTTCATGTGCATGTGTCTCTCTCAGTCATTCACCACTTTACTTTTTGAGGCAAGGTCTCTCACTGAACCTGAAACTCTGAACTGGTTCAGCTAGGTTGGTTGGCCGGCAAGGCCCGGGGGGGCTCACAGTGTCTTGGCCTCTACAGCACTGAGATCATGAATGAGCATCGCTGTGCTCAGTTCATATGGGTGTTTCTGGGGGGATTAAGCTAGGTCTTCAGGCTTGTGTGCCAAGCACGTTAGTGATGGCACCATTTTCCCAAGTCCCAGAAGTATTTTCTGAAACCACAGTTTTTTGTTTTAAAGAATCTTGACTGAAGTAGTGACACACCTGACGCTGGTGAGAGAAGAGAACCACAGAAAGTCAACTAGCAATAAAACATTCCCCAACAGGAGGGTCAAAGGAGGTTAGCCTCCTGATGTGGTTCACCCAAGAGCCACGGAGGAGAGATGGAGCACAGCTTGTCACCCGCATTACTAACCCAAAGGTGTAATAGACATGTTTATAAGGAGAATGAAGTTAAAAGGGTAAGTTTGAACATTTCTCTGAAATATCGCAATGAATCTTAGCATCTGTGTATGTGTGTGTCTCCAATGGCTTTCTTTAGGGATGTTAGTAATAAGCAGTGTTTTCCTGCCTCTTTGGTTATACTGTGATGAACTAATTAAAAACAAACAAATTACCACCCCCAAACAAAACAAAACATCCCAATCTTCTTGGCAAATAATACAAGGCCTTAAACATATTCGAGGCCCCAAGCTCAACCTCTGTTGTACATAGTGAAAAGGAATGTGGATATCTTCATTTGAATGCCAGTGTTCCCATTCCCTTCTCAGTTTCTTGGATTACCTCATTGGCCCAGTTTTATACACTCAAAGGCCATACTTCCTATACAGGACTTTGAGAACAGCAGCCCTCAGTAAGCACCACCAGGGCCCTCCCATTTTACTCCAGTTCTCAGTACCTCTTGGCATGTATTTTCTACCTAGTTAATTTGCCCTTGGCAGCACTGTTAGTTGAGCCCAGACCCGCACATGCCTGTTTTGCCATATTATGATGAGAAGTAAATGAGCTCCTTCAAGACTGGTGGATCCCCTCCTTCTAAACCTCTAGTGAGTCTTTACAGAGAAAAACAAAACAAAACAACAACAACAAAAACCGCTTCATTTATATTGTAGCAACCATGACTTTTAAGTAAAGATCAGGATGGTGAGGAAGCTGATAAACTTGCTTTTGAACTTGCTGATGAACAATCTTTTTCTTCTGCATGGCTTCTGGGGAAGGACTTGGTGTCCCCTTGGGTTTTGGCAGCAGCAAACTGTGAAGTAAGACTTTAATCACACAAAGACATGTTGGCTTTGGTCCTTTGCCATTTCTTTTCAAGCTGCATGTGGAAGGGAGAAAGGTAAAGGAGGGAGAGAAGGAAAGAAAAAAAGATGGGGAGATGACTGTGAAGGAGAGAAAGTGAGAGAAATGAAGAGGATGAAAAGGAGGAGGAGGGAGAGAAGAGAGAGGGGGAGGGAAAGGAAGAAGTAGAGGAAGAGATAGAGAGAGATAGAGATAGGTAGATGGTAGATGGATGGATAGATGGATAGATAATAGATAGATAGATAGATAGATAGATAGATAGATAGATGACAGATATGTGTGTGTGTTTGTCTCTGTGTGTATGTAAGAGATAGATACATAGAGAGAGAAATACAAAGACACAACTTAAGGCTATTAATACTGCCTCAAAGGTAACCTAAGGGACATGGCCCAAGGTTTGCTCCTTTCACCTCCATGTGTGTGAGCCTCAGCTCCCTCCCAGCTTCCTCCCATATCTACCATTACTAGTTTCAGTTGCTTTTTTCTCCCCCAATGAAAAGCACAATAGTCAAGAAGTGAGTGGGCTAAGGGCTCGGAAGATAGATCAATCAGTCTTCAGCCAGCAAGCATAAGGACCTGAGTTCGGATCTCCAGCACAAAAAGCTGGGCATGGTAGCATACATCAGCAACCCAGCAGTGGGGAGGCAGAAGAGGATCCCGGGAGTTTGCTGGCAGCTCTCCCAGCCAGTGAGCTCTCCAGGTGCCATGATAATCTCTGTCTCAAAGTACTGAAGAGGGCAATTGAGGAAGATATCCAACACCACCACCTTCTGGTGTCCACATGAACACATACACACAAAGCATCTACATACACCATACATACCTGTGCACATATGCAGATACACACACAAAGTGAGGAGATAAAAACAACCCAGGGAGCTGCCTTCTTTGAACAAAGGCCCTTTTCTTTCCACTGATACTGAAAACGAACACACTGTTCAAAGGCACAGTGGAGGTGGGGGTGGGGTCTGAAAAGGTCTTCCATAGTCAAGGCACAGGCATGTCTGAGGCTTAACCCTTCAGACTGTATTCCAAGCTACTGGAATATTTTATAGAGATAACACAGCTTTTGGTCACTGTTTTAGTTTCATTTCCCATTGCTATGGTTGAAAAAAAGCCAGACAAAAAGCATCAGAGAAAGAGCTGATTTTAGCTCACAATTCCAGGTTATGATCTGCCATTGTAAAGTAGAGGAGGAAGAACTTGAAGCAGCCAGTCACATGCACAGTCAGGAGCAGAGAGTGAATGCAATGCACGTGTGCTAGTACTCAGGTTTATGCTCTCCAGTCAGTCTTAGACAGTCCAGGAACCCACCCCAGGGAACGGTGCTGCCCACAGTGGGTGGGCTTTCTCACCTCAGCTAGCTCAACTAATGGACCTAATACCCCCCCAGACCTGTCCACGAGCTAGCTTGAGACATGTCCTTCGTTGGGACTCTCTTCCCAGGGGACTTTGGGTCATGTCAAGTGACAAACAAAACTAAGAGCAGCATCGCATTCTTAGGTTGTGAATTTAGGTTGGGGAGGATTTAGAAGTGGAGGAGCCTCAGGGAATTTCATTCCCTTCTGCTAGCAGGCCCCTAGGAGGGAGGGGCTGCCATCGAGTGTGGAGTGGATACGAATCAGCCTACTCACAGTGGGTCAAGAAAGACCAAGGGAAGCACAGGTATTCACGCACGGACAGCTCCTTGTTCCAACCAAGCCAACTGCTTTTTGAATAAAAGGCATCTCTCAATTTTGTTCTTTTTTTTTTTTCTTCTTCTACATCACAACTTTAAAAAGAAAATTAGAATTCTCTTCTTCCTCCAAACTCAAATATCACTTTCCTGGCTCAGACTGCTAACCAGGCTTCTGCCAGTAATCAGATGCCTGATTCCAGTTTCCAACCAAAGGCATCTAAAGATGCAGGCAAATTGTGTGTATGTGTGTGTGTCTGCATGTGTGTGTCTCTGTGTGGTCTAAAGTAACCTAAAAAACTTAGCAGTTTTCTTACTGTGGCTATGACTTTCATGATGTTGTTGTAAAGGTTGTTTTGTTTTGCTTTTGTTTTTTTAAGATGGCACGTGTAATTCTGGGGGAATCCTATTTCAATACCTCCAAGTAGATAGTGTTTTGGAAGGCCCCGGGGACACAGACAAGGATTACTCTTGATGGTAAGTGTCTGTCTGGTGCAAAGCAGGAAGGAAGAAGATGAAGCTTGTGGTTTGTGGAAATCAGTGCTTTTCATGCGCTGTCCTCCAGGCTGCTCTTTGCCCGCTTTCATTCAGGGTACAGCACCATCCATAGTTTTTCCCGTATGACTCAAATAATATGTGATTGGAACACAGTGAACCGTGCAGCGAACACGGTTAAGTGGTGATTTCTACCTTTATGAAGCTTGTGCTCGGCCTGCTCCTATACCTTTAATGACACCATGTTCACATTCTAATATTCTGATCTCTAAAATGCACCCTAGTTTGTATCCTGATCAACTTTCCCTGTTACTATCCTATTTCTTTTAAATTCTCATTCTGCTTCTACTTACTATCTCTCCTGTCTCCAGCTGTATGGTTCTTTAGAACCATGGCCAGTATCATTTTTGTTACTCCATAGTGCTTATCATATCACTGTCTTGCTGAGATCTTTAATGGCTCCCTAAAAAAATGTAAAACATAGACCTTTGGGTCCAGCTTGACTTGCTGCACCTAGGCACACTTTTCTTTCTCCTGTTACTTCTCAGATTTCCCAACTTTAATTTCTAACACTCGTAGACAAAGAACATGATAGAAACTTGGCCTTTGGCATCTTAATACCTCTTACCTTCTTTATATAAATATAGAAACTGAGCACCAAAGAATTAAGTCATTGAGAGGTTCAGTAGAAGCTAAAGACAATACAGGCATTCATGGAAAGGCCAGAAGTAGTGGATAAGGATGACACCAGATCACAATGCAGAGTATAGTTTTTAAATTTATACTTTTAGGAGAATATCTAGATGATTATAAACTAGCCCTACCAACTGTCTGAATCTTCACTGCCTCCTTGTGCCTCTTCCCCGGTCTCTTCCTCACGTGTACTCACGGTGCTCGTGTAGGTGGTGGCGTGCTATGTATTTGCCAGTTCTGCCAGCAGCCTTCCAAGCTGTCCTCCGCATCTGGATATCGCATTGGCCTGTCAGAAATCTGACCTTTGTTTCCAGTGAATCAGTGTACCAGTGTTACCAGGGTACCAGTGAATACTCAGGGCTAAAAGCACATGGCGCCCTAGCCTACAAGCCCTGAAGGATAATGATCCAGGGTGTGTAAGGCTCCAGACCTGATGAACATTAAACACTATGCATTTCTCTCTTCATATGATCCACAGTGTTAATCTGATCCCCTCAGAGAGTCCTCACATTCCATATACCATCACTCTGCTTATAATTCATTTCCTTCCTGGTTTCCATTTCCTCTGGTACAGAGTATTTCCTGATCGTACCTTCTTTGCTCCTCAATTAAAACACAATGATGGTGTGCTTACTATGAATGATGAGTAAAGTAGAAACTCTCCTTCAAACATACATATATATATATATTTAAATACATATGTATATATATATACATTTAAAAGGTCAGAAATGAAAATAATAAAGCAAATGCATAGTATTTAAGGTGAAGGTAAGCGTTAACAACCTATGTAAATAGCTTTATTTGTAATACCCAGAATCTGGAAACAACCTAGATATCCCTCAACTGAAGAATGGATAAAGAATCTGTGGCACATTTACACAATAGAATACTACTCAGCTATTAAAAACCAAAAAATCATGCCATTTGCAGGAAAATGGATGAAACCAGAAAAGATCATCCTGAGTGAGGTAACCCAGACCCAGAAACACACACATGGTATGTACTCACTTATAAGTGGATTTTAGCCATATAGTACAAGATAAGCATACTGCAAAGCACAGACCCCAAAAAGGTAAGTAATTAGGAGGACCCAAGTGAGTATGCAGAAATCTCACTTGGAAGGGGAGATAGAACAGACAGAGGTAATGGCTGAAGAGAGGGAACAAGGTAGGAAAGGGAGCACAGAGAGTTAGATCAGACCTGAAGAGAGCAAGGATGAGAGAACAGAAGGCCTGTAGAGAAAAGAGAAACTGAGGGTGGGGCATTTTCTGTGAAAAACTGGAGACCTGAGTCAGGATAGTCTTTTTGGAGGATATGAGGGGCATTCAAGCAGAGACTGCTGATAGCAGAGACCATAGAGACTAAAGAGAAAAAACTCTAACTAGACTAGTCTTCTAGTAAAGGGAGGGGAGCATCAACCCACCCACAAAAACTTTGATCCAAAATTTATCCTGCCTATGAGATGTGCAGAGATAAAGATAGAGAGATAGAGCAGCAATTGAGGGAATGCCCAACTGATGCCTGGCCCAACCAAGGACCCACCCTATTAGAGAGTACCAACCCATGGCACTATGAAGGATACTCTGCTAAGCTTGCAGGGAGAAGCCTGTCAGAGTTGTCCTCTAAGAAGCTCTACCCAGCAGCGTCTCAAAACAGATGCTGTGACTCACAGCCAAACATTGGTCTATGCATAGGGAGTCTTGGGGATTAGTGGGAGAAAAGAGAAAAGGACCCAGAAGTGACAAGGGCTCCACAGAAGACCAACAGAGCCAATGAAGCAGGGCCCAGAGGGGTTTGCTGAGACTGAAGCATCAACCGAGGACCATGTATGAACTGGACCTGGACCCCCTACAAAGATGTAGCAGATGGCCAGCTTAGGCTTCAAGTGGGTCCTTTAGTAAGGAAGGTAGGAACTGTATTGGACACAGACTCACTTGCCAGCTTTTTGATCACTTTCCCCTGGCGGGAATGCCTTGACAGGCTACAAGAAAAGAGAACACGTTCAGTCCTGATGCAACTTGATGAGCTGGGGTAGATGGGAAAGGGAACTCCTGTTTTCTGAGGAAAAGGGGAGGGGGAGGGAGAGAGGGTGGAGCAGAGAGGGGAGGAGGGAAAGGGGCTACAAGGATGTAAAATGAATAAAATAAATGAAAAAAAATAAAATATAACTTCTTTCACATAGCATGAAAAAAAAAAAGAAGCTATGTAAAGCAGAGAAAAGGGAGAAAAGAACAATCAGGGTCACCAGACAAGCTACTTTATATCGGTATTGTGTAGGTGCTGTAATGTTATGAATTATTTTACTTTTACTCTATCAAAGTTCATATGGTAAACCTCATTTCTGATGTGATATGGTGGGGTGGAGCTATGATGAGATTCAAACCCTCATGGGTGAGCTTAGGGTCCTTCTTAAGGGATCCTATGTGTTCCTCTTCACCATGTGAGAACACCAGAGAAGGCATAGGTTCTAAGGAGGGAAACCCTCGGTACGTGGCTGACACCTTGTCTTGGATTTCCTAGAAATCACAAGAAGTAAATTTTAGTTGTTCATAAATTGCTCAGACTAAGGTCTTCTCTTAAAAGCAAACCAAACCAATTAAGATACCCAGTATCGCAGACGGGACATATTTTTTAAAAGACTGGAACGTAGCAAAGGAAGAGGTCCTGTGTATGTATAGGGAAAGTTCTCTCTGGCCAGAAGAAGGCCCAGCATGAGGTCCTTTAGCAGATGAGGGGAGCATCAGTGAGATGGGAGGGGGCGGAGACCAAGGCAAGATGGTTGTGTGGTGGTGGTGGAGGCTGGCAGGTTTTACATGACTCTTGATTTTATGATGGAGAAGATGAGAGTCAGAGGACTCTAGGAAAATGAGTGCTAGTCTGATGTGAGTTTTAAAAGATGGGTAGGATGACTACAGTAGCTCATTTGAGAACAATGGTGCTTGATCCAGTGTGATAATAGAAGCAGTAATGGACTGGTTGTGGTGTCAGAGTGAAAGAAAGAGTACGCCTTTCCAATACTTTGGGCTTTAGTGTTTCAATGAATGACAACTCCACTTGGTGGATGACACAGATATGTGGCCCAAGGAGGTGACGCGAGGAACACACAGTTTGGTCTGCAACACCAAATTTGAGATACCTGATTGGTACTTGGATATACAAAGTGGTATGGGCCAGAGGTATACATTAGATGGTCACTGGGGTGTTCTAGCAGGTTAGCCACTAGTCAGAACTCTCTAGGGAAAAGCGCAGAAGCTCTGCTGTATTTACAGATCAAAAAGATGGACAGTCAATCTAGTATTGAAAGGACAAGCAAGGTGCCAGCCTTGAGCTGAAAGGAAGAGTCCCTGAACACATGAGATATTTAATGATATCAAACACTGTTGGGTAAGACTTAGGGCAGGTATGTAGTCCCTGAGACTAGAATTTGCATCATTTTTTCCCCTAGGCCTTGACATATAATAGATGACATAAATGCTGAATGAACAAAAAAAAAATAATGGTCTTTGGTCACAGAGAACAGGATGTACTAGTGATTGCTTCCTTGCTCATAAGCAGACGCCTTCATCAAGGCAGACTTGGAAGAAGATGGTCACTGTGACATGTGTTCTTGCCTCATCTATGTGACACCATCCAGAGACACTCCCAGGCTGGAAAACTTCAGAGGTTTTAGCAATGTAAGTGTTGGGGATGAAATGAAAGCCAACAGAAAAGCAATTAGGGGTAGAGGAATAGAGAAGGGAAGGGGGAGGGGGAGGAAAGATACCAGAACATTCAGAGTGATGCTAACCAAAGACAGCAGTCCTGAATGAAAGAAGCTGAAGAGCAAGGCACAAGGAACTAAAAACAAAGGTTGGCCGGGGAGAGGAAGAGCCACTGAGAAAAGGGGAGACTATGCAGGAAGGCAAAAATAACTGAGGTAAGAGGGAAAAGAAGTGAAGGCCAGTGAGATAAAAAGATCCCAAGGAAGGCTGATACTGAGGCCTGGAGGAAAAGCAAAGGCAAGACAGAGTACCAGCTTGTGCTGAGAACAGCTAGGCCTACCAGGGGTGGGTTGAGTTCTGTGGAGACAGGAGCAGGTAAGGAGACGCCTCCCAAAACCTCAGGGTATTGTGAATCAAAGAAATCAACCAACCAACCAACCAACCAACTAACCAACAAAACCACTGCACAGGATGAAATGCTCAGGTGACACGAATGACAGCAGCTCTAGCCTCCGGTTAGTGAACATGATATCCAAGTACCTTAAAGTGAGAGACAAAACAGAACACTCTCAGATAGACAACCCACCCCTATATTAATAGGCTTATTAGCTAGATGACCACCCCCTATTGACATTTGGCTAATTAGGGGAAGATACCACCTATATTTTCACATGGGGCGGGTTCTATTTCCTGCTTGTTAAGACTTTTCTTTAGTAAAGAAAAAATTCACGACAACAGAATCTGAACTATTATTTTTCAAAATAAACCAAGTGGCAGTGGCTGCTGTTGCCAAAAATTGCTTTGAACAAAAGGATTTTGACATGGAGACTGAAATCTAAACAGCATGAAGAAATCTCAAAAGCTGAGCCGTCCCTATTATCTCATGCTTATGTGACTATAGTCCAAAACAAAACAAAACAACAACAACAAAAAAAAACACACAAAAAAACACACAAAAAAATAGAGGGAACGAAAGAAAGAAAGAAGATGAGTGATGAGTCTCCGTTTGTGCAAGCTGAACAGCGGTCCAAGGCCCGAGAAAGACACTGATTGCCCATCTGCTTGTTTATACAGCGCAGAGACGGTGACTGGACAATCAGCTCATTTCCCTTGAAATTAGACCAAACTGGGGTGTGTATAGTGGATGAGGATGCTGTCATATGTGACAGGAGGAAAGGGAAGAACTCTCATGGGAAAGGGCCTTGAGATCAAAGCAGTGGACCAGCAAGCCAAGCAAAAGTTGGTGCAAGCAGCTGGCCTCCTACAAAGGCTTTAGTTCCACAACTTTTCTCATCCCAGTCTCCCATTTCACCCACCCTGCTACTCAGGCACAGAGCTGGACCTCCACTCCATAAGGTCAGATAGTTTGGATAGACCAAATAGGAAGTGTCAACACCAAGCCAGCCTCCAATTTTTGGCAGCTGGACTCATTCTGTTTCAGTGAATTCCCTGGCTCTCTTAGACTTGAGCTGCATCTTGTCTTTTGCTACACTGTACAATAGTTTACACTTCTGTTTCTCCAGGTCCCCTAAAGAGGACAGCAGTCTACCCAAAGACAAGGACTTGAAGGCAACTCCATAGCAGGGACCTTGACGAGCGAAGGGCCACCAGACCATGCTTACTCTTGTTGCTCGTTAACTCCCAACACTGCTGTTTCTCTGCGTGCCGGTGTACAGAAGTACCTTGCTCTCTCATCATCTGTGGAAATCAGTGATGCTGGCACCCACTAGAGCCCCTGGAATGGCACTGTGAGAATTTGCTCAAGACTCTATTCCTCTAGTGAGCACAGTGACATTATCTGTAAGCTCAGCTTAGATGGGTTATGCAGGAGGATCGTAAGTGCAAGGCCAGCCTGAGTGATACAACAAGACCCCTTGTTACAAACAAGCCCAGTTCTCTAAAGGAAAAAAAAAATAACATCTATTTCTACTCAATAATTATCTCACCAATGCCACAGATGATGGGCTACTGCACAGCAATACAGCCATGGAGTAGGATGAAATATGAACAATTTCATATGAACAACTGAAAATTTGCTTCTAATTATTCAGGACACATTATAGGCCTATTGTAGACTAGCTACTTAGTGGCAGGGATAGCTATAGAGGTAAGGCAATAAAAATCCAATTTCAGATTTTTATATCTAAGCTTTTGGAGAAACACAGCAGAAGGATAATAAGCTACCTCGAAGGAAGCCTCATATTGACTAGGCCCCTCAGGGAGGGAGATCATAGCCCTGGGATGTGGAATTGTGTGCGTGTGAGGCCTGCCTACAAAACTCAGCAGCGCCAGTCTCCTCAGCCTTCTGCCTGTAGCTACTGTGGCTGTAAGCTCTAGCATGCAGCAGGTGTGTTTGTGGCTCAGACACGGCTACTGGAGGAGCCTTCGGTGAGACAGCAAACGGAAAGGTTAGAGAACACTATCTCTTCTCATTAGATCACTACGAGAACAGTGGGATCCTGTAGTATGAGCAACTTAATGATGGTACCAATGACTTAACAGCATGGTTGATACCTCTAATCTCTGCACATCCCAGGAGCACACCAATGGCTCAGTCCATTTTCCTTCCAGACAGCTTAGCTATGTGAATGGCATTTTAGGTCATGTGTGCAAAGGTACCTACCGTCTTGGGCTTGGTTATTTCAGTAAGTGCCAAGATACTATCACTGCTTGGTGGTACAGGGGGTTGGGGGGATGGAGAGCTGTACTTGGGAGGACAAGCACAGTTAAGCCACCTATGTGTGTGTGTGTGTGTGTGTGTGTGTGTGTGTGTGTTATACAAAACCAGTAGAGGTTCAGAGATTTCAGTAGCAGAGAGGTAAGAGCCGCTGCATACAGAGAACCTCTGGACAAAAGGAATACTCAAAGGAAGGAGCCCAAAGCTGATTAAGCCTAAACACCAAGTGAAATAGTTACCCAAAGAAGGAAAGATGCCTTGGCACTCCTGTCTTTAATCTTTGGAAGGTAGATGCAGAAAATAGAGTCATGCATGCAGTGTTAAAGTTTCCTGTTATACAATGCTGTTACTCAAAGAAGGATTTATGCATAGGAATAAAAATCTAAAAATTCTTTTTCTTTTCTTTCCTTCTTCTTCTTCTTCTTCTTTTTTTTTTTTTTTTTTTTTTTTTTTTGAGACAATGTTTCTCTGTGTAGCCGTAGCCCTGGCTGTCCTTGAACTCACAACAGAGATCCGCCTGCCTCTGCCTCCCCGAGTGCTGGGATTACAGGCACTTGCCACTGCACCAAGCTTGGTATAAAATCTTAATACAAGCAAACAGTGGTCCTGCACCAGTTTATGTGGCCACTGGCTTTCTTTAGTCCTTCAGGTACTGCTTTAGATCAGCGGTTCTCAAGCTGTGGGTCATGACCCCTTTGAGCAGCACACACCAGATATCCTGCATCACAGATGTTTACGCTACAGTCTACAATACTAGTGAAGTTACAGTTATAAAGGAGCAATGAAAATCATCTCATGGTTGGGGGCCACCACAACATGAGATGCTGTAGGAAGGGGTCACAGCTGTAGGGCAGTTGGGAACCGGTGCTTTAGATAGTTGATTTGGGATTCCAACCTCATCTCCTGGCAGTTTGTTAATCTTCGCTTTATATTGTCACAGCCTGGAAGAAACAACAAAAGCCACCTTTTCTAGCTCATTCCTATTTAGGTATCTCCTGGATGCTGTCCATTCAATACTTTTGAGAAATAAATGTAACACACAGACGTATGGTATTTTAATATCAGAGTATATGTAGTGTGACCCCGGAGGAGAGTTCCCACAAGGGAATAAATTCATCATTTTAAATTAAGACAGGTGTTGTGTCAGATTGATATGCCTGGAACATGTAATCAGAATTCATGAAGTTTAATATAAATTCCAGATCCTGCTTTCTTATCTATATTTTCAGGAATAGAAAATTGGCATATATACTAAAAATTGAAAAATTTTTTCCAGTATGGATTTAGAAGTGGCCCTTAACTCATTCTACACATTATACTGGCTCCATTCCAATCAGAGAGAACTTCTGAGAGCTTGTGTGCAACAGTGCAATTGGTTGGGATTGTTTCTTGATATCCCAGAGCTCATAGAAAATGTTACCTGCAAGACTCACAGAAAGAGCAAATATAAAAACAAAGAGAGCATATGATCACAATTTCCTGCTATGTCTACAACAACTGTTCACGAGTCTGTCCCTAAATATCCTTTACCCTTTGGGGGAAATGTTCAACTCTATGGATTTATATTTTTGTTCAACGGTATCAATTATTGGTGATTTCTGCCTCACATGGGATGTAGCTTGGCCATCATCTCTCTCATAATGGCCATCACTAATTGGCCATGCAGGGACCACAGAGATCACAGTCCCCCCCCCAAGGCACAAGAATTCATGAATTAATTTCTGAGTTGAAAAGTTTATTGAAGGAAAGGGTATAGGAAACACCTTAGCTTCTAATCTTGTTCCCTAAAGCTTAGTAATATCCTAGCTAATATGTCTTAATTTTAATAAATTATTAGTGAAAAAAATATAAAAAATATTTAAATTCAGAACTCAAATTGAGACACATTTGTCATGAGTGTATAACTTAGGCTTGGTTGTTTTGTCTCTCATGTCTGTGCTTGTAAAGATAACTCTGGGCTTCTTCTCCCCCCTCATGTTCTCCCTCCCTCCTTCCCTCTCTCCCTCTCCATCTTCTAGACATTGAATATTATGAAAATAAGAATCTTACACGATTGTAGGAAAAGGTCTACAAGAGTAGCAAAGGCCACTTGTCCCTGGGAAAAGAAAGGAAGGAGTGTTTGTTACATCAGGTGCAGGAAGTGTAGGCCTCTCTGAGGACTCATTTCCTAGGATTCCAACTGCAAGGACAGTGTCTCAGAAGTGGGATAGAAACTCTGTCGTATGGGACTTAAAATCCCTGGGAACACATTGTAGCTGATGGCGATGATTCTTATGTGTAAAAACAGTCACAAGCATGTGAGTCACTCTGTAGCATGGGGTGTGTGAAGCTAAGATCTGTAAGCTGTGAGTTGACCCCTGTAGAAGCACAGGGACAAGGACTTTCCTTCAGAGAGTGCGGAGCATGATCAAGTACCACACCCTGGAAATACCATCTTTTCTGAAGAAGTTCTGAGGACCAGAAGAACACACTGACATTTTACTATTTATGTACCTCTGAAGACAGTATCCCTTTCCCCAAGGCAATTCCAGATGTCATCCTTCATAAACATAGATGGACAGAGCACAGGTCGGAACCTACAAGCTAACCGCCCAGCTAAAAAGAGATGGCGAGCTGAGACGTGGCTTGCTTGTTGCTGCCTCCTTGATGGCCACCTCACTGCATGCCTGTTGATCTCTTGATCAGTGCTCTTGCTTCAGAATGTTAAAAATGGATTAGCTTACAGCTTCCTTAATCAAAAGTACATAATTTCTTGTTCCTAGTATTTTTTTTTTTTAAAAAGGTTGGCCGTTTTTGTTTTCTACTACTACTGAAAGCTATTTGCTTTGGGAAAAGTCAGCTACCCAGAGACCACTGTACTGGGAAAGAAAGCCCAAAGGGATGCCAAGTGCCTATTTAGAATCTTAGCTACCTATCTAACCTCAGACATGTCGTCCAATGCAGGCCGGTTCCACATGTTTATGAAAAAGCCACTTTTTCAATTCTAGCCACCACAGGACTCCAGATATACAGGTGACCATCCGCAATAACCAGCTAACTGAGCCTTGTCAACCCACAGAACTGTGCACGGGAAGCTAGTGTTTTTTTTGAACTATTACGTGTTGAAGTGGCAGGCAATACAGCAACAAATAACTTAAGTGTATGCTGTGGACCTAAGGGCACAGCCTATGCTTACAATCTCCTCTGGTGAGCTTTAAGTTCCTAAGGTAAAACCTGTGCGCCTCTTGCTCTTCACTGAGTGTACAGTGCCCGGCACACAATAAGCACTGACTAATATTTAATCAGCGGTGTGAACAATTTCTTCTGTGGTATTAAGACCAAGGAAAGACTCGTGGCCAATAGACTATCATAGATGCAAGTAAACGTAAGTAGCGTAAGCAATGTAAGTAAAGCTCAAAGGAATGCAAAGGTGGGTTTTTTCTTGGGGCGGGGAGGTAGAATGATGTCCCATCCCATACCAGAGGGCTGAGATGATTTAGCTGATTTCACAGTTGTAATGATCTGATATATAAGGCTGGTATTATTATCTCTATCCTTGGGAAGAAGGAAGACAGCCTGTTTTCCAAGTCAGAAAGTTAGCGGAGGGGAGGGGGAGGAGGAGGGGGTTTGAACTCAGGTCTGATGACTCTAGAGTCAATCTTATTTTCATTATAGTGTCCCCTCAGACTACAACAGAAGGAGGAAAACAACCCACCCACTGAATCTTACCCAGGCCTGCCTACCTCCACTAATTGCTCTCCACGTGCTGAAACCTATTTCAACGCTGGTACTCAAGCAGTCAGTGCCTCAGTCATGCGTTCAAACCAGGAACCACTGCCAGAGGCAGCTTAAGACTAACATACCAGATAATCACGCATCTAACCTGTACTAGCAACTGGGTTCACTTCTAGAATTACGGAACTCAGGGAAGATGCTAAGAGGAAAACAGTCCCCTTCCGGGAAGAACAACCACTTCAGATAAATGTTCGCTGGCTTTCTGTGTGATTTACTTGAACGTATTAGAGCCCTCTTGGATTGTGACAGCATAATTACTCACTCCACTTTTCATTGTTTCAGCAAGGGAATGGGGTGGTGCAATGAGCTCAGTAGGGTAGATGGTTATTTCGGTGAATAATTCGGATGTCCACAAGTTGGTGGACGCTGTGGTAGGAGGGGGAACTGTACAGGGCACAGGTCCTGGTGTCTCTTTTTCAGGTGGGGAACGGGTGAGCTGCCGAGACCTGGCAGGCCAAGAATCTGAGTACTCACGTGCGGCTAGAATCCCGAGAGGACCCAAGCCCGCAGCACATACTCCCTGCACAAAGAAAACTGTTCATCTGTACTGTTCATCTGATCGACTCCAATGTTCGTTTCTAATTTTCAGAAGCAAATGGAAGTGTTTGCACAAAGCTTGTGCACACATGTTTGTTCTTAACTCAAAGGGTTAATAAAAGGATTAGGAATGACATGGTCTCGCTGTCCAGCCTTTGCTTAAAGTCTTTTAAAGTTAGTTTTTAAAAGAAAAAGCAAATTCTTATCATTCTGCAGCCTGCGAGAAAGCAGAGCTCAAACGCTGAAACCTTCAGCAGTTACCAAAGAAAAATAGAGTTGTCAGTTCTCCTTGAATTTATTGTCCTCTTCTACACTTTAGCGTGGAGGGTAGGTAGACACACGGTGGATCTGAGAATCAAGTGCTTGCAGTTCAATGTAGAGACCACTGGGTGGTGATGTTGTAGATTTTGGCAGCCATAATGTGTGATCCATAAGACATGGTGCCTTTGATGGAATTATGCATTATCTCTCCTGTCACTGAGAAGTAACCACAGTTATTGCAATTACATTTGAAAATAAATTACTTTTTTAGTGGCTACAGATACAGCCTTGGGGAAAAACCCTTTGCCACCTGATAGTTTTTTTTTTTTTTTAACACAATCCCTTACCTGACTTATATTTATGATGATGTGCAGTTTTAACAAAATGGAAGCTTCTTGTCCCAGATCACACGCATCACTTTTGACTAGATTTACAGGAGACAAACAAACAGACATGAATTCTTTCCAGTATTGAAGACCCTCTATATTCAACTAATTATATTTGGCAATTGGTGCCATCGCCCAAGACAGCACTGGGTGGCTAAACCTGTGGCTCACTTTTTGAGTCCTGCTCTGAGACAGCTGAAAGGACTCTGAGACATGGCTGAGAACGTAAGCTCAGGGCTGGCTGACATATACAGCCCAGGCTCTGGACTCAGTGTGTTCATCAGCCCTGGGCTCCTGTCAGCGCTGCCGCGACCTCTTTAACGCAAAATGAACTCAGAGAAGAAACAATTGGTGAGAATAAAGTGACCACTGCAGGGCTGTACATTGCCTACAAAACCCATGTATGGTGTGACATCTCTTCTCAAAATAGCCTGCAAACACACCAGAGGTATCGAGCCCCTTCCATCAGAAAAGAGAAACAATGCAGCCTAAGAGGATCCATGGGATAACTGCAAGAAATCACCCATTAACACCTCCATAGAATGCAACTAGGAAATAGTGTACTGAGTGAAGTGACCCAGACCCAGAAAGACAAATGTGCTTATTCTGTCTCATCTGTGTTTCTTAGTCCCAAATCTTCAGATGTGAGTATGTGAGTACAGACACCCTGGAGTAACCACAGAAACCAAGAAAATCAAAAGGGGCCATGGGTGAGGCCTAGAAAGTGGAATGGTAGCATACAAGTCATGTGATGTGGGAAATAGGAAAAAATGGGGAGAGGAGTTTTAACTAACAAAAGAAAAGGAAGGTCATTACAGGAGGAGAGGATGTACAAATAACACTAAGGATGTTTAATGAAGCCTCAGGGACTCATGCTATTTTATATTTATCTAAAATTATGTATAAGTGTGTGTGAGAAACCTCCATTCAAGTTGCTGGTCAGGATTGTCCAAGTGACTTCCAAACAATATAGCTTACAGCTGTTGCTCTTGGTTGCCTTTCAGAGACTGAACTCTTTAGACGCAGGGCTTGGGAGAGAGATCCAAGCCAGATCTAACCT
Organism: Meriones unguiculatus; assembly: GCF_030254825.1. Classification (NCBI taxonomy): domain Eukaryota; kingdom Metazoa; phylum Chordata; class Mammalia; order Rodentia; family Muridae; genus Meriones; species Meriones unguiculatus. The sequence continues at coordinate 27,876,797 of NC_083365.1, forward strand.
GAAAGCCTCCTCCCGAAGAGCTAGCTTTCATGGTACCAGAAGGTGCTCTGTAAGCTGCCACAAGAGGAGAGCAATCAGGAGCCCCATGTACCTCTGAAGCCTATAAACCGCAACAAAGACCAGCACCGCGAGACACCCCCAAAGCCGCCAGTGGCGCATTTGTGGTACTCACGTCGTGGTGGTGAGCAACAGCTGTCTAGTTAAGGCCAGTTCAATGGGGGGTGGGGGTGGGAATTATACCGGAAACCTGGACAACTTCCCGGGCTAGTGAGGTCATGGGGTTTTAGAAGAAAACATACTACGGTCACTTTTACTGGACATCATAATTCCCAGCTGCATTGTAAGACTGGCCCTTATGCCCATAGGTAAGCGTAGCTCTCATGCCACATCAAAGAAGCTTCTCCTGGAAGCAAATGAAGACCACAGAGAACCACAACTGGTCACAATGCAGAGATCAACTGCCCAGGTCCAGCGGACAGATCTATAACACAAATCCAGTCCCTCAGGTTCAGGGAACATGGTGGAAGACAGGGGGTAAAAAGATTATAAGAGCCAGAGGACCAGGAAGTTTACAGTGAGATGGTGTCTCCTAGAAATAGCAGGAAAGCTACGTCCATGATAGCTCAACAATATGGCTGCCTAAGCTACACCTGACCAATGATAATACCAATAGAATCCCTAATTCAGAACGTGTGAATTTTAGAGGGTCTCACCCCAAAGAACTATAACAACTAATGACTGCTGAGAAAGAGGATTTCAGGGATGAACCCCCTAATTGGTTATCCTATATAAACTGCCAGCCCTGAATCACATATGCATAAGCAATACCAAACAGACTCAGCAGGTTGATTTATATATTTATGCTTAAATATACATATACACACATGCATGACAATAATAATCAAGAAAAAGAAGCCACCAATTTGGGAGAGAGAAGAGGGTACATGGGAGGAGTTGGAGGGAGGAGAGGGAAGGTGAGAGGTAATATAATTATTTTTGTAATTAAAACTTTAAAATTCGTAAATTAAAAAAAAAAAAACCTGAAATGAAAAACAAACAAAACAAAAACAAAACCTTTTCATGGTTGTTGAAAATCCAAAGAGGATGTAGTGGCAGGGCCAACAATTACTTGGTGTAATTTATCAGGAAAACAACTGTTATGCAAGATGCAGCGCTCAATACTGATTCCACAAAATACTTAAATATTCATCGCCTGTCCCCCCTTTTTAGATTCGCCACTGACATGGGGTTCTGCGTTGGGATCTGCAGAAAGGGGTCCTCAAGACCCCTTATTATTCTACATGATATAGCAAGTCTGTTGTTCTGATTTTTTTTTCCTATTTCATTTGGTGAGATGTAAAATGTCTCTTTTACCCATAAAAGTCTTGGCACGAAAAGAGAATGAGTTATTAGTATGGCACAGAGTAACACCAGGGATGAGGTCATAATGACGTTAAGTGGGTTATCAAACTCCACAGACTCAGTTTTCTTGGCTCAAAAGTGAGAGATGACAAAAGCAGGCTCAACAGACTGATGCAAGTTTCGGTGAAGCAATGCGCTTCGATTGTTAAGGCACACAGTACCACTACTGCTCCCCACCAAAACCTAAACCCTCCCACTGAGGCTGCCGGTGGAAGACAGCGATGTTCTAAACCTAACATTTGCTTCATTAAGGTCTTACAGTTTGTATGGTGATGTCACCTGTGTGTGCTACCTCAAGCTACCTCGTTCATTGTGACACTGTATAATAATGTGAAATTTGCGTTTTCAGAGGCATTTATGAATCTGAGCGGAGACTGGGGGGGACAGGAAGTGATAAAGACTGTGTTCAGTAGATGGTCTTCTCATGTGAAGTACAGTTTGTTCAGAACATCAGAACATAAAACACATACATTTTTACAGTGCCTACAGTTAACAGCGCTATATGGCAAACCTAGGTCTCTACGCCTTTCACACGAAAATGTAAAACTGGAACATATGTGTATGCAGATGTATTATTTTTAAAAGAAGTAACTCTATTTTAAAAATTAACTCAAAAGTGTATCTACTGTCATGACAGTAAAAGTAAATTAGTAGATTGGAGCTCAATATAATGATTAGAACTTCCTAAGTTACTAAAACCCAAGAAATACAACCTAACATATTTTTAGTTATCCCTAAAGAAACCAGTGACATATGGAAGAGGGATGTCCACAAGTGGAGATGAAGGTGGACACATAGAAAGAGAGGGCCAACTGGTCCCGACTTCTACTTCCTCTGAAAGAAGCTATGGCAATCGTAGGGCCCCGAATTCCTCCATGAGAAAAGGAAATGAAGAGATGCCCAGCACCTCCACTGTGAACTGGATCTTAACAATACTTTAATGCTTACATGACTCAAAGGCTTGTTCAAGTTTGTAAAAATGAATTTACGTTTTAGTCATTGTTACAATAAAGCAATGACAGAATGCAGTCTCGTGTGCTTGGAGGGGTAGGGACATGGGTGAATGAGACTTTGTGTGTCTAAATTTCTGTGACTTCACAGGACGTCTTAGAAGGCTAACAAGATTTACTTGATGTCTCTCCAAACTATACCACCAATCACCATCTCTCACTTGTGTGGAGTCTGAGAAAATGCTTACGGTCAGAGGCAAAAGAGTATCTTTCAATAACTAGAGTTAAGAAGCCATGAATAAACCCTAAAAATAGAGGTATAAGCAGGAGAATCAGGAGTTCAAAGTGATCCTTGGCTACATAGGCAATTTGAGCCTAGCCTGTGCTACAATGAGATTCTGTTTTTGTTTTGTTTTAAAAAACAATAACACATCCAATGTCCATTCCATTTGTCTTTCTAAATGAGGATTGATCAATAATCTTACCCCAGGTCCTCCTTCTTGTTTATCTTCTTTAGGTGTACAGATCTTAGTATGTTTATCCTATTTTATAGGTCTAGTATCTACTTATAAGTGAGTACATACCCTGTGTGTCTTTCTGCTTCTGGGATACCTCACTCAGGATAATCTTTTCTAGATCCCACCATTTGCCTGCAAATTTAATCATTTCCTTGTTTTTAATTGCTGAGTAGTATTCCATTGTGTAAATGTACCACAATTTCTGTATCCATTCCTCAGTTGAGGGGCATCTGGGTTGTTTCCAGGTTCTGGCTATTACGAATAAAGCTGCTATGAACATGGTTGAACAAATGTCCTTGTTGTGTACTTGAGCATGTTTTGGATATATGCCTAGGAGTGGTATGGCTGGATCTTGAGGAAGCACTATTCCTAATTGTCTCAGAAAGTGTCAGATTGATTTTCAAAATGGATGTACAAGTTTACATTCCCACCAGCAATGGAGGAGAGTTCCCCTTTCTTCACATCCTCTCCTTCACTTGAGTTTTTGATCTTAGCCATTCTGATGGGTATAAGGTGAAATCTCAGGGTCATTTTGATTTGTATTTCCCTGATGCCTAAAGATGTTGAGCATTTCTTTAAGTGCTTCTCTGCCATTCTATATTCTTCTACAGAGAAGTCTCTGTTTAGCTCCATATGCCATTTTTTAATTGTTGCTTTTTAACTTCTTTAGTTCTTTATATATTCTGGATATTAGCCCTCTATCAGATATAGGACTGTAATTAATATAAAAAATAAGAATTTAATTAAAAATATCTTAGGGCAAAGAAAAAAAACACAGAATTAGAATTTTCTTTTCTGTTCTTTCCTTTTTTTCTTTCCTCTTTTTCCTCCTTCTCCATTTCTAGATAGAGCCTTATTATATAGCCCCGTAGACGAGGCTGCACTCACACTCACAGAGATCTGTCTACTCTTGCCTCCTGAGTGCTGGGATTAAAGGCTGCTTCACCAGGCTTGGCAAATTAGAATTTTTAAGGCTTGAAACACAAACACCTACTTAGTAAATCAGATTCTGACAAGTCCTTTTTTTTTTTTAATTTTACAAATTCAATAAAGTACCCATCAATATCTTGAAAAAATTTTCTTTTTTAATTTTTAATTTATTCCGATTTATTCACCTTTGTATCCTAGCTGTAGCCCCCTTCCACATTCCCTCCCAATCCTGCCCTTCCTCATTCTCCTCCCCTGCCCCTTCCCCAGTCCACTGATAGGGGAGGATTTCTTCCCCTTTCCTCTGACCCTAGCCTATCAGGTCTCATCAGGACTGGCTGAATTCTTTTCCTCTGTGGCCTGGCAAGGCTGCACCCCCAGTGGGAGGTGATCAAAGAGCTGGCCACCGAGTTCATGTCAGAGACAGCCCCTGTACCACTGACTAGGGAACCCACTTGGACACTGAACTGCCATGGGCTACATCTGTGCAGAGGTTCTAGGTTATCTCCATGCATGGTCCTTGGTTGGAGTAGCAGTCTCAGAAAAGACCCCTAGTCCCAGATATTCTGACAAGTCTTAGGACATAAAATAATTAATATTTGATCTTCTTCTGTGATTAGGCCTAGAGGATACTGCACGTTAGGGTAACTTAAAAATACAAATCCTTTATTTTGTCCTAAAATAAGCATATAGATACCAAAGTATCCCTGTGACAGAAAGCGAAGGGGCTAGCTCCACATAGAGAACTAGATTTTGGTAACTGGGAAGGGAAGTTAAGAGGTAAACTACTGTGACAATTAATAATGACTGTCAGCGTCACAAGATTTAGAGTCACTGAATAGACAATCCTCTGGGCAAGCCTGTAAGGGATTATCCAGATGATGTTAAGGGAGGTGGAAAGCCCTCCCTAAATAGGAACAGTATCATCAGTAAATAAAAAACTTCAAACTATGTTTTTCAGATAAAAGTCTGATGAATAGTAAACGCCTATTTAGGCCACTTTTTCCATTTTCCAAAGATTCATAGCACGTGCTCTGCTGTCTGATGATGTCTGAAGCCAGCCTTCTTGAGTTGTATTGAGATTCACCAGTACACACCCTGGCCCAGGAGTGACACATATTGACTGGGTCACTCTTCCTTCTCCACAAGCTGCGTGAAGATTCTTTTCCTTTCACAGGCCACACTGCAGGTGACTGGTTCTTTTCCACAGCCACCAAAAAAACGTGACTCAGTTTTACATCTATGGTCTTGAGGCTGAAATGAAGAGGCTGACTGTAGTCTGCTATTGTTCTGTTTAGAGGTTCAAGGGTGGCCCTTGCCAATGTTATTTGACTTAAAGACTTAAAAAAAAAAGAATTTACTATATGCACATATCCAACAAAGATATTTTATATGTCGGAGGCTTACGCAGCCCTATAAATTAGAGGCTGAAAACACCTCTTGCCAGATTCTATCACGATTCTCTAATTCTGAAAGGATTTAAACCTGAAAGCCATAGAGGAAAAACAAACACCCTCTCGGGACTTCACCCAATTCTGGGTGTTTGTTCGCAAATTCAACAGATAGTGATAAATATTTATCATAGGTGAGGCTGAGGTTGTATTACAGCCTCAGAGAAAGTGAAAAGTGAATAGGGCCAGACAGCCATAGTCTCAGATACTGTGCAGTATTTATCCATTTGTATATTATAACTGCCTGCCTTTAGTGTAGAGAATCCACGTTACTGCTTTTTGTTTAATTTTAGCTTGGTAAAATTACTGGGGCTTTGTATTATTATTATTATTATTATCATTATCATTATTATTTTACAGAAAAGTTTCTTGACATTAATACGAGTATTATCTTAACTGGCCAAACAACCACACAGGAAGCAGGGCTAGAGTTGTTCATTCAGAGTCAGGTTGAAATTTATCGCCTTTCGTGGGTAGCAGAACGTGAGATAAGGCCAAGTGTGGGAGAGTGCTGGTATTGGGGCCAGTTTTAGTTACAGCCTTCCCTGCCGAAGCTATAAATACAAATGGCCAATTTAACAGCAAGGAAAGACCACCTATAAGATCTAGACCTAGGATCTAATCAGTTGCTCTGTGGCTTCTTTCAATTATAGGATCCCTGCTATGTTTATGGGGGCTTTTAATGTGAGCATCATGGTTTTGAAGGCCATATCATTATTGGCCATGTTTGATCTGAGGGTGGGAAAGCATGAGCTCAAACAAAACAAACAAATGCCTGCGCAGAATTACTTAGAATGGCACTGTAAATTGGCATCCACAAGAGCCTACCAACGTGGAAGAGAAGGGAAAAGGTTTAGACGCCACAGAGACTGAAACCCAGAAAATTGCCATTAAAATTTTTTTTTTTCTGTTTAGCTCAGGAAATGAAAATTAGTTGAGAAGAAGCACCATGGCTTTGCCAACATTATTTAAGAGTGTTCTGAGAAAGGAAGGATGATCAAGACAAACACATCATCTCACTGGAGTGTGGCAACAGGATATGATTTACAAATGGAAAATTAGGCCATCATGATTGTTACAAGAACTGAATTGCTGCTTACATTCAAATAATTCTAATAGTGAATCAACTGAGTCACAATGCATGTGATTCCTCAAGCTTAAAAAAAAAAAAACAAACAAACCCTAATTGCTTAATATTTTATGAGTGAGAAGACCCCCCTCCCCCAAACAGGATACTAGCCTTTTTGCTAAACACTTTACACAGGCTCTTGCCACAACACACTTTCTCAGTTCTGTTTCTAACATGTCCCTACACTCAGCTGCTCTGATACTTTGGAGGGGTCTTCTTACTCAACATCTTTCCTTTAGGCTGTCACATTCATCTGAATGTCTTAAACCGATTCCTTTGTGAACTGCATGCAGCCAAGGGTAGCAAAGGATAGCCATGAGTGTGGCCCAACACAAACCTGCAGGCTTCTTAGAACATCATAAAAACCTTTTTGATTTCTTTTGGTAACCCAGTCACAGGTTTCTTGAGCATGAACTCTGCAGAGGTTGCACTAGCATGCCGCTCTTGCCCATAAGCACAGCATCTCAACCTGTGTGCCAAACATGACATCAAAGGTACCACATCCAAAGTTTATTTGACTGTCTTCCTTGTAAGTATTCAGCCAGTTGTCTAGGCAAAAAAGGCAGCATTACCTTTTCTTCATGTTTTGCTTTATTCTTGCCCTGCTCCTAACATAGCTCATACAACTAATCTGTTTTTCCTTCCTTCCTTCCTTCCTTCCTTCCTTCCTTCCTTCCTTCCTTCCTTCCTTCCTTCCATCTTTTTACCACTATTGTTTTTACTCAGGCTCGTTGTGAATCTTGCTCCTTTGATTCTCTTTATATTGTTGATAATTATAATACTTTTTTAATAACAAAAGAAATAGTGATTCCCCAACACTCCTCCACCAAACAAGATGAGCCCAGCATGCAATGTCATTCCTGTATACAGCACTTTCGCTACTGTCTGTTTTCTACAATATTAATTAAATCCTACAGCAACTGTCTTCTCTTTACGGGTCTTGAATTCTTCATGTAAACCCTATGATCTGGTCACACCAAGACTCATCCGTTTCCCAAACACATCACACCTTTGATTGTTATAAATTTGCAGTGTTGTCCCTGCCTGGAATGCCTTTTTCTCAGCAGCAACACCTCTGATCTTTGTTTTGTTTTTTCAAGTCTTAACAAAAAGTATTTCCTTTCTTAAATCTCATCCCCAGCTTTCCCTGAAGTTTTGGGCATTCCTTCTCTTTGATCCTAATGACCAGTTTTACTATTATATTGGGCATAATACATATCATATCAGCTCTAAAACTGATAGAGATTTCAGGTTTCAACATTTCTGATATGGGGTCTATCTGCTATACATCAACTCTTGGTTTGTGGAAATCTTATCCTTAGAAGCACATGTAATAATGGTACACTTATGAAAATGTGGAATCAGATAAATGTTATACTTAAGTTGCATAAGAATTGCCATAAAATGTGATTATCCAAGGTCAATAACACACATTTGTGGTAGGCAGAGAATTTTACATATTCTATTAATCAGAGAAACAACCACACTTAAAAAAAAAAAAAAGAGTGTCTTCTCCCCATTTTCCTTTCATGATGACCTGTCTAACCACAGCCCATGGACAACGGAGCCAAGTGACCCTGAATTAAACTTCGGAAATGCTTGGCCAAAATAAATCTTTTTTTTTTTTTTTTTTTTTTTAAGAACTACTCTTTATGGCCCTAATAGTTATCGAAAGATATTCCATTTGTGTGTCCAGCAAGTTAGCAAAACTACTGGCTCTAAACCAACGTAGTTCTTAGTTATAGGTCACTAAACTACAGAACATGGCCTCACATGGTACTGTGACACACCATCACCTAAGCAGCTTTAGGTGGCAGCCAGACACAGCCAATGAGGGTACAGGGTCAGTCTGCGACACTCTACACTGTGACAAAGCTGCGAAGGCAGAGCAGTAACAGGAAAAGGATAGAGAGAAAAAGAGATGAGGAAAGATGGGGACCACAGCTCTGGGCTAGACTTCCAACAGAGATATTATGTGGGCCACAAATGAAATTTTAAGTTGTCCAATAGTGACACTTAAAAAGTAGAATAGACAGATACATCAATACTAACGGTTATGTAACCCAATGTAACCCAATTGGTCCAGCAATAGACTTAGCCATATTAAAGTTGCCCAGCAGCAACATGTAGCCAATGTTTGCTGCATCAGACAGTGCAAGCCCAAGCTGTTTTGATAAACTCGGATAAATAACAAGGTAATAATAATGTGCTAAATCCACAGTGGACCTTTCACCCCATCACACTGGGAACATTTAAAATTCCCACAATATTCTCCAGGTTGAAAAAAAAAAAAAAAGAGTATAATATTCCCTTCAAATGTTTGGGTTTTTTTTTTGTGCTTTGTTTTGGATATTTTTAAACATGATTTGAGATTTCTGGTGTTTATTTTACCCTCCCTTCACTCTGTTGTTTAAGGGAGGTCTTGCTATGGCCTGCCTTTGTCTAATACGAAAGTCCTTGGTAAAGGATCTAAGAATATAATTCATTTTAGGATTATCAGTGTCTTACATATGGCAGGTTCTGAATACATATCTTTGAATCTACATTAAAAAGCAAACTAAATTTGACAATGGCAGTCTTCAACTTGAAATACACAATGGTACCATATAGAGAATAAGACCCTGTTGCTGCAGATACCCTCTCTATATTTGAGTCAAAGAACATGGAGACACCAATCTGGTACTTACCTGGAGGTTTCATTCATACTGGCTAGCTCTCATAGGGTAGGTAGGTGCTACGTAAAATACTGGCAGGGAAGACTAGTCATCAATCTCACCCAGCTAGGAACCCAGCAAGCTACACAGGCCTGGCAAGATAAGAGTGCAATAGGATTACAAATGCTAGGGGAGCAACCAACCACTTTCTGGTTGTATCTAAAGTCTGCTCCAGGAAATGGAACCTATACCTGGCCCTGTTAACAGGGTCAAGAACTTGTGGCTAGATAGGTTACAGGATCCAGGGGAGAACCCAACACAGGTATTCTGCCAATGGACAGATATTAAAATGACTCATAATTACTTATTGCTATACCATAGGTCACAGCATTACTTTACCATCGTCAGATGGTAAGCTTCCTGGAGTAGATGGGGATTAATACAGAGTTAAAGGACTGTCCCTAAATGAGACATTCATATCACACTCTAACCACAAGGTTTGGGGTCTTTGAAGCAGAGGGGGCAGAAATATTGGAAGAGCTAGAAGTGGTAGGTAACTTTAGAGAAACAGTGTTTCCCCCCAAACAACAGGGCAGTTGCACATATAAACTCATATAGATTATGACAGCATGCATAAGATCTGTGCAAGATCAAGCCAGACAAAATCCTAGCCTGGGCGTTGGGGTGGGCATGAAATCCCATTGACAGCTGAGGAGCTATTGGCATTTAATAGCTACTGGGAGACAAAGAGTCAGTTTTCCTCAATGGTGTGACCAAGTATGGCAGAGCCCGCTCCCAAGTGTAGGTAGTCATCACAAACTGGACCCAAAACATTTTTTATTTTTAGGAAAGAAGAAAATCCAAAAGTGAAATAGGTAGGAAAGTGAGGATGGAGATAATAGATCTGAGTGGAGTTGAAAAAGAGGTCAAAATGATCAAAATATTCAAAAAGTTTTTGAAATTTTGAAGCACTACTTTAGGACTTGCTTCCTTGAGCTGGGAAACCTAGTACATTTCCAACATGTGAAAGATTTTCAGGGTTCTAACCTATTCATATTTATCTGTGTTCATGAAAATAATAGAATTCTCAATGTACCCAGACCCTGGCTCTTTTAAGGAAATATTTTAAGGCCATTAAGATATGCAAGCAGATAAAACTCCAATATACACACTTTGGAATTTTCTGGCTATAGAATAATAGAAAAATTTAGAAGTATAGAATGTAAGCCATATGTATGTCATTTCAAATTCATTTTCACATGTGAAAAGAAACTGCCATTATGAATTAGGGGTAACAAATAGAAGTATCTTCCGGTTATGGAAGCATCTATAGGTTATGCATGTAAGGTATAACCATAAAGCAACGCATTTACCTTGATGAAACATATAAAAAAAAATAACCTACCTATTCACAGGCACAGAGAACAAAAATGTTTGCGTCATTGCACTCAAGATAGTATTGAGCCTAAGCCATTACTCCCATCAAATGTGAGGTTCAGCAAGACCAATTCTGCCGTCTGCCTTCATGAAAAGAAGGCCCTGCACAGTGACCGAGCAGCGTTCTCCACAGAGGGAGCAGCTGCAATGGAGTTCCTGTGACTCATGGACTGAGAATTTCTTTGCTAATTTCCAAGGAGGTTTGGCCATACTTTGTCAATTGACCCAACTTGTTGATGGTGTGGTATCATGTGGCCTTACTTGGTAATAGAAACAGCATGTTGTAACTTCCCCAAGAGTTCCTGCATGTATGTCCCCTGGCTTTCTAGTAAAGAAGAAAGCTTCCTTCAAAACCCCCACACTTATTTTTCTTTTGAATCTTAAACTGAATTCGTGTCACTAAGATAGGAAAGACATAAAAGCATTGTATTTTCATGTTCAGTAACCCTGCTCAGTAAAAGCTTCCCAGTGCTACCAAAAATCTGAAGGAACGTACGGAACCTGCAAAGGTTCCTGAGTAAGCGTTGGGTCTTCTGAGTATCCCACAGAGCCAGTGGGTGGGACAGTGACATTCATTGGACCCCAGATGCCTCTCTGTGAAGGAATGAAAAATCCAACACAACAAGCAACAACAAATTTCAAGTTTCCCAGTTGCCATGCTCATGAGACCAGGAATCTAATCCCCTTTGGTGTGGCAGGAATGACCAGAAATCCGAGCTGCAGGATGACGTAAGCCTTATATGTTCACACTGTGTTCAGTTATGGACCAGGGATACCTGTGGTCCAGAAAGGACCAAAAGGTTTACCTTCAAAATATTTCAAAAGCAGGCATAACAGTGAGTCATTAAAAAGATGTAATGGTCTTGGAAAGTGACAGAAGAATTACAGGGCAACTCAATCTAGGATGAAACTACCATTAGAAAATGGATGATGGACCCAGTGGTGTTGTCTATGGTCAGAAGGGAGTAAGTGGCGGCGGTGGGAACCCTGGGAGCCTCAACGGGTGGGGTTCCTGAGTACCTTGATGGACAGCTGAGAAGCCTCCTACCTTTCTGGAAGAACTCCTCCAGTTTGTCCTTGAAAGGCTGCAGATACTCTTTTGGGGACTCCTTACACACCAGCTTCATCTGCTGCTCACTTGCTGCAAAGAGAAGTGTTAGATTAGACTCAGTCAAGGATACATATGTGTGCAGGGCCTCCTTGGGCACTGTGTGACATTATCAATTGTACAGATTCCTCGTCAGTCATGGTTTAAGCACAATCCACAGGGAAAAGGCACATTCTACACCTCTCTTTGGGAAAAGTGATGTGGGCAACCTTCAATTTTCCTTTTAGCCATTCACAAAAATATCTATGACTTGTCCCAAGTAAAGTATTCTGTTTTTTTGTTCCTCATAATGGGGCAGGGTAGGTATTTAAAGATGGATCCCAGGAAACTATGGTCTCTAGCCTTCTTCACTTCATAGACTGAAAGAGATTTTGCTCAAGTTCCCACAAATCCAAGTTGCCTGGAAAATCAAGTTAGAGATTCCTCATGATCCCATGCACACTCCAGTCCAGTTTAGGAAGTACTGTATCTGCTCTCCATGCCTCTCACTTAAACAAAAAGAGGTCCATTTTCAAGATGAAAATGCTAACAACATAAGTGCTGCCACAGTGATCAGGAAAGAAAACACTGGACCCCAACTTACACATGCTAGCCTTTCTATTGCCATCCAAACTACAAGCTCAGAGTAGAAAATCATTAACATCCAAACTCGCCCAGTGACCTGCATATGTAGGACATGTCACCCATTCAAAAAGCTTTAAAATAAACATGATACAAACTGTAGAAATAAACCCACAGGTAGGCTTTGATGAGGAAATTGACGAGCATAAGCAGCAGGTGATGGGTAAGACTGAGTCCCCCTTCCCCAGCTGATCGGCCAATGAGGAAATGGAAGGAGGGGACTGAGTTTGAGGTGATAAATAACGATTCACAGAAAGCAATAGGATATCCTATATTTTGCTGGGGTGGGCACAAACTTTCAAGATCATAAAATAACTTGTCTCACTGTTCCTACTCTGAGACTCCAGCACATTCATTAAGGAGTGAGGGTCCTTTGACCTCACACCACTCACCTCAAGCTTCCCCAGCACATGTGTAATTTCACTAGATTTGCTTCAGACGGGACACCCGGAATTCATAACAAATTGCTCTTTTGATAGTCAGGTTGCCTTGAACCAGATTTGGTTACCCAGAAACTGTGATAATCAAGAGTTTACTGTCACGAAGAGTGGTTAGTTAACTCAGGCAAAAGATGGCTTCCCATGCTTTCTATATGTTTTTGGCCAGTGGCTTCAGCTATTGGTCATGGCTGGAAATTACTGGTAGACCCTTGTCTAAGAAACAAAATTAAAGCCTAATATTTTTATCATAAGCGAATCATGATACCTAGTTAAAATAAAATAAGAAAAAGAGCTAGCCATGTAGTGTGCACCTCCCAAGTGCTTGGGGCACAAAGGCTGGTAGAACTTGAGTATCAGGTCATCTAAGCTACATAGGGAACTAAGCTCAGCTCACTAGCACCCAACTAAAAGACAGGCATGTACTGGCCTGTAGATCCAGTGCTCAAAATAACAGAGACAGACAGATCTCATGGGCTAGCTGGCAAGCCATTGGTTCACTAAGGGAACCTGTCTCAAAAAATAAGATGGTAGAGTGAAAGGATGATTTGTGTTAACCTTTGGCCTCCACATGTATGCACAGACACATGTACACACACGCTGAACATATACACACATGAATTTTTTTTTAAATACAGTAACCCTTTTTAGATGAAACTACCCATTAGGGTTTTTCTTATCCTTTAGCCCTCCTACCCTGAGCATCACTGGTTGTGTCACCTCCCCAGCCTCTGGCTTAGTGAACTTTAATGATCCTAGCACTGCCCAATATCTCCTCCCACAAAGCGTAAGCAAGGTAGCAAAGATGGAGACCAATGCACAGGAAACTGGTCAAATAAACTTTGAATGATTTCTGCTTTGAATCACAATTTGATAGTGAACTTTCAGAGTGACATTCTTTCCTCCTGAAATGCTCATAAGACTCTGAGAATACATGAAGCCATTTGATTTCTCACAGTTAAGTTATTAATTCTTTAAATTCAAAACACCCTCAGCAAACATTCAAATTCCAGTAACTATTTTTATGAGCACAAATAATATGTCATGCTATCAATTTAAAAATGAGAACTGTCTGAAAGCTTGAGGTAATCCGTTCAAGGTTACTTTTTCTAATTCAAGTAAAGTTTAAGGAAGAGCGTGTGTCCATAGTTCCTAAAACAATGCTTCTACTTCCGAATTGAAAAGATTGGTTATTGCAGCTCTTCTTTTGTCCTGGAAGTAGGGGTGCCCATAAAACTGGTCAAACCTTATGTGTCATATTTTAGAGTTGGAAAAAGTCTGTGCTTGGACCAAGACTTCCCTGAGCTCAGGTAAGCTTTTTGTCTTACCTGTCAGTGAGGACCACTTTCTTCCTGAATGACACGAGGTAATGCATAAAAGAGCCTTTCAGAATGTGTAGCACTAGCAAATAACTTAAACTATTGTGTGTTATGATGCTGAGCTGGTAAAGCTGGTCAGGAGACAGTTCACAGCAGGAAGATTACAGTGTGGTGGTTGGGGACTAAAGGCTGAAGAAACTATGTTCAGTTTACAGAGGTGCAACACAGCACAGCTCTCCCGTTTAGAAGACGGAAGTGATTCATGCCCCTCATTCCCTTGCTGAGATCCTACCACCTATTGTGAGAATCCACTGAAGAATGCGGGCAAATTCACTGGAAAGGTGAGATAACTTTCAAAATCATTCCCCACGTCTTTTGGCGTTCTGGTTTTGAAATTAGAAAGCAGAGCTTGTACAAAGGACAGCAGTCCCTTGGGTGTGCTGGGGGGGGGGAAACCTCTCTGCACCCCAGCAGGCTGGGGCTCCCATGTGGCCTGCTAGAATTAAACTTCTCCACAGGATCAAAGGAGAAGGCTGCCCTCCGACTGCCCCCGCACAGTCGCATGTTCTGGTGACCAGCAGCTCACACACACCAATTTATTAACTTGGCTTACCCAAGACACTTTCTAACAGACAAATGGGAGACCGAAGACTAATTAATGATGACACTGGAGACTAGAGGAGCACAAAGAAGAGAGGTCATGGACAAATTCGTAAATGCCACTCTTTGTCCAACTAGAAGACTACTATACAGTCCTGTCAGACCTCCAAAGTTGCCTTAAACACAGTCTGTGCCAGGACCTCCAACATTAAAGCCAAAACTGTCCTTTTTTTTTTTCCTCTCTTTGTAAAATTTTCAAGGATAAAAGACATTATTTTCTAAAGTTAACTACAAAGAAGAGGCTGTTGTAAGAAGCAGACATAAAGTGATACACGATGGAATAAAAGAGAACTAAAATCACTCTCACTTAAAGGATAAGACTCTCAAAAGTGAAAAAAAATGTGTTCTTGAATGTTTTAAGATTTCAAATGTCAAGCATCTAAGACCAGCTTGATGGTTATACATTTCTGACTTTTGACCCCTAAAAATAAAGTTCAATGTGGTACTTTAGAAAGCAAAAGTAGGTTAGAAGGACACAGAGGCAACTCTGGTGTAACTGGTCAAAAATCCTACGTATTTCATATCAAAGTACATGGGAAACTGCTATTAATTACTGTGTAACTATAATATGGACTCAGTTAAGTCAATGTATAGTGTGTGTGTGTGTGTGTGTGTGTGTGTATGTGTGCACACAAGATACTAAGGGTTGTATCCAGAACTTTGAAAAGCCAAAATACAATGTATATAGAATTTATGCTTTGGGATCTGTATTTGACTTCTCTGTGCTTACCTAATTCCCAATTAGGAATCCCTGGGCTTCCATGGTTCTGTGTCAGTTCTACTCATGCTTATATCTTATAAGCTCTGTCTTTTCCATAAGCTCTATGCTCAAATGACCAACACTGAGGGTTGTCATAGCAACCTATCAAATTGTTTGCTTATAGACATTTTTGTGTGGTACTGGCAGGGTTTAGGTGAGAGAAAAGGAAATTGGAGCCAGACTCTAAAGAGCAGATGATGCTTGGTGAAGGAGTTCATTACAAAGGATTTCACTGAATAGAATACATCACCTTAACATCGGTGCCTATGATGTGCATGAAATTGGACCAGGTACTTGGGAGATATTAGTGACAGAACTAGACTAATGCCTTTCCCTTCTTATACAGCACATAGTGATGACTGTTTCTAGTGACTGAAGGCATGTAAACATATGGCTACTTCTTTCCTTTGACACTTCTTTACTGTCATCATTTTAGTTAACAGGATATACAATGTTGTCCTCAGTGTTTTTTCACACATCAAGCAATACATGTATGTGTGAGTTTTGTGAGTGACTACTTTTTAGCTTTCATCCTCGAAATATACTTATGTTAAAGTAAACGTTAAATGAAAGTGTGTTTACAAAGCAAAATCTGGATAAAAACTTAACCTTCACACTCTGTAATGGTATCATTCCCAATATAATAAGATGCTCCAACAAACAAACAAAAAACATCTTACTTTGGATAGCAGTAATACAGAAACTTCTACAGAAAGCAGAAAGCATTTTTTGAAGTAATAAACTATTAAAGTATTTGCATGTGCTTGTTAAAGGATGGCATAGATGAGATGGTCCTAATTTGTGGGTCTTCCATATCTTCTCCCCTCCCTCATGGTTGGGGGGCACCACAATGTGAGGAATGGTATTGAAGGAATCAGCATTAGGAAAGTTGAGAAGCTCTGGTCTAGATGATCCTCAACAAAACACAGTCCCGCCCCAGACTCTCAAACTGCTGCCTGTAACAAGTACATTTACTTATTCTCAGCTTTCCATATATTTTACTGGCCGAGAGTTATTTAATATATCTCTGACTTTGAGTTTCTAAGACTGACCATGGTGGCACACACCTTTAATCCTAACATTTGGGAAGTTGATTGTTGAGTTTGAGGCCAGCCTGGTTTACAACATCAAGGCCAGGGTGTGCTACATAGTAAAACCCTGACTCTAAAAAATAATAATTAAAAAAAAAAATCTTCTAAGGACCAAAATATACAGAATCATTTTGTACATTTGAGTAAATACTACCTCAAATCAAGTAGGCTTTACCTAGTCAATCAACAGGAACACTGGCTAGTTAATATATTACTCAGGATTCTGTTGCTTTTGTTTCCAAGAACAGCCAGGCAATAACAACAGCCACCCAAACTCTTTGGATAACTGACATTTCTAATGCGTGTGTCTTTAATCAACAAATCACTTACTAATCCCTTTTATAATCAAACAATTGCCAATATTTGTTTTTGCATATTTCTTCTTTCTTGATTTACTTTACTCCCCCACAAAGACACTGAAAATGTACTCTGAAGTCACAAGTCCACCCATTCTCTGCTTAGTATAAGACCCAGCCGTAGGATTCCATTGCAGGCTGCTTCTGCTTCCGGGTCCTCCATTCTGGGACTTGCAGGTCCCAGTTTGCTCTGTTGTCTTTGCTGTCCCAGTTTTCTGCCCCTCCCCCCATCCCTGATGGCTTCCTATATCTGGTCATTAAGTGAGAATATTCTTTTGGATTTTGTACAAGGTTCCCTTCTTGGCATGCTATGCAATCTCATCCCAATAAACATTTCAGTGACCATCTGTAAGAGGTTACACCTCCTATCACACATGTCTTATGCATAATTTCATCTCCTGGTGATCTCTTGGATTCAGTGCTATCTATTAAATTGTTTGTGCCTCTTGAAGTGTTCTTCCTGTGTTCACTGTTGCCCCTGATTTGTCCCCATGCTGGAGGCAAGCAGCTGTACGACATCTGACAGTATCAGCCCCCTGTTTACATTCACCATGGCATCCATGCAGTCTGTCTCCAACTTCTCAAACAGCCCACACGGCCCTAGAAGGGCTGGCACCTGAGCACTCCCTCTCAAATTCATGACACCCCTCTTTTTAATTATTGTTACATGTATGTGTACATGTATAGATAGACCACAGATCACTAATAGATAAAAAAAAAAATTTCCAATGAGTTCTTGGAATCAAGCACTCTGCCTGCCTTCTTCAGATACAAGCATGGATAGGTGTTTCTCGTTATCTTTCACAGGAGAGAAAGACTTAGAATCACCTTAGGAGGTGAGATGGTTATAGAGAGGCAAGGGTAAAAGGACTTGGAGAAGGATGGCTTCTATGATGCCAGGGCACACGCTGCTTGCTGTGGGTGTGAGCTGTGAGTAGAAATGGGAATGAGCTTAGGGATGGTACAGAGTGCTTCAAAGGAGGAAGAGGCACAGAGCAAAGATGGTTCAAAGGAGGAAGAGGCACACCCCTGCTGTGCCACTGTACCACACATTAGGAACAAATATCTAACAAGACCCACATCCTTCTTCTAAAACTGTTTGTAACCTAATGACACTGAAACAAAACAACAAAAACAAAAACAAAAAAACTTTAAAAAATCAGTGTGGTATCATGGAACACTGAGTAGGTCTATTGGGCTATTGGTAGGCATATTGGGCTGGGAATATGGACACCTTGGGAAGTAGATTGAAAATGTGAAGAAAAGTAATGAAGGAGGAAATACCATGAATTAAACTGAAATGTGCTGAAGTGGCAGGGGCTATTTGTGGTAGCTTAGGTGGTGTAGTAAGGCACAGGCACTTAGGGGCCTCCTCTCCTTGGTTTACTATTCTCCTGTGCCCAGATTTCAGTTTCAAGAAAAGTGTCTATAAGACAGAGATCTCTGACTCCAGAGATACAGCAGGTGGCTCTGGAGTCTGAAAAGGGGAAAGGACATCAGAAGGTACCATATAAGCATAGGGAGCTTGCAGCTTTATTAAAGAAGTCAGGAAAAGTCTCACTGGGAAGATATTCGACTAGAGGTTTTAATTGAAGTAAGGAAGTGGTCCATGAACGAGCTTGAGCAGAGGAATCAAAAATATTACTCAGGACATGTTAAGCTTGAAATGTTAACTAGACACTCATGTTGTATATAAAAGCATGCATCTGAGGACACATGACTGAGACAAAAATACACACCAGGGAGTCACTGACATAAAATTGGTATTTAAAGCCACAGCAATAGATGAGTTGCCAAGGAGGGACTGTAGCCAGAGCAGAGAAGGGGTACAGGACATAGCCTGGGGCATACAAACACTGCAGGAGAGGCCAGCTGTGATGAAAAATAGAAAATGAGGAATGCAGAATTAGACCATCTGAGAGGAAAACAATATGGAGTGAAGGAAAAAGCACACAGCTCTATACAGTCCTGCTGAGGGTCAAAGAAGATGAAGTCAGGGAAGCAACTGTTGAATCTGGCACCATGGAAGTCTCCGGTGGCTCCACAATGTTTGCTGGGGAGTAGCAGCTGGGAAGAGTATGCCAAGATGTAGAAGGGTGGGCTAGGTGGAGACCAAGCCTATAGCCATAGATGTGTAAAGCTGAGCCTCCTTATGCATGTGAAGTTAAGCTGGAGAAAGGATGGCTTTGTTTTTAGATGATGTGAAAAGGCTGCCATAGAAGAACACTGTCTTAGGAGAGTGGTGCTGTTTTGGAAGGCTATGAAGAACCCTGCTGGAAGAGGTAGAACCATTGGGGGAGCTTGAGGTTCTATGACTAGTCCCACCTCCTGTCCACTGGCTGCTTTCTGACTGAGCATGCAATGTAAACAGCCAGGCTTGGAATTTCTGTGGCTATGTCTTCCAAGCTATGGTGGACTCTATCCACCTAGGACTGTAAGACCAAAATCAATTCCTTCTTGACAGGTACTTCCTTCATCAAATTGGATCAGACAGGACTAGGAAGATGGCTCAATGGGTAGAGTGATTGCTATGCAACCATGGAGGCCTGAGTTTGGATTGTAAGCACTCATGTAAAAGCTTGTTGTGATTGGGGGTAAGCATCTGTAACCCCCGTGTGACAGGCCAGAGACAGTTGGATGAAGGGAGCTATTGGTCTCTCAAGCTATCTGAAATAGCAAGCTCCAGGTTCAATGAGAGACATGCCTCAAAAAGGCAGATCAATGACTGAGGAAGGCAACGTGACATCAACCTCTGGTCTCTACACACACACACAAAGTTTATAGTTGCCTGAGATGTTTTAGAGACCCTCTTATGAAGTAGGACTCTGTTAAAAGGACCTTCCGTTATCCCTTCAACACCAATGACAAAAAATCACAAAATGTTCATCCCCCAGAAATCACTTCGTACAGAAATCTCCTCCATTGGGCTGATCTGATTAAGGGCAGAAGGGGCACAGCCTTCTAGAGAGTGGGTGCCTCTTTCCCCAGAGGAATGTCGTGTAAAAATAAACCCACCAGGAATCTCAGGCCCAGGGGAATCCCATGATTCTGATTCACTTCACTGAGGGAGGCTGCTTGAGATCAAATGCACCTTAATATCCCATGATTGTGAGTATTTTGCATGAAAAAATTTAAGCAGAAGTGACAGGGCTAAGTGAGGACATGCCAACACGCTTTAGGACTTCTGGAAAGATTTGCGAAGCCGGGCCACCGACTGCCAGCCTTTGCACGGTTCTGTCCGCACTATTCACAGGACCCTCCTATCAGACATCAGAGCTGACTCACAGTTTCCATTGTGGTGATTATGTGGTTATGGGTGCAGCCTTGGTCTGTGAGACATTAGCATGAAAAATATTCATTAATCACCTACCCACGACTAGCCTAAATACAGATGGATTGGGCATGATTTGATTTATAGAGTGTTAAATGATCCAGCCATTTATTAAAAAAAAAAAAATGTTTCTTGCATGGGTCTCTATGAAAACTGCAATCTTTAGAAGCCTTCATCTGAATTAATGACTATGATTCTAAAAGATCTTTCGAGATATGTAAATATATAACTTGAGATGTATTTTTTGTGATAACGGATTATCACAAAGAACTCATGAATATTTTGGCATATGTCTATTTGTAGGAAGAGTTTGGCGAAATATAGACGTTTCACAGACAGAGACAATGGGTCAAATAATCCCTGTAATGGGGAGGCTGAGGCTGGAGAAGCATGAGTTGCAGCTAGCAACTACATCGTGAGTTTTAGCCTAGGCTTAGCTGTGGAATGATACCCTGTCTCAAAAAAACACAAGTGTTTCTGTATGAGAGAGAAAGAGAAAAGGGGAAAAAAGAAGAAAGGAAGGAGGGAAGAAAGGAGGGAGGGAGGGAGAGAGAGAGAGAGAGAGAGAGAAAGAGAGAGAGAGTGTGTTGTTGTTGTTGTTGTTGTTATAATGGAAAACAAAAGCCCATTCAGCAAGAGTCTGGCCTCCAGATTGACTCTAAGCCATGTAAGACAGGAGCTAAGAATGATGTTACTGGGCTTCTAAGAAAAAACAAACTCTTCTTGGAGAAGAACAGCAATTAGCTTCTAAAAAGTACTATAAAGGCAACAGACACATGTAGAGAAAATTAAAATAATGATAAAGAATGTGGAAAAATTATTCCACGGTACGTACCATGGCTAGACATCCCTTTTGGTTTCCTGTGTCTAGGTCTCTGCATCACAGCCCTTGTTCTCCATAACATCACAGGGGTTGGCTCTATACATGAGCTCTTATAAACTTATATTTGCCAATATAGTGTTTATAATTTCTATTAATATTTCATTTATGCTTTCTTGTGTTATTTTATAAAATGCACAAGCACTGTATTATAGTCAGAAAAACAATTTCAGTTGTGTATGCCACAGTTCGCTCAGCAGTGCCCCTAAAGCTGGGCAGGAAAAGCCACACTAAAGTAGCAGTCTCACAAGGAGCCAGGGTCTGGGTTATACTGTCCCCATACAAACTTACTCCGAGTTCAGGACTGCATCTTTAGGCTGCAGCAGGCCGAGTCTTGTGTAAAGTAGGAAAACTTTTTTCAGAGTTCTCAAAAACTCGGTGGCCAAATTGCTTTTGGTACAGCCCCAAGCTTTTGCTACCATGAGTGAGAGGAAGAGGAGAATCTTTGAAAACTGTGTTTTCCGTGCCTCTTTGCAGAGGTGGCTGGGTCCCACAGGTTAAATCTGTTTCTGCCTCTGGAATGCATGAACTTGAAGTGATTACTGTCTAGAAGGGATAATTGCAAGAAACAACGTAGTCAAACAATGACTAATGATATACAAAAAGCATTAGATCACTTTTGAAGTCTGTTAAGTAAACCAGCTTTTTGGTGGAGGGGCATCCTAACATCACATTTAATTTAAATGTTAATCACTGTTGTTAATACCAATATACACATTTATAGCAAACACCGCGATTTCTCAAATGCACATTTCTATACTCATAAACACATAAAATTAGGATATTCGTATTAGTTAATCAACAATATCAAACAATGATTTGGACCATCTGTGGAAGAGAAACAGAGCCAGCAGTATTGGGCAGCCCACTGGAATTACTTCAGATATGTACATATCATTAATGGGAGTTCATGAGTAAAAATCACGAGGTTGCTGGTAGAACTGCCAAAGGCAGAGCCCAGCTCTCACTTCCACAGAAGTTATGTAGTAGCAAGGGCCACACACTGAAGTCCCTGCTTGGTTTAGCAAGTCAAGAAGCTTATTTATGGCTGTTCTTACTCCAGTGACATGACAGAATCTTACAGACACAAAAATCTTGAGGGCAAAAGGCTTCCGTCTTCCACAGAGAACAGCAAGGGGATGAATGAGGCAGCAGGACTAACCTTAAGGCTTTCTCTCCCTACAGCGCACAACAGCTAGCTACAGAGAAGCTAGTGATTAACATACCCAAGCTTATTAGCAAAATGCAACCTGTGTCCAGCTGCTCAGCTGTGATGGCTGCAAGATCCCCACGGTTTTTCTGACCTCAGAGCTCAGTGTCTTCACCTCAGACCTTCCCAGGTACTTACTTTAACTGTAATTTTCTACTCTGGAAACTGTTTACATCTAAATAGACCCTAAAGGAAATAGGTCAAAAGACTGAAAGGCAGAGAAGAAGACAGAGAAAAGGGGGTGTGTGGAAAGTTACTTGAAAAAGCGCAATTCATAAACTTGGTGGCTAGAGTTTGGTATCTGGACTTGGCTACAGGAATCGCTGGCGAGGCTCGAGGCTGGCGACTACTGCCGATCAGTGTGCCACTGTCGTCAGATTTAATGCAATATTTGGCTCAGGCATTTTTAAAAATCCCCTCTTCCAGCTAAAATATTTACACAGTCCTATGTGTCTCACTTAATGCTTGTTAAGCAATCGTCTTTTAAAACTCCACAGACTCTTGTAAATCTGTCAGGAGAATTGCGGCCTATAAACAAGGCTTCACATAAAGAGGGCCACATTGTCAATTTGCCGGGAGTCAGGATTTCTCAGGATGTGTTTGAAAATAGAGTTGAAGATCAGAAATAGTTCAGAGTAGGTAACAACGTGGCCAATAGTCTCCCTTGCTGGACACTGCTAGCTGTATTAGCGGGAAGCTTCCAGACACTGACCTCAGCTATATAAAGCCACATTCTCCTGTAAACCTGTCACGGATCCTACCTTGCTCTTGAGTTATGGCAAAAGGAGGGTTGCAGGTCCAGCAGCCCCTGGCAGCCTGCATCCCAGTGTCTGTCCGCTTAGAGGAGACGAGCTGCTGAAACTTTTAAGTGGAGGCTATTATGTGGTTACATGTGATTTGTGTGGTGAGCGTTAGGGAGAATGAGGGGCTGCAGGACAGCCGACTTGACAATGAGCAGGATTCTCTGACAAAGCTTAGGTATTACAATAAAGTCTGAAATGCTCAGTGAGTCACTGACATCGGCCCTCATGATAATGAGCTGAAAAATAAATTCTAAAGCAAAAAAGGACCATCCCATCTTTCTCCTGATGTCCTGTGAGTCCCAAAGGTGACTGTGTCTCAAGAGATGACCTACAGGTACTTGTGATACAACTGAGAAAGCCCTTCAGTTATTTATTCTTAGTGGCTAGCCAGCTGTCTCATTTTTGCTGTTTCATCCAAGAACTTGCCGTTATGGATTATGATTCACAATTACGTTTATTTAAAGATTTAAAAAAATAATTTTAAAATGCACATTATCAGTTTGAAAAGTCATCCTAAGCTTAAAATATTCCATTTTGGACTGGGCTTCCAACCCAAAAGGAAATATGGCGTTGGATTGTAAAACGTAACTTCCAAGCTACAGAAGCACTTGAAACAAGAGGCAGCAGTATTGGCTGACATTATCTATGTGGGTGTAATTGTGAAGGGTTTTGCAAAAAGCATTTCTAAATCTGCAGAAGAGACACTGGAGCATATGGCCTGTATCTTCCCACCCCAGTCAGATCCAGAAGTGAAACCGTTGTCCTGAGAAGCAATCTGATGCTGTTCTTAGCAGGACCAAAAAAAAAAAAAAAAAAAAAAAAAAAAAAAAAAATCTGACAAACTAGTAGGGTAGACGGCTTCCATAGAAGTGGGGATAAAACTCGTTCTTAAAATGTGTTTCCAAATGGCTTGATAGTTCGGTGAGTTTATTTAAAATTAGCAGTTAGCTCAGTGCTTAGAATAAATATTTGCTGAGAAAATAAACACACTGAAAAGGTCAAACAAGGCCTTCCCCTTATTTAGCAGATTTTTTTTTTCTTTATACTGAGGGATCTGATGATGTTTTTAATAACCATCAAAATGATCCAGAAAGGTGATTTAAAAACACAAATGGCCAGGTATAGTGTGGCATCCTGTACTCTAGATTTCCCTTGGTTGTTTCCTCTTTTTGTTGGAGGGCAAGGAAGGTTGGTGTTCCTACCAAGTGTGGTTGTGTACTCTTATCGTGGACATATATCTCTTTGTATAATTCCTTCAAACCACTACAAGTTCTTAATTTTTTGGTTAAAAGCAAATCATCTTTATATTTATGTCCCATAGTTTCAAAGACTCTAGCAGGCTTATGCATTTTATTTTGTCCTTTATTTCTCACAAGAACCCCTTGAGCTTAGCCCTGTTATGTTCTCCATTTTTTTCAGGTTAGGACGAGAACCTAGATCATAAGTAGCTGAAACAGACTCTGAACCCTTTTGCTCTTCTGCTCTTACCTTTACAGTCTCCAGGGAAGCTCTGGAAAAACTGGGCCACCCATGCAAGTGCCTCGGGCATTGTAAAAGCACTAGGGAAACAGCCAAACCTCCAAATGCTATCACAGGGATCCTTTTCTTTTAAATAGGAAACTGATGGCCTAGTAAGAGGTGAAGTTACTAAATGGCTTGGCACCCATCACAATTAGGGTTGCTAGTTACCATGGACAGCTAAAATATGGAGTCACAGCCCATGACCTCTGTCCACCTAAAGCCAAGAACCCTGAGGGAGAATCTTTGAATAAAGACGTTAGCTAATACCCCTTCCCCCTTCCCTGTGACTAAAGAGGTTGCCTTTTATTTTTAATAAGTTTATTTACTTATTTACTTTACATCCCAAATGCAGCCAACTCCCTCCTCTCCTCTGGGTCCCACCCTCCCACCCTCTTTCCCCATCTCCTTCTTCTCAGAAAAGGGGACTCCCTCACCCCACCCCCTGTATCAACCCACCCCAGTACATCAAGTTGCATCAGCACTTGTGCATAAGAGGTCTTGTTCTAACTGCTCATTGGTTTTCTGACACAGAGAGATTTCACTTCCGTAGTGTGAAACTTCCAAGAGATCTGAGATACACAATTTATTCGGCTGAAAAAATATTTTGGTATTCGCAAAACCACCCACAGATCTTCTTCTGTTTAGAAAACTCTTGGACCTGACACAAGTTTATGGTGCTGTAGCTTGAGCACAGCTTGGCAACCAAGACTCGGGTGTCAGGCCTGGCTGGATCACCCTGGTCTTCCTGCTTCCTGTCTCAGACCTGGTCTATTTCTATGGAAGTGTGGCTAACCCATTATACCACTGTAACTTATGGACACCTTCTTACTATTATTTTACCAAACCTGCCAAGTTATTGCTAATTTTCCAATCCTCTACCTCTTGATACCTACTCAGGGTAAAATTTTGCAGCTTGTAGACAGCTTTCTGGTTTTCCTGTTTTCTCATCACCGAGTTGTCTGTATTGAGAGCAGCTGTGTTCCTTCCAAACTTGTTTGTGCTGGTTCCTCATTTTACTGCACTTACATAATTTAATTATTTGATGGAATACTATAAATATATGGCTGTGTAAAGGTTCTGCTTGTGTGCATTTAAACGAAACAGGCGAAATGCGATTGTTAAACATAGGAGATCAACAGAGAATAGGGAGCCACAGCAGCTTAGTGCAGTGATCCTTGGATACGAAGAGCATTGAGTAGTGAATTCCATAGAAACGGTCCAGTCAACAGAAACGTATGGATGCTGGTTTTTCCGTTCTGGCAAACACAGCACAGCAATACAAGGCGATAAGATTGGGGAAGCTGGGTGAGGGCTCTATGAGGACTACCCCGTAACATTTATGTGACCTCTGAATTTTAAGCAGTTTAAATTTAGTCCAAAATTTAAAAACAGCACAAGCAAGACAGACTTTAAGGTTTGAGAATAATTATAAATATCTAGAAGGTTTATGAGGCATCTGTGAGTCATCACCCCATCTTAAGTGCAAAAGGGAATCAACGGAAGATCCGCCATGGCTGTGGAGCACGTCAGGAAATCACAGAGGGCTACAGCTGCTTCACAGTCAGGGGAAGGCCTCATTGTCAGAGGCTGGCAAGTTACATTCTTTTAACCCTTTCTAGACTAAAGGGTGAAGGAAACAAGTATCTTCCATGATTACTCACTGTGGCCCATTTGTTATTTTTGTTTTTCTCCATTGACTAACACACTGGATAGGAGTTCTACTTCTAGGTACTATCCAAGCAAAAATACTTGAGGGATGGATTGATTATGAAACAGATCCTTAAAAATCATTTATAAAGAGAACACCTGAGATGTGAGTGTGATATAATTTGACAGTTGGCTTTTATATCTTGTAAGTGTTCAGAATACCTGGGGTTTTCAGTTTTTCCAAGTCACTTCTAGAAATGAACTTAGCAACCCACTGAATAAGAGTTTTGTAGAACACGCCAAGACAACAGATAAATAAGAGTCTAACAATCTCAGAGTTGGACTCTATCTTCAGAATTATCTAGCAACTTCCAATGACACCTGTTCTGCCTTTCTACAACAACAGTCTTCAAACTGTTAGCAGTTGAAGGACTCACCGCCTCCTTAGTCCATCAATCTCTGACTACTTTAAAGTCTATTTCTTGAAAGTGTTGACCCACCGATGCTTGTTGACATCTCTTTCCATAAGGAATTAATCTAATTTCTCTCTGAGAGCAAAGTTAGCAATTGCCTTAGTTAGCTTTTTTATTAGTGGGATAAAATCCATGGTGAAAAGCAGCTCAGGGAGGGACTTAATTAATCTTATACTTCCATGTAACAGCCCATCACTGAGGCAGGAACTGGAGCAGAGGCCATAAAGAAACATTACTTACTGGCTTGCTCCTTACAGTTTGTTCAGCCTGTTTTCTTATACAGCTCAGGACCACCTGCCCAGGGCTGGCACCACCAGCACTAAACTGGGCTCTCCCACATCAGTCATTAATCTTTAGAAAATGCTCCACAGGTCTGCCCATGGGCCAATCAGATGGGAGCATTTTCTCAACTGAGGTTTTTCTCTTGCCAAAATGACTCTAGATTGTGACACGTTGACAGTTAGATAGATAGATAGATAGACTAGCCAGGACAGCAATGATCTGAAATTGAGTCATGGGTCATTTCTATGATTCTTGATTTGCCTGGTTAGCCATTCACTCAGCAAATACTGAGTCAACAATGAGCATGTGGCAGGTCCTGATGAGCACAGTATAAACTAGGAATGTCTTGTTAAATCTATACCTATATAGAGAAAGTGACAGAAGCGAGAAATTTTACAGGAAATGAACAGAAATTAACAGTAACTTCAAAACAGAGAGCTGCAACGGAGATCTTGAAATCAAAGTGACTGCTGAAGCCTGGGTAGGCAGAGCAGACTCGAGTCACGGAGCATTATATAGTCAAAGGGAATAGCTATCGCGGAGGTCCTGAAGTAGAGAGAAGCTTCACCAAGGTTGGAACCAAAGGAACCATTACGTGGCTGAGGTTACATGGGGAAGGGGCTAGATGGCATGGAATGGGCGTGGTTAAAGCAGGGGAGGGAAAGGCAGCATCTGGAGTCCGCGGCTATGAGACTGGTGCCAAGAAGATTGAATACACAGTACCGAGTGCTGGCAGTCTGTCTGGTGGGTGAACCCTGAGTGAGCAGGGCCGTGAGAAATGGAAACAGGGAAATGTGCTAGAGTATTTCAGCCAGTTGAGGAGGTGCAGAGGTGGAAGCAAGGGATTGAGTCCAGACATTCTGAAGGTGGATGTGAACAGCTCAAGGATGTGCTGGAATCCATATGCAATGGCACAAGGGGAACAGACGAGCACCTACTGTGCCCCCACGAGATCGCCTGCATACGGTCCTGTAAATGCTACAAAAGTCATGGGGGTGAGTAGGAGTGCCTTGATTTCACTACCTGGTTACTGGAAGGTAAGGAAACCACATGGCCTGCCAAGGGTTACATAGTTTATAAATCAAAGACCTGAATTTAGGACTTCTGACTCAGGCTTTTCCAAAAGAAGTAGCTTTTACCGTATGCTTCTTGTCAAAGAAAAAAACAAACAAACAAATCCAATAAATCCTCTTAACTGTACTGATTTTTAAACAGTGAGTAAAATAGTGCAAAGTGAGAGGAGGAAGCCGGGACAGCATAACTCAACCAACTCATTCTTCCCACCTGGAGATGGCACAATCATGGTTTCAAAGGGAAACACAAAATTCTTCCATTATTTAAATGGATGAATCAAGTCTCAGTTTCCTCATCTTCTCTCCTTTCTGTATAATTCATCTTTGAAGGCATTCCATTCGGGAAATGTGTGACCTTTACCCACCAGGCCACAATTAATTGGATGCTTCGCCTCAAAAGTCACAAGTCACAGTGCCGTTCAACCTTTTACACCCACGGCCTTTCTGAAACACTTATCCCAGTTCCTTAAGGCCTGTTTTGTTGAAATCATTTTACAAAAGTAAATCATATCAACGTTTTTAAAAAAATTATTTCTAAGACTTTGCTTGTAAGACTAAATATTTTTAACACCATGGCAACATGGTCAGGACTCTGGCTAATGTCTCCACTCTTGTACCAGAGTTCATACTTAATAAACTTCTGCCATGGACAAATGGGCTACAAAGAAGCAAGGAGCAAATAAATTAGGCATGGTCAGTAATCATTCCACTCAGATCTTCTGGAGCTTCCTAAAAAGTGATAAATAAGCCAGACTTGCCCTAATGGATCAATTCCCCACATCTCTTGTAAGTACTACCTCCACCCAATACCTGCAGGACCTACCCTTCATATGTCATCTTGCCTGGACCTTCCAGAATTTGCCGTAGTTGAGTGGGGTAGAAGACTGTGACATCTTCACTGTGTCAGCTGAGTGTCACAGAGGCTAGGAATGTGTCAAACTTGAATAAATGTGGTCAGCAGGACCAGAACTTCCTGAATCCCTGAATTCAATGGACTACTGACACGGAGTTATCACGTATGAGTGAACTGGTTTAGTGTAACTCATGAGGAAGGGTGTACATACTCCTTGTTTATAAAATAAATACTATGCAGGCAAAGGGCAGTATCTCCCTTTCTTCAGCTTTACTTGATTCTCTCTCTTCGGTAGCACTAGTGTTTTCGCCAAGTTTAAACAGCCATTTTGGAA
This sequence comes from Meriones unguiculatus, assembly GCF_030254825.1. NCBI lineage: Eukaryota > Metazoa > Chordata > Mammalia > Rodentia > Muridae > Meriones > Meriones unguiculatus. Next base: position 27,906,044 of record NC_083365.1, read on the forward strand.
TTTCACTGCATGACTCGGCACTTTTAAAGGGTGTGGATTTGGGTGAGTGGGCAAGTAGGGAGGTTGGGTGTGGGGCACTGTAGTAAGAATATACTGTGTTAAAAATCTTATTTAAATAAAGAAAACCATGTGAGGTGGCATCTACCTGTAATCCCAGCACTCGGGGAGGCAGAGGCAGGCAGATCTCTGTGAGTTCAAGGCCAGCCTGGTCTACAAAGCAACTCTAGGAGAGCCAAGGCTATGCAGAGAAACCCTGTCTTGAAAAACCAAACACCAACCAACCAACCACAAACCAACCAACCAACCCACCAACCACAAACAAAAAAACCACATGCTTCTAATTTCAGCATTGGAAGGGAAGAGACAGGAATATTCTTAATGTTCATTCTAACCAAATTGGATACCTCCAGGCCCTGTGAGATGCTCTGTCTTAAAAAAAATAGAATGGAAAGTGATAGAGGAAGACACCTAAAACTGACCTCTGGCTTCTATATCATTTGCCCAAGAACGTGCACACACACAATTATTAAGTAAAAATAACAATGCCTATAAATAAGGTAACTACAGTTTGAATCAGTATAGGGAGGTTTCTACTCTTCAGTATTAGAATATGGGTATGTAATGTCCACCAAATTCCTGGACTATGTGTTTCACTGAACATCTCATTTAGGAAAGGCTTAGAAAGAAGGATTAGCATGTGAGGACGAACATTTGCAGCATAAAGTTTTAGAGGATGAACACAGAAAGTAAAATGGTCAACTGTTGTTGTAAATAAAAATGGTGCAACTTGTTGTAGGCGATAAAAATGATTGTTGGGATATGTAATGTTATTTATTATTTGCCCTATAGTTATTGTGGCAGTATTATCTAACCCACTATCACAATTAATAAAACACAGACACCTGCTAGATTTTATAACTTGCCTAATTTACCTTGGGCCAGGCAGATATTTCACCTACACTGTCTCATTAACCTGAATATCCACCTCCCAGCTTCCATCTAATGCCATCTGCCTTAACCATTTCTATCTGGGCTATCTTCCATTCATAATTCTATAACTACTTGCTTGCATTTTTATTTGGTCCTTTCCATGCCATTCTTGGAGTCTTTCTCCTGGCCCAAACGGTTCCTTCTCCACCCATCATGGTGTCCTCCTTCCTCCTCTCTTCCTAGTGGTCTGTCTCCTGTGATTCTCCTGTTCCCAAAGCCTGGGAACCTTAGCCATGCCTACCCCATTCTGCCCTGCCCAGGTATAGGCCTTTAATCAACCAATCAGGTATAATGTCTTAGGCAGGTTTACACAACAAGGATAGGTTTATCCAGGCAGTAACCAGATCTTGAGGGCCAGTAATTAGCATCAAAATATAAGCATCATACCAACTCCAAACAGTGAACAGGTTTTTGCTTTTCCATAACTGCCTAAGTGTATTTCCAAATATATGTAAATGGAACATAAGAGTGGATTTTCACATACATATCATTAATTATTTAGAGAAAAAGATACAGTCAGGAACACCATAAAGGATTTACTTGTGAACCTGTACCTCTGCCAACTGACACAAGCCTGGGCGTCTTGTGCTGTGGGTTAGCTAGGATTGACACTGTACTAGCATATGACAACATCGCTGATTCTGCCTTGTTTTCAAGGAGAGATTTGATACAGATCTCATTTATTATAAAGCTCAATCTTCATGGAAGAGAATGTTAGTAATTACTTTCAGCCAAAAAGGCAAAGTATCTTTATTCTTAATTTTTCCAGAATGTGTGGACTTTACAACATCTACCCAAAGAATTCCCATCTAATTTTCTGTTTTAAAAATTAATTCAGGGGCTACATCTGTGTAGGGGTTCTAGGTTATCTCTATGCATGGTCCTTGATTGGATTATCAGTCTCAAAAAAGACCACTGGGCCCAGATTTTTTGGTTCTGTTGCTCTCCTTGTGGAGCTCCCGTCCCCTCCAGGTCTTTCTATCTCTCCCTTCTTTCATAAGATTCCCTGCACTCTGCCTAAAGTCTGGATATGATTCTCAGCATCTGCTTTGATACCTTGCTGGGTAGAGTCTTTTAGAGGCCCTCTGTGGTAGGCTCCTGTCCTCTTCATTGTTTTTTCCCTCTTCCAATGTCTATCCTGTTTGCCTTTCTGAATAAGGATTGAGCATCTTACTCAGGGTTGTCCTTCTTACTTAGCTTCTTTAGGTGTACAGATTTTAGTATGTTTATCCTATATCATATGTCTAATATCCATTTATAAGTGAGTATATACCACATGTGTCTCTCTGCTTCTGAGACACCTCATTCAGGATGATCTTTTCTAGTTCCATTCTTTTGGGTTCCCTAGTAAGGGGAACAGGGGCTGTCTCTGACATGAAATCAGTGGCTAGCCCTTTGATCACCTTCCCCTGAGGGGGGCAGCCTTACCAGGCCACAGAGGAAGACAATGCAGCCAGTCCTGATGAGACCTGATAGGCTAGGGTCAGACGGAAGGAGAGGAGTACCTCCCCTATCAGTGGGCTAGGGGAGGGACATGGGGAGAGAAAAGTGAGGGAGAGCGGGATTGGGAAGGGATGAGGGAGGGGGCTATAGCTGGGATACAAAGTGCATAAATTATAATCAATAAAAATAAATAAAAAGAATAAAAAATTAATTCAGCTTTCTTATTTGATATGCAGAATAAATTTTTTTTTTCATGATAAAATACAGGATCAAATCAAAGAAATGTGTATTTGGGGTGGGAACAGGTGACAATAGAATCATTCCAAAGACCACTAATGTCATTCATCTAGCTATTAAGAATGGCATGCTTTTTTAGGTGGATGGAGAACTCAATGAGAGCTGTGTGGTCCCGACAGTGTCAAAATCAAAAATAGGAGCAAGTGCTATCACCGGTCACTCAGCGCCTCCTGTTCAGGTCACACAGTCATGATCACTTACTGGAAACTGTGTAATTATCTTGAGACTTTGATAGAAATACTGTGGTGGTTTGAATGAAAATGGTTCCCTTAGGCTCGCTCATAGGTATTGGCACTGTCAGCAGTTATGGTCTTGTTGGAGTAGGTGTGGCCTCACTGGAGGACATGTGTCACTGGAGGTGGTGTCCCAGGCCCAGTATCACTATTTCTTACTGTTGCCTACAAATCCAGATGTAAAACTCTCAGTTACCTGTTCGGCACCATGTCTGTCTGTGTGCAACATGCTTCCCACCATGATGATGATGGACTGAACATCTGAACTGTAAGCCAGCCCCAGTTAAAAGTTTTCCTTTATAAGCGTTGCCATGATCATGGAATGTATCCATAGCAATAAAACCCTAACTAAGACAAATACCAATACTTCATCTTCACAAACTGCAGTTCACAGATGTATGTTTTGTAAAATACTATGTGGTCAGTGAGGGAGAGAAATGATATTTCTTTCTTTAAGCTGACAGATGCTGTTATAAACAGGATTAAATCTTACTTCAGAATCTAAAGGTTTCCAAGAGCTGCTAATAGTTTCATGTACACAATGGACCTATATGATACAATTTTTAATTTTTTGTTTCTTTTATGTTTTATCTATATGGCTATATTCCCTGCATGTACATTTGTTCAGCATGTGTGTCCAGAGCCACAGGAGGCCAGAAGAAAAGTGAGAGGACTGGTGGTACAGTTGTGAGCTGTCACATGGGTGTGGGGAATAGAACCCAAGTTCTCTGGAAGAGCATCCACCACTGAGCCATCTTTGCAGCCTCCAAGATCTGACTTTAATATACAGCATTTTGATATTTATTTAGGGTTGAAGAAATGGCTCAGCGGGTAAAGGTGTTTGTTGCCAGAATTGAGGAGCCACATTTGATCCTAAGGACTTGGATAGGATGAAAAAAGCCAATTCTTTCAAGTTTTCCTCTGGCATCCACCTGTGTGGCCTTCCATGGACACATACATCCACACACACCAAAAATAATATAATTAAAAATTTTGATATTTATCTGTTCTACCAACTTCTTTTTATAGAAACAATTCATACAACATTCAGCCAACATTGATGCTTCTACTTGGGGAATCCCATAACTATGACCCCAGTTAGGCTGTGTGTGTGTGTGTGTGTCTATGAGACAGAGAGAGAGAGAGAGAGAGAGAGAGAGAGAGAGAGAGTATAGTGGGATGGGTATATTAGGTACAATCAGAGAGAGGGATCCATGGCACGATGCATTTGTTTCTGGTTGCCACCATAAGAAGTTAGCACAAATATTAGGTGGCCTGAGATAACAAAATACATGCTATCGTTCTGCATGGCAGAAGGTGGACACTTGGTTTGCTCTTAGCCATGCTACAGCCAAGCCATTGGCAGGGCTATAATCCCTTCTGCAAGCTCTGAGAAGAGACTGCTCCTTGCTTTTTTCCAGTTCTACGGGCTTCAGACATTCCTTGGCCCACTGCCCACTTCCTCCATTGTCAAAACCAGCAACATTGCATCTCTCTGATCATTCTTTTGTAGTTATATTTCCCTCTGATCACAGTCAGGGAAAGTTTTTGGCTTTTAAAGATTCATTTTAAAGATTCATGTGATTAGATTAGTTCCACTTGGCCAGGCCTGAATAATCTCCCCATGTCAGCATCTGCAGACTCCCCCTTTTCCATGTAAGGTAACACAATCCCAGATTCTAGGGATTAGGGTTGCTGGTAAGGGGAGCCGTTAGTTCACCTACCACATAGGGGTTGGTGGGAATACCTTGAGAATTCTGGCCAGGAGACAAGGTCAAGGAATAAGAAAGAAGCATCGCCGATGCTTGTCATTTCTCAATAATTTCCTCCAGTGCCACATTACAGAGGAAATCAAAACTGTTGTCTGATAAAGGGGTGTAGAATAAACTAAGTTTAAGTTTATCGGCGTCAAGACCTGGCTCTGTCTTCACAGAGGAGGAAGTGCTCTGGGAATGAGATACTGCCCAGTCACAGCTAGCCAGCCCTTGAGTAGCGGGCACCAATTCTATAGGTTATAGTCATAACAGTAAAAGGGACGGATCTCTAATCATCGTTACCAAAGGGACCATTTAGCCACTGTTTCCTATGCTGCAGGTGCTATATATCTAGATTTCCCAGTAAGAAATAAAGTGGGTTTATATTGTTTTCTTGACAATGTCTCATTCTGCGGCCCAAGCTGGGCTGGAAGTCAAGGCAATTCTCCTGTCTCAGCATCCCAAGTGCTAAAATTACAATCATGTGTCACCATACCCAGCTGAAATTGAGTGTTTTAGTTCATTTCTTGTGTGTGTGTGGGGGGGGGGGTTGGTCAAGGAGGGAGCCCAGGGCCTTTTGATGCTAATTATATCCACAGCCATTTAGCTATCTACCTTCTCCTCAGGTAACTTTTTATAGTTATGCTACTTAATAAGATTTTACTTTCACCAAACCAGTAAGAAGTACACATCTGACCCCATGGCCCGAGTGCCCGTCTTTTTAAGCTTCACTAAGCATCTGTAGTGAAAACAAAACAAAAACAAAACAAAACAAAACAAAAAAAACACCAAACTCAGGGCAAAACACTCTTATTAACATTAACTTACAGCACATATTTTGGGTATCTACAGTCCATATATAAGAAAAAGTCTTTGCCATCTTACATGCTGAAAATGTAAACAAGTAAGGGAATGAAAGAGTCAGCAACTGTGATAGTGAAGGGCAGAATTTTGACGGTCTTTCCCATTGTGTGGGAGTCCAGGGAAGGGAAATGCACACACAAAAAAAATAATTCTGAAACTCTTATTGATATGCCACAGCATGAAAGAAATGGATACTGGGTGGGAGCCAGGGGGTTCAATGTGGATAAAAAAAGTCATGGAAGTATGCTGTGTGGGTAGCAATGAGTGTGTCTCTGTCTCAGACAGTGCTCCTGGGCTGTATTACCCATGATTAACAGAAGGAAAGAGGACTCTTCAGCTAGTGAAGGTAGCACTGGCAAGTGGAGGTATATAACACAAGCCTTCTGAGCCACAGGCAGGATGTGTGGAGGAACTAAGCCATGTCCTAGCAACTTATCCAGTTTCAAACAAGGCTAGATCGTTACCTGTGAGCCAATAGCCAGTTACTTTAATACCACGGACATCAGTTACCATATGTTGTAAGAAGTCAAATGTAATATTAATTCCATAGGATCATTGTAAGGGCTAACAATACTCTACATGAAAAGAGTCAAAGGATAATAATCACACAATAAATTGTAGTTGACCCTATTATCAATCCCTCTGTGTTTATTTGTACAAACATGAGTCTTGTCTCTCAGGAAGACTTTTATTGACTACTTCTGGGACTCATATCAGAAATATTTGTATGCAACTAGCCACAGGTTAAATTTACATCTTTTCTGGCAAGATGTAGTTAATGCTACACAAAAATGTTTCCTTCTAAAGGCTGATGTCGTGCCTGTCCAGAGACCTGGGGCCTGACACCACTTGAAACTTGCTAACCACATCTGGTTTGGCTTTAGACATTTTCTTGGATTTTGCCAGCAGCTACGACATTTTAATGGCTACAATAAACCTCAAAGCCTCATCAAATCTTTGCTGTATGTGTGAAAATTATGTCCTCCTCAATTAAACATTCAATCTGGGTTCACACCAAGGCCTTATGGAAAGGGAGGTGAAACTGAATGGGAACTGGAGATGAAAAGGACCGCCGTGATCCTGGCCATCTCACCAGATGGTATTTAGAAGAAGAAATTCATTAGAGCACCCAGGCTCTGTATTTTCTTTAAATATTTACTGGGTACCTTTCATGTGTTAAAAACACTGGCATCTCTAAAGATTAGCAGGACTTTTTTTGTTTAAATATTCAATGTGTGTGGGGCAGAGGAGGGGTTCCCCTCCTTGGTGCTTGTGAGAGGTCACATCACGTGTCTGGGAAGGGAAGTAACCCAGGTGATGACGGGTCTTCCTTCCTAAAACTTGTCCACCAACTGCAGAAGCTCATGTGGGTCCTTGAAGTGAGGAAAGTGTCAGTGGAGATGGGGAGGCCAGAGTGATGCTCAGTAGCATCCCTAGACAAAGTGAGGTACCCTGAAGAAGAATCTGCTCCTCTACTTTCCTCCCATCCCTTTGCTCTTCATCATCAAACTCATATAGACAAGGACAGTCAGGAGGATGTCAGAAGAGGTAGCCCCTGGCAGGAAAGGGGAAGATCAAACAGAGATCAAGTTGCTTCTCAAACATCTATGAAGGGTCGGGCTAAGGGGCATAGAGACAGGCCTAGGAATAGACACCGAGGGGCAGCCCACATCTTGGATCTCCATTCTCCACTACAAGATATTTTGCTGCCATCTTGGGTGTGGCCTGCCTCCTAAGAAGAAGTACAGAGAAAACTCTATATGATGTCTTATTCTGTTTCATTTCGATACAAATTCAGCTGGTATTAGAGATGAAGGTAAAACAGTCAGTCCCTTAAAAGAGAAATGCAAAAAAAAAAAAAAAAGAACTTGAAGTTCTTTTTTATAAGATCCCCATACAAAGAATTCATTTGATTGAATTTGTTCCCTCAACCCCATCAACAAGTGGGAATGGGTATGGGGAAGAACCAAAATGCTCCTTTAAAAATAATTTACAGTGTGAGAAATATTAACTTGCAATCACTATCTGTACTTAAACAAGTTTTATGCCCAAAGTAAAAATAAATGTCTCTCCCTGCCCCTGGAGCACATCTTTTCCCTCGGCCTCTAGGAGCACATCTTTCCCACTTTGTATCCATAGCCAGTCTTTGGTCTCAAACTGAAGGCTGGAGTTTTGGAGCACATTTCTTAAAATGTTTATTTTATGTTTTAGTGCAAAAAATATTCCAGGCTGAAGCTCTTCATTTCCTCAAGCTTTCCTTCTCGCACCCGGAGGAGGGTGAGGGGGGTCCATTTTCACATTAACATGCCCCCTAAATTCCCCATGGAATGCTTGCATTGGTTCACACCAGCGCCACAGCTAGTATTTCTATTTCTGGACAAAAAGATTTCTCCACAGAGAAAACACAGGACTAAAGAGATTCCAAAGGAAAATCTCTGACCAAGAGACACATAATTTTACCATCTAAAAAGAAAAAAAAAAAAAGGCTTTTGCATTCCATCATTTAAAATGTACTAACTAAAATAGAGCCTTTAATGTGGGTTCTTTATTATCATTAGAGTTGTATCAAAAACAAATACAGAGTTACAGTGTGTATGCACATATGTGACAAGAATATATCTTTGTATATACATGTGTGTACATGTACCATATATGTTTTGAGGCCTGATCAAAGCAGAGAACACCTGCCTCTCACTAAAGGCAATTACCCTGTCTCAACTTTCTCATCTCTACAATAGTTCCTGCTCATCATGTTTGTTATAGGAATGATGTAAGAAAACGGTATACTTGCAACAAGTAGCCATTATTATTAAAGCTGTAACCACTGAATATCAGAAGAAAGCAGATACGGAGTGAGGGAAATAGCAGGGAAAGTGTTTGCTTTAGAAGTATGAGGACTCAAGTCTGAAGCCCAGAACCTGTTTTTAAAAGGCAGATTCGGTTTTTAAAAAGCAGCCTGGGGAGGAGCTCCAGGACAGTGAGAGGTCCTGTCTCAAAGATGAAGCCCACAACTAATCCAGCAAGAGGGGCTGTGCCCAAGAATCCACCCCAAAGGTATCTGGCCTCCACACACAGCCATAACAAGTGTGCATGCAAACCTCTCCACCCACAGACAGGGGAGTAGACAGGAGTAATTGATGATATGGCGAGATGCAGAGATACCAAATGATCAGTGGCTCAGTCAGAGGAGTGCATGGATTCACTGCCCTCAAGTACTGCCCAGAGAAGGAATGTTCCACGATGGCTGCAGGAGCCCAGGAGGGATCTCCCTTCCAATACACTCCAGGAGCCACCCGTCCGGTGAAACTGTTCTGACAAGTCGCCCTTGCAACTATCACAACAGTTCCCATTTACCTTCTAGTTGTCGCTTCAGTTTTCTCAAATCTTTTATGAGGTCTTCAAACTTGACTTGGGAGGCCAGGAAGAAATCCTGTGGTTCAGGCAGTGGGAAAACACTCTTGTCTGTCCCAGCTTCCTAAAAGACAGGGTAAACAAGAGCACATTCTACTTCCCACTTGTTGCTTCAGCTGACATTCCAAAGCATCAGTCAGAAAAAAAAAATAATAAGTTTAGTCACGTGGTTAAATGGCAATCATGGTACTGCTCTCCTACACCAGGACTCTGTACTTGGAAGCCTCTGACTCATTCACAGCATCTTTTTGGTCCTCCTGGTATTGAGATTGGCTAAGATGCTGGCATGGACTGCATTTCTATCTTGCCTTAAGAATGGAAGAAGAAACTGTCAGGTATACTCTGATCTATTTCTCTCTTTCCCCATGGAAAAAGACAGGGTAAACACATGAAAGTACTTACATTGAAAGTCCCCTTTTGAGTTACACATGCTAGCAATTAGATAACTCATCTTGGGATGTGCCAGTGGGTGTGGATTGGATAGGAAGGCGCTGGGTGGGAGATGCTACCCCCTTCCTTTACTCACCCTTTCTGCAGCTTAAGCTATGATGAACATTGTGCACAATCAGATTCTTTATGTGTGTATAAAGCCCACCTAAATGCTGTTGGCTTATCTTAGGAGGTATTCACAGCTGGCATGATTGGGTATGGTTTTGACAAGGTCTACAGCTCTGGAACGATCTGAGCTGTGAATTATCTTAAGGGACAGACACTTCAGGCACACTGAAACACAAGTAGAGCCTTAAAAATCCTCTGCGGCCTAAGCTGCATTCTCCTGAGTTGTTTAATGTAAGCTTTCTATCTTGCACGTCTTAGACGGTCTTCGGCTGTTTTTCTCTCTGCACCACACACTGCTTTGCCAGCTTCCCTTCACATTCCATTTTTCCTAGTGCCATTAGGACTAATTCCAAATGCCAAAACTGCTTTACAAGGCACTTTCTGATCTGGCCTCTGTCTACAGCACAAGCCTTGGATCTACCTTCCCCCAACTTCAAGTCCTACTCCTAAGCTTTCATGAAACAAGAGAACCAGCCAGCCTTTTGCCTCTAGGCCTTTGTCTACAATGCTGTTCTTTTCCATTCCCCTAGAATCTCCTCAGAGCCCATCTTTCAAGTCTTAACACAAACATGACTTCCTCAAACATTTCCAGGACCTCCCCAAACTTGGGTGTTTCCCCATGTTATCCAAGAGTGTCTGATCCTATCACTATGGCACTTATTGCTATTAATTTAGAATTTTTAGCTTTAGATTGTATGTCTGATGTGTCACTAGACTTTAAACACATCAACGGCAGGCACTCTGCCTTGTTCTTGGTACAGTATACAGTATGTGACAAATCAATAAACGGTTTTGGTTGGTAGGCACCACTGCAGACGGTTCGTAAAATATTGCTTTGTGACATCTGCAAGTTTACCAGGAGACACCTAACTGCTTTAATATGTATTAATAAGTGCATATTAATATATATTATTAATAAATAAGCTATATATTTAGTTTTGGGAATTTCATACATGGATAAAATATGTTTTGAACAAATCTACTCCCCATTCCTCCACTCTTTAAATTCTTCTCTTTTCCCCTACAACTACTTTTCTCTTCCAACTTTTCATGTTCTTTTTTAAGAGCACTAAGTCCTGTACGCAGGAGGGTGGGATCATCTACATGAGCTCAGACAGGCTGTTGGTAGCTTCATCCCTGTAGAAAAATGACTGTCTTTCCCCCAGCAGCCACCAATTCCAGGTGCCAGTTAAGTGTGGGGCTTTAGGAGCTCTTCTTCATTGGGATCCTGGCTGTCCTGTTCTTAAGCATGCAGTGTAATGGAGAAGTCCCGCTTCCCGCTGACCATGCCACGGTACCAGGTGTGCAGTTTGTGACTATGTTTTCCTATAGTTTCAGGAATTGCCTGGACCTTTCCTCTCCCTCTAAGTCAGCAGTTCCCAACCTGTGGGTGGCAACCCCTTTGGGGACTGAAAGACTTTTTCACACGGGTCACCTAAGGCCATCAGAAAACACAAATACTTACTTAATGATTCATAACAGCCTCAAAATTTTAGTGATGGAGTAGCAACAAAAATAATTTTATGGTTGGGAGTCAGCACAATATGAAGAACTATACTGAAGAGTCTCAGCATTAGGAAGGCTGAGAACGCTGCTCTTCGTCTTTCCATTTCATTTGGATGCTGTGGAAAGGCAGCTCTCCTCCTTGTAATAGTACTTCATCCATCCATATTCCTCCGCCTTACTATACTTACTTTTTTACTTTCAAAACAACTAGAACACTGAATGCTAAGTGAAAAGCCACCCGAGGCACTCCCTATAAAGCCCGATGGGGACCCACATTAGAGGAATTCTGCTACAACACTTTGTGAGCAGTGTGTCTGACTCTACCATGGCTTCAGGCTTTGTTGTTGTTTTGTTTTTGTTTTTTTTCCATAGGATGGAAAAAGAGAAAATGCTGACGATGAATCAGCCTAATAGGAGGTCCAGTCAAAGCACTGGGAGTGGACGAGGCACTGTCTCTTCGTGGTTTTCTTCAACTTTCACAGGCCCGGACTTGGAGCCAATGCCAGGCAGAAGGGGCAGGAAGCTGAAAGACTTACCTTTCCTCAGGCCACTGCTACTCCTCACTGACCACAAAACAAAACAAAACAAAACAAAACAAAACAAAACAAAACAAAACAAAACACCTCACTTCTGCCTAAGGGAAAAGGAGCTTCATAAATCACCCAGCTCCACACTCCCCTTGAAGGCAATGTGTTCTGCAGTGAACACCAGGAGAGGCCTGCACAAATGTGGATGGGGCTCAATCTACAACTGCATCTGTTATTATATTTTCCTCCACACAGTCAATTCCACTGCATTCTGCTCTCGTCAACGACAATCTGCCATGGACTAATTTCAGTCCCTCTATGGAGCGCAGATCACTGGATAGGGGTGAATCTTTCCTTGTGCATCTGGAATTAAAAGTCACGTGCCAAGATTCCTTGGGGTAACTCTGCCCTGTGGGTACTTGCTTGTCAGAAATTGGAGTATGCTCAGGCCTGCCTGCTGCTGCTAAATTTCCTGAAGCTCAACATATCCCCCTCACCCCAGAAAAACAAAAGAAAACAAAAACACTTATTTCCTCACACCTAGTTCATTACACACACCAATTTATTACACTTTTAGTGACATTTACATTAACAATAATGTGTCTAATGTTTATCGGACACCTCCAAGGTAGACACGAAAAAGTCAACAATGAATTCTGGCTCTCAAAGGAGCAATTTCAAGATCACTGGCAACTTGTACACTATCCACAAAAGGAATCACTGGAGACCTATAAAGAATCTTCACCAAGGCTTCCAGAGTGAGAGCTTCCAAGATTGGTTTTAAGGATCAGGATGTAAACAAATACTTATGGGGGAAGCATGAAATATTGGACTGAATAATTGTTTTTATTATAGTTTCCACTTTTACAAGCGCACATTCATTGCACTTAGTAATTGAAAGTTAAAAAAAAAAAAGAATCATGACCCTAACATCCCGAAATAATAATGAAATATATTGCTATATATCATTATAGGATTTTTTGAGTTAGTGTTACACTTACATTTACCTATTATTTATATATGTTTGTATATATATATATACATATATATATATATATATATACACACACACACACGTATCTAATTTTTCCTTGTCTTTTTGAGACAGTTTCACTGTATAATCCTGGCTGTCCTGGATCTCACTCCATAGACCAAACGGCTTTGACCTGAAAGGTGTATCTAGCTCTGTCTCCCTGCTGGGAGTAAAGGCATGTACCATCATACCCTGCTTCATGCATGAATACAGTTTAGAAGCAGACAGAACACTTTATGTCCTAAACACTCTCCATAGCAGTACGCTATTCCCTTTAATGATTCCAGCACAATTCATTTGACCTTATTGCTAACCATCTGGATACTTAAAAAAAAATCAAGTCTTTTATTAATATTAATTATCATAAGTAGAACAGTAACAGAAGTTTTCTGCTTAAATTTCTAGAAAAATCTATGCAAATTTCCAGAGCTTCTGATACAGGAAGGCTGAAATCTTGCGAGCTCACTTAGCACAGATGTATGAATTAAGAAAAGGTGTCCCCTTTAGGATTGCTGGACCACGGGTGGCTTTGTTTTTAATTCCTAGAGCATTGCCCATAATGTGATTCACATAGCACCTGCACCATATTATCCTCTCAGAAACCATGCTCAAGGTTTCTAAATAGCCCCTTACCTTAGCAACACTTGAATTTCTATAGTTGTCTGAATGTGTGTGTTGGGGTATCTCAGTACGGATGGACTATTTACTATTAATGCTGAACGTTTTTGGTATACCTGCTGGTTATCAGTGTGCTCTGTCTTTATATAAAATTATGTAATTTCTTTAGAAGGGTTTACATTTCCCTCAATAAGTCCATAATACATGTTATTAATATAATATATTTACATAATACATTGGGAGTTTTCTCCCTAAGACCTCTGAATATGTTATTTCTTGAGAATAATAGAAAAAGAAATTTATAAAAAGACCTGAGACAGGAAGCTGGAGTGATGGACCTGTAATTAAGAGCACTTGCTGCTCTTACAGAGGACCTAGATCCACTTGTCACCACCCACACAGCAGCTCACAACCGCCCATAACTCTAAGTCCAAGGGATTTGATTCTGATGTCCTTCTCTGGCCTCTGCAGGCACTAGGCATGCATGTGGTATACTTTTATACAGGCAGGCAAAACTCATACACATAATAATAAAAATAATAAATCTTTAAAAAAAAAGACTTGAGACAAAGATAGTCCCAGTCTTGTTGAACATTAGAGTCTCACGTCTTGATTGAGCAAAAGTGGAGAGACATTTCTGCTTTGAGTATAAAAGTAGTATTGGAGCCACACATAAAAGACTGTGAGATGTTCCAGCGCAGTGTTCCTCAACCTAGGAGTTGTGAGCTCTTTGGGAGTAGAACAACTGTGTCACAGGGGTTACATATCACATAACCTGCATATCAGATATTTGCATTGCAATTCATAACAGTAGCAAAATTACAGTGATGAAGTGGAAATGGAATAATTTTATCGTCGGTGGTCGGCATAACATGAAGAGCATGAAGAAGGGTTGCATTAGGAAGGCTGAAAACTGACGGTCTAAGGGAACTGCCTGCCTGGGGGCAGGAGATGAGGTGGGATGCACAGGAATTCTCCAGGTGAGCAACTTTAATGCCTCCGTGAGCTGGGTTGAGCAGGAAAGCAGAATGGAAGGGCAGTGGGAACAACTTAGCTGATGGGCAGCAAACAACCACAGAGCAGTGCATGGCTCCATAGCTGCACGACTAACAACCATTAAATCCTCGATGGAAAGAGGGGAGAAGTTAAGTGGGGTGCAACACGTCGGATTGCAGATACACAGTTTGAGAACAGATACACTCCCTAGATAAGGTAGGAGAAATTATTAAAGAGTTCATGAGCTCATGAGCTCACCAGTGGGATGGAATTTTAGACCAAGAAACAAGGCTCTGGACTTTTACTTTCAGGAGATATACTCTGCTTACAGGGCTAATGGGTAGGATCCCTCTCAGCACTTTCTCTTGAAACTTTTGTCTTTTTGTATCATTTGCTATTTTTTCCCCAACAATTAATAATAGTCCTTCTTTCTTCTCAAAGTGAGGACTCCCAGTTCTTAGTTCAAAAAGAGGGATAAAGGAGAAAATTGTGTTCAGGTAATAGTCTCATAGACGTGCTTAATTCTAATTCATATGTATTCTAAGCATAGAGAATGTTCTTGCTTTGATTCATTCTCGAATATGGTATCTCTAACTTGTTCCCGGATGCACGGTTGGTAAATTTTGGTTATTAAGGTGGGTCTGGTAAATAAGGCTTTAATTCTAGTGCTCAGGAGGCAGGGGCAGGCAGATTGAGTTCAAGTCCAGCCTGGTCAGCATAGTGAGTTTTGGGCCAGCACGGGGTACATAAGGAAACCTTGTCCCTCAAACAAACTAGCTAATAAAAAAATAACAAGTAGACTGTAGAGATAGCTCAGCAAATATGAGAGATCACTGCATCTAGGCTTGATTCTCAGCATCAGTGTGGCAACTCACAATTGCTGTAATTTCAGTTACAGGGGATCCGACACCTCCTCTGGCCTCTGCAGGCTCCTGCACACATGTGGCACACATAAACTCACATAGGAAAGCACACATCCACATAGAATATGAATAAATAACTAAATAAGTCTTTTTTTTTCTTAAAAACATAATATTATAGTGTTTTGAAGATTTCCTCAATGTTGTTCAGTATCTCAGAATGCAGTTTCAACTCTAACCAGCTCCTGAATGAATCTAGAGTTCAGAAAGCTCCATAGTCTGGTCATGAGGCACTAAGGGATCTACCTGAAGGTGCATTCTATGGTAGACTGAGGCTCAGCAGCCTTGTGTCTCTCTAACACTTCCTGTTCTAAAAGCCAGGGGTTCCCTTTGTCTTTACTGGGACGCTTTGAGATAGAGTTGGACCAGAGTTGCAATTTCTGAATGCTCACAATACAGTAGAGGTGAAAATTGCTGAGAGCCCAGCGCTGTTTCCTACCTGATCATAGTACCGCAGGTAATATTTCACAACATAGTCCACCAGGTTCATCCCATTGTCCTAGGTTTAAAAGAGAAACTCAAATGACAGCTGTTCACAGGAGACCCTGCATGCTTTCCAGCTGAGAGATGAAAACCCACGTCACAACACTTATGAATTTGTTAGACTATTTCTGTTACAGACTGACCAGATTTTCCATCCTCCTCCTAGTTTCATCCATTAAAAAAAAAAAAAAGTCAGCTTTAAAAAAAAATGGCACTACACCATCTTTTGTGGGAGGAAAAACAAAACAAAACAGGTAATCCAGGAGACCTCTGCAATAAGGACTGAGACAAATATACAAACAAACAAACAACAAAAACATTAACCGCTATGACCTGGCATGCTGCCAAGACAGGAGGGGGTGGTAAAAATGCTAAAGGGAGCTGTGGACTAGAAGAGAAAACCATCCCTCCCTTCCACCTTCTCTGAAAATGTGTGCTTTTAATGGCGTGAAAAACAATCAGGGCCAGCTTAAAAGAAAAGCCATGCCACTTTATGACCCTGGAAGGCCAGGGGGAGCAGGCCCTCCCACAAGGCAGCCTTTGTGTCCTGTTCACAGGGGTCTAATTCTAATTTGCCTGTGTATTTCCCTTCCCTGCACCCCTTGCCCCCATGGGACGCCCAGATATGGGCTGGTTGTTTCTAAAAAGGTGGCTCGGCAGGGGTGTGGAGCCAAGTGATAATCAGGCTCAGAGAGTTGACAGGGAACCCCAGCCCCAATTGTTGTGGGCAAAAGAATAATTCAAATACTAGGCTCAACAGTGTCTGCCACTCAAGAATGAGTAAATTACAAGTGGCCAATACTAAATTCAAACAGACTGTAGCCTCTGCAGTATGACTACTACAGCATACTGTTTTACCTTGTAGGGCAGCAGTCACCAGTGCCTAATCACATGTGTTAGAGCTAAAATAAATACATGATGACTTTATCACTGAGCACGAGGTCTGACGTGAAAAAGCCTACCATTTTCAAGTAAAAAAAAAAAAGCACAGAAGGGAAAAACAACAACAAAAATGCATGCTTTCAGATAAATGAGTACTGTTAGGGGAAAGCTAAGATAAATGGGTCAGTCTGTAATACGTTGTTTTAAATTAAAGGTTCAGAAGAAAAAAAAAAACCATAGCACATAGACACAAAGTATGAAAAGTAAATAAATACCCGACTTTTGACATCTTTGAGTTTGGGCAGAATTTCTAAACTATATCCATCTGCTTGCCCTCGCGTCCTATTTCCTCCATTCATATAATTTCCAAAAGCCAGAATGAGAGCTAGGATATCCTTCACACTCTTCATGTGCAACAAGCCCTGTAACAGCAAACACCAGTTATTATGGTCTGAACTCCAAACGCAGTCATGTTTGCTTAACAACTAACCCTTATTAAAGTAACCAAGCCTGTCGGGTGGCTTGTTACCAGTTGTATTAACAGTTGGTAAATACAAGATACATTTCACTAAGCAGTAAGCATCTTCGGTGTTGGGGAGCACAAAAGGCTACGATTTCCTACTTGTGCAACAAAGTTAAAAGCAGGATATGATCTGATAATAATGAGGGCTGAACCTTTGTATCTAGTTTTCATTTTAGGCAGTTTTAATTTATATAGATTAATAACAGGGAGTGTAGCTAATTTTTGATAACTTCTAAAGTTGGAAGAGGTCAAATATCTTTTCAAGGTTTCTTTTGGGACTACAGACCAAGTAGAGTGTGGTGGACACAGAAATATATGTGCCAGTTATTCAGGATCCCAGTTAGTTTTTTTCAAGTCTCCAGAATCTTTTCATCTTAGGATATAGACAGATTTCAGGTGATCCTATGCACGGGTTCCAAGTAAAATCTCTTTGTGAGTTGAAGAGTTGACCAGGAATCAAACTATGCTGTTTTGGTTTTAGTTTCTGGTGGCCAGCATATTTATAGTGCATTTTCTTTTAGAAGAAATATGTAAAAAGCATTATTTTCCCCTCTTCCCTCTCTTCTTCAGTCTTCTCTCCTAATGCTTGGATAGGACAAACTCTAGACTTCCCTTAGAATAGCAGTCAATGTGAAGTACAGATGACTTTCATTCTATAAGTCACACTTATAGACCTTTTATGGTCAGATCTCCTTCAACTCAGATTTCCTCATTTTCTGCCAATAAGGGTAACATAGGTTTTTAAGCAGCAAACATACCTTCGAGGCTCGTGTGACAATCTCTACTTTTCGGTGTAAGGATGTGATGCCCTCGGAAAACACAGCCCTGAAGATTATGCACTGGGCGCGCTCAGCAAAATTGGGAATTTGGGCTAACTCATGCAAAAATCTGTAAAAATAAATTAAATCAGTTTGCTTTACACATAGTCATAAGAAAACTGTAAGAACGAGGATCAATCTATGCTAATCAGCCAAAGGAATATTCCTTACACCATGATCTCGCTTTATATTGGGAATCAGATGGGCTGACTTAAGGACCTCCAAGAGTACCTGTTCTATGGCTGACAGTGGGGGCCTCTGTCTGGTGAGTTCATATGATAACTCATATGATATGAGTTCATATGAATAATGGAGATGAGCAGAAAGTTTATGCAAGTGTCCTTAAAACATTACCCCTCTCCTGCTCTCCAAACAAGAGGCTATACCCAAGTGAAAAGCCCAGCTCTTTATTGCATGAGAAAATGACACAATCGACTCCTGTGTCATGAAAAATTCACTACAGGTATATCTACATAGACAGAGTCTCCAGTATCCAAAGACTTTGGACAAAAGTCTACAGTCAAGTGCTAAGATATTTTTGAAGTGATACTGCTATTACTTTTGCTCAATTACATAACAGTCTACAATGGTTAAAGTTTCCATGTATTTGTTTAACCATTGTGTCAGTTTATCCAAGTAGGTGCAGCTGATAGATAGCTCAGGACTTAAAGAAAGCAGACACTCATAAAGTAGCCAACCTAAAATCTTTAAAGAGTAAAAGGTGATGCCAAACAGCTCTTATGAGCCAGAACTGGCTGCTGCCCTGTACACAGTAGCTCACTGTCTGAGTGACTGGACACTGGTGTCCTTCAAAAAATGAAGCTGGAAGAGCTCCATGCTTTTGAGGTCAGCCACCAGAGGAAAGGCCATAAACCAATATGAGTTGAAACAGTTGGCTATTAACTCAGAAAGGGGGACAACCCACTAACGGCCCTTAATTTCATTTTGGAGTTGAAATGATTATTAACTGTTATTTCTGAAAGTCTTGGGCCATTCTCAATACCATCACTTTGAAATTTTGCAATCTCTCACTGAATATAGTTTTGTAAATGAACAAAGTTGCTTCTCTCTCTGTCAGGTGAAAAAGAGGAGAAGGAGCAGCAGAAAGACAAGGAGTAACAGAAAGAGAGGGAGAAGCAGGAGGAGAAGGAGCAGCAGGAGCAGCTGGATGAACAGGAGGAAAAGGGGAAGGGAGGGGTCCAGCCTTTTTCCTATATTGGCAAAGTCTTGGTATGTACCCCAGGATAGCCTCTAACTCACCATTCTCTTGCCTCAGTATCTTCAGTTGCAGGAATTATAAGGCTCTATCAACATTTGTGTTTCTACACCCCTTTGTGTCCTCAAATTTGTTTTCTTGCGCCATTTTTCTACTCCTTCTGCAGATTTCTTTGAAGGAGGTGATTTAGTAGGCTTGATTGTTTTTGTTGTATACTTTCTTTTTGAGACCAGGTCTTATTTAGAGCTTACTTATGGTTTAGTCTGCCTCAATTCTCAGTCTCCCTGCCTCATTTAGCCAAGTTCTGGGATTATAGTTTTATACCACCATGCCCTGGCAAAATTTGGGATTTGATATATGTTTATTATCATTTTTCTTGCTTCCTCTAACAAGGCCCTAGTTGTCATTTTCCCCTGCCCCAGCCTTTTAGAATACCATGAAAAGGAAGCATGGAGAGCTCATAATAAAAAACTCTCTTATCTTCAGGTTCAAAACAAGCATCCAGAGTTATCATCATACCACATATTATAGCACTTAATGGATTACAGAAGAATTGCTTAGGGCCAGGAAGAAAGCACTTCCTTTGTAAATTGTCCCCTTATAAGTACAGTACAGCATCGACCAACTGAGTCATTTATCATGAGTGACATCAGAGCTGTCACCAGTTTTCACAGACGGTGAGTAGTAAACATCTCTGGTGGCTGACCTCACTTGGTTCTGTGATGAGTTTGGGAAAGATTTACTCCTTTAGATGCTAAGAACTGCTCAGAAGAAGCCCCTGCACTTCTCCCTTTCCAAAAGTGGACATGTCGTTTCTTCATACCTCCAAGTAGGACCTAGATCTCTGGACGAGGTAAATGCCGTGCCTTAAAATGAACACACTATCGCAGCATTGGGCAACACGAGAGCGAGCAAATGGAGCAATGCCTAAGTTTACACACCAGGACATGGATGAGAAGTAGGTAATGCTGGAAGGAAAACAACCAACTGTCCCTCAGAGGAGCCATAGGATCCATTTGTGGAAGCAAGGACAGAGGCTACCCAACAAAGAAAGAATAAAACTGCAAGGCTGCCTACGATTTAAAACTTATTAAGATCGGGGCTGTTCTGAGAAGGTTCTCATCTGAAAGCCCCAGGTCTCAAGTTGCTGGAAGGGAATGGCAGATGGAGGGACTCTAATGAGCTCTCATGGATTACTCAGTTCTTCAGGTGTGTGTGAAGCCCAAGTACATGGTAAGGCCTGGGAACAGGATTTAGCTTACACATGGTTCCTTTTCGATACTACAAACATCAAACCCATGATTACTGAAGTGTGTGAAAGAGGTGATCAGTGATGACAGGCTTGGGGAGCAATGCTGGCTGTGGTCACTGAGTCCCCATGATACTGTGCATGACATGCCTGAGGACCAGAGAGGCGAGCCGAGACAGGTTGGATGATGTGTGCAAGGAAGCTGGGTGAAAGTAAATAAGAGTTTTGCATTCTGAAATGTACTTTTTTGTTTGTTTCCTCAGCAAATGGAGGGTTTTAGACAGAGAAGTAATACTTTAAAAAAAATTTTTTTTTTTAATTTCACATTATCACCATAGCAGTGGCTTTAGCAGATTTCAGGCTGGGAGAAAAGGGAGTTACTACTATGACCTTGCAAGGGGAAGGTAAGAGGGCCTGTGGGGATAGAGAACAAGTGGATAAGATGGCCATGAAGGCAGGAAGACCCTGAGTAACTGATCCATCCCTCATGATGCCAGAGGAAGCCAAGATGACTTTTGGGGTTTGGGCTTGGAAACATCTGGCAAAATTTAAAGATATAAAACAGCAGAGAAGTAAAATTAGCTTGCAGAGACTGAAGCACCAACTAGGAACCATTCTGGACTAGACCTAGGCCCCGGGGGCTGTCTCTGACATGGTCTCTGATGTGTGCATTTCGATCACTTCATCCTGGCATGGCTGCCTTGCCAGGGCACCATGGAAGAGGAAGTACACAGTCCTGATGAGACTGGATTGCTGGGGTGGGTTTGTGGGTGGGGTCTCCCCTTTTATGAGGGGCAGGGGAGGGGAGACAGGGGGATGAGGGACAAATGGAGGGAGGGGGGCTATGAGTGAGATGTAAAGTGAATAACTAACTCAATAAAAAAAAAAAGAAAAAGAAAGTATGTGGTTTTATGCAACTTTCAGCATAGATATAACCAGGCACAGGCTCGAGGTAAGGCACCATAGCTCTTTTCTCATTTGTCTGGCAAAGTACCAGAAGGAAAGCTCATCTCAAAGTCTATGTGAACCCAGTGTCTGATAAACATCTGCCCCTTGCTCCCATGTGCTTTATGTTCTACACATAAATGCTGGGATAATAAGACATCAGAGATGCCCAAGCACAATGCCATGTCTAGTAGGCCTCCATATATACAAATATTCATAGACTAATTTCCATTTGGGCTAATCTACAGTTATAGTCTAGATTCTACAACACAAAAGGCAGAGGAAGCACAAACAAAGGAGCTTTCCTTCCTTACTCAACGTGGCTTATTTCACTGGAAGGACGACAGCTCACCTGTAACCACAAGTGAAGCCCTATAGCCACAGTGGCAACTCAGTTAACAAGTGGGATGCTGCTGTGTGATCCAGCCTTTGAAAAGAGACTGAGTGATGTGTCATCATTCCCCAACCCTTGGATGGTATGATTTAAGAGGTGTGTTCCAGGAGAATTGCATCCACTTCACCGTGTAATCTGTACCCCTGTACCCTAGGAAACACTATAGCTGGCTGGGTGCCCCTGTGGAAGATCCTAATATGATGCTCACAATATCCTCAAGGCAGACCCTCGGAGGCCGGCTATGGGCGTAGACAGTCAACAGTCCTCATCAGGAGTGTCTCAGCATCCCTTCTCACCAACAAACATCTCTAGGCAGGATATAAAGGGAGTCAAGGGGCATCCCTGGAGGGAGTGGCCCTCCCACAGCCAGGTCCCAAGCAGATGACACCTCTGTGAGAAATGGCTTTCTAAATCTGGCAGCAGAGTGTCAAGAGAGTTGATGAGGTGAGTGTTGAGGCCAGCCTCTCTGTGCTGTGATTTATAGGGCTGGGCACCACAGGACTCTTAAGAAATTGAAAGGCTAAACTCAAATGATTCATATTTTCCAGTATGTAAAAGATGCTTATAGTCCACTCACTGGGATTAAGTGGCAAATAAATCACCAGAGAACCACACTCTAGCACAGAACAGACAAAAGCAGCCTTCAGAGAGGTGGACAGCAAAGGTGAAGTCTGCTTGGGGTTGGGCACCTCTACCTCTCCATGCTGGTCACTGAGCCCAGCCTGTCACCTGAGCAGCCCCACATGACAGACATCTTTGCCTTCAGTAAGAGTGATGAGTGTTCAAGGGGTCAGCACAATGGCCCTCCAAACTTTCAAAATGCTTCTCTAGCTAGATCATCAGCGTGGGGGGAAAAGAGGCATAATAAGTAGTGTGCTAATTAGTTGCCACCATTATTCTACGTCCTGGCAATTAGTGCGGAGGAATGATGCTGGGAGGCTGTACCACAAAAGGCAGAGGAATGCCTCTTTTTGCAGACACACACTGTTCATTTCACATCAGTGGTTCACTGAACACCATATCCTCGGCTTATGGCAGGCTTTACCTAGCAGGCTGAGTGTGGACAAATTACAGTTCATGGACCAAACCTGACCCGCCATTTGTATTTGTGTGACTCTCATGGTTTTCACATTTTAAATGATTGCAAAAAGTATGAATTATTTTTATTGTGCAAAATTCAAATTGTACCAATTCCAAATGTATTCCAAAGGTCCAGCTGTGTCTCTTTGGTTATATATTATTATCTGTGGTTGCTTTTGAACCACAGTGGTGCAATGACTGCCTTGAGGCACCACAGCAGATCCTTTGACCCACAAAGTATAAAGTATTATCTAGTCTTTTACGGGAAAAGTTTACCCACTTCAGGCTTACAAGTTCACCACACAACCTGGCATAACTAACCCTAGCTCAATGTTTGATACACTCAATCATCTCCAAATGCCACCAGAGGCCATGTAAGTGTCTTCATATCTTATTATTAGTCACTTCCCCTTTGATCATTAGTGATACAACTTGATCCACAGTAAGGAAACATGACTTCTAGAGCAGCAGCAGCTGTGGTAGAGGTTAGTAAGGCTGATGGCTGAAGTCCATGAGAGAAAAGGGCAGTGGAACCCCACCTGAATTGATATGTATTATATATAATTTCTCTAAATTCCTATACAGATACAAATCCACATATAGACATACATATAGATATAGGCTTTGAGGAGATCAGGTTTAAGGGCCAAGGGTGTGGGCTATAGCTCCATGTGAGAGGATCCCAGCTAAGATTCATAAGGGATCAGCACTGTTTGACAGTATGGGGTAAACTTAGGATCACTAACAAACTACCTCACCAGCCATTAGAGATGCTTTCTTCTGGGTTTGCCAGTCTGTGAGAACTGAGGTATCAAAGAGGACACAAACATAAGGCATACATAGAGTGTAAGACAGAACCTTGGATGCCTGTAGGGTAATCCTGTCAGAGTCTATCTATGTTCAGTATCCACTTTGCTTTCTGTAGTTGCCTTTCCCTGGAGGTAGAAGGCTGACTTGAAAGAAACACGAAGCACTCAAAATAGCAACGGATACAGGAGCCTCCAAACCAGAGGCACACTTGCAGTCCCTAGATATCTTGGCTGGGGACTCCAAGGAACTCAGCTGTGTCTTGCAGACCTCAAGGGCCTAGCAAACGAGTCACTGTGGGTACATGTCAGAGATCTGAGTTCTCAATGTAGGGGAGATGATACTGCAAATCAAAGCTAACCACTCTAGCGGATTAGTGGGAAGAAGAGCAAGCCACACAGAGGGAGGATGAGAAAGACCTACCCTAGTCAGCACAATGGCGAAGGCTGTGGAAAACCTGCCGCATTTGGGCTACATTCACTGAGCGTGACATTAAAGAAGACCAGTTCAGATTCAGTTTTAAGGCGTCAGGAAAACTTGAGGCAGAGCAGTGATGCCTCCTTTCTTCCTCAGTTGCCCTTTTAGCTAAAATGTTTAGTCTAGGAGGAATTAAGCTGCTAGAACAAGAAAGGGGAGTGGTGTGGGCGGAGAGCAGGGGGAGAGGCGCGCTGCATCCAACAGCAGAGATCTCAGCAGCCTTCCCGGCAGCAGAGTCATCCTGCTGGATGCAATACGGTACCAGAATGACGCTGCTGTAACTCAGCTCTCCACACTGGCTAGACTTAATGTTCACAGCTGGGAGGCAGACAGATGGAGCCCGGGGCCCTTCTTTCAGACCAACCAAAGGTAGTTCAAGTGTCCTTACTGTTCGGGCTTGTCTAGCAGCTTCAAGTCTTCTTCTTTGGATGTCTCGTAGTACTTCCTTATTTTAGTCAGTTCGTCTTCTTGGGCTCGCTGCATCGACAGGAGAAAAGAAACAAACCACACACACACACACACACACACAGTCAAGAGGATCAGCCTGAAACCACAGGAATCCACCCGTACGTGATCCCACTGCCATCATTTGGGCTTCACCCCAGGGATAAGAAACGCCACAGGCTGGGCCCCTGGAAACCCTGCCAGCTCACTCTGATACATGTTCATGTTTGGCATTTGCCCATCTAAAGCAAACGGTCATCACAAGTGTGTGCATCTAGACACTGCTGACAGCTCCGCTGGAGTGTCTTGGACTCGAGCTGTGGGGCAGGCTGTCCTTAGCTTTCTCTTGCCCAGAACAACAGTCCCATCTCACACTTTTCTCGCTCACATAGGCTTCACACACTCTCATTTGTAGCTGCCACTTCTCCTTTCCCTGAATTTCATGAGTACGTGTTGTTTGTGCCAGTTATTGAGGCATTTGGTAACATGCTTCATAATTTACCGAACATTTCCAGTTGTGTGCAGACCACCTCTAACAGTGTGTTAAGAAGCACTGGCCACATGTGTGCCCTTGCACCCATGGTTAACAGCAGAAAGCATCAGGAAGGCACCTTCGTTTTAATAAGAGTTCTTTGTTATCAATTACTATATCCTCATTTTCCAGGTAATTCCCCGAGGCTTCAACGATGCTACCAGTAATGAGTTTCTGATTTGGAATCCTCACACTGCCCTCCAGGTATTCAACAAATGTACCGTTAACTCCCAGTGGTCGGATACTTGTGAGCCTTTGGGTTTGCTCGTTGAGAACTATGCTGATAGAAACATGTTCAAAGATCCCACTCGGTACTAAATAGTTTCTTACATACATGCAGAGTGTAAAAATAGGTAGGGAATTGGTGACCTCACCGGGTTACATTAGACTATGAAAATTTAAGGTCCCAGGGAACATAAACATTTAACTGAATCATCCTGTGAGCTGAGTGACCATAGCATGTCACAGGGCCCCAGGCAATTATCTGCGGATTGCCATGGCTTAGGGAATCCAGTTCCATCTATGTTTCAGCATCCTGACAATGAACCAGAACAGTTGACAGTCATGGGAATTCTGCTTCTCCGGTATCCTCTCCTCACAGGAACCTATGGATTCCGCTCCCTATTTCCACTTACAATAAAAATCTAAAGACCTTGTGCACTAACGTGATGTTCCTTAAATGTGATTCACAATGTCCGTAAACTGTGGGGCTCAGCTTTGTGGGAAAGGTGCCAGGTTCCAGGAGAAAAAGTCACAAGCTACTCAGATCAAATTCGGGTTCAACACAAAAAAAATCAGGTTGAGCCCCACTATATTCTACATTGTACTGTAACAACAAAATGAAACAGGATAAGCTGTTTAGACAACTTGGCCCAACCAGAGTCGCCCGGTCTGCAATGGTAGAGCTAGGCCTCCGGCTTAGGACTGTCTGATTTGAAAGCAAGAGCACACAACTGCCACCCAGTGCTGCCTCTCGCCTTTAATGTTATCAGCCCCTCTGGTAGGCTAGCAATCACCCAGGCTCTTCAGGTCCCCATTTCTCAGAGGAAGACACTGGAGGATGCCAGCATCAAGTAGGAGGCTCACTACTCTGTCAAGCAAACACTAGGGCTGGGCTCCAGGGCACGTCTGTGGTCTCTGCCTTTCGGGTGTCAGTGAGATCTACCAGGACAGGCGCTACAGCGGGAGTTAACAGTGCCTGAATCTCTGCCATGCTGAGGTTCAAATCCTTATTACGTTATTACAGGAATGGCTTGGGGACATTTAGGGTAGAAGGTAATGATGAAACCTCCAGCCCTGTATGCCTTTGATACTCACATTTTCATATAAGGCCGCCAGGGTCTCCAGGTCAACCACAGAGTCATCCACATTAAATATGGCTGTCAAAGAGAGAAAGAGAGAGAGAAAAAAAAAAGAGAGAGACGAGGTCCTTGATTTGATCCCAACACCAGTGTTCAGCCCAGGCCCAGCTTCCCCACAGTATAACCCTGAACTTTCTGCCTGCCTGTTTGTTTCTGCTCCTCTTCCTTTCATACCAGGGGGAGTTCATATGAAAACAAATCCAAAATGGTCCCTAAGGCTGCCCTGAGCCTTGGCCCTGCCTTATTTAATTCTTCAGGCTTCGAGTCCTTTCTGCAGCTTAATTTAGGCTCTACAGAAGTGTTTGTGCTTTTACACTAAATCAGTTTGGAGGTTTGAAGCACAATTTTAAATCTTACTTCCCGGCTGGTAATTGAAGAGATTTAGCACTTAATGTAGAAGAAATGACTCTTGCCCATGACCAGGAAGGAAAAGAAAAGGGGGGGGGGTGGGGGGGTGGAGACACGATGTTGGCAAATTAAATGAATTCAGGCATGTGATTTCAGGCACCTTTCTGTGGCCACCGCAAACATCTTGTTTGCATTAAAAAGACAAGAAAGAATAATCATAGCTTTAACAGCAAATTAAGATCACAGAAACCTCCCATGAGCCAGTATCACGGTAAGTTTTTGTTCCCTTGCTTTTGCTGGGATTCTACTTTCGTTCTGTATCTTAAAAGAATCATTCCGCTGCTAGCTAATATGCTTTCGTCTGTGGCAGTTCCTTCCCATATATGTTTGGATACACATGCAACAGATTTTTAAAGCCTTAATGGAAATGGCTATCAAAGTGTTTGAAATTGGCCGGGTCCACATCTTTAAATAATTATTCAAAACTAATAAGGTTTGTCCTCTCAGCTCTACCTCCCTTCTCTGGCTTTACATTGTGAAATTAACCAGCACACTAGTAAATTTTCTCTGTGGCAGGCTAATTAATTTTATTAAACCAACCAGTGATACTTAGAATGCTTTAAAATTCTGCTCTCCAAGCTATTCTGTTCCTTCCATTACACCACGTTTCTCTGGAGAATGCAGAGATCATGGCAAAGGGCAGGTTGCTTCTGAATTTGTTTTTATTTCCCTTCTATCATTTAGAATCATATGGACACATTCAAAAACTTTGATAAAATCTGTTAGCTGTGGTAAGAGCATGGCCCTTCAGAGAACACCGAGAAGAATATTTAAAACTTCTTTGTAGCCACTCTCTATAACTTAGATGCCTATACACAAGTTATTTTTAGACTTAAGGATGGGTATAGGAGGGGATATTAGGAGATTATTGACAAGATTCTACCAAGGTACAAATTTGCACTTCCAGAAAAGCCAGTGTGACCCTCACACCCCTGGCCCCAGTGTGGTTTGAGAAAAGAATGAAAGAACTCAGCTTCTAAGGACTGGTGCTTTGTTGGTGGGGATAATACAGATTCACTAATTGGTCTGATGACGATACATTTTCAAATAGCTGATGTTTTTAAACACAGACAAATAAAACAGGCCAGGAACAATGTCTCTTTTATGTGAACCCCAATATTCTGTTTTAAAAATAGGCTGATATGAATGAATAAGAAAAGGCACAAATATAAAGATATAAATTTTTAAGGAATGTAAGGAATGCTTGCTTAAAACAGTCATACATACCTTGAGTGCTGTATCTGAGCTTAGAGCCTAAATCAAACAATAAGCTCTGTCACCAAGAAAGAGAATGAGCTGAGGTCTTTCACATTAAGTGCTTAGTTTTAAGTAGTCAGCCTCAACACCCCAATACATGGTTTGTTGGTTTGTATTACTGTGTAACAAGCAGCAAAAAGAAAATATTTAGAAAGGATAGGGCCAGAAACAGCCTAGGCTCTGGAACACTCACCCTCCCAAGCACCAAATTAGTATTTATTGAGTGTACCCTAAAAACACTTTCCCAGAAATTATTTTTCTAGTCCATGAATATATAAGACAAAAGTGTTGGTGACACATAAAATATTTGATCTCATGAAATTAATGTGTTAGATTCAGGGACAGAGAATAAGTAAGTGTGTGACTTGAAGTGGCAATACACTTTAAAGGAAGGAAACTGGGGTGGGGCCTGGCTATAGAGCAGTTACCCAGCATGCATAGGCCCTGGTTTTGCAACTTAGCACCCAAAAAAACCAAAAAACAAAATAAAACAATTGGGGGAGGGTGCAAAACCAGACAAATGTTTGGTTAAGAGAGGCTTCCTGAGGGAGGTGACATTTAGGCTAAGCCCTCAAAAGAGCCATTTTGTACATATCTTAGCAGAAAAAAAAAAAAAAATCCAAAGAAAGGTAACTGCAAAAACAAGATTCTTTTGTAGGGGAACTGGGGTGGCAGTGGGTGTGGGTGTGGAGAACAACATGGCTCTCATGAACAGAGCTAACCTTATGAGCTAATGTGGTAGGTTGCTGAGACCTGAGAATATCTATAAAATGGATCTGACGCCCCTTACCTCTTACTAAAAATACAGAGTGAAGTAAAATATATGTTTGCCACGGCACATAAAGTATAAGCTCCTGACAGAGCCCAAGAAAGGCCTATGCTGAATATGGCTTCAAATACACATTGTCATATATTTTAAAGCTTGGTAATGCCTTATCTCCTAATGCCTCTAAGAAGCAGAAAAGACTGGAATTACCAGGAGCTCATGTCATAAGTACAATTTTCCATAATTCCTCAGTGTTTTAGGTAGTCTTTGCTATAAACCCTCTTTGTCCTTCCTTTAAGAATCCAATGGAGGCATAACTCAGGAAGCTTTATTAACATGGCAAGTGTAGGCTCGGATATCTCAAAATCATGAAGAATATTGTGTGGAATATCTTGAAGGTGATTTAGTACATTGAGAGATAGTGATATGGTTAACATAATGCTTACTTCTAAGTTCAATCTTTCCCCCAGGCCATGCTCCATTATATGACAAAAGTCAGTTAGCTAGCTGTTTAAGTAATGAGTGAATGAGTTAAATTATCCAGTTAGAGAGCTCATTAACTAGCTGTGGGTTTGTTTCTTTGCAATCCTGGGGACTGAACCTAGGGCCTAGCACATGCTAGCAAATGGTCTAACATGGAACTATAACCCCATCAGCTTCTGCTGAATACAGGTCTCAAGATTACTTGGTGTTCACAATACCTCGGTTGCTTTGCTTTGAAATATTGGATAGAGTTCCAATTCCTTGTCCTGGTTTTAGAACTCATTCTGTTCTCCATGCACTCTTGTACTCTCGTCTCTGACCCCTCCTTCATGCCACACAGGTGCATGTCTGCGTTTCTCAACATACCCTAACCTTTCCCTTTCCACATCTCACCTTAGAAGGTTCAGGACTCAGAGCTTCCCTGCCCTGGAAGGACAGCTCCTGAATTTCAGGACGCAGTCCTCATCATATTTTAAACGGAGTGAAGACAGTGTAATATACGAATGTGCATCATGCTAAGTGTGCAACAGTTTCTCCCTGCCACTAGATGGGGAGAGTCCAGAGAGGGGAACTTGGGTGCCTTCACCAGCTTTATTGGGATGCAACAGGTACAAAACAGTGGTGTATGTGCTTGTGCGTGTCTGTCTGTGTGAGTGTATGTATATGTGTGTATCTGTCTGTGTGTGTGTCTGTGTCTGTGTGAGTGTATGCATGTGTGTGTCTGTCTGTGGTGTAGGATGTTATACAGGGCTCCTAAAGACTGAATCTTCTTTCTGGGTATGAGAAGAGTTTCTTCTTAAGGAGAGCTTTGGGTCTTGGGGAAAAAAAAACAAAAAAACAACAACAAAAATCACGGGAACACCAAAGTGGAAAAGGGCAGAATTTAAAACAATATTATA
Organism: Meriones unguiculatus; assembly: GCF_030254825.1. Classification (NCBI taxonomy): domain Eukaryota; kingdom Metazoa; phylum Chordata; class Mammalia; order Rodentia; family Muridae; genus Meriones; species Meriones unguiculatus. The sequence goes on from NC_083365.1 coordinate 27,936,218, forward strand.
TTATGAATCTGTACTTGAATTCAGTTTGCTTTGCTCCTTCTTTCCAAAAATGTAGGTTTGTTCAATTGGGTTACATAACCATTCTGTTTACTCCTTGCCTCTCTGCAGGGAAGCTGAAGGACAAAAATGACTGCAGAGTGTCTCATCATTAAAGCATGAATAAGTCAGGTGCTATTCCCATCATTCCACCTTCAAAAAATTTTAAGAAGAAATGTCACTTTAGGATAAAAGTGACCGTTAAAGTTAGCTAGTGTGTTGCTTAAGGCAGATTCCTGAGCTACCCATTGCTTAATCATCGTCAGTTAATCCAAATGCTTCTCAGGCAAAGCCAATTTCTAAATTTACAGTAAGTGCCAGAGAACATAAACTGGAAGGACACGAGACAGTGAAAGAAGGAGATGCAGATGGGCTCGTAGAACCTTCTGGAAATGGCGAGTATTTTGGCTTGAAAAGAATTAATTAAAGGGACTGAGGTGATGGGTCTGTGTGTGACTGAGGATGAGAACGTATAGGATTTAGAGCCATATGGAAGGACTTGTATCGCACATGGGTATTGCTGGGTAGTTTTGTGCTGAGGAGTCTGCAGGCCAAAATTTGGACATTTTGGAACCCAGTGCAGTGGCTAAGGTATGGAAAATCTAAACGATGCAGCTGCAGACAGAAAGAACAGGGAAGAAGGTGGCTCTCGGGAGCACTCTCCCGGGTTATCCTTGACTAACTCTGGGGACTCGGGAAACTGGGAGGGAAAACCACACTGAGGCTTTAATAAACCCAGAATTGAGGGAGAGCCTCATGTCATCCTCACAGAAGCACACAGAGAAGAGAGCTTCCTTCCAGGGCCCATGGAGGAATGGAGCAGAGGAAAGAGAATGTTACAGGAAAAAGAACATAAAGAGGTCAGTTTGGTACTACTACCATGTTTCCAACAAAGTACCATGTTTATCAGAGATAGATCCTAAGATTAAAATAGAATTCAAAGACAGAGGAAGCAGAGATTATCTGGTTGATCCTGGGACCTTCAGGAGATTAAATTATTTCTATTTTTCCTTCCTATAGCAAGTCCATGGAGGGTTAGGTTTGGCCACAAGTCTAAAACAGAAAAGTTCCAGGCCTCTGGAGAGAGCTGTCATACATGGACATAATCTAGCTTCCTATTCACCTATGCAAAAATGCAGTCTAGGTGCTGCAGGTGGTGTCAGTACCCATATGTCAGATATGCCTTAAAATGCTGAAACAGCCAGGCACAGGGGCGCCTGCCTGTAATCCCAGCACTCAGGAAGCCAGAGGCAGGAGGGTCTCTGTGAGTTCGAGGCCAGCGTGGTCTACAAAGCATGTTCAGGACAGCCAAGGCTACACAGATAAATCCTGTCTCAGAAAAAAAAAAAAAAAAAAAAAGAAAGAAAAAAAGAAAAAGAAAGAAAGAAACGACCTAATCAAATTAGTCCTGTAAGCTTTTGTATTGAACTTAGAAGCCATTTTACACACTGATGACCACAGTCTTCAATTAAAACATTTGTGGAGTTCCCTAGGATCAATTAGCCTCCTCTATTTTATACCAGAAAATATGCATTCAGTGGTAAAGGCATTTCCTTGTGCATGCAAGGCCACGGGGCCAATCAGTAGCTCAACAAACAAACAAACAAACAAATTCTCTCCGTGTCACTCTCCTGTCCCTTACACATACATGTTCAACTTTCATCTTATAAACCAAATTAACAAACGACTGCCTACATAACTCTCTAGCAAGCCGCAAAGCTTTGGTACAGTAATTCCTAGTCACTCCAGCGTTGGTTCCATCTGCAAAGGGCTCATTATTCTAACACTCCTGCAGACTGTGTCAGAAAGGTGAAGTGTCAAATCCACAAAGGGGAGACCCCAGCAGTTCTCTGCTACTGCAATATCAATCATTGCTGGTGGCTTTTACTTTTATCTCCCTCCCTCCTTAGTTGTCCCTGCCTCACACTGTCAGTTCTGTTAGAATGTTTCACCTACACCTCACAATATGTCAAAAGGAAGGAGACACACGCTGTGAAAAGCTGGTAATTTTATTGGGTTCCTTTACCTTTAAAAATCTGTTACTTGGTCAAGTCTGGTTTCTGGGCTTCTTTTTTTTGCAGGGAAATTGAGGCAAACATTTTTATGTGGTCCTCTGGTGCCTGCTCTGTCCTCTAAGGATTATATACACAAGGATCATTAGAGTAGTGTTTCACCCATTAAGATATAATAACCGTCAGCAGGGACAAAAAGCAGACTGGCATCACAAATTCAAACTAACAGGCGCACATAAAAAAGTATGTGACTGCTTGAAGCACATGCGAAGGTCAGGGTCTTACACAACAGGCAAATCCCCTCGCTGGCTCTTCTGTCAGGGAAGCAGGAAGAACCTACAAGAGTTCTCTCAGGCCTTCAGCCCTTTTCCCCTCTGAATAGAACTCCACCTCTGAGTTTACCATGGCCAAATGGATTGAATCCAGGACTTTGTCCGTGCTTAGAAGTTGTCTACTACTGAGATACATTTCCAGCTTAAGACTTGTTCACTTTGACTGAAGGATTACCTCCAGGCCAGAGTCTTTGTTATAGACTAGCCAAAGAAAGTCCGGTTATCCAATGTACGGATGCCCCAGACAGATAGGTTTGCCTAGCTCCACCAGGTTTCCACTGCTGCTCATTTTAGGATAATCTGTTATCATTGTTCGTTTTTCGAGACAGGGTTTCTCTATGTAGCCCAGGCCATCCTGGACTCGCTTTGTAGACCAGGTTGGCCTTGAACTCACAAAAATCCACTCACCTCTGCCCCTCTGATGGCTGGGATTAGGGTAATTCTTATGCAGCTCCATTTTATTCCTATGTATTCCCTTAAGTAACTGATAGCCGTAAAAAATGACTTAGATCTTTAATCAGACAGGAAAAGAAAGACTGATACAATTAGTTGTTTCTGTTAGTGAACCTTGTTTTGGTTCCATCAATCCTAACTGCTAAGAGGACAATAGAAGACTCAGTTGTTTTGCCCAAATTACTCAGTTTCTTTTTTAAGGGATCAATAAAAGTCACTGGTGAGTAAAAGAGAGAAGATGGAGAAAAGTTAATAGAGAAGAATTTGGATTTTAAAAACTCGGTATACATCTCCCAAGAAACTGCAAAAATATTTTACCCTCCCAGGATCAACCAAGCAGAAATAAAGTGCAGTGGGACTCACGGGAGGGCAACAGCAGACTCTGAATGCTGTTGAGAGAGCACAAACTTCTTACAGCTTTGGCACAGCTACAGCGGCCACCACTCTAAGAGATGTGGGAGTCCCTATAGTGAGAGGAAGCGAGAGGACAGGCAGAGGGGAGAGTGGAGGCAGAGTGTGGAAGGACCACTCTGCTGTGAGACCCCCTGCCCCACTGTCTCTTCACACTAGTAAAATTCCTCTAGGGGCCTTTCCTCAGGCTGCTTTGATTGCCCCACCCCCACCCCCACCCCCACCCCCACCCCCACCCCCAATCATAGCATTTCTCCTCTGGGCACCCAGCATGCCTGTGCAGACACAGATCCACAGGAACCTTTGCTTGATGCTAATATCCAAATAAGGTGCTCCAGGGCACCCACTAAAAAGCAGCTTAAAGAAAACTCTGTCCACTACATTAGAGGGTAGGGACGGCTGGCGGATTTTGCGGAGATTAACATCGAGCGATTGCTGCAAGCCTCCTCTGTGTCAGGATTGCTCAAAGAGTTTCACACTGAACTATACGAAGAAGGTGAGGCTGTGGCCTGGGTTTTATGAATGGTAAAAGTGACCTATGAAATCACCCAGCTTGATTTCTCAAGGTCAATTCTGAAGTCATCAACAATCTTCCATTGGAGCAGGGGCTTACTGGACCAAGACTACATCTCCCACTCTTTATATGTACAGTCTTTACCATGTGGAAAAGACATTTAAACAACGAACAGAGTAATCTAAACACAAACTAAACCATCAACCACCAGACAAAAGTCTACAGAGAAAGCTCAGTTTCTGAATGCCAACATATGGCTTGTATACAAATAAGCAGTGTATGAGAGAAATCTCATGCGGCCTCTGTTATGAAAATCCACATATGTATATGTACATATATACATATCTATATTACAAATACCCATGCTCACTAATGTCTTACCGTCTCCAGTGTTAACTCTAATACACAGTTTTAGTTTATCCAATGACCTAACTTCAATCTTTTTTTTTTTTAATAGCTGAAGTAATTCTCAAGAATTGGTATGCCAGCAGAGTTGGATCACACAGAATTTCTGAGAAGGAGGAAGTAAAGGTTTGAGAATGCCTTATCTTAAATGAAATCTATAGAAATAACTGGAAATCTTATACTTCACGCCAAAAGTCACTAAAATGAGGGGAAAAGCACACTGGAAATGAAGACGCATGAAACTGCATCCAGATGCACAAAGAATTAAAAAATATCAAGGGGATGTAACTCCCAGTCGTCACTGTACTTCTGAATGCCTCACAGAGTGTCCTGTTAGTCGATGAAGACTTTAATTTTGTCTCTGAAGGACCGAGAGGCAAGTATGAAAGACAGTAAATGTGGGCTGTCTGGAAAAGAGTGGAAATGGCCACAAAAGGGATATTTAGCTCATATATCCTAAAACTTCAAAAAAAAAAAATCATTCCATCTTATAAGACAAAAACCCCAACTCTCCTGTGAGTCCAGGCATGTACTCTGCCCCAAAATACCATCATGTAGCTACAATTAAAATTGTCCATGGTTCAAACCTCAAAGAAGGGCACAGAGCGTAGAACTCACGACACTTCCCTGCCTGCATCCCCTCTATTCTCCGGAGGGCAGTGGAATGAGAAACAGTTTGGGTTAAGCTGCTTCTGTTCCTCCATTCGTTCTGCTCTTTTAAGCCAAATTACATTCCAGGAAGATTGGATGGTCTCGGTGGATTGCCTGAAGGAAAAGTATAAAGAGGGACCGACCGGCCTGCACTTTCTGACTCCATCCTGCTCTTGAAGGAATGTATAATGGCTTAGAAAGAGGTGAGGGGAGCCCCACGGCTGAGGTGTTTCAGACTCAGTGGGAGGAAAGAGAAGGTGGGGAAGAAAAAGGGAAGTATTAGAAAGACCATTCACTTTTCCTAATTTCCTCAATTGGCCTCTATTGGTGCTTAACGAATTGACTGATGCTGTCCTTGTCATTTGCTGGGTATGCCAGCAGACCATAGGTACAAGTCACTTTTGCTGGGTAATCACCTTCACTTTCTTTGCTTTCAGTATGTGGTGATTTGGAATGGGGCGGACAATTAAAATGAAGTTCCTTTAGGTCTAATGTCTATTTTTAATTAATCTAAGTTAAACTTCACAATATAAACAAGTTGGCTTTGCGATTTCTGTGGAGAAACGTTATACTGAAGATAAATGGTAAGAGAATGGTAGAAGCTTTTTCTTTGTTGCTCATGGAACAGCAACAGAGTAAAAAAGGCAGTCAAAGGGTGTTTGGCAAGGAGCTGTGCCCAACCAACCTTACAGAAGTTTCCATCATTTCATTGAATAAGATCCGAAGCCATCAAAATCAGCAAGACATTTAAAATCTTGTAAATCTCCTTTTTAATTTTGGATCGCCTGTGTTTTGGAACGTGGGTGTTAGTTCTTCCATGTATTTGTTGTAGCATACATATTAAGAAAGCATACCTTGACAAGTGTGCTCTAAAATGCTGGCCTGGTGAGGGGGTCTCTGTAAAGATACTGTGGAGACTAAAAGCCTTCTGAGCATGGCTTCTTAGGCTAAGGCGAGAGTTTTCTCAGGAAAGTCTTAAAAAATCTATAATATATTCCCAGTGCCCAATGAAATTCATTTTTGACAACACCCATGAGCACTGACATCCATTTCTGGAACTTGTGAGTGCAAAGCAACAAGGTACCATGGGTAGGTACTCAGGATCTAGGCTCCAGGCTGTGAGCCTTTTCTTAACTGGCCTTCCTCTCTCATGCTGAGCCTCTGACACAGAGAGACTAGGACGCAATGCAGCTGAACTCTCTGACCAGACCAGTAGGAACTCGAATGAAAAATGTTCTATTTTGATGTTAGATTAAATATTATAAATATAAGTTCTGAGTGTGCGGGAAATTCCAAATGAATGCCAGGAGGTTTCTGGCACCTAGTCTGTTGCAAGGCATATGGAAGTTTATATCAAGAATAGTCAACAGCAATTTTCCATCTCCCCAGGGACAAGAATAAGAGGAAATTACTAACATGGAATGAAAACACTAATTTGCAATCATGTAGGCAGTCACTGTGTCCACACATGCCAAATGCTTTTAAATATAAATCATCCCATTTCATGATGGAAAGCCAGGAGTAAGGAAATCACTGATTTGGTAAATCTTGGGTGAAACACAGGTTTTGTGAATCCTCTGATCATCTTTTAAAACCGTTTCATCCAAACTGAGAGGTGGTGATGCATGCCTTTATTCCCAGCACTCAGGAGGCAGAGGTAGGTAGCCTGGTCTATACAGCAAAACCCTGTTTTGAAAACCGTTTCCTCCATAATTATTCCTTTAGTGATTCTGTGTTCTAGGCTTCAGGAAGTAAGCTACTGAATAGAGGAAACCCCAGAGTTGCCCTTTGAAGGGTTTTGCATCTGTAGCCTAGCTCTACTCATTTACAATTAGGGTAGAATTTTCAATGTTCCCCAGACATTAGCTTGTACAGCTCCCGTTAAAAGACACTCAGATGCTCTAAAACAACTTATTTTCTTCTCAATGCTGCTTTTGCTGTTAAACCTCTGGTTTGCCTTTTTTTTTCCCACTGCTTAAAGCACAGCCCAGATTTTGTTTCCATAACTCTTACAGTTGCTGTTACTAATTGCAACCATTCTCTCTAAATGTCCCTTGTCCGTATTTTCCTCTTTTACATTAATATATGTCAGCCTTGGTGCTGACCTTCATCATTTATCATCTAAATCCGTGCACTCTATGATAGATTTATTCTTTTATACTAGTTACTCTTCTTGTAACTATGACCAAATACCCAGCAGAGACAAAGAAGGAAGGATTTGGATCACGTTTTCTGATGGCTCATCCATGCATGTTGGCCCCACAGGCTTAGGCAGAAGATCATTGTAGCAGTTATGCGACAGAACTGTACCTCAGTGACTGCTGGACAGGAAGCAGAAAGGAGGGAATCTGGGGAGGGGCCAGAACAAGAGGAAGCCCTCAAGGACATGACCACAGTGGCCTACTTTCTTCAACTAGAGCTTACCTCCTACTTGTCACCACCATCCAATAATATCCTTCAAGGAATTAGTAAATCAGAGCCCTCACATGCTGACTGTCCCTTCAGATGCTGTCAAGGATTTGTCCAGATGTGTGCCTCATCCCCAGGTGTTTCTTAATCCAATCAGGGCAGCAATCACAATTTTTAGTTCTATTTTCATTTGTTCAGCCAAGAAGCCCTTAATGATAACCGTGTGCATGCCGGACACAAGCAGGAGGTGCTGGGGTTTACACCTCTAGGTGCTCTCCTTCTTGGAGCTTATCTTCTGAGAGTGGATGCGAATGAAGGAAAAATAGATGCATAAACTGAACAAAATATTGGGCTCTGTGTAAAACTAAGATAACAGATGGTGAGATATCAGGGAGGTCAAATCTGAGAAGGCCTGCTTGAGGCGATAGCTCAGCTCAAATCCACAGTAGAGGGCAGGGGCTGGCTATACAGACTGGGAGGTGGGAAAGCATTTCTGGAAGAGGAAATGTATGCTGTCCTTGCTAAAAGTACAGCACACTCAGGGATAAAAAGGACATTCCGTAAGGAATCAAGGAAGACCATGGTAGCTGGTAAGAACTGCAGGGTGAGTGAAAGCAAGGACTGTGAAGGGGAGATAAATACTTTGGCAAGTGTATGCAAGACATCAGAGTTCCAAGATATTGTAATGACATTTCTTCTGTAATGACGTGCAGACCCCTCGTGACGATGTAAGGGGCCCTTCCTGGTGCACACGCTGCTTGTGATTTGAGTCTTAGATTCTTAAACAAGTTGCATTTGATTGCTGCCCATACATTACAGCTGTGGCCCCTCTCCCCTTATCCTGTCTCATGTTTTTTTTCCTTGCTTGGGAAGGCTCCTTTCCCTAATGTGATCATAACTGTATCCTCTAGGCCTCACCTTAGGTCTTACATGATAGCATGGCTGTGATTTCGCAGTCAGCTCTTTTGGAACGTTTGGCTGGTCACCCATCCTGTGAGCTCCTGAGAGTGCTTAGGGTCTGGTCCTAATGCTGTTTTGGTTCCTGGCAGGACTGGCACTTAGTATATGCCGAAGGCAAGTCAGGAAGCACTGAAACACAGTCTACTTCATTTAGTATAACAGTGTTTTTAATCTTTTTTTTTGTTTTCAAAATTAAAACTAAATTCAGCAAACATGAAAATCAGCCTTTCAAATGTGATTTGGGTACATTAGTTCGTTTAGTTGTAAACACTGCTTAACAACTTCCTAGTAACCTGATATAAATGTACAGGCACTATCTTTGTTCTATGCTGTCTTGTTACATAGACTGCCAGGATTTCACATTATGACCATTTATGTGCAGGCAGTTCACCACGGAGAAAAGTTTGTCTTTAAAACACAGCAAACAAATGTGCTCTTTTAAAGGCCGAACTGGTAAATATCAGATTACCTACTTGCATACTTGATACTTAAACGGTACAAGGTAGGTGTGTAGCTCAGAGGTAGAGCAAATGCTGAGGGTGTGCAAGGTTGTGGGATTTGATATTCAGCACTGCAGATAGGTAGGTAGGTAGAGAAAGAGAGAGAGAGAGAGAGAGAGAGAGAGAGACAGACAGACAGACAGACAGACAGATAGATAGATAGACATATTGAAAAGCCACCATTGTATTTAGAAAGCTAGAACCCTGAAGTGCTTCCAATTGCCTACAGGTCCCTTTACCGGTAAGCTGAAGAGTACACTTTCCAAGAACCAGGGGTAAAATTCTCAGAATTAGTCTCTGCTTGTTTCTTTGCAGTCATACTGTCATCTACCTATTATTGCCTATCTCTGACTCAAAACATATTTATTGTGTTTGCCATGCATGTGTTGAGGTAGTGAAGTAGAGATCATATCTTGCTTGGAAAACTGTATATACATTACATCAAGGGTAAACAAGGATAAGGAGGAAACAATGAACAGGCATGGTCACTCTTTTACTTGTAACAAATTTTATTCAGTTCATTTTGCATATGTCCTGCGAGCATGACAGATTGCCACACAGATAAGGGTCATTTGAGTCATATGATACTGCAGTTAACCTGCTCAGGACCATGAACCTTCTCAAGGAATTACAGCCATGAGATTGGCTTGATGGTTCGTTATGAGGTGAACAAGACAGTAGCTCGCCTGGGCCTTTTCAGTTTTGTAGTTGAGAACATGCTTATGTGAAATAAATGTGAACTTTTATAAATTGGATCTTAGATTTATATACATTATTTTTTAAGACTCTGAAAAGAACGCATTAACACCTTTTGTCTTTGAACCCTGCCAGATATGACCCCAGATGGTAGAGGGATATGCTCTTAACGGTCATATCAGCAGTAAGGATTTGCCTAGCGGTTAGTTCGACTCCTTTGATCAGATCTTGCTTCCGTCTCCTCACAGTGACATTAATGTTTCAGGCTGGCATCAGCATGAAGTATTCTTTCAACAGGACAACAACACGGGCATACTCCACCCGCAATAAGGCTTGGATTCAGAATAACATCTCATTCAGAATCCAGTGTTTCTGACTCCAAAAGGAATAATTTAATAAAATAACCTCTGGTTATTTTGCTATATCCATCTCGTATATATTATTACGTCAAGAAGTCACATGGAGATGAGTTTTTTAGAACTTAGGAGCCATATGTATAGAGTATAATTAAGTCTGTTATGCAATGATTAGAGCTTTCAAAGCTGAAATGAAAGGTCATTTTTGCCTCTCACACACATGTTCTTGGCTTGAGTGTTAAGCTGGAATGGTCTAGGAAACTAACATCTTGTTTACTTCACAATGAATATTCAGTCCAATGGGACTGTAATGCCATGGAAAAGTGTATGGTCCTGAGTTGGTAAGTGATATGTCACATGGTTCAAACTCCCTTATCCATATGGCAATCTGTAAATACTCAGTGATAGATACCCAAAAAGAACTGAACAAAGTTTTGGGTGATGTTGAAAGCTAGAAAATTCATATCATATTGTTACATAAAATCAAATCTCTCTGAGATCTACTAAGTGTGTAAGAAGTACAAGTTAAGAGCAAAACTCTTTCACCACAGTTGATAAATCTTCTCATTTCAATAATTATACCCTATATGTTATTTTCTCACCAAAATCCTGATCTGAAGTTTTCTTCTAGAAGCCTCTATAGTCAATGAAAACTTCTAATTTCAATAGTAGGCATTTCAAAACCCTCTGTTCCAAATAGCCACCAACTATTACACTTTTTTGAAGTTTAGTATTTATACTACATATTTGGTTCTATTATTAAGCCAAAAATATTTTTTAATCAGCTTATTACTAGGTGGTGGTAGCACATGCCTTTAATATCAGCACTCAGGAGGCAGGGGCAGGCAGATCTCTGAGTTTGAAGACAATCTTGTCTAAAGAGAGTTCCCGGACAGCCAGGGCTACATGGAGAAATCCTGTCTCAAAAACAAAAAAGGAGGCAAGCAAACAAGAAAAACCAGCCTATTTAAATACTTTGTGACTGTCATTTACTTAAAATGTTTTATCTTTAATAAACTCAAAACATTTTTTATACTGTAGAAAAATTTCAAACTCCTACCAAAGCCACTTTGAAAGGAAAAGCAGTGTGAGAAAGGTTCTTTAGGGCCTTCAGGAGTCTGCTCCAGAGCAGCAGCAGAATGAAATGACTTTGGGAAGGGCTGCTTCTGAGTGTCTGTGCTAGTACTCTCTGTTCACCTGTACTGAAACCCTCTCAATATGCTGTATTACCACCCAGGAGATGCTGTAAGAGACACATACAAGTTAGGGCTTAAATTTAATTAATGGCTGAATACAGGGAATGTTATTTTAATGTAAGACACAAATATTAAAAGAGGCATGATTTGTTTTGGTCTACTTTTAGTAAGCAGACCAAAGTAAAGCTTATTCTTTCAGAAATTATAATAAAATGGCTCTGAAGAGATGGCTCAGTAGTTAAGAGAATGTGTTGCTTTTGCAGAGGACCTGAGTTCAGTTTCCAACACTCATATCATGACTAACAACTGCTATAACTCCAGTTCCATAGGACCAGGTGCCCTCTTGGCTTCCATGACCTCTGCATTCATATGGTATATGCATATGAAACATCCATACACACAAAATAAAAATAAATAAATATTTTAAAACTTATAAAAAGAAGCATTTTCTTTGGAAAGTCATCTTTTAGAGTTCAGGTTCAGAAGATTACTTGTATTCATATGCCCTTCTGAGGAACAAATATGAAAGGCAAAGTTTTCACGTATAGAAATCAAGGTAGAATTTTCCCCCTTCCTCTCAACTCCATTTTTTTTCCCTAGCCAGTCTATGCAGCAACCTCTTCAAATGCTTTCATTTAAAAATGTGCCAAAGATAACAAAGTGAAATGCTATAATTTTAATAAAGGGGGAAGGATAAGAAAAAATGGTAAAATCAAATTGCTTTTCTCTATAGACATATTTCATCTAATGAATAAAAAATGATGGAATCCATACAACAATGCCTTTTACATTTCTAATAAAGTAATAAACATAGACAAAAATCCTCAGTGCCCATTAACCTCACGAATCATTCAATAAATTAACTTTGAAGAACTCTTGTATATATAACATACAGCATGCTTGGCATCTATTATAAAAAGAAACAAAAAAACTCCTCCCTTTCCCAGTGTAAATCTAGATCAACCTAACACTTCACAGGAAACACAGAGGATAGAGGAATGTGACAGATAAAACATGGTCATGCCATTGGCAAAAATCTCAGTGTGGGGAACTGTAAGACAAGTTGAGTGGGTTTCCTCAACAAATCAATTACCAAGCTAAAACTCAAAACAAAGATGGAGGGCAGAAAAACTATATATCAAGAGAAAACATAAGAGACATGTCAATGGCAATGTAGGATGTCTATTGGAATCCTCATTGAAAACAGGTGCCAAAGAAAGGGTGAGTCAACTAGTACATAGCAAACTAAGTAAATAATAACTGCATCTCTGGTAATACCCAGAAATATTTGGTTAATCATCTTCAAAACAATGGTGCCACAGTTGTATTCTGGAAAAGTCCCTTCACCTTCATTGGTAGTACTAATGTTTTTACAAGATGATTTACAAACTGAGAGATTTCTTTCAGAACAATCTAGTTGGTTGAGGTAGTGCTTATATAAAACAAAAGTAACAATTCATTGTGGCATTCTAACTTTTGGGCATGTCTGAAAAATTTCACAATAGAATGTTCAAAAACTTTCAAAGGAAGACTGTTATGGATTAAGAAGTAGATTAGCAGGAAATGTAGGAGAGATGATGTAGGCAACAGTGGAGAAGTAAGGTCAAAGTACCTCATATGCATGTATGTGAATGTCATGACAAAGGTGCAATCTTATATGATTAATATGCATGGAAAAGCTAAGATAATTTAAAAGCTGGAGTGAAGCAATGGGCAAGACTTACCCTGTTGGATATCTTTCATTTCTAAATGTAAACTGGATATCAAGATTCCCACAGTTTGAGATCGTTTTCCATCCAATAACTTGATGATCTGTAATTTTCAATAAAAAGAGAAAATAGAAGCTTATATGATCATGCGGTCCTTCAGAAAGAACATCAAAGACATTAAGACTTTTAGATACACTATCGCACTAATGAAAAAACTGACCCAGTATGACAGGCACTTGACTTAAAGTGTCAATGGAAAGTAGTATATCTACAATAACAGACATTTTAAAAATAATAATTAAAAAATGCCATTCAGAATTCAGCTGGCCTAACACAGACAACAAAAAAACTTCAGAGTCTTCTACCATGATTTTTTTTTTTAATTTATGTTTTAAAAGGTTGACTCTTTGATCACCTCCCCCTGAGGGGGTAACAGCCTTACCAGGCCACAAAGGAAGACAATGCAGCCAGTCATGATGAGACCTGATAGGCTAGGGTAAAAAGGGAAGGGGAAAAGGACCTCCCCTATCAGTGTTCTTGGGGAGGGGCATGGGAAGACATGAGGGAGGGAGGGTAGGTTTGGGAGGAAACAAGGGAGGGGGCTACAGCTCCCTACAAAGTGAATAAACTGTAATTAATTAAAAAATAAATTTTTAAAAAGACTGTGCCTCACCATACGGATAAATTGGCCTAGGACTCATGACCTCTTGCCTCAGCCTCCTGAGGGCAGAGGTTACAGGAATTGTGCCACCACTCCTGGCTACTTTTACCTTTTCTTCAAACACAAGGGTCCTAGAGAACAAGACATATGGATTCTAATGGCTGCTAGGTAAAAGCAAGCAAATATAGTAGCACTTCATTGACCAGGAATGGCCCCCATGCACTCAAATATGTGAATTCTCCATCATTAAGGAATGGGTTCTACTTGAGAGAGATTAGAACTTGTAGTCTGTTGGAGGAAGTGTGTCACTGGGGTTGGGCTTTGGGGTTTCAAATGCTCAAGCCAGGCCCAGTGTCTCCGTCTCTTCCTGCTGCCTGTGGATCAAGATGCAGAACTCTCAGCTGCCTCTCTAGCACCATGTCGGCCTGCATGCTACCATGCTTTCTGTCGTGACAGCTAATGGACTAATAAATCTCTGAAACTCTAAGCCAGTCCCAGTTAAGTGCTTTCCTTTATATAAGTTGCTGTGGTCATGGTGTCCCTTCACGGCAGCAGAACACCGATTAATACATGATTTAATTGGTTAATTAATTGATTCATTTTCTTCACTAGAACTAGTTAGACCTTCTACTACTACATTAATTGTAAAAACGGCACCATTGACTTGCTCCTGATTTCAGTGACAAAGGTCTCAGTTGCTCAACATTGGTTAGACTGTATCTTCAAGATTTTAAAAGTTTCAAGTAATTTCCTTCTGCAATTACTTCAGTAAGTCTTTTTTTTTTTTTACCATAAAATGAGTTGTACTAGTTAGGGGTGTGTGTATGTATACGCTTAATACAAACTCAGTTCAGAAAATGCCTCCATCAGATTGTCCTGTGGGCAACTGTGTAAGGATTTTGTTGATTAATGACCCAGTGCATTGAGGGTGGTGCTACCCTTGGACAGGTGGTACTACGCTGTATAAGGAAGGAGCCTGAGCAAGCCAATAGGAGAAAGCTAATAAGCATCATTCCTCTGTGATCCCTGCTTCAGTTCCTCTCTTCTGGTTTCTGCCTTGAGTCCCTGCATTGGCTTCCTTTGTCGTTGGACTGTTAGCCTTTGCGTCAAGTGCTCTATGTTGAGATTTGGTCTGGTGCTTGTATTTTGATGGTAATTACTAGCCAAATACACCTATGGCTACTGCCCAAATACCCCTATCCTTGTTGTGTAAACCTGCCTAAGACATTATTCCTGATTGGTTAATTAAAAAAAAGAAAACAGAAAAAAAAAAAAAAAAAAAAACAGAAAAAAAGCTGACCTGGGCAGGGCAAAGGTGAGGTGGGCAGAGCTAAGGTTTATGGGCTGGGGACTGAAATCATCTTGCAAAAGGACAGACAAGAGGAGAGGGGAAGGAAGGAAGCCACCATGAATCTGATGGAAAAGAAACCACATGGGCCAGCAGGAAGGACTCCAAGAATGGCATGGAAAGGCCCAGATGAAGAATACAAGCAAGTATTTGGGATTATGTACAGGAGGCAGCCCAATTTGGAATGGTTAAGGCAGGTGGCATGGGATGGGGCTAGGAGATATGAGATAACTTAGGTGGAATTATCTGCCCAGTCCAAGGTAAAATAAGGCAAATATAAAATCTAACAGGTGTCTGTGTCTTCTTGATTATGACAGTGGATCTCACAGATGTGTAATAATTATAGGACAAATAATAAACTTATTTACCCTGACAATGATGTGCTCCAGACACAGAACAAACAGCTCCAGGTCTCCCAGCATTCCTCAGTCCCTATCTGCTGTAGGGAATGGTGAGTATGCCTTGCCCTTTATTCTGAACTTTCCAGGATAGAGGCTTCCCCTTCTCTATATAATCTGGATATTTTGGTGCTCTTGATTCTCAATCTCTCTCTCTCTCTCTCTCTCTCTCTCTCTCTCTCTCTCCTTCCCTCCCTCCCTCATCCCTCCATGGTGGCTATGAGCTGCTTCCAATGAACCTACATTTATATACTTTAACTTGCCTTGCATGAAAAGCAGTCTAATGTCCTCATTCCTGCCTCACTACCCCTCCCTAGCTTCTCTTTTTTTTTTTTTTTCAATCATAGGAAAAGGGTACAATGTTACTTCACAGGCCAACACACCATCCTGCCTCTATGTTGCTTAGCAACCTGACATCATCTCCTACCACCAGCCTGATAAAGGCAGTGACCAACCACTCTCTTTCTCTCCTTTCCTCTTCTCTCTGCCTGTTCCTCTATCTGTGTGTCTCCCTCCCCACTTTGCTCTCATACACTGCCCACTGTCTCTCTATATCCTTTTTCCCTCTCTTCCACACCCTTCTCATGATAAACTTTTTCGTACCACACCTGTTGTGGGCATGCAATATTTATATCATAGCAGACACAATTTATTTTAACCAACAGCTCTGTCTTTTGATATAAACATGTGATTTTTATCCCTTGTCTTGTTAATGTATCTGAATTACACACACAGACACAGAAACAAAGAGAGATGAGGGATGGAGGGAAAGAGAGAGAGAGAGAGGTAGATAGAGATAGAGATAGAGAGATAGGAAGAAAGAGTACCTGCCATTTGAGCATCACAGGGATAAATCCAACATGACTAATACAGCATGTGGTCCTTCTACTGTTATCTTGAATTTGACTTGCAAGTTTTTTTTTTTTTTTGGAGGTATTCATCTATATTAGCCAAGGTCTGTGCTTTTCATTTCCTGCAGAGTCTTTAGTATCAGAGTAATCCTCACTTTATAAGGAAAATCTGCAAGTGTTCCAGTTTCAGATTTTTGAGGAGTCTGTGAAGCAACAGCCTGGAGTTTGCCTCGAGGTTTGGTAGAGTTGTCCACTAAAGGTCTTTTGAGTTTTCTCTTCTGGGAGATCTGGAGTTCTAGCTCAATTTTCTTCCAGGTTATAGCTGTTCAGATTTTCCATTTCTTCAGGACACTGTCTTGAGTGGGTCACAGGTTTCTAGGAATTGATCCATCTCATCCAAATTATTCACATTTTTGGCATACAAATATGGAAATACGTACATAGGTATTCATATTGGTGTCTTATATTTGTTATTTCTGTGGCATCAATTATAAAATATATGCTTTTGTTCTTGATTTCACACATTTGAGTCTCCTCTCTTTTGTTTTCTCTCTTTCCGTTTAAAGATTTATCAATTTTGTTTATCGTGGAAAAAGCAGTTTTAATATCTACTTTTAGCATGTTTCCAATCCTTCTGTTATATACTCACATTCAAATGTTTATTGTTTCACCCTTCTGTTTACTCTGGGATTAGTTTGTTCTAGTTATACAACATGTGAAGTTATGTTGTTAGGATATTTCTCTTATATTTATGGTTGTGAGCATAGCCTTTAATGGCTGAGCCATCTCTTCAGCCCAGGATATTTCTCAATGTACTTGTTCAGACCTATCATCAATCTGTTTTTGCTATCATTACTGCCATTTTTGGTATCATGTAAAGTTCCGAATGTTGTGCTGTACTTTTGTTCGTCTCTAGCAATCTTCCTACTTTCCTTTGGGTTTCTTCTTTAACTCACTAGTTGTTCAGCAGTATGTGGTTTACCTTACGACTTATTTCTGATTTTTCCAGTTTTCCTTCTGCTATTGCTAGTTTCATTTCATTGCAGTCACAAAAGTTACGTGTTTTCAATATCTTAAATTTGTTGAGACTTGTTTGGTGACCTAAAATTCTCTCAACCCTGGACAGCGTTCTAACTGGGAAGAATTTGTGCTCCATTCCTGTCAGTGGAATGCACTGCAGTGTCACCCCTGGGCGTCCACAGAGGATGGGCACCGGGGCCACCACAGATGCGCAAACCTACTGACGTCCTAGCATTTCACTGTATGCTTAGTAATTACTTATATTGCCAATACAATTAAAGTTATATGTAGATCTTTGTTAGATATTCTTGCTCAGGGTATAATGACAAGAAATGCATCTGCTTACCTTCAGTACAGATACAGCTATCATAGTCCAACTAGGTGAACAAGAGGCAAACAATGCTAGACAATTACAGGAAAGACGAAGGAGCTGGCTGTAGCTCACGCCAGCCTGTCGCTCCACATGTAGGGGCCCAGAGCATTACCTGCCATTCAAGCTTTCCTTTCTGGATCTTCTGGAATTAAAGTGCTGTCAGTTTGTTTTATATAGGTGGTGCTGATATTGGGTGTGAGCAGAGTTATAAGTATGATATTTTTTTGGTGGGTTGGCTATTTTATCATTACGTACTATCTATCTTTGTCTTTTGTGACAGTTTTTGACCAAAAGTCCATTTTAGAGTCATATTTTTACATGAGCATTTGGCTTCTGTTTTTCTTAGCTACAGATTTTTCAGTTTTACTGGTCTTTTCAAAAAGCAACTCTCATTGTCTTTTTCTATACTTTCTCATTTTCAAACCCTTTGTGTTCCTATGTCTGAAGTGAATCTCTTGTGGAAAGCATACTGGCCAGCTTTCTATTTTGTTGAATCTGTCAGCAGCTCTGTGTTCTGACTGGAACAAAACACGTCCATTTATATTCAAAGTCTGTACTGATAGAGACTTGCTGCTGTCGGCTTGTTCCTTTCTCTGGTGTTGTACACCTTGTTACCCTTCTTTCCAGGTATTCTCTTTAGACTTGTTCCTTTCTTACAGTGATATGCTTTGGTTCCCTTCTTATTTTCTTTGATGAGCTTTTTTGTAAAACCCTGTATGGTTAGCACAGAATTTACTTTAAATGCCTTATACCTGAAACGGTCTATTTTAAGCCGAAAAGCCACATATAAGGCGTCTACTCTTTTACTTCTTCATTTCCTTGTACTTTGCTGCTGGTGTCACAAAATACAGATATCTAGTTGTGCAATCAAGAATGCATAGTGGTTAAGCTTTTCATACCATTCTCTAAAGCCCTGTGGCATATTTAAAAATTATTTACTTATATATTGTCATATATTTGTTTGGATATTTGCTTCACTGGTGAGCTTTGCACTCATATGTCTGTGTGCGTCTGTGTAGTGACCAAGGCCCCTCCCCCACCCCACTGTTTCAGCTTACAGAATACACACCTGCCTTGTTTTGTATAAAGATCAAGTAATGAAGAGCTTCTGTAGGAGCTGCTCACCTTCGCTTGCTTTCCTTCACACCCAAGGGAGAGTTAGCTTGCATATATTACAGTTGGCTGGAATTTTCTTTATAGTATTTGGAACAGGCCTAGAAGTCATAGCTGAAAAAATTCACTGACAGTTATGGTGGTAAGGCTTTTAATGTAAGAAGTGGCTTTGTCTTCTTGTGTTCATAATTATCTTTCTGCCTTTACTTTCTGAAATTCTGATTGCAGTATATCTTTCTGTAGCCTATTGGGTTCTCCTCACTTGGTTCCTTTGGATGTCCAGATACAGGATGCCCATTTCCATACCTAGATTCAGGCCATTTTCTTTCTTCAAATATGTGTTCTGTCCCTCTTCCCCTATCCTCTCCCATTATATGTGGATTGGTCTGCTTGGTGACAACATTTATCTTTTAGACTTTTTTCACTATTTTTGATGCTTTATCTTTGCTGCATTGACTAGGTAATTCCTTTAGCTTTGAGTTTTCTGATTACCTCTTCTTCGTGGGTTAGAAAGCTGCTGAAGCTTTGTAGTAGTGTTTTCAACTCAGCGATTTGATTTTACTACATCAGTTTCTATTTGCTCATTTCAAGTGATTTCTGCTTCTGCTGATCTCTCATCCTGTTGCTGTGTCATTTTCTCCAGCTCCCCCAATATCACTGTCACATTTATCTAGAATTACTTGTCAAGTACATCATGTGTGTTTGCAACTACAAATTCATTTCTGGTATTTGTTTTGGACCTTTGCTTGGTCCCTACTTCTGTGCTTCTCTGGGTGCCTTGTTACTTTGTGTTAGAATATTTATGAAAAAAAAAATAGTCATTTCCCCCCCGCCTTTAACTTTGCAGATTAGTTTCATAGGGAAAGTCTCCTGCCAATAAACCAAGGTGACTAAGAATTCTTAGGCACACAGATGAGCGCTCTGCAGATATACGAACTCCCAAGAGCCAATAAACCAAGGTGACTAAGAATTCTTAGGCTCACAGATGAGCACTCTGCAGACATATGAACTCCCAAGTTCCTGATGAAAGAGGTCTTAATATCTCTCCCACCCTCTGCTTCCTCTGCTCTCTAGAGCACCATCTAGAGACATTAAAATATTCCCAATTCATTTTTGTTCTCATCAGGTTCTATGAAAAAAATGAACTTGAGTAAGAAAGAAATTAGTTGAAAAAAAAATAGAACACTGTATGCAACCTCCATTCTTTCTTCTTCTATAACCCAGGGGAGAAGCCACTAAGCTGTGTTGGCCTCTGCCTGTATACTGCAGGTCCTCTAGAGCAATGGCAAGCCACCCAGCCAGCTCTTCCATGTTCCCTGTAGTCCCTACTCATGGAGTGTATGCTGGGTCTTGTCAGTCCTCTTAAGCCAAGGAGACAGAAACCAGTCCGTGGGCAGCCCTCCAAAATGCCAGAACACTGGTTGCATGTTCCAACTTTTATCTCCCAAGGGAGAATCCAAAAGTTCGGGGTTTACTCCAACCTACTCTGCTTTGAGAAAAGAGAAAAATAAATGGCAAACACACACTAGTTACTAAAGTCACTTTTGCTCACAGCCTCCCCCAACTTGTCATCTTCTCCTCTTGAATTCAGACACAACAGAAAATGGTCTTTCAGGAGCCTCCTGAGTAGAATTCACACAAAAGACCATCTTTTCCATTTCTCCTCTCCAAAGAGCCTGAGAGTTTTCTGTAGATCACTACGCAGTTAGCAGGGAGGGCTGATTCCAGTGTGAAAAGGCTATACATTTTCCTAGCAGCTTTAATGTGATATTCTTTAGGGGACAGGACATGGGCGAGGCATTTAACTGATTTCTGGATTTTTCATAAAGGAAACTGGTGTGTACATGGGACAAAGAGGAAATGGTGCTTTCTCTTTGCCATCTCACCATCATGACATGGTTCTGAGAGGTAGATACACACAAGAAGAGAAGAGGGCAGCTAAAAGTGGCTGGTATGCAGCAGGCATGTTGTCTGACCTCTGATGGCTCACATGGCTTCAGTGAAAGCACGAACCACTATTTTGGTGAGTTGACTAGGGCCATATTGCAAGGAACCTGGTTTCTCCCTCAGAGTCGGAGGACAGTATCAAATGAACTACAATTTGAAATATAGAGGGAGAAAGGAAAAAGGGGAGAAGGAATATGTATTTTAAATTTTCTTCCATAATTGCAGTTATGCCAAATTCCAAATTTGTTGGAAACAAAACCAACAAATAAACCACACACACACACCCCTTAAACTTCTAAAGAAACTGCCATGTATATTTTGATCATTTCAAATTTAGTCAGACTGGCCATGTAGGCTGCAAGGCGCAAGTGTTAGGAGTAAGGAGGTAATGGAAACATGAAGGCTGAATGGGAGAAAAGGGGAGATGTTCTATGTTCAGGTTTATCTTGTATGCTTCTCGGGTCTTGGTCAATCTTAATCACAGCACAGTCTCAAGCAGAGCAGGGTCAAAGCTCTGAAAACTCTTATGCTAAAGACTCCAGCTGGCCAGAGGTAGAGCTAAAGACTGAAGGAAACAGATCAGTGTTCACAGCTATATCTGTGCTGTGGTTGCTTTTCTCTTCTCCTTTTGCGGACTTGTACTTTTAATAACAGAAACAAATGTCGTTTAGGGGTAGGTGATGTGTGCAGTGTGCGGTGTATGATGCTTGTACGTAGGTGTACAGGTGCCAGAGGAGAACACTGGGTACCGGCCACTATCACTTTCCACCTTTTTGTTTTAATACAGGGTCTTCTCTCACCAACAGGATGGCCAGCCTTCTTGCTCACTGCATCCACTGGTCTCCATCCCTCAATGCTAGGGTTACAGGCACACACTGCCATGCCTGGCTTTTTATGTAAGATTTGAACTCAGGTCCTCCTCTACCCAAGTCATCTCCCCAGCCCCTTTTGACATTGAAGAAATTCAAACTATTTAAAAATAGAAAGAGAAAAAATATTCTCTTTTTATTTTACTATCCCACTACCAGCACCAGTAATGGGGGTTTGACCACAGTCTACACCTAAATATACGTATGTGTATGGTTACCCTAAAATAGCCACATAATAAGCTAGAAAGTCAAAGGCTTAGGGCGACGGCATTGGTGGTTCTTCCCTTCAGCTGCAGGCTGAACCTTTGTGGTCCACTGGTCAGCTGTGGTCAGCATCAGGACCGGGTAGAACAAGTCTGACACAAGTCTGAAAACCAGCATTCTGTCTCTAGTCCTTAATCGAGCGTTGGACAGGCAGCGGGTCCAGAGCAGCAGCTCTTACAGTATACAGATTGCCATGTCTGCTGCAAGGATGGCGCATACATGTATACACACATGTGTCTATGTATAAACATCTCTGTTTGAAGGGAGTTCAAAGACTAGTTTAAATATATAAGGCTGGGGAGCTAGCTTGTTTAACAAAGCGTCTGTTCTGCAAGCATGCCGACCAGCGTTCAAATGCCTAGCACCCATGTGAAGAGCCAGGCTTAGTCATGTATGCCTATAATCCCAGCCCTGGGGAGGTGGAGACAAGAGGATCTGGGGGGCTTGTTGATGACCGTCTATATACTTAGAGAAGGATTTTGAATGAGACAACTGTTTCCACCAGTCTCTGGGGGGACTCCAAAACAATTCTCAAAGTGTTACTTTTTTTTTCTTTCTGCAATACAAGTCCAAAGTCTAACCTTCTGAAAATGTCTCTGTGGAGGCCAGCAGAGAAATAAATGTTGCATACCAGGATCCCCAGGCTCCGGCACTGTTGCCGTCTGGCTCACATAGCTACCATGCTGGAGGCTTCAAGACCCAAAGGAAATGAGGCTCTCATGACGCTCTCATGACAGGGCCAGCCTACCACTTTCCATTGCTGGACATTGATGGGACCCATGACTTTAGTATTCTAAAGCTTCATCTGATGAATCTCACATTAATGTTTTTCCATGTTCACATGGATCCAGTACATAGGAGGCATGCCTTAAGCTCCCAGCTGGAATTCATTCCATAGAGGTTCTTGAAAAGCAGGGTCTAGGCCAGGTCATGTGGGAAAGATATTTCATTTACAAATTACTAGAGAACACAATGATTTATAAAACTTTGCATATCCAATGTACACTTTGTTGAACTAAAGAATTTAGAATCATTTAACCTTTAGCAATAAGAAATCTACAAATTTTGTCCAATTTATACCTCTGGGGTTATATATCAGATTTTTAAAACCAGTGCACATGAATAAAATTACTTATGATTGTATCAACACAAGACAGATATTTTCCTAGTCATTTCTTCCAAACAAATAAGTCAGAGCTTTACTTCAGCTAAACAAAGTAAGCTTTTAAATCCCTTGCAGCACCCACCATTCACCTTCTTGCACCTTCCTTGATTTGTTGGAATCCTTAAACTCACTCCCTACTAGCAAGTGACTTTTGTTATGAAAATGTGTTTCTTCATACCTGACTCAAACTCCTACACTCCCATCTTGAGCCACCTTTTACAGGCTGCTGGCTGAGGAAGCCAGACAACAGCTGGTCACATTCCCCAACACCAAGTTTCAGAAACCATGCATGTCTCTTACCAAGAGTTGCTTTATATCAAATCCTGCAGAATCAGTTTCTGAGGAATGTTAGCAAGCCCTCAGTTTATCTCAGTTCTATCTGGAGTCAGCAGGACTTGGCAGCACAGAGCCTTTATCTTAGGTATAATTACAGTCTGGGGGGAGAATGTGATTTGGGCAGCATTCTACTGACCTACAAGCTGACCTTGTGCAGAGGCAAATTCGCAGGTTGTGTTAAACCCTATTAGACACGCCTAGTTTAAGGTAGAGCCTTTCCAGACTCCTGCCACATGCTAGGATCAGAGCATGTCACACATGCACACTATTACAGTGCCTAGGGAGCTCCGAGAGGGAAAAGGCAAGCCCACTTTCCAGGGTTAGAACCTATGCCTGAGCCAGTGTACACAATTGATATTTCTTACAGATATGGATTAAAACGAAAAGCTGCCTCACTGAGCAAGAATTAAAACAAAAACGGGAAGACAGATGGCTACACTGGAAAAACCACACCCTTACCACTCAACTAGAAATTTCATGACAGACAGACTGAGAAAGAAGCCTTGCCGAGTCCAGGGAGACTTTTACACCTTCAGAAATCCATACATATTGCCAGCTTGCTGCCTGCACTTGGCAGATGAGGCCGAGAATAAAAATAAAAATAGATGGTTCTGAACAGACCACAAAAGTTAGACTCAGTCTCAGATGAATGAGGAGTGTGTCACAGCAACAAAACTGGGAGCCACGTAGACTCCTTCTCCCATGGAGCCTTGTCTTTGCTAGTGTCATAAAGATTCTTCCTGCAATTACATGTCTATGGACACCAGACACATCCAAATCTGTACCAGATCCCACAGATCATTTGTTCTTGGGCTTAGATCACAGGCTTGAATATTCTTAGTCTCAATCATGAAGGTTTTGTCACCCATGAAGTCTCAGTTATCAGAGAACCTGGAGGACAGGTCTCCTGTCCACTTAAGTAGATGGGAGGATAGATATTTACTTTCAAAGCATTCTCACAGGTAGCATTATTCAAGGATGTAGAATAATGGGCATGTGGGTTGCCTACACTGGACAAGAGACTAGAGAACATAGAGGTAAAAAAAAATGAGTAATTTGATTCTCCCAAAGTTAAACTTCCAAAAGTGGCAAGCTCCATTTTTTTTTAATATAATTTGCTTCTGATTGATTCATTTAATTATGGCCTTTTACACATGCAATCAAAGCCTGGATACTTTTTAAAACATATATTATTTTATTTTTAATTCTGAACACTGGGGAGGTGGGGGCACAGTTGTGCATATGAGTATGGGAGCCTGAGCAGGCCATAGAGAAAGTTGGAAACCCAGAGCTGCAGGTAGCTGTGAACCTGATGTGGGTGCTGGAAACCAAACTCAGGTCCTCTAATAGAGCAGTGAGCAATCCTAACCATTGAGACACCTCTCCAACCCCAAGCTCCATTTTTTTACTTTTAGACTGGCGCTGTCCTGCATTTATCTTCATTTCAGTGCTCATGAATGCTAACAACTGGCAGAACCCTGGATAGTAAGAGCCTTGTGTTGACACCCTGCAGATGACAAGTTAGCTTTTCTTATTCACTATGCCTTTATACTTCTCAGTCGCAGGGTTCCAAGACAAAATAAGAGATAGATACAGCAGTCATTATAGCAGTTTGTGGGTTTTATTGTTGTTGTTGTTGTTTGTTTGCTTGCTTAGCGACGTAGTCCAGCTATGTCACACCATGCTGGCCTTGAACTTGTGATCATCTAAGCTTCAGGGTCCTATGTGCTCAGATTTATGTGCTAAGCCAATATACGCAGCTGTCTTTATGATGCATCAGGTTTGAAGACAGGCCTGCTCTTCCACTGAAGAGAAAGAAGCTGGGCTGGGGGTATTTGGTAAGACACTTGTCTTGGGTTAGGTCTCCAGTGTGGAGTGCATGGGCCAAAAAGAGAGGTGCTAGAGACACAATCCCACCTTGTAGCGATGGTGCTTCTTAGGAGTCTATGCTGGTTAATTTTACGCCAACTTGACACAAGCTAGAGTCACCTTTGGGAACTCAACTAAGAAAACAGCTCAGTAAGATTGGGCTATAGGTAAGCCCACAGGGCATTTTCTTAATTAGTGCTTAATGTGGAAGGCACAATCCATTGTGAATGGGACCTCCCCTCCCATCCCCAGGCTGCTGGTCCTGGGTTCTATAAGAAAGCAGGCGGAGCAAGCCATGAGGAGCAAACGAATAAGCATCACCCCTCCATGGCCTCTCTATCAGCTCCTGTCATGTTCCTGCTCTATTTGAGGGTTGTTGTTTTTTTTTTTCATTTTATTTTATTCTTCATTAATTAATTTATTGATTGAATTTCATCTCTCTGCTCCCCTCCTAGTCCATCCCCCTATACCCCTCTCCTTTTCTCCTCTAAGAAAGGAAAACCTCCCATGGCTATCAACCCACGTTGGCATATCAAGTTGTAGCAGAACTGAGCACATCTTCTATTGAGGGTAGATAAGGCTCAGTTAGGGGAAAGGGATCCGAAGACAGGCAACAGAGTCAGAAACACCCCCTAGAGGATAACCAAGCTATAATCCACAGAGCCAAAGAAGCTAAGTAACCAAAATGGATTGAGGGAGGATGCTTCAATCTTACTGAGAAGGGAAAATAAAATACACATCTGGACTGGATGAAAGGAGGAAACTGGGTGGGAAAGAGGGTGGGAAGGGAAAGAAGAAAGATCAAGTATGGGAAGGATATCAGAAGAGAGAACTGGAATCACTGATGTGTGTGTTCTTTGGGACAAGATAGAAATCTAGGACAATGGAAACTCCCAGGAATCTGTAAGGATGACCTTACCTAAAACTCCTAGCAATAAGGGAATATGGAGCTTGAACCATCCATTTCCTGTAACCAGAAAAGACTTCCAATGGAGATATGGGGATGCCATCCCAGCCACAGAACCTCACAATTTTTCTTATTTATAAGAGGGTCAGGGATAAATAGGGAGCAGAAAGTGAGGGAATGGCCAATCACTGACTAGCCCAACTTGAGTCACATGCCGTGAGAGCCCACCCCTGACATTAATAATATTCTGCTATACCTGCAGATAAGAGATTAGCCTGTCACCTGAGTGTCTTCATCCATCAGCTGATAAAAATACAGAGATCCACAGCCAAACATTACAGGAAATCTTATGAAAGAGGGAGAAGAAGGATTGAAAGAGCCAAAGAGGTCAAGGACACCAGAAGAAAACCTAGAGAATCAACTAACCTGAGTTCATAGGGGTTTACGGATACTGAACCACCAAGCAGAGAGCATCCATGGGATTGACCTAGGACCCCTACACATATGTAACAGATATATAGCCTGGTCCTCCTGTGGGACCTTTAACAGCTCCGTTTGAGTTTTGCCTTAACTTCCTTCAATGCTCTGACTTCCTTCCATGATGAAGAGTGATGTAGAAACATGGCTTGCTGTTCATCAGCCACAAAATGTCTGTAATGACCGCTGTGCCCATTTCTTGTTTTGTGTTTGGACTTTGTGAGTGAGAAATGTAAAGATCACACTGAATAAGACATACTAAGTTGTCACCTTCCATCTGCAAAACCAACCATTTCCTCCCCAACTTGCTTTCAGTCATGCTGTTTCATCACAGCAACAGTAACCTTAACTGAGACCCCTTTCTGCCATTTCTAAGATTTAAGAGAACGGACATGGGGCAGATAAGCAACTACTCCTCCCGGCTGGTGGCAAACCCGGGTGTCAGCTGGAGAGAAGAGCTGGGCCAGAATTGGTAGCCATCTTCCTTTGTCCCCGCAGAGTCAATGAGTGCTTCTGTGGACACACACAATTGTTCCTAGGCAGGTGCCCAGGAAAATAAATGCAGACTCAGGTCTTGCCTCCCTGCTTTTCCATGCTCCATCCCCTGCCGCTGGCATGGCACCAGAGAGCTAGCTGGCTGGCTCTATGGTGCCATATTATGAAATGTCAACTGACTTGGTGCAAACAAGCCCCGGCTGCTGATGGCCAGTGTAGCCCAGCATGCTTCTGGGTAGAGGCCGCTGTCAACTGGCCTGATAATGCCATTAAAATGAGCTTTTCACACGCAGCCTGATAATCCAACCCATTAAATGCTTCAAGGGAAACTGAGCTTCACTGTTCTGTAAGAATGTTCGGTCTGACTCCCTTCCATGGCCTTATTTTCGGGGACACATAAAATTGCCCAGATGAAGTTTACTTTAAGGATTTGGGCTCCTTACCAAGAAATGTGAAAAGGCAAATTGTCATCCTGTCCTGAGCCTGAGAACATATTTGGCAAACCCATCCCCACACTGATGAGACTGAAAAACTCTTTTATTGATTTAAAGGCTGGCAAAAATCTGTCCTGAAGGCGAGCGGCTGAGGAGGCCACAGCAGGTGAAGGCTGTGGCTGTGATGAGGGAGCAGAGAGGGGGTTTGATGGGCAGGAGAAATTTCTGAAGGCTTTTAGCACTTCTGTGTTATTTTAAGAAAAAAAAAAAAAAGCTCCAAACCCAATTGCTTGTTTTTTGTTTTTGTTTTTCTCTTCTGATTATGAATCTTGAAAGAAGAAATAGCCAAGAGAAATCACCACCTGTAGGGAGCCTGATTTTCAGTTTTGACACTGAAGATTCAAAAGGCAGGTTTTTCTGTTGCTTTAGTTGCTGGTTTTGTGGCACTTTGTTACGTTAGCTTGAACAGTAACAGGCCACAGTGTTACGACAATCCTGGTGATGGCTTATACTACAGGTCCATGAACTGTACTTCAGTGGTGACGTGGCTGCACATTACAGTTGTGTTACTTTGTAACTGATGGCTGGAGCAGTGTTGAATATATGCCCACAGGTTAAAAAAATACTTATTTTATTCTTTGTGCATGTGTGTCTACATATGTGTATATGCACATGCCTTTGGGGTGGCCACTAAGATCAAAAGAGGGCATTAAATACCCTGGAGCCAGGGTTGTAGGTGGTTGTAAGCTGCCCAGTGTGGGTGCTGGGCAGTGATCAGGTAAGTCTGGTAATCCCTGAGCCATCTCTTTCAGTCCCTGTATGTTTATAAATCTGTGATGTCTGAGGTGTCTTTCTCTGTTTGTTAGTTAGCTGGAAATATGCTCCAGTGTTGGTTTCCACAGAATCATCCACATACTTAATAAATAAGGGTAGCAAAAAAAAAAAAAAAATCTTTCTCTTATAAGGCAAATCCCAAATTCAAATATTATATTGCTCTTAGAGCTCTGAGAAAAAAAATTCACATGACATCTGGACTTTGTCTCATCTCTATATAATCTCCCATCTAATAAGAAAACCTTGAACCAAGTCTCTTAGATATCATTGGGTGCTCAAATGCTGCTTTCATTGCCCAAGTCTGAAATGCTAGCCAGTCTTCTGAAAAGAGCATGTGCTAGTCATTACTCCAAGCTGCCTAGAGATAATGGGCAACAGAGAAGTTATTATCTTCAATGTCATCATATGTCTTTGATATGATAATCATTGAATTCAAGGTATCAGACATGATGGATGGCCTTTGATTTCAAGAATAGCCAAGATGCAAATCACTTGGCTTGTTCAGAATACTTCATGGCTTGTGAAGATCAAGCCATGGGAGAAGTCCAGGCTTCAGGACCTCCAGCCACTGGGTGGTGACAGCTGACCCAGAACTCAAAAGGAAACACTTCTCCCTTTGAAGATTGCTAGGGTGACATCACAGCTTCCTTTTGCAGATGCATTCTACCTAGAGCAATTCTCAGGAGTCTGAACTGGCCACTGCCGCTGGCGTATGCTGCTCTGTTAAATCCCCAAGAAGCAGCCACTGATGTGGGCATTCACACTGTTTCTTGTGGCAGAGTTTATTCCAAACACGTAAGAGGATGATGCCCGGACATGTCAGAAGGGAAAGATGGAACAGTACTGTGTGTGCCTGTGTCACAGCTACAGGACTGTGAGGACTTGTGGTGTGGATCCTAGAACACCACCCCTCTAATTAGCCTTCTGTTCCTTCCTCCCACAGAACAGCAGGTAGAGGAAGGCGATGTCTGTTAAATTCCTGCTCCAGTCTTCCTGGGTCCACGGTCTCTATTTAGCACCATTCCTGAAGCAAGCCTCTACTCCACTGACCCCAGAATCACAAATGTAGGCACCTTGAGATTTCTTCAAATGGACTAGTACGTAATAAGCACACAGTAGGTGATTTGTGTAGTCACCAAAGCATCTTGTGTCCTGTCATTTGAAATGTATCTCAGCTTAGAAGTCTAAAACCATCGCAATACTTTGGAACACTGACTGTCTGCCCTACCACATTTCATCTAGGCCAGCCACATCCACTTAATTATACATAGACAGAAATTATATCACCATTTTCTAATTAGAATTTTATTTTGCTTTTTTCTTGGAAAAAAAAATAGACGTTATTTGCCACAAACACATAATCCTCTCAAGTCTGCTGACAAGTTATTCCGCAAGTCTGGCCCGATTTATTGATTTTTTTACTTATTTAGTGTGTACATCTGAGTGGGCGTGTACACATAAGAGTGGCATGATTATGCTGGTCAGAGAACAACGTGGGACCCAGCTCTCACCTTGCACTGTGAAGTTTCTAGGGATCAGAACAGGTCTTCAGGCTTGGTGCCAGATGCCCTCACCCGCTGAGCCTTCTCCCTTTACCTCCTCTCTGGTGGACACGGAATTGTTTTTAGTGATCTCTGAGAATCTTATACACATTTTAGAACACATTACCATGTGCCTCAGATGTGCTCTCCCATCCTGTGGCTTAATCTTCACACTCTGCTGTGCTTACTCACGAGGGAGCATTCTTTTATCTTAAGGCAATTGCCACTCCTCTTTTGTTGATGTTTTCTTTATCTTTTCTATGTGAAGCCAGGGGACACTCAGTCTACATTCTTTTCAAAAGCAGTATTTTCCCTTTTCATTTTGACCTCACTAGACTTAGAATTGGTTTTTATTCATTAAGGGAGGCTGGGCTTAGTTTCATTTCCTTTCATGATCATGCGTTCAACTTTTAAAATATTTTTTCAATAGTTGATTTTGCCTGTCGAGTTAGAACACCACATTTCTCACAGACATGGTCTTACATACGCTCAGACAGTCCTTTTCTTTTTTGAATCATCTTTCCTGCTGCACAAATCACTAGTTTTCTATACTAGCCTATGAAATCTTACATCATTTTTCTTGATAGGAAGAAGAAAAGATCTTACACTCAGGTTTTAGTTTTATTTACTTTTTGGAGATTTTGGTTTTTTTTTTTTCTTCTAAGTAAATTTTAGTGTTAACTCATTAAATAATAATGATCCTATTTATATTAATAATCCATTATAATCCAATAATCCTAATAATCCAAATAATCCTATTTGTTTTGACTGCAGTGCTTTAAAGCTATGAATCCACTTGGGTAACTGACATAACACTTGTCTTTCATGATGGCAACATACCTTTCTCTTTTTGTTTGGGTCTACTTAAATGCTTTCAGTACAGGCAATTTATATTACTTATGTTTAGATTTATCATGAGGCATTTAATGTTTCTGCGACAGTACATTTCAAATTGAAATTCCAAGCTCCTTGTTGCTAATATGTAAAAGTACAATTGGTTACTGTGAGGTAACATTATATCCAACATGTTCATCGTATGCTCTGATGTGTACGTCAGATACAACAGTAAGAAGATTTCCACACAGAAAGTCTCCTGTGTGAACAATATTGTTAGAGCCCTACCTTTGCCGCGTGGTTTAGCTACCATTCCTTTGCTGACTGCGCTTGGCTTAGGTCTCTACCACGATCATAAACAAAAGCAGGAGACGTGGGTGTTCCGGTTTTATTCTCCTTCCAAGAAAGCTTTAAAATTCTCACCAAATAGGCCTTTATCTCGTGACTTTTTAATCGACACTTGGTTGGACACTAACCATGCACTCTTCCACTCATAGTTAGCCATAAAACTTCATTATAAATCATAATCACATTTAGCCAAATGCCTCTGTATCTTCTTTTTTTGGTAGTTATATTGTTTTTCTTCTAATCTGTTAACAATTTATCTATAAAAACATTGTATAATTTCGAGTCAAATTTTCCTGTCCAAAACAAGCCACATTAATTGTCAAACAGTTTTTATGCTATGTTGCATTCCGTTTGTTGATATTCTAGCTAGGGTCTTTGTTTCTACCTCTGTGATTTTCCCTGTATCTGACCCAGCTCCTTGTCTGGTAGGACCATCAAGGCCATGGATGCTGTCAGTGATGTTAACATGATGCTCAATTCCCTGAAGCACTGTGTCTAGGGAAAGTTAGGAGCAATAAAACCATCTGGCCCTGGTGCGTGCTCTCAATGATGATTTGAACTTACTAATCTAATTTCCTTAATATTTATAGAGCCATCCAGGTGCCTTATTTCTTCCTGGCTGCTCTGATAGCCGATTTTTTCTTCTAGGGGGTTACTTATGTTATTTCATTTACTGGCAGGGGTTGGCCCATGGTCGGCCACATATACCTCCTCTGCATCTGGAATGGCCTGTACTCCTACTTTCCCAAAACTGTTACTTGTTCATTGTGTCCAATCATGCTGAGTTTTTAAATACTATTGCAGTTTTCAAAGAAACTGTTGTCTGTATTGATTTTTCAGTACTGTGCTTACATTTTCTAAAATTTCCATTGTTATCTCAATTTAAATGTAAAAAACTCATCCCTATGAACCTGTAACTTACAATCACAGCTTTCTGCTGTTAAATCAAAATTTCCTTGTAATTCCTTTGTTGTTTTGTTTTAGATACCAATTTTGGAAACTCACATTTTTAACTTTACTTTATCTGATTTAAAAATTCACAGCTGCACATTTCCACTTCACCTTTGGATTTTCACACTCAGTATTTTTAATTCTTTTTGTGATAACTTTTCTCCAAATTATACTTAATTTCTTAGGACATGACTAGTACTGATGGTGAAAATGAAAGCACTTTTTATATTTACATGTGTATATTGTTTCTGTTGTTGAATGAATGAATGAATGAATATTACATCATTTCATTCTTACTGAGGGATGTGTGCTAAGTGGAAAAGTTCTCATCGTTTGTAGAGATTTGCAATGTTCTTCCTTACGGTTTCTAAACCTGCTTCAAAACAAAGCTTCTTGGTTTACCACACATATAGTTCTTGGTTTACCACACATATAGCTTCACACTATAGTTCCAAATTTTTAGGGGCTGAGGAAAAAGGATCAGCATGAACTGTAAGTCAATCTGAATGAGATCCTGCCTCAAAACACTACTACAACAAAACAAACAAACACACAAACAAACAAAACTGTTTTTTATATTACACACATATACATATATATATATGGCAGTTTATATATATGGCAGTTACTTGTTAGCAGAGAAATCAGCCTAGGAGAGTATCATAATTAAGGATCTCATCATCCCCTAAATCAGCCAGTTACTTATATGTTTGCATTACTTATTTATACACCATCATAGTCTACAAAGACTGAGGGAGGCCATGTCATGTTACCTGCCAAACACTGGCCATGTTAACACTGTGCCATAGACATGGGCTACATGGAAGCCAACTAAAAATGGTATTATCCTTTGTTTTATCCTGTGGTTTTCTTTTGGCATTGAGGGCATTCTTCTCCCAGCATCTGGCTGAAATTCCTTCACTTTAATTGCATAGTTGTGCCCCAGTAGGGCCCACACAA
This sequence comes from Meriones unguiculatus, assembly GCF_030254825.1. Taxonomy (NCBI): domain Eukaryota; kingdom Metazoa; phylum Chordata; class Mammalia; order Rodentia; family Muridae; genus Meriones; species Meriones unguiculatus. The sequence continues at coordinate 27,968,853 of NC_083365.1, forward strand.
ACACAAAGATAGAGCAAAAGGGATTTCAGCTAAGTCAGGAGGGCCCAAGAATTACTTGCTGAGTGAGAAATGAGTCATCTGGTATGACACAACCTTCTGCTATCCTTGGGATGACACTAAGGAGGGGCATGTTGTTTCTGGTGATGGTAATGGTGATGCTGGTGAAACAGTGGAAACAGTGAATATCTTATGCAGATAACTGTACAGATGAGCCTTAGGAAAATGGAAGGACTTGCCTCATGTATGGAAAAGGTCAGGTGTTTATCAAGCCCCTCTGGCCTTCTTCCACTCTAGCTCTATGTATGTCTCTTATCACACTGAGCTTGCTAGAGAAAGCACACGGTCGGATGTACACCACAGGCTGAAGCTCCGACAGCCTTCAGAACTGATGAGAATGCAATGGTCATGTGAAAAGCCAATGCTCAAATGTTGGGTTCCGACCCAATGAGAGATGGCCAACCCCTGACGCTATTAATGATACTCCGCTGTGCTTGAGGGAGCCTAGCATAGCTGTCCTCTAAGAGGCTCCACCCAGCAGCGGATCAAAACAGATGCTGAGACTCATAGCCAAAGGTTAGGCTGGGGAGTACAGGGAGCCTTGTGGAAGAGTGGGAGTGGGGGTGGGGAGAATAGAAGGACCCTGAGGGGACAAGAACTCCACAATAAGACCAACAGAGTCAACTAATGTGGGCCTAGGGGGGCATACAGAGACTGAAGCATCAACCAAGGACCATGCATGGATTAGGCCCCCTACACATATGTAGCCAATGTCTTCATGTAGCTTGGTCTTCATGTGGGTGCCCTAAGTTAAGGAGAGAAGAGGCTGTATCTGACATGGACTCTGTTGCCTGCTTTTCAATCACTTTGGTGTTGGTTCCTTGCCTGGCCTCAGTGGAAGAGGATGTGCTCGGCAGAGATGAGACTTGATGTGCTGGGGAGGGTTGGTGAGTTGATGGACTCTCCTTTTCTGAGGAGTAGGGGAGGAGGGATGGGGGAAGAAGGAGTGAGGGTGGGACTGGAAGGAGATAAGGGAGGGGGCTACAATAGGGGTGTAAAGTGAATAAATAAAAAAAATAGCATTTAAAAAAAAGGCTTGTCTTAAACTGAGGACGTTGACAGAGTCTACGAGAGGGTAAAGAACAATATGATGACTAGATCAGGAATGACACCATGGTACTTATAGCTCTCTATTACTTTTAACACCCCCTTCTCACCTAGGAAATTTTGCACATGCAAAACACCTTAATGTGACGTAATAAGGCACCTAGCATCAAAGGCCTCTTTTCAGGCCTCTTCTACAGTCTTGCCACTGACTTCCTGCTGCTCTGAGCAGACATGGAGATCTCAGCTGACAGATGAGAATCCTATGTACCGATCCAAGTCCCACCTCTTTCTCCAAACACATTCAGGCTCAGAAGCCCACGGTTTTCATGGGTGGCGACTCCGTGGCTAAGCCCCTAAAAGGCTGAGTTTCACAAAAGCATCAACGAGGCCCAGTTTTCCAATGTCTTACTAATGCCTTCTAAACATAGTATGCTGCAGGCATTTCACTGCTGCATTTTGAATCACATTCTTCCCTAAGCAATCATGTCAGTGTCTCAGTTTTTCCATTAGTAAGATGATTAGAGTACAGACTGATCTATTTATAATAAGCCCCAGCTTACGCACTGTGGCTTTTCCTTGGCCTCATCGTAAATGCATCTCTCTTTGTTAATTAATGTGCCTTATATCCCAGAGTTGCAAGTCACAAGCAGGTTTCTGAGTTGGACAGGGAGGAGAAAAAAATACAACCCAGGCAGAAGCTCCATCAGTCTTCAGAGCTGATGAGGAAGCAAAAGTCACGTGAAGAGCAATGCTTAAAAGTTGAGTTCCAGCCTTGTCTTAAACTGAGAACGTTGACAGTCTATGAGAGGGTAAAGAACAATGTGATAACTAGATCAGGAATGACACCCTGGTACTTGCAGCTCTCTATTGCTTTTAAGACCCCCTTCTCACCTAGGAGATTTTGCACATGCAAAACACCTTAATGTGACGTAATAAGGCACCTGGCATAAAAGTTAATTAATGAAGATGAAAACACCAAAACTCAGGGTGTTTAGTAACCAGGGCCTGGAGCCAGATCCTAATTAAACCACCTTTGTGGTAAAGGAAGGGATCAACACGTGCAATGGGTTCCATCTGGCTGCTTCTGTGGGTCAGCACAGAGCCTTGTGGCCATGTCAAATTAGCCTTCCCACCTTCTTTCCAGCGCGAGGAGGATGGAAAGAGATTCTCCAGGGACCCTGGGCGACTCAGGGGCTCGGGCACTCATCTGGAGGGGGCTGGCAGGTAAGAAATCCAGCTGGAAGCAAGCGTGACTCAGTGGGAGCCCAGCCCCTTTTGGCAGTCCCTTCACCCTAAAGAGGGCCCCTAAACCTCCAATCCCATTTGTACCCCACTGAGGAGATCTGATAATGGTCCTGGCAGAACTGGGGCTTTTCAAACTTCTGGCAGGGGCCTCACTGACCCATAACTTGACTGTACACATGATTTCTTCTCATACTGTCTTTGTAAATTGACCATGGCTAACCTTGCAGTTCTAATCAGATCAATCAGGGTAACATTTCTTTAGCTGCTGCTCACTGGCAGCCTCCTCAGCTGAAGCATGACTCAGAGTCAGCCTTAGATACCAAAGGCTGATTTTTGAGTTTCCAGTAGTCTCAGGTTTCTTTTGCTTTTATCACAGTTGGTGAGCTTTGTAAGGCCCGTGTGTTTACAGCCATGCAAATTAGCCTCAGCTGGAGAGAAGTCAGGTCCGACCTAAATGAAATCACGCACTGGGTCAAAGGTATTTTATCAAAAATTACAAGTGTGGCCAGAGTACTGGGGTTAAACCAGTCCCTCTTAGGAAGTAAATGGACAGCTCTGTCTTGTGTAACCTGAACTCTTGGCCTCTAGACCATGAAAAGTCTGGTGAGGCATGGGGGCATGACCAAGAGCCACACCAGCCTCTTGGAGGCAGAGCAGTTCCACCAAGGGTTATGGCTGCCAATCACTCTGTACACAAGGACAGTTGCCGTGAAGGAACATTGCATCTTTAGAGGAAGAAATGTGTCTGGCAAGCTTGGTTTGCAGCGTATGCTCTATATTCATTGGCTGAGAGAGGCTTAAATTGACTGACTGTTCACATACATTCGGTTTCAAAATGTCTCTGAGACAAGATGGCCCCATGCAGCTAAGTTCTGATATTTTGTATGTAGATAGAGTTGTTTAAGATTTCCTCTCCAGATGCCATACTACTTACAAAAAAACTAAATGGTACGAAAAAGAACAACCGCCAGTCTGCTACATTCAAGGCAAGCTCTCTGGCCCCAAATCTACATTGAGATTTCACAATGATTGCCAGTTGATAGCCCAGTACCTTAAAAAAAAAACAAAAAACTTTATTAAAAAAAAATGCTGTTAAGACTGGGGGTTATTAAATTCACAGCTGCTCCTTCAGGCCTGTGTACTGGTGACTTATGTAACAGCATATTCTGTAAGGCAGCTGAGCCGTCAGAACGTACCTGGAGTGTTGAGATGTTGGTCCCCATGGGGTCCCCTTGCCTAGCCTGCTCACTCAGAAAGTCAAATTGAAGCTGGTGGACGTAAAGTGTTCTTGTCTGCTGAGTAACCATCTGGGCTTTGGGATCCTTCAAGCTCATCTACTGACAGAGGAGGCACCTGTCTTACAGATTTCAAAGGCCTCTTCCAGGATCTGGTTCTTGGCTAGGGTCAGTCGGAACTATAAACCAGGCACACTGACAGCAAGCCAGTGCTGCTTTTACCAGACAATGACCAGAAATAACATTCCGACTTTGCCAAGTGAACCTGAAGTCAACACTGCAGTTATTTAGATGAGTGTGCTGGTTTTCATGTAATTAAGAGAACAGCTGCAAGCTGCCCATCCTTGATCTGCTTGCTACTTCTCAGCTGTGTGACTGCTGGGCAAATTATCCAAAGTCTCCACTCCAGATCCTCACTGACAAAAATGGAAATAACACAGGAACCATCTTCTTGAGGTCTTACTTACTAAGTTAATAGATACAAGCAGCTAAACTGTAGATAAACTAGTGAAAGCTTTCATGGGCATTTTCACTTGGAAAAATGCCCCCAAATCCAAAGTAATTGAGACTTCTGATTCTAATAAGCATTTGCCCGTGGGGCTCTGTGCTTGTGAAACAGCTATCGTAGCCTTCATGTACTCAGGAGGTGTGTGTACACTGAAAAGCATTTTCAAGTTTACTGTGCACTGTCCGCCATGACCCGGGGTTGTAACTTGAGTACATGTGTAGGACCTTTCTTACTACATTTCCATCTTCAAAATACTTCTCGTTTACAACTAGAAACTGGAAGAGTTGCTGCCACCATCATATCCTAGCATGGCCACTGGGCCTCATCCCTCTGCCAGCTCTAGTCATTACCATGGTCTCAGAAAGGGGCCTACACCTAGGATAAATGAAGGAGGTTCCAGGTTACTTAAACAAACAAACCAACAACAACAAAAACCCCACTGTATTTACCTGTTGTTTTGTTTTTTTCTAATCACACCTTGTACTTTTAAATTAGATGATCCCCAAGTAACTCTTCTCTGTCTTTATATAGATTTTAACGCTTTGGTGTGGGGGTGGGTTTGGGGGTTAGGTTTTGGAATTAGTTCCAAAGGAGCCAAGTCCCATACTTCATCCATTTTAGGCTGCAGTCATTCATTCCAAGCTCTACCACACTGCCTGGGAAGAGTGCTTACTTTGTGGACATCTCAAAGCTTTTCTCATATGCACTTGGCTTGCCATACATCTGGCCTCCTGGGTTTCCATTGCTGTCTCTGGGATGGAAGAGACTTAGCTGTGACTCTCATTCTAAGGTGCCCTCTTGTGGCTTTTGGGAGGTATTGACTGTTCTGGTGATACTCAAGCTGGCCTGAATTAGGAACCCAGGTGAAATTAGTCTTTTGACAGCCAGCTGGAGAAAAATTGCTGAACTTCCAGGACAAGCCCTAGGTTTGATATTCTGAAAGAAACAGTGATGTGCATATATGGTAAGTTTTACCCACTTTAAAGTACACGTGCAAAGCAACTTCGGGGGTCATCTCCGTTCTCTATAAAATTTGCAAGGCAGAAGTGTTGTGCTCCTGCCTGACTGGGCAAAGCTCTCACTTCCTTTGGGTTAAGTCTTGCTAGTTGGGGGTCGGTTAACTGCAGAACAGGAAAGCCCTGATCATTCCAGGTCCTACTCCAGGGATCCAGGTATTATTAATATTCCCAGGGCACAGATCTGTACAGTCAACAGACAAGCATTCTGTACAGGTTAACTCAACTCCACATACATTTATCAAACACAGGAGAAATGTAAAAAAGGTGGACAAACTTATCCTCACCCTTATGGGAAAAATAATACACATACCTTTCCAAGGCAGCTCAGAGAAATTATCTTTGTTACAAAAGCTGGAGTAATATAAACTTGGAAGGGCAGCAGGTTATAAAAACCCTATAAATTTATGTATGAGCTTCCAAGCAATGCTCTCTTTCCACCCTTCTTCCCTCCTCTCTACAATGAGACACAAAGTCTGGGATTTGAACATTAAAGCCATGATCCTCGCCAAAGTGACCAAATTACAATCAATGCTGGAGGAGTTTGGCACCAGAAAATTTCAACAGAGTATCATCTGCTGAGCCATCAACAGCCCATCTTCCCCCAAAGGGCTCAGAGAAAGTAGCCAGTATCTCATTAATTCTTAAGAAATTACTAAGGAGACAGAGGGAGGAGAACGCTTTTGATACATCTCACAGAAGAGGAAACAAACAGAGATGATTCATAATTCAAAGTCAGATCATGGCAACTCAGGAGCAGAAGGGTACTGGCAGGCCTTGCAGATTTTCTGTCAGGCAAAATTTAGAACACAACTGGCAAGCTTATCAACATGGTGACCTCCTTGACAGAGGCCAAGAGAAAGCGCCTCTGACAACAGAGACAGACACTTGGATCCCCATCAAGGCGCTGACCTTCTTGCTTGGGAACAAATGGAACTTAGGGACAGTGTAAACACGGGCACACTAACAGTATAAACACTTATCTTACAGTGCAAGAAAGAAAACTCAAGCCAAGCAGAGATGAAGTACTAGATGTTGGAATGTGTCATTATAGGAAGTTGTGGAATGCTTCTATAAATATTGGGAAACAAGAATAGTCCAGAGATGTTCTAGTTCTAGATTCTTTTTTAAGTTTTTCTTTTTCTTTTCTTTTCTGTTTTTTTTTTTTTTTTTTTTTTTTTTTTTTAAGACACAGTCTCATATAGCCAAGCCTAGCGTAGAACTAGTAAGATCCTCCTGCTCCTACTTCCTGGGCTGTAGGCACAAAATTATTGTGTAATTCAAACGCTGATTTTTGCACCTCCCATATTTGGTTACAATCCTTATTCTGAGAATCTCCGGTCTCAATGTTGTGTAAACACTGTTTCCAAATTGTCCTGATCTGCCAATAAAGCAGCTTAAGGCCAAGCAGGGGAGGGAATAGGGCTCGACTCCCTGCCCTCAAGGTGAGGAGGAGTTAGAGGAGGAAGTAGGAGATTCAGCAATGGGCAAAGGTCCAGGAGAGATCAGGCGATTTCAGCTGGAGGAGAGAATGCCATAAAGTGCAAGTATCTCTGGGAACTACTCTGGGAGGAAATCAGACTAGCCTAGATGGTTAAGAAAAAAGTAATAACTACTCAGTATTGTGCTGTAAAGTTTGATAAACAAATAATATAATAGAGTCTCAATTATTTGGGTCATAGCCTGGTTAAGAGAGAAACTGAGAAACAAACACAATTTTATAAAAATAACCTTATCAGGGTCCCAAGAGTACAAGTGGGTGTCAACACACCTGGCAGTATTTTCTTCCCAAAGCTTTGGCATGACAGTATTTTACAACAAGATTAACATAAAGTCTCAAGGATGTCTAAAAGGATTCTTATTATCACAATTTCCTTTTATTTCTATTACATCCATGCTAATGAGTTGATACTCTCAATTTTATAGAAAAAAAAGTTGATGTGGGAAGGTAATTTGCTCTGAATAAAGAAATAATAAAGATTGTACCAAGTGGTGGTGACATTATCACTTGTGTTCTGAGCTCTTGCTCTCAGTTTTGTTACTGTTGGGCTTGATGGGCTGGATGTAACAAGAGAAGATGGCAACTACCTGAGTATCCAATTTTTCGTGCTACAATTTTTTGTTCTAATTAATCAGTAAAAATGCAATGGGCTGACTCAAGGGAAATAACACACTTGAAATCTATGTATTTCTCTGCATTAATTGTACATAGGGCACATATTTTTCTTCAGGAGTTTGAATAATTCTTTTTTTTTGTAGTTGAATTCTAAGGAACACTTTAGATTATCTCACAATGAAAAGAAACAGTTTATCAAGTGAAGCTGCGTTTTGGCTCCTGTAGCAATGGATGTTCCTATTCATCAACTTCAACTCAGTCACCTCAGTGAAAACTGTGACTATCAGCAGTGTGGCGACTTAAAAAAGGAACCGTAGACATAGGCAGAAATGCTTGTGGATATTCTCCAACGCCCATTATTGTTAACATCCTCCCGGCTAGAAACGTGCAAGGCCAGATTCAGCTTTGGTTTCTATGTCCTAATGAGAGAACGGAACTATATTATGAGTGGGTTTCCTTCTAATCCTTCAACTACACATTGTAAAACAAGATTCCTGCTCAGTTTGAGAATCCATGTCTATCTTAGTACAAGACAGAATCAACAGTGGGAAACGCAAACACCATTTTAAAGGCTGACGTTAGAAAAGTCTCACCCGAGTTTAGCAGACTCGACAATAAAGCCCATCCTTTCTGAAGCATACATGTGGAATGCACCAGGTCTACTTAAGAGATCTGTACATTTCCGTCTCCATGTTGGCTGAGCCCCTCCTCCAAAGATTCACAAAGTATCCAACACACATGGTTCTCTCTCTAGAGGAAAAAAGAAAAAAAAAAAAAACTCCTTCTACTTGGCAAGTGTTCTTATAGTCTTCTCATGTGGGGACCATCTCACCATTATGCTGAAGGATTTGGCCCCCAAAGCTGAAAATCCTCTAAAAAGCCACTTTCATCTTCACTTCAGGAGAAAAGAAAACAAACATCTGATTCTAGAAGGGACCAAGGGATCCATCTTGATGTCTGGAATCTGGCCACAAGCATGGAGGCTGTGCAGGCTCAAAGGAGCAGGTTTGTAGTCTTCTGGCATCAATTTAGCTTTTTTACTTCCTTTACAACATGAAAACCTCAACTTAAGGTAGGCTACAAAGTTCACTGAAAGCTCCAAACATCACCCCCCCCGGACCTGTGAAGACCACAGGACCCAGATTTTTTGGCTCCATTTGCAGTGAACCCTCAAACATAATAGACATGCGTGTAGATTCTATGGGGTGATGGAACCTCACCAAGGAGAGAGCTTGGAGAGTTCAAAGGAAGCACATTTTCTCTTCAGCCAGAGCAACAAAACAAATAATCAAGGACTAATTGTCTTAATTAAAATCAACTGTTGAACAGGCACACAATTAGGAGATAAGAAACTCAAATGAATGATCAAATGTTAACATATTTGAAAACAAATATTCACTTACCAAAACAGAAATAATTCATTTTAGGGGAAAACAACATGTTGCCATAACATCCAGTGAGAAAAAAAAAAAAAAGAGCAACATAATTGAAGAAGAAATGTAGAATTCAGAAGAATTTACTACAGTAGTGCATAAGACAATTCTTGGGAGTTTCCATTAGTTAGAGAACCCTTGCCAACAGAGATAAACTGAGGCTGTTTTTGGAAAGTGGGGAATTTTCTTCTGCTTTTCTTATAGAGTAACAATGGCATCTAAAAAGTCAGCCTAACCACAGGGCACATGTGCATACACATAGCATCTGTAAGAACCTAACTTTCCTGGAATACATTCATAGTCTGTCAGTGACTTCTTGTCTCGCACTGCTCTTGCACAAGAACCCCAGTTGTTCCATGTAATATATACTTTTAAAGGATTCACTCTGTGGACTAGAAAGATAGATCTGTGGTTAAGAGCACTTGCTGCTCTGGCAAAGAACTTGAGTTGGATTCCTAGCACTCATGTTAGACAGCGCACAACTGCTGTAATTCCAGCTCCAGGGGACACAAGGCTCTCCTCCAGCCTCCACAGGCATGGACATCCACACACAAAAGCCCCCACACAAATACATACAAGCGCACATAATTAAAAGTTTTAAAAAAGGAATAAAGCTGAGCCCAGTGGTACACTCCTGTAATCCCAGCACTCTGGAAGGCAGAGGCAAAAGGATCTCTGGGAATTCAAGGCCAGCCTAGTCTACACAAAGAAACCCTGTCTCAGAAAAACAAAACAAAACAAAAAAATATCCACTACCATATCTAATTATTGGGATCACATTTTTCTCATGATAAAATACTTCTATTGTACCTGACAGATGAAAATTGTTGATCATGGTTTTAGGTCCGTGAGACAACCTAGTAAGTTGCATCCCATTTTATGTAATATAGTTATGTTTGTAGTGGCATAGAGTGTATGAAATGACACATGAAACCCACCACATAATTTAAGAAGGAATATTGATGACAGCAACACCATCGATACACACTTATAACTTTCTCAGATCCCCACAGATTTGACAGCATACCCTTACTGGTCAATTAGCCTTGGTACTGATCATCATGTTTTATGAGAAAGAGGAAATCCAGGAAAGAAGGCAACCACTCCAAGTTCACGGTGCCAATCGGCAACTGAACCAGGGCTCGCTGTGCTATTAGCCCCACTCTATTAACAAAATGTGACTGCAAAGGAACTGCAGCAATGGCTGTGACCATAGCAGTCATGACAGTAACCGTCACAGGATGTGGGCTGATCACATACCATCAACAATGTGGACTCATTTCACTATCTCAGAAGGGCATGATGCATGACTATTGTATTAGTCAGCTTTCACACACGATAACAAGATACCCGAGGAAAATAACTTAGAAAGAGAAAAGGTTTGTTTTTACCCATTATTCTGTATGTCCTATGTCAAAGTCTGGTGTCTCTTTTGCTTCAGGCCTTTGGCAAAGGCAGTGTTTCAGGCAGCAGAACATGCAGACCTATCTGCTCTTTCCACCCCATGATCTGGTACTGAGGAGAGGCTAAAGTCCTGCACCCCACTTGAAGGCATGTTCCCAGTGACCTAAGGACCTTCTGCTGAGCACTATACCCTAAAGGTTCCAGTAACACCATCCTGGGACCCAGAGCTTTACCAAGCGAGCCTTTGGGGAACTTACTAAACAAGAGATGTTATCTTGTGTTACAGTTAAGGAATTAGAAGAGGGCAAGGGCTGGTACCTTTCCTTGGGGCACACACTGAGGTGTGACTGCACCCCACATCTGCCTGATTACTTGAGGATGGTAAAGTTGTTCTACTAGTAGCTTATGGTTTTTAGACACCCGTGTGTTTACACAGCAGCCATCTTTCCAATGGGACCTGCCTTGAAAACCACATTTAAAACTGTAGGCCCCTTTCATACCTTGCCTGTGCTAATCCTTTCTGCTTGCTCTACTGTAGGGTTGCCAAGTTTTCCTTGTATTAATGACTGTTAAACTCCACAGGGCAATGACCATTTTAGGGTTAGTTTTCCCCCATCCCACATATTGCTAATATTTACAAAGAGCTGTTTAATAGAACTTACTGTGTTGCCCTATTTAGTAGCTACTGACCAAAAGTACCTAGCATAGTTAAAGGACTGAACATTCCATTTTGCTTAATTGTTCTTATTGAAATGGCTATATCCTAGCACCTCCTAGCACAGGCCTAGAACACTGCCTTGTACCACAGACTCTAATACATTGGTGCTGTGAATATATTTATGAATGATATATATATTTGTATGTATATGTAGACATTATGCATGCATGAGTAAGTGCTTATAAACTTGTGTGCATGTGGAGGCCAGGCATTGTGTCAATGGGTGTCTTCAACTACAGACTTTCACTGAACCCGGAGTTCTCTACACTGGCTGGACAGCAAGCACCAGGGATCTTCCTATCTCTGTGCCTTCAATCCTCATATTACTGGCACCCAGTGCTGCTATACCTAGCTTTTTTGATCCTCTTGGGATCAAACCCAGGTCCTTGGGCTTGGTGGCACGGCACTTCACTAATTTCGTGATCTCTGCGCTCCTAGGAGATCTATTTTTTTGGGTGGAACACACAAACTGCTTTCACTAACTGCAACTTGATCACATTTTTCAATAATGACTACAGTTGTGCTGGCTAGTTTTATGTCAACTTGATACAACCTAGGGTCATTAAAGAGAAGGGAACCTCAATTGAGGAAATGCCTCTGTAAGATCTAGTTGCTGGCAAGTCTGTAGGGAATTTTCTTAATTAGTTATCCATGTAGGACAGCCAAGCCAGCTATGGGTGGGGCCACTGCAGGCTATTAATCTTGGATTCTATAAGAAAGCAGCTGAGCAAGCCATGAGGAACAAGCCACTATGAAGCACTCCTCTTTGGCCTCTGCATCAGCTCCTGCCTCAAGGTTCCTGCACTGTTTGAGTTCCTGTCCCCAATTCCTTTAATAAGGGACAAAGATAAGGAAGCATAAGCATAATACACCCATTCTTCCTCAAGTCTTTTGGTCATGCTGTTTTATCACAGCAATAGTAACCCTAACTAAGACAATGGTTGAGAATAAGATTTAAAAATTCAGAAGATGAAACCAAAACAGAAGGCCCATGCTTCTTAAACTAACTAGATACTTTAACCATCCATGACTTGGATCATTTTCTGGTGACAGGGCACCAGCCAGCAAGATGTAGTGAATTCCCATGGGCTTTTGATTACAATGACGACTGCATGGTACCTTTTTCACTTTGTTCTTCTTCTCATAGGTCTCTGACAGGGGCTTCTTCTTCTGTTGAGTTGTGTCTTTGGAGAATAAATATTCAAATTCACTGGTGTCCCTAATATGAGGTTCTTCTAAGGAGTCCCACAAAGTTGGTGTGGCATCTTGGCTTGAAAGAGAAAGCATCAAGTTAACTCTAGGAAACAGCAGGAAAGAATATAATATGATGATGAAATCTTCCTCTGATTCACTTAAGGAAAAACAAAAAACCTTGTAAAGGTCGGATAAAAGCTTTTCATGTCAAGCAGTTTCAAAGTCAAAATATGTAACAGAATATTCTAACCCACAATTTCACGCAAACATCCAAAAAAACATGATGATAATTAGTTCAGTATAAGAGGTCTGGAGAAGGCCCTAAGGACCAGAATTTCTGGAGGTGAGGTCTGGGGCCGTAAACTGCTCCTCTTTCAACCATACTCTCTCAAGCTGGCAAAAATGGCATTATAGGGAGACAGAAGGGATAAGCAATTCTATATATGGGCAAGGTCATTTTTTAAAAACATATTATATTTTACTTGTTCTTAATGTCTATATGTATGGGAGACCTATGTATGTGGGGAAAGGATATTTATGCCATGGTGTACAGCTACAGGTCAGAGGACAATGTCTATCCTTCCATCACCAGGATCCATAGGATCAAATTTAAACCACCAGGATTGGCTTTATGCATCCTACCCTGCAGAGCCACCTCACAGGCCCAAGGGGAATTCTTCAGAAGACTGAAAATGGACCACTAAGGTGAAGATGTGACTCCCTCTGAGGATTTTAAATACAGCTTTCAGGCTTAAGTCAGATCATCTTAGTCTAGGGGCTTTGATATGTGATTTGGTCGGCTGCTTGTTTGGTACAGTGATTGACAGCATCCCACCAGAGACAACACTACCACACAAAACCATATAGCTTCACCATCCACCAGCACCCCAGGGTGATTCCAGTTAAAGTACCCATGGGGGATTTATGTTTTCTTCCCTGGAAATAGGTGCATTCTATTATGAAGCAGAGAACAAGAAGCAGCCAGAAATCAAGTAGGTCGGAACCCCCTCCAAGAGCCGGAGTGTACAGGCTTCCCTGTAGGCTCCCTCGTTTGGAATGTGTCGTTTGCTTTCATCACATGGGTGGAATTGAGATGCTTTCTCAAGTTACTATTAATGCCAGAGAAAGAAAAAGTAAATGTCTTCTACTGTGATATTTCAAACATACAGGCATGGTATGATCAAGACACCCAGCAGTATTTTACCTTTCTTTCAATATATACTTTTGTTTCAGTTAAAACTAAAAATAAAGCTGCCTTCATATAACATAAAAATACAGTCTATTTTACATTTAATAAATGCATCTGTTGTAATATTAAATGATTTGGCACTGAGTCATGATTTTCATACTCAAAGCAGTTGTGCTGAGAGGCATTTTTTTTTTTCTTTTTTGAGAGGCCCTCGATGAAAAGAGCCTGAATGTGTGACGTTGGCAAGAAGCGGCTCTGCTGAGGTCCTAACACATCACAGAGGGGACAAGGCTGACACATCTACCCATCCAGTCACTCCTCATATCCTGTTCATCGACTGTTCATTTGATTTGAGAGTGAAACACTGGATTGATGGTGTTTGCAGAGCTGGCTCAACCAATGTAACTAATGAAAGCATGAGCATTTGACTGTTTTCCATTTTAAAAAGTGGGAAATTACAGAGGAAAATCAACGAGTTTCCCCGAATCTCATTTACCCTCCCTTGAACAGCAGATGGAGGGCCTGTCCTCCCAGACCTTACTTTTATGATGCTCTATCTACGGCACTATGCTCCTGAAGTCTCTTGGGGGATGAAGTGAAGACATGCAAGTGAGAAACAGGTGTGAGGCAGTTACTTGCGCTGCCAGAACGGACTAGTGCAGGCCCCACAGGTGGGATCCATCACTGTAGGGCGACAGCACAAGGAGTTGAGAGCACTAATAAAGAAACACAACTCAAATATTCTGGGAAACCATCTTAGGAACCAGCCAAAGCTCAAATGAGAAACGGGATATCACCACTTCAGTGTTAGTATTGGAAACTATTTTAGGATCATCTTGTTTTTTGGTTTTTGGTTCCCCCCCCCCAATTCATTTGGGAAATCGTGCAACTATTTTATCAGCATTAAATAAATATATATTTCTATAAATAAACTCTTAACCCTTTTTTTTTTGACAAGAAGACTGGGAACAATATGAAGTACAATCATTAGCTTTGTTTGTCACATGCTTAGTTTGGTGGCATTTCCCCTGCTCTTATTGCGGTTTCCTTTTTTTTTTTTTAAATAATTGTGAACTATATGTTATTTTGTTTAGTTATCTTGCCTACCTGAAGCAAAATTTTACATAAGCCTGAAAAATTTAAATTGGGGAATAAGCTTAGAAGTGTAGTTTTAAATTATTATTATTGTTATTTATTTTGCAAACAAATTAATTTCAAAACTAGAAAGTGGTCAAGGAATAAGTCAGTATCTCTCTCATTGTCCTTCTGAGAGATTCAGAAATAACAAGAAATCTAACTGTAACTTGTTTGGTGAAGTTTCCAAGTCATCATGACTTTCTGACTTAGAGACCCAGCTCAATAATATATACAAATGGAAGGTGCTCTCCACATCAGCCCTCCACACATGGGTACTTTCTCTAGGGGTTAATAAAGAATAAAGATGTAAAAGAAGTCTTATGAGCTAGAACTCAAAAAGAAGAGGAGTATATTTTAAGACTCTATTTTAAGACTCTCTTCTGATCTAAACAATGAAAAACTCAGCCGTATCTCAGTATTTTCATAAAGAATAAAAGCATGCACATAACTGTTAAATATCCAGATTCACCAAGAAGCCTCTAAGAGATTAGTGATGCATGCCGTTGGATGTATCTGTAGGGACATTTCCAGAGACAGTTAACCAAGGGTGGAAAGATCAGCCCTGAGTACATTATTTCACAGGCTCAGGGACCAGATGGAATAAAAGGAGAAAGCCTCTTGTATTCTGTATCTCTTCTTCACAGCCAGGAGATGACCTACCCCACTGGTCGTAATGGATTGAAATCTCTGAGACCACAGGCCAAAATAAAGTTTTTCCATATTTTTCTCAGCAATTTATCATAGTGATAGAAAAAAAAATGATGAACACAAGACCACAAGGCAGGTTATCAAACAGTAAGAATGGATATCATGAAAGATACAGAAATCCTCGGTGAACCAACAGTGAGGACTCTGCTCCCATTTCTTTATAATTACTCAGCTGATAGAGTGGTGATGGAGACGGCCCTAGCTTAGGTAGACCTGGCCTCTTTTTCGGTCCATGAAATGGAACATTTACCTTGAGGAAGAATCTGAACCTGAACACATTCCTTCTCCTACAGAGGACCTGGCAAAGACAAGTCTACCCCAGATGTTGTAAGCTTGTGTATCCAAGGCATTCATCACATTGTCTTTGAGAATGGGTGCTACCCAATGTACATACCAAACTTTCAACAATAAAGCATCACTTGGAAGAATCCTGTGAATTTGTAACTGACAGTGGGTCAAGGGATAGCTTACCTCTTATCACTTATTTGTATTCTAGTCCAATACAAAGGCTTCATGGGACAGCTGGGCTCAATGGCTGGTTTACGGGGACACTGGCTGGAAGAAGAGCTGAGTCCAAAGGACAGTCCAGGAGGAGGTGGTGGTACGAGTCCTGAGGGAGGCGGTGGTGGTGGTGGAGGAGGAGGAAGAAGACTTCCACTGATAGGAAGTGGTGGTGGAGGAGGAGGCGGGGGAGGCCCAGCACTTGGAGGCAGGGGAGGTGGTGGAGGAGGTGGAGGTGGTGGTAGAGGTGATCCAGCACTCACAGGTGATATGGGTGGTGCTGGTGGCAAAGGTCCAAGTCCAGGTGGAAGAGGCGGAGGGGGAGGGATGGGGGGAGGAGGAGGTGGTGGCGGGGGTGGGGGAGACGATGTCTTCTGCTGACTACATGAGATGCCTTCTCTTGTCTGAGGTGGGGTGTCCTTACTGTCTTTTGATGAAGAGAGCTGGGCTAGTGAGATATTCAGCTTCTTCGGCACTATCTGATTGCTTCTGGCTGTCTTGCTTTCACCATCACAGGTCTTGAGAAATGTTTGTCTGTCTGTCTGGATACACACATTCCTGAAGGCCTTCGGAGAGCAGTCATCATCAGTGGAGATGCATGCATCTCTCATCTCCTCACACCCTCTTCCTCCCCAGCGGTTTTCTAACTGTTGCCTGAGATTTTCAATGGTTTCTTCAAGGCTCGCTGTTATTAATGCATGCTCACCCCGGATGTGAAATGTCTTAAGTTCAAATTGAGCCTGTAGGGGGAAAAAAATCAATGAGAAAGTACAACTTGTTAAGGATAACAAACCCCTAATAGACATCTAACAATACCTGAATGTATAAATGCACCATAAGAATAGCCCACAAAATGCAGGGAAGTGGAGACATTTGTTCAAGAATCCAAAAGGGTATAAATTTTCATTTCATAATTTTCCAGCCAGCTTACATCTAGGGGTTATTGGGTGATTTCAAACCATCCAGAACTCATGGGAGATTCCTGCCATGGATTAATGTTTACAGAAAATCTTTTACTTGAGAACTCCCACTCCATTCTAATATCAAACACAGAAGAAATTAATTTAATAGTGGTTTGGACATGCTTAGATGTATCTTTTATATAGCTTTTGGTGTGGACTGAGACAAAGATAAGTGGGGGCAGGGAAGCGGTTCAGAGCTCACGTTGGTATGTTCCCTGGAGAGCACCCCCATTAGCTTTCCTCAGCAATGCTACAGAAACAGGAGGCACTGGGAAGCAAGGACACGTTTTATTGTCTCTCTGTTTTTTTAAGGTTCCAGATGAAAGCCGACCAGTGTCATCCTATGTGTCTGTTTCTCACTGCTGGCCTTCATCCGGGTTATTATCTCTACCAAATGACATCAGTACAGTACTGTCTAGATTTCTGTACCCCAGCAGTGAGTACAGCATTGGAAAGAAAGATAGATAAAATAATGGAAACAGTCATGCATGCATTTGTTGTCTTAGGAGCCTTGCTTAACAGCTAATCAAGTCTTTCTCTGCAATAACCTCAGCCTATAAATATCTTGAATGGAAGCTGCATACAAGGGTATAACCCTTTATATTCAAAGTTAAAGAAATGCCTTTAATGACCTAGTCACCAACGTTAAATTAAAAGGGGGAGCTTTTTTGCCTTCACTGAGATGTATTTGAACTATATTTTTTACTAGGTTCAAATTTTCCTAGTATGGGTTCTGACGAACCAATACCCAAATAGCAGGAAAATTTAGAGACTAAAGTTTTCGATGGATTAGTTTCCCATTCTTAGACATGGTAACCTGGGAAACTGTGAGGGAAGTGGAGAGATCAGGGTACTAGAAAGGGCAGCACGGAGGATGGATTAAGACCCTGAGTCTGGAGTCACATTATCTATTCCATGTCTAAACTTTGCTGTTGTTGTCTAGGTCTGTGACCTTAGCTAAGCCTGTTACCTTAGTTGTAAAGTGAGGATAACAGCGAGCCATTTCCAGGTTTTCTGTTTGTTTGTTTTATATTGCTTTGTTAATGATAAAATGAGATGCTTCATGTAAATCAGGAAACTTCTGTGAGTGTTAATAATATTAACAGTAGCTGGACGTGGCTACTGTTATTATACACCTGTAATCCCAGCATTCTGGAAGGTAGAGGCAGGTGGATCTCTGTGAGTTTGGGGCCAGCGTGGTCTACAAAGTGAGTCCAGGACAGCCAGGGCTACACAGAGAAACCTGATCTCAGGAAGAAAAAAAAAAAAAAAACCAAAATAATGATGATGATGATAACAGTAGAATAAAGATATTTGTAATTTTTTTATATTTGTAAAATTGCTAATAACACTTTGATTGAATGAAGGCATAAAGCTAGGAAAAGCTGAAGCCACTGATATGAACAATATCCAAAAGTGTGCTCAGTCTTTCTTGTGTTCTGCCACCAAGGGCCTGCAGGCAACTTCAAGCTTTATCCAACTGCATGGTTATGGTTATCTTTTCTTCAGCCTCATTCCAGATCCATCACTTTCTCTCTGACTCTCCTACATCCTACTCTCCTACATTTGTACTCTGAATTACTCACCAACGTTTTATTTTGATGTTTGTGACCACTTTGGATTTGTCAACACAGAATAACTTTGTATTGCTGTTCCCTACTAAACCTGTTTTCAAGACTAGTTTTTGTATTGCTTTGCATTGACATGTTTTGCTGAATCAAGCAAGACATGGACCTCTTACAGATATGAAAAAATTGCAAAGGCATGCATTCTCTGAACAAATTCCCCTTCATAAGATAACTGAGTCCCACCTCTCAACCAAATTTGATGATACATATTCTTAAATATTGTTTCGGGAGCTGAGTTTAGTGCATAAGCTTAATGAAATAGGTAGAAGACCAATTGGGCAGGTTAATGTCTCTATACCATAGTTTCCCTGAAAGAAAACTGGGGATAATAACAGGATCCACCTTCTAAAGCAGCCAGGAAAGGAAGATGAATCCCCATTTGTTTTTGTTTGTTTGTTTGTTTTTGTTTTGAGACAGGGTTTCTCTATAGCCTTGGTGGCCTCTGCCTCCTGGATGCTGGGATTAAAGATGTGGGCCACCACTGCCAGGCTGAATCCCCATTTGTAAAATAAGGGATTGAAGAGCATTTAGAACAAAGAACTCTGTAAGTCCAACACTATTGCAGTGCCAGACACACCAGAGACCCACGACCACAATTCACTACACATGATTCCTAATGCAGTGTTCCAGCTATCCTTCTCCATGCTTCAGAATTATCCCTTAAGCTCCTTTATCTGCCAGGCTTTTCCTCATACTTCTTTTCTTTCACAGCAGAGTTTTTAGGGGTAAAAAACATGGTAAAAATCAACATCAAAAGGTAACCCAGTGTTTGCTTTGTCTGCCTTCTCATCCATATTCTTGTAGCCAAATTACAATTGGCTTCTGTCCACTGTTCTATGACCTCCTGGGATTTTGCCAGCATTTCCCCCCTGTCCTCTCTATTTATGTTGACTGCAGCTGCTGTCTTGAAACGGGACTTCCACTGCACACTCCTTCCATCCAGGCATTTTTCCTCTGGCCTTTCTGTGCTCCCCACTCAGCCCCAAAGTCCTTACCCCTTCATTCCTCAGATGTTGGCCCAACAGGCATCTTTTTGCCATTCTTTTCCTCAAGTTGCACTCTCTGTGTATAATGCTTTCTGTATTCATATGACAAACAATCCATTCAAGGACGTACTGGCAACTTCTAAAACTCTACCTTGAGACTGATTCCAACCACCTTTTAGATTACTATACTTTCATATTTAACCAGCTACCACAGACTCCACAGTCTGAAACCGAGGCCATGAGCAGAAAACTGCAGTGTGTTTCTCCTCTGGAATCCCTCTTCTGCCATCCATCTGGAAGCACCTATGTACCATGTGGGATCCTCATTCTCCCTCAATTTCTGATTTAATGCTCTGTTTTCATCCATGCCACTGGAGCCTTTCACCGGGACCTTTTTTAATCAGGACAATGGTTAAAAACCTACCTGGTTCATTTGCCTCTCTTTTGCTTTGTTCTTAACTTCGATTTAGCTAACTCTGACTGCAGGAAGATTTTTCTCATAAACAAACCTGTGTTATAGTCCCTAAGACCCCCTCAACCCTTAGCTATTACTTAGCAACCTGTATGAAAAGCACTTAGCACAGATGACTCCTCTGGCTGCTTTTCTGCTCCTTAGTGCACTTTGGCCTCTTGCCTCTGGACAAGATGTGCCCTGGATTCTAGTCTTAAGTAAAGCCTTGCCTCTCCTAGGACCGTGCTCTTACATGAAAATACTGAATTCTCTGGGCTCCTTTTCTTTGCAGCAAACACCCGAGGAAACATTACAAAGAGCAGACTAACCAGTATAGCCCCCACAAGAAGGTTCTACATATTGCATTTACTGGCCCAGGCAATGGCTAAATAAAAAGGCAAATAGTGAATTCACAGGCACTCCACACCAATGTGCTGAAATGATGATGAGAAATCCTCCTGATCACTAAGATTTAATGCCCACCTCCTTACCCACCAACAAAACCTGATCTTTTGCCCATCACTACTCAATAATCTCTTTGTCTTGGTAGAAAGCCCTTCATTCGACCCATCCATTTCCTATCAATTATTTCAAATGTGTCTGGCTGTATTGCACACCAAGCAGCTCAAGTCCATGCATATCAGGAAATGAGCCTTTTTGGAAAGCTGTTTTTTAACTCCTTAAAAAAAAAAATAACAACTCCCTTTACTACTTTTTTCTGCACATAAAAGCCACATGCTGTTTCCTTTCTTTGTCTAGACTCATCTCTAGAGAGACTGACAAGTGATTTTATGACTGGAGCTCAGAGCAGAATTTTGCTTTAAAGTCATGCATTTCCTCTAAGATAGCCTTTTTTTTTTTTTTCTGGCATTCTGGAGATCCTGGTTCTCTTTATGAATCATGTGTAGACTTGCAAAACCCCAAGCTACAAATAAAACTCAGTGAATGGGACATAATGCATCTATAACTTGTGTACTTTCCTTTGCTTGAACAGGGAACCCACAAGAGACTGCTAATCCATACCTATCCCCTTCAAAGGCACAACCATCAACAAGGCAACCCCAACTAAATCACACACTGCTTTCTTTCTTCAACATCATTCCTGTTAGTTCAAGGAAACCTTCTCAAACTTGCTCCCCATCAGCAGCATTGGGAGAGCTTTGCAGAAGACATTGATCAGGTCCATTCCTGCAGACTTTCACTTGTACCAGCAGTATCAAGCCTCCCTAAGAGGTTCTGATGGGAGCCAGAGATGAAGCCAACAGCAACGTTCACTTTTATTCAGACCTAACACAGATAATATGGCATCATAGTACCAGTGCCTTCTTATGGCCTTTCCTGATTCTGATATGTCGCAGTAAAGAGGGTATTTCTTCAATATTCATGTTGAAAGAAGGGTAATTTTATACAATAGATACTAGACTCTTTACATGGTGCTCATAATTCCTGCAAATGTGGCCTCTACCTAATTTTTTTTCAGACATTTACTATACATCCCCTATATTTTACTTGAATGCATGATCACCTCCCACATCCCCCTTGCTTACCTACTGACTCATTAACACCTTATTTTTGCTCACAAAAAGCCCTAGGAAAATTTCACTCAAGCTCAGCTGAGCATTTCTTGGTTCTTCTAGACACAAAATTTCCATTGTCTGTATTGCCAAAGAACTTTCTAGGTAAGAATTGTATAGTAGTCATTTATTCTTATCTTCTTTGACAATCTAAATGCTGTAAGCATTTGGGAACCACGCCTGATACATGTTTAAACTTCCAGAACATTACATAGCGCTTGGCTAGTTAAGTATCCACAAATGCTTAGTGAGTTGAATTGACTGACTGACTGATTGATTCACCTTTAAGTATTCACCTTGAGCCTCTGTGTTCCTATCCAATTACAAATGAAGCTGCAATAGGTAAGCATGAGGTTCTCTCTATGGTTGTATTTATGGTAGTCCTATATTCAGTATAAACTGCAAGTCCTCGGGATTGTCAGCCATCAGCCATCACTAAGAGATTCTTACAGAGTCTTTTTTTTTTCATGCACCCTCCCCTACCCACAAAACCTCCTCTTTACTTAACCTCTCTGGGCTTACAGACTGTAGCTTGGTTATCATTTACTTAACAGCTAATATCCACTGGTAAATAAACACATATATTTGTCTTTCTAAGTCTCGATCATCTCACTTGGGATGATTTTTTTTCCTAGTTCCATCCATTTGCCTGCAAATATCATGATGGGTTTTTTTGTTGTTGTTTATTTGTTTGTTCGTTTTAGCAACTGAGTAAATGTACCACATTTTCTTTATCCATTCTTTGGTTGAGGGACAGCTAGGCTAAACCCTACTTAACATCAGTGGATGATCTTCCCGATGCAGTCTGCAAGTATTTTATTGAGAATTTTTAAATCTATGTTCACTAGCAAAATTGGTCTGTCATTATTTTTCTTTGTTGACTCTTTATGTGGGTTAGCTATCAGAGTAACTATGGCCTCATAAAACGAATTGGATAATACTCCTTCCGTTTCTCTTATGTGGAATAATTTGAGGAGTGTTGTCATTAACTCTTCTTTAAAAGTCTGGTACAATTCTGCACTACAGCCACCTAGCCCTGGTTTTTGTTGCTATTTCATGTGAGGGTCAATGTGCTACCTAAGCTGTAGTAGTGTTTCTTTTTTAAAAGGGCGTGCTCCGGCATTTGGGGCATAGATCTTAAGAACTGAAATGTCACCTTGGCAGTTTTTCTTTGGATGAGTATGAAGCACCTTTCCCCATCTCTTCTGGTTAGTTTTGGTTTGAAGTCTATTTTGTTAGAAATTTAAATGACTAAAACAGCTTGCTTCTTAGGTCCATTTGCTTTGCATACCTTTTTCCAACCTTTTACCCTGAGGTAATATTTATCCTTGATGCTGAGGTGTGTTTCTTACTGGACCAGACGGATGGATTTTGCTTTCTCATCCATTCTGTTAGTCTGTACCTTTTTATGGGGGAATTGAGACAATCGGTATTGAGAGATATCAATAGGCAATGACTGTTGATTCCTGTTATTTGGGTGGTGACAGCACACGCGTGTGGTGTGCTTCCCTTCTTTTGGTTTTGCTCTTATTACATTATTTATTTCCCATGTTTTCATGGCTGTATTTAATCATTTTAGTTTGGGGTTTTCTTTCCAGCACCTTCTGTAGGACTGGATTTGTAGACAGACACTGTTTAAATTTGACTTTATCACGGAATATCTTATTTTCTCTACCTGTTGTGATTGGAAGTTTTGCTGGGGATAGTAGTCGGGTCTGGCATTTGTGGTTTCTTAGCATCTGCAGCACACCTGTCCAGACTCTTCCGCTTTTTATAGTCAGGTGTAATTCTAATATGTCTGCCTTCATATGTTGCTTGATCTTTTTCCCTTGGGGATTTTAATATACTTTTTTTTTTGTTTTGTTTTGTATGTTTAGTGTTTGGATTATTATGTGGCAAGAGGACGTTCTTGTCTGGTCCAATCTATTTGGTATTCTGGATGCTTCTTGTACCTTTTTTATCTTTTTTTAATTTTTTATTAATTAGTTTATTCACTTTGTATCCGCCATAAGTCCCAGCCCTACCCTCCCTCCCCCTTCTTCTCACTTGCCCCTCCCAAGTCCACTCATAGGGAAGGTCCTCCTCTCCTTCCTTCTGATCTTAGTCTATCAGATCCCATCAGGAATGGCTGCATTGTCATCTTCTGTGGCCTGGTAGGGCTGCTCCCCCCTCAGGGGGAGGTGATCAAAGAACAGGCCTATCAGATTATGTCAGAGGCAGTCCCTCTTCCCATTACTATGGAACCCACATGGACACTGAACTGCCATGGGCTACATCTGTGCAGGGGTTCTAGGTGCTTCTTGTACCTTTATAGGCATCTCCTTCTTTAGGTTAGGAAAATTTTCCTCTGTAATTTTGTTGAGCTGGGATTCTTTTCCTTCCCCTATTCCTATTATTTTTTAGTTTGGTCTTTCCATAGTGTCCCAGATTTCCTGGATATTTTGTGTCAGGAATTTTTTAGATTTAACATTTACTTTGACTGATATTTTAGATTTCTCCTATTATTTCTTCTATTGTATCTTCAATACCTGAGATTTTTCTCTTCCATCTCTAGTATTCTGTTGTATAGAGAGGTATACAGCTTACCTCAATAGTTCCTGTTCGAATTCTTCAATTTTTCATTTCCATAATTCCCTCAGTTTGTCTTTTCTTTATTTCTGCTATTTCCATTTTCAGGTCTTGAATAGTCTTAGTCATTTCCTTCAACTGTTTGGTTTTTTTCTTGGCTTTCTTTAAGGAATTTATTCATCTCCTCCTTACAGACCTCTATTATCATCACATAGGTGATTTTTAGGTCTTTTTCACGTGTTTCTACTATGTTGGAATATTCAGGGCCTACTGTCTCTAGTGGAGACATATTGGTCTGGCAGTCGCTGATTTTACTTTTATTATGGCATCTAGGCATCCTGGTTTGGGGTGATTATAGGTACTGATTTCTGGGAGGTCAAGAGGGATGGTCTGAGGGATCCACAGGACGCATGGAGGGTGGAGTGAGGGATGCAGCTGGGATGAGCCTGAGGGATTGGAACTGCTTGGGGAAGAGAGAGAACAGAGAAAGTAGGCAGGCAGGTTATCTGGTTTTCTGACAGGTGTGACCTATGGTTGAGCCAGGGGTATCCCTGACTCTTATCAGACACATTGCCATCATTTCTGATCTGTTTCCTATCTACGCTTTTGGCCTAGAAAACAAAGTTTTTAACATTAACGTATTTCTCGAAGTTAGTATTGACTGCGCCTAGTTTTAATAATTTAAAATACATAATGTAGTAGTATACTCAAAGGCTATTCCCACTTCAGTGGAGAACTGAATCACATTTGTGATCCTAATCTGATTAGAAACTGGGCTCAACACAACGCCCCCAGTTTCCTCTGGGGCTGGTTCTCCCTTCCCCTACCAAATCCTCATTATTTTTTAATATCCTCCATAGTACTACCTTTCAGAGATACCATCGAAAGAACACACTGTACTGAAACTCAAGCAACAGAAGGAGATGTTTGCCTGTCTGGTCTCCACTGGCATGTATGTCAAAAAGAAGGTGGAAAAATGCCTGCTGATGACAGACACCAGGTTAGAGCCAGACAGTGGGGATAACTATCCATTAACATTTTGCTGTTGTTAAAAACGTTGTCTCCCTTTGGTGCTGCCAGATCAGTAAACCTTCTAAGTGACTGCAGTATGTCAGGCTTTTCCAGGGAACCTTCCAAATTCTCCATCCTTTTCTTACAGGAAAGCTAGATAGTTCCTGAGAACTATATAGAAGGACAGGAAAGATTCATCACTTCAGAGTAGTGCAGTGTAAACTGAGGGGAGCAGAGGAAAGGGAATCCAAGGAAAGTAGAACCTGAAGGACACGGAGGCTGGAAAGGGATGAGTTTCAGTTCTCACAGAGTGCTTTGGTAAGGCAAGAAGATGGTGTTCCTGTGGTTTTGGAAATGGCCTACTGTGTTTTTCTGTTGTGTTTCATTTAGATAGCTACAGCAACACTACAAATGCCCTTTATTTAACTGGCCTACCTTTGCTGTGGTAAAATCAAAAGTCTCTATTAATGAAAAGAATGGCATTGGGTTTATGAAAAGGCCATAAATTGCCAATAGCTGGTTTTAATTAACTATTATCAGTAATTTTTTTCTTCTTATCAGAAATAAAAGCACATCAAGTTACAACCAAAAGGGCATCTCAGGGACACTCAGAAACATGAGGCACATCTGATACAAGACCATAATGAGAACTTACTAAGAAGAGAGAAACAGGCTGGGGGGAAGGGGATAGAGAAAGAACATCCATGCAGTGAGAAGTTCGCTTAGGTTGATGTGGGGGGTAGATCCCAATACATGGGATGCTGCAGAATGCATACATGCACACGGCTTATCTGTGAAAGCCAAGCTGATGCACAGCAAGAACGGAGCAAGAAGTCAGCAGAGTGCTGAGCACACCGCCAAGCGTCTTCGTGTACTTATCCTAGCTCCTGGGATTCAGGGAGGCACACCTTGGGGGCAATGTTCCAACCTGTGTAAGAGCACACAGCTAGGAAACGGTCGGAAGAGAATTCGAATCCCTTTAGGTATCAAGATTCACGTTTCTTCCACCATGCCATTTTGAATGGTTATCAAATGACTAGGAAGATAGTAAGTTAACCAGAGTGACTCTAAATTAGTGACAAAGAAAAATACAAACCACTTATTGTTTATAGTGGATTTGTGTTATATTGCTGTGTATAATTT
This sequence comes from Meriones unguiculatus, assembly GCF_030254825.1. Taxonomy (NCBI): domain Eukaryota; kingdom Metazoa; phylum Chordata; class Mammalia; order Rodentia; family Muridae; genus Meriones; species Meriones unguiculatus. The sequence goes on from NC_083365.1 coordinate 27,994,684, forward strand.
TGGCAACAATCAGAACACTGGCTTTCATCTTTTTGTTTCCCGAATGAGGAAAGAAGTACAGACATATTAAGTAAATGTCTACTAAGAGTCTATCATGCACCTTCTCAGCCAACTTTGGTGATTAATAATTTTTCCTATTAAATACCTCTTAGGAAGTCAAAATACCAAAACCAATATAGAGATCCTTTCTTATCAAAGGTCCATGGTTGAAAACATGTTTTCTCTCTTCTTCTGAAAAGTAGATGGAGTCATGTAACAACAGACTGAAACTGTAATGGTTTCAATAGAAATGGCAGAAAAAGAATTGGCTAAAAAGATGAGCAGAGTTAACTCCTACTTCTGGATACTTCAGCTGTGAGACCCTTGTTCTTAGCCAAGTTTTAAATTTTCTCTAAGCTTCACTTTATTGTCTATTTAGATATTTAAAATTTAATCCATGACATTTCCTCTAGCTCTACAACATTAATAATTCTACACACAATAGACTTGTCTTTTTCTCAAATGTCCTTGAATGCAGACAGCCTTAGTTTTGAAAAGGTCAAAACAGCTTAGAGGACAGAAATACACAATCTGTATAGAGAGCCTCAACTTTCATTATCAAAGCTAATGTTCTCATGAAGTCAGGCAGACTCACTAAGGTGCTGTGAAAACACATCAGTAGTCAAGTGGTCAATGCAGGCACAATTAGACAGTTTTGAAAGGTGATATTTCTAAGAATTCAGTAACAAACTTTCAAACTAAGCAACTATAACTAGGAATAGTCACAAAAGTAGTAGGGGAGTAAAACAAAATGAAAAAAAATATTGGGAATTTTCACTGAAGTTTGTATGTGGGATGCAAAAGAGTATTATCAACATGTGTTTTGTGAAATAAATAAAAAAATGAAATAATAACTCAAGGGATACTTTGGAAACATTTTATTTCAAAAATTTTAATGTCCCCAAATAGAGTATAGTTCATAGGATGAATACACAATGGAATACCCAAGAAAATAAATTTCAGTCTTCATTTTTTTCAAAATGTAACTCTAAACCTAATGAGCAAACCCAAGCCTGCACATTTTTTTAGGCAATAAGCCAATACACTAATCCCTTCTGAAGCAGGAAAAGAGAACTGGAGCTTTCTGTCATGTTATCACTACAAATGCCACCACTAGTCCAAGAAGGTATCGCTTACTGTAGAGCTCTTGCATGCTAAGGAGCAAATGACAGGAAACTCTGGTCCTTAAAACTGTCACAGACTCTCAAGTATAGGAATATACTTGATATATTTTGGTCTTTAATATTTTGGTCTCAGAGAGGGAGCCGTCCTGTGGCTGATGTCCCATCTGTACAACACCTATATTTTGGAACTAGGGATATGAAACCATTCGAAACTAAATTATGCTTAATTTGCACACCCAGCTTTCAGCTTGCATATTCTTTTACTTGTTTTGTTTTTCAAGAACCAGGTAGGAAATTGGAAATGACTATTAGGCAAGTTAACAAAGAATTGTCTAATGACGGTTGGTAGATACAAAAAAGAACCAGCTGTTAAGTTCTTCTGGAATGAAAACAAGGCTGAAGTTTATGCGTCAGGTTCTAGGGTGAAGGGCCAAGTGAAATGGCTTATTGGGTAGGCTCTTGCTTCCCAACCTGACAACGGAGTTTGATGCCTAGGACCCTGCGGTGGAGGGAGAAAACTGACTCCAGCACACTGTCTTCTAGTAACAAGTGCCTCTTGCCAAATAAATAAATAAATAAAGTATATATGTATATTAAGTAATATATAAAATATTAAATAATCACATATATGTGTGTATATGTATGTATGTGTGTGTATATATATATATATATATATATATATATATGGTCTGGTCTACAAAGTGAGGACAGTCAGGGCTACATAGAGAAATCCTGTCTCCAAAAAAAAAAAAAAAAAAAAAAGACAAATTTCCTTCCGGTGGCTGGCTCTTCAGAGTGTACACACTGTTGCTAATGTGTACCAAATAAGCCATGGACTCATCTTTACTACATCAGAGAAGGGGCTCTTTGCTATCTCTGATAGTCAAATACTGTAGAATGGGCATCTCCAGTGTATCTGATCTTAAGAAAACGAGCACCCAAGCCTCTGTACTTCAGAGATGCTTGTGTTGAAGCTGAAAATAGCAGTGTATTTGTATCATTTGTTACTTGAAGCATAGCTGAGCTGGCAAGGCTTTATAAGACTGCTTCTTTAAAGGTACTATTCACATGAATGTTTTTACTTGACAGCTACGGGGGGAAGGAGGAATCAATGAATTGGGTTGATTTGTTCAGCAAAGGTACCCCAGGTCATCCATGTTGCTTTTATACCAGGAATAATCTGGTCTAAGCCCAAAACACTCACTCTCTAAATGTGTTTTTATGAGTAAGAAAGGAGGTACATGGCCTTCTAGCTTCATTATTTGAGCAAATGACCAATGATGAATGCCTAGGCCACAGCCACTTTCTCCTTGACACTTCAAACCTTCCCAGGGATTAGTCACTGGATAAATCTACCACTGAATTGGTTCTAAATTGTAGGGTCGTCAATAGAGAAAATAAACAAGAAGACATTACGACCTGGGTCCTGGCCTAAAATGCTTCCCTAAATTTCCACAAGCTGTTCGCTCAAGCCAAAGGGCAGACTCGCTGTATACGGGCTGAGATGTCAGTGAGACTTCAAAATTAGGTCCAGTCTCAAACTTTCAGTCATGGAACAGAGGAGAAATAATTTCTGACATACACTGAAACACGAGGTGAAATAAATGGAAAAACACAATGAAAGATTGGCCAAAGAACCTGTCATTAGTTCATCAAAAAGTTATGGCATGAACTTAAGCTTATTTCATATTTCTGGCTCTATTATTTTTATCTGTAAAACGCATGCTTCAGAATACCAGGGCATGCTGTACAGCTATGTCAACTTGACACAAGCAGAGTAACTTGGGAAGAGGGAATCTTAATTGAAAAAAATACATACATATATTATACATATACATATATGTATGTACATATATATGCCCCACCAGACCTGCCTGTAGGCAAATCTGTAGCACATTTTCTTAATGGATGGCTGATGTGGGGGAGCTGAGCTCACTGCAGGTAGTGCCAACCTTGGTCTGGTGGTCTGCGTGCTCTATGAAAGCAGGCGAAGCAAGCAAGCTATGGGGAGTAAGCCAGCGCGAAGCACTTCTCCATGGCTTCAGCCTGTGCTCCCTTGGACGACAGACTATAAGCTGTGAGATAAAAATAAACCCTTTCCTTCTCAAGTTGCTTTGGTCATGATGCTTTATCAGAGCAACAGAAACCATGACTGAGACACAGGGTGTCTACAATTCAGGATTCACTAGGGGGCAATCAGAGGAGTGTTAGTGGTTCTGTGAACAGGTTTTGTGTTACTGTAAATGGAACAATTCAGATTTAAAAACCGTTAAATTGTTGCTAAAAAAATGTGTATATGTGGATATCATCCACATGTGTATTAGCAGTGTACTTTGTAGGCTGATTACTTTGTTTGTGTTGTTGTTCTCCGTCTCTGAAATCCTAAGATATGTCAATCATATCTTTCCAGATCTATTCAGATGCACTGAAAATAATTTCAATGACTAGAAAAGTCATGATTGCACAGGTCTCTTTTCTTTCCTTCATCCCCCCCAACCCCCCAGCACGCCCATCACACACAAACATCAGACAGTAAAGCACATCTTCAAAACCTTTAAAGATGTACATCTTAGAAAAAAAGACGGGTGTCTCCTCCCTTCAGGGAAATGCTGAACCTCTTCTGTAACTATTACAAGGTTTTTGCTCCTGTGCCCCATTTTCCAGAACTTCCTCATTGCAAGTCTGGAATGAGATATGATTGGTGGTAAAAGACTCACAGGCAGGCTAACATTTAGAAGCATGGACCCTGGCCAGGGTGTGACTGGCCAACCCAAAGCTCTATGTTGGGATGTTGTGTTGCCTTTAATACTGTAACATTGCATGTCCTCCCCATTCTTACACTGTATTTTCTAGCGTGTTATTGATAAGGGCTCTGATTTTTTTCTCACAGTTGTTGATCAATAACATGGATGATAAATATGAACAACAAATCAATAACATGGATAATAAAATGGCTACAAATAAAGTTTCCTATGTTACAATCCACAGACCCAGAGAGGCTAAGTTACAGAGGCTAACTTAGCCTAAGAGGCTAAGGGAGGATGTGTGGATCTCCCTAGGAAGGGGAAATACCATAGATATTGCAGGTGGACTGAGGGTAGGTGAGGATGGAGGGAGAGTGTACTGAGAGAGAGAAGTGGAATTGGGGGGCAATTGGGGAGCCAGGTAGAAACTTAGTACAATGGAAACTCCTAAGAATCTACCAGGGCGATCTTAGTTAAAACTCCTAGTAATGAGGAAGACAGAGCCTCAACCAGACATCTCCTATAACCAGAAAAGACTTCCCGTGTAGGGTCTGGGACCTCAATCCAGCCCAAAACCTTTGACCTACAATTTGTCCTACCAGCATGATGGGCTGGGGTAGCATCATGAGAGTGGCTAACCAATGACTGGTCCAGCTTGATACCTATGCCATCCCTGACACTTCCTGGAGCATCAGAAACCAGAGGCCAAACAGCCCAGACACCTAGGACAGTACCAAACACGACTAGAAAAAAAAAATCGAAGAAATAATGAAATGATTCCTAATGATATTCTCCTATACACATAGATTGGTACCTAGCCCAATTGTCATCAGAGAGGCTTCAACCAGCAACTGATAGAAGCAGATGCAGAGACCCACAGCCAAACATTAGGCGGAGTTGAGGGAATCCTGCTGAGAAGGGGGGGGGGGGGGGAGGAAGGACTGTAGGAACCAGACTGGTCAAAAGCACCACAAGAAAACCCACAGAATCAATAAACCTAAAGCAACAATCAGGAGCCCTCAATGGTCTAACCGAGGCTCTCTGAATGGATGTTAACGTTGTGTAGCTTGGTGTTTCTGTGGGACTCCTAACAGAAGGAGGGGGCTGATTCCGGCACATTTGCCTGCTTTTAGAACTCTGGGTTGCTTTAGTCCAGCCACAATATGAGGGAAGGCACCTAATCTTATATCAATTGTTTGGTTGAATCTTTACCATTTTCTAAAGAGAAGTGGAGGAGGAGTGGATGGGGAAGGAGAAGGTGGATGAGAGAGGGAAGAGGTGAGGTCCTGAGGAAGGGAGGGATGACTGCATGTGAGATTTAATATACGAGTGAATAATTTGTTTTTTAAGAATGTTCCCATAATTCTGAAAGAAAAATAAATTTAACATTATGTGTCCACTGAACAAGGTTTTTTAGTCTTTTTTAATTGTTGGATATTTTCATACATGTGTATGATGCATTCTGCATACTTTCCCAGTGTTCCTTGTCTCATTCCCACCCCTGTCAACCCCAGTTCCTCTCTACAAGTCCCTTTGCCATATTCATGTGTTTTTATTTTGCTTTGATACCCAGTGAGTTAAACCAGGGTCATCTGTGTGAACCTAGGCAAAGAACTCTGCATTAGGGTGAGTTAATCATCAGTGGTTACACAACTGATGGCAGTGATTCCTAACTTCCCAGAATCTATGCGTGGCGACAGCCCACTCCCTGAAGCCTTCCCCACTCTAAGGTTGGCTGTTGAGAGCCCTCCCTCTGCCCCTTTTGTGAAGACTGAGTGTCAGAAAGAGCAGTGGCACTTAACTCACTATTGGAGCTATATCATGCCTGGTAAGGGCACAGCTGCCCGTGACAATGATCTTTCCTCTAAATCTCATGAAATCCTAGCACTCGGAAGCCCAAAGCTCTAGGTCCATCTCATATGGACAGTGTTGAGTTTGTTTTGTCTGGTGGCTCTTCCAGCTAAATTATTATATAACACACACAAGGCCCAGATGAGCGTCAATAAATGAAGTGACCCAGAATCAGTCAAAATAAACATTCTTCAGTACACCAAATATTGCTGTAACTGTGAACAGATGCCACATTTTTGTTGAAGAAGACTTTTCAGAGCACTGTTCTTATTCTAACATCATTAAAGAATGAGGATGAAAGCATGTAATTTGATGAACATACTTCATCTATTTTAAACGTGTGCACGTGCACACACACAGCTTGTTGAGGTTCACAATTCTTTCACTGGAACAGACAACAAAATGATTAAAGAGGGCATGGAGATGCTTTGAGCAACCAAAAGAACCTTGATATAACACCCACTATGGCTTGGACATGAAATCCACCCACCCAGCCCCAGTTCTTGCGTTGAAGCCTTGGCTCCCCTGGGGCAGCACTACTAAGAATGTCCTAGAAGCTTTAGAAGGTGCGGCCTAGCTGGAGACTGCACGTGAGCTCCCGTGAACCGTATCTTCTGGCCCCTTCCTGTGCCTCTCTGTTATCTGTTGTGGGGTGACTTGCTTTGTTCCACCACACACTTGGGTCCGCAACAACAAAGCAAGCTGACCATGAACTTTTAACACTGTGAACTGAAACAAAGCTTTTCTCCTTTTTCACACTTTTTGTCACCTTAGGGACAAAATGATTAATGCAGCAGCATGCAAGACATTACAAGTGATAGATTTTTTTTTTTTTCCTCTGCAGTGGAAAAAATATTTCTAAGTTTCTGTACAAAAGTAATTTAGCTTACCACAGCATGGACAGTTAGGGGTCTAAGAAGAGTCAGAAGTGTTCCTTAAGTTAAATTGCTTCAGATAGGATCCTTGCGATTGATGCTTAGAACTGGTACCATACAAGCTATAAAAGGCACCCACAGCAACCCAGCCTGCCCATAACATTTGGGAGACCAAAATAGTGCCATTTTGAGTAACAGCACAATTCTAAAACTCCACAGAAAAGGATCCTTGACCATGGGGCATCAATACCCATCATTTCTAGAAAAGTTTTGGCAAAGTATCACATCAATTTATTTGATCTCAAAGAGAACTGATGTAATATTTAAAAAACAGATCTGTTCTTTGTATAAACACGAATTAAGAAAAATGTAAATCCGCCATCTAGGTTTATTTTTAAGTAGGGGCTTTAATTATATATTTATAAAGCTAGGGCATTTGATGCCTTAAACAGTTAAGAGAGTAAGTGGGATTTGGCAGAACATGTGTTCTGATTACTAGACAGCTGATGATATTTGGAACATCAAGATTCACAGAAATGCCATTCTAGAGAGATGCTGTCAGAAAAACTTGGAAGGGATCAGACCTGATTGTGGCTTGATTCTGTTCTCCTAGAACACAGACAAACCACATTCTTCTTCCTCCCTCCTCTCTTCCACTAAATTGTATCACTTCTGATTGATACTCATCTTTGTAATTTGTACTTTTTGGAAGGATAATTGCTATAAGGCCAGATAGTAGATGAAATGAATTTAAATAAGTCTTATTTTCTAGCTGATCAAAAACGAAGTGTAATGTACAAAATGTTTTCATCATGAATCTTAATTCTGTTCAACATTTAAAGGCCATTTCAAATTTATTCTGGCACAGGATGACAGATGGTTATTATTTTTCTCCTCATAACCCATTTTAGGCTCTACAGCCACACATATTAACAGTATAAAGAGGCAGGGGCAGTATTACCCTAGAGCCTAACCATAACTCCTTCATAAGGCATGCAACGGTTAATAACTAAGTACACATGCTCGAGGCAGAGGGTCGGACTCTTAATGTTCCATCAAACCACATTGACAGCCATGCTGTTCCACATGACGGCCATCTTGCTATTTCACAGAACAGGCATGTCAGACACAAGAGATAACTTCTCGGCCTTCTACCACATACCCTGCAGGAGAAAATGAACTCGCCAAGTAACTATGCCAGTCATCTGCCTTAAACAATTACAAACCGCTCACGCTCTAAATATTTAGATTACTAGGAATTTCAAGCTGGACCATCCCCTCTCCTCCAGTATGCATTAGAGCTTCCTGGTCGTTTGCACTTGAACATGGTGTTAACACAGCATATGAAACTGGTTAGGGCGGCTGAGGTGTTTGGAAGAAAAGAATTTTGATTTTTATAAAGGCTGGCAAGAAGATAATTTTTTTTCCATCCAAATTTTGTTAAAATGCACTCCCATCCCAACTACATTTGTTAAAAACAAAGCAAAACAAAACAAAACAAAACAAAACAAAAAAAACCTGTTTCAAGTCACTTTCTCATTTGTATTTACTTTCCTGTTATTTTTAGGTTTTAAAACTAATCATCGTAAGTAATAATATCTGTGATGAGAATGCTAATAATCCAATTCTACAAGTGGAGTTCATCAAGGAGGAAACATCTTTCTCTGCCTGGGTAGGATTGGTTTTATGACTTCAGGGATGCCGTACAGAATCCTCCGGCAATCTCCAGCGATGTTCTCGACTTCTGGGTAATGTTTTTCTTAAAAATCTTTTGCAACCAGGAGTGCCTGGATGCAGGTTTGGGGTGGGTGGCAGGGACTGGGGAGGGGGGGAAGCATTCCAAGAGGTATTACCGATAGCTGGCAGGCGCTCTGTCTCTTTTCTAGGTAATGAGGCTGCTAATGAGCTACAAGTGAGTGATGCCATTAGAGTCCAGGATTTGAGTCTGAGGCAAAAAGAACAGTAAATGTAAACTTAGCCCTATCTCACAAATCTACAGAATTTTAACTGAGAATTATAAAGTAGGCTGTACATAATAAAGAATAAGAGTGGAGGGAGAAAACACTAACAAATTTTGACCTCAGGAACAATTATTTGCTCTTAAAAATTAGTCGAAATAAATTAATTAAAGATGTGGCCACATTCTTCACTTGATTTGTGAATTTTTTTCCTAACAGATGTGTTCAATTTTGTTTATATGTCTGAAAATGTTGTCTTTAAACATGTAAGTTTAAACATCAGACAGTATATTCTCAGAATCACCCTCCAGTGTAGGCTATCTGATGGCTTTTGTTTCACTTGAAGTAAAAATCACAGCTTTCTCCATCTTTCTCAGCCGCAGTTTCTACATGACAACTGTGATGGCGCAATGGATTGGGAAAAGAGTTAGCTTTCAATCACTACACTTCCTTCATATCATCTTGAGCTCTCCTGTTGCTAACTGATTGTAACTAGTCTATAATAATGCTCAAAGGGTGGTTGGCTGTTTTATCTACAATAACCCTATTACTTTTGGAAAGTGTGCCCAACCCATTAGATGTATTGAGAGAAAAAAAAATTAGTCCTATAGTTTTTCATCAACAAACAATTCACAAATTATTACAGACATGTTACCCACCCCTTAGCTATAAATGGCCACTCACAATAACTGTATAAATACAGAACATGTGATAATTAGACATCTAAGGTGATATGAAAGTACAAACACCATTCTACCAGTAAAAAAAAAAAATTACAAATTGTCAAAATGTCTCTTAAAAATAAAAAAAAATAATAAAAAAAAACTTTTCTGGGAAGATAGTTTCTGCACTCTAGTTCCACTCTGTCTCTGATTTTGAAAAACACTAGTTGTTCTACTGCAGGGGGAGAAAAAACACCATGGTTAATTTATTCATTAATGTATATGTTAGTGTGATGGGAAAAACAACTGTCTGCCCTTTGTTAAGGGTTTCAATCCATCCCATTGTAGGCACTGAAGAGGGTGGGTAGAAGAAGGTGGACAAGGGCATGATTATGTTAAAGAATGTGTTAGGTGCCCAAGTACAGTATGAAGAGTTCCTGCTTTCAGTGGAGGGAGCCCTGGGAAGTGAGAGATAGTTTCTATACCCCAATGAGCGCTCACTGAACTCAATGGGAAATAGCACAGTGAAAGGTAATGAGAAAGTATAGGCAAGTGATGAAATTATAAAGCAAAACAGGGAGGGAGCGGAAATGAGAAGGTTTTAAATGCTGGCCTGCGTAACTTAGGCTTCACTTAACTGGGTAACCATGAGCCTCTGAAATGGCTACAGGTGAAGGGTAATTATCTGAGAAAGGCGTGAATCTATATAAGCTAGGATAAAGTGCTATCTAGATTCACACCGCAACATGAGGATGCTGGAAAATGCATACATCAGAGAACAAGGGAGCTACAAGTAGCATCATTCGGCCATCAAGAAGATGCTGAAACGGAGGGAGCAAAGGCTGTTAAGGATGCATCTGAGATTTATAGTGTGGACTTCTAGGAAAACGATGCAGCCTCAAGCAGGGCAGCTAAGAAAAGATGTTTCTTTAAGTCATGTTATGAACCAGAAGGGGGCACTAAACAACGATGTGGAGGCCCTTAATCCCTGGGGTTATCAGTTTTCAGGTGCTCTGGCTTGGAAAGTTCTAGAATGTGATACTGAAAACATTTTCCAGTTTTCCAGAAAAAGTCAGCAATGTAATGCTGGAACCCAGGAGAAAACACAAATCCAAACATATAGGTGTGGAATGCCACTGTGCAGAGGTAAACTTGCAAAATTTATGAAATCTCGGGGTGACAAAACCAAGAGATGAGGGCCGAGTGTGAAGCAAAGCTTGACACAGATGGAAAAGAAGGTGCAGAAGGATAGCCCAAGGAATGCAAGGAACTGGGGTGCCCCTATCCCAGGTGTCAGTACAGAGGACGCATGGATGTGACATTGACATGTGCTCTACACGCCAGCTCAATAGAGACTGGTCCACGATCACCGGCAGCACCGGACAATTATGTCAAGGGTGGCTTGAGGAGCCGTGTCACGGGAACTGGTAATAGAAGGAAACTGGGGTGGGGAACTGTGGCATGTAATTGGAGTTTGGGAACGTTTCCAGGGAGAGCAGGGACTTAAGCTCAAGAGAAGAGTGTGACTGAAGGGAGGAATCTAACTGTAAAGGACGGATTAATTCACTGTTAAGAATATGGAAGACACGTGCCTAGGATGGGACAGCCAACGTGCAAATGTGCGGGAGGTGGCGGAAGATGATTCTCAAGACCGTGTGGGAAAACATTAGCTCGGTTAGGCTGTTTTCTTGTGCGAAGCCAGGAGATGTGCACAAAAAAAGACAAGCAAGCGAGGAGAAAAGATGCTGCTGGGTCTGCCTTCCCCTGTCTTTACTCCTCTGAGTTCCTCGGTTTTGCCTTCCACATTCTTGGGAATATTTTCGGAACAATTTATGCTTTTCTGTCCTGCTCCCTAACTGATCTGCTTAGGCTGAAGAACTCGAGACTGTAATATACAGGCTGGTTTCATGCCCCACCCACTTGTCTAACGCATGCTTGCTTCTTCTTTCTTCCTGCAGCATGAGCAACTTCACAGACCTCACCGTATGCCTTCTGCAGGACCCTGTGGGAAGTGTCTGCCAGGCTATGAAACACTTTGCATCTTCTGACCAAGGAGCCTTGTGCCCTTTCTCCTCTGCAGAGCTGTTTCCTGGGGCTAGTCAAGACACAGGCAGTGGACTGTTTCTGTCTATACACATCAGTCCCTGGCTTGCTGTCAGAGACCAAGCTTTAAATGGCTGAGGGGGCTTGATAAATGGTGTGAAAATTTTATGGTCCTTCCGTCAGGTGACATAATTTATTATCACATAATGCACAGTTAGAAGAACCAAAAGGAACCATCTTACAAGGGCAAACTGTAGAGGCAATGGCCCTCTGACACTCTGAGGCCACAGGCATTATATGGATCCAATAAGAAAGTTGCTTCTAGAAATGAGAAAACAACCTCTTGATCTTGCAGAATGTTTTTGGACACCTAAAGGCTCTTTTATTACTGCGGCTGATTAAAATGAAAAGTTTAAACGACTAAAGTGTTCTTTTTGATGAGTTTTTGCCATGAACTATGGACCTTGTAGTCCAGTGGGGCTTGAGCCCTTTGATCCTGGGCACTCACATAAATTCAGACCCATAAAACATCATTGGATTTCGTCTTACTGGTGTGGTTGATCTTGCCAGATTTGTAAGGCAATCTTGTTTTTCTCCCCTCCCCAGCTTTGAGCCCGTCTACCATTGTTTTACAGAGAAAGGAAAGCTATTTCTATTGGGTTTTGGCATTCCAACTATCACAGTGAGCCACTCCTCTGGAACGTTAGAATTTCCAACAATAACAACAGGAAAATCATGATACCATATTGTATTCATCAAGATTGGAACCAATGTTAACTTATGTGCTCAGAACAGAATGTCAAAAAGGAATCCTTGATCTCCATCCTAACAATGGCAGATTTTCACTGTGTAAGATAGTTAGAGGTGATATAGTTTGTTGTGAGCCCGGCTCTGACATGAGCCATCTGAACAACACAAGTTTGAGGTGGGAAGAGTGAAGTCAGATTTAGAAGTCCTAAGTATCTAGCAGGGCTAAATTTAAAAACTTGGACTTATGGGAGAAATAAGGGATTATTCAATCATACATTTGTTATAAAAAGATATTTAATAAATACAACTTAAATACTTGATTTATCTTCTTTCTTTCTCTTCTAATCATTCTCCAGTATTTGTATATGTGCCCACAGTCCCAAATTCCTTTAACTGGAAAATAAATTTTTGCTATAAGGAATTTATGGAGTATATTTGATCCACTACACAAGAAGGAGGAGGAGAAGAAGGATTGGGAGGAGGGGGAGGAAGAAGAGGAGGAGGAAGGAGAGGAGGAGAAGGAGGGGGCAGCAGCAAAAATGCCATCACAATTTATGAGCAAGCAGGACTACAAAGGACTTCAGAAAAGCCTGTAATACAAAGACCAATATAATCAATAGTTAGTCATAATTATGTTTTTAGAAATAAAACATGAATTTGGGTTATCAAAAAAACTCTCGATGTCTTTAGTCTATTCATTAGGCCGAGAATATTAATCTCAGCTGAGTAAGCAGTTTTCAATAATTTTGATTTAATAGATTTTTATGAAGGCTGGAAAACTGTCCTCACAAGAGTCGTGAAATGTTTTGACAGTTCTACAGAGTGCGTGCTTCAGTCTCCAGGTGATTCTTTGTGAGGGTCTCAGATGCACCTCTCAGGAAGCATTTCAGAGGATGGTCCATCCAGAAGAGAAGCCCCGCCCCCAACACACACACACACACACACACACACACACACACACACACACTCATGTCCTTGTCTTCTAATTTGAACATATTCGCTTGTGTCATGGAAACAGACTGCTTTATAACTCAAGACAGGTCAAATGTTCACAATTTCCTACCATTCAACCCTTAAATTTTTCTCTATCAGTTTTGACAACTGTATGTTTCCTGAGCACTTTGAATTCTGCTTATTATAGCTCCACAGCAGATAGGGCATTGAACTAAAACAAAAACAAAAACAAATGCATACATGGTTGTATGATGTAGACACTTACAGATATTTTAAGAAACTGCCCCTGTTGCTGGACACGGCTGTCTGGTGGTGTATGTACAATGAGTTTAGCTATGGGATGAATGCCCAGTTTTCACTTGATATGCTAGTAATGTTATAGGTACCCTTTTCCTCCCCAGTAATTCACTTGAGAAATATTTAGTATGTGCTGATAAGATCATGGGTACCATAGGCAGCACTGAGCTGTAAATATTTGAAGAAGTGGTTCTGAACCCTCCTAGTGCTATGAACCTTTAATACAGTTTCATGTTGTGGCGACCCCAAACCATAAAAATTGTTTTATTGCTCATTCATAACCGTAATTTTGCCACTGTTATGAATCATAACGTGAGTATCTGATATTTCAGGATATCTGATGCGGGGCTATAAAGGGGTCAGGACCCCAGGTTGAGAACCATTGGTTTGGCGCAGCCTCAGCAGATGACACTACTGGCCCAGATACAAAACAAGTGCTCCTGGCCAAAGAGTATAGCTCTTCCTTCACACCTACACCTTGAAACCACCAGTATCTCTGACCTGAATGACCATGGTCCTGCCCAGCCTCCCCTCCATTTCCTAAAATCCACCTCTATAAAAAGAACCAGGGCTTTGGAGATGCAGGTCTGGTTCTCTCTGTGTACAATACCAGCCGGTGAGCTCACTGTCCTGAGAGGACAGTGAAACTAGAGGGCTTGAAAACACACCTGCAAGGCCCCATGCCTTCCTATGGCCTTTTAACCCACAGGCCATGGTCAGCAGGCAGCATGGCAAACAGGCAGGCCGACTTGTGCCTTACTCCAGCCTTTCCTTAGGGTCATACTGTAGAGCATCACACTCAGGAGGTCCGACTTCACAGCACCTTCCCTCTCACACACGTGCAAACAGAGAACCTAGGACTCGGTAAAAATGACTTTCCCATTCTGAGACATAGCGTAAGAAGTCTGAAAAGTCCCACCTCGAGGCTTCCTTTTCAGCTGCCGTCCTGCTTGCCATTCACTATGCCCTGATGACCAGGCTCTCTGTGGTCCTTTTGAGTAGCCAAGCTCCTCACACCTTTAGGCTCTACTTAAAATGTTTCCTCCTAATAGTTTCTGTCCTTGCCCACCAAAGTTACAGCCTCTCAGAGCACACCTCCGAAACGCTCGGCATGCAGCATCCCATGAGACTCGTATTCTTATGCTCCCTTTCTCCCTCACTTTCTCTCTTCCCCTCCCCTCCCTTCTCCTCTCTTCATTTCAATGCATGGAAGTCTGTTCTGGTCCCTCTAGCTTCTTCACAGTGCCAACAGCCAGTAGGCATTTCATTAATATGTCCTGGATGGATGGATGGATGGATGGATGGATGGATGGATGGAGAGATCTCTAACTTAATTTCCTTTTCTATGTTTAAATGAAATAGATGACCAGTCTCCTCCTCTCTCTCTTCTTCTCCCTTCTTTCTCTTTCTTCCCCTCCTCTTCTTCTTCCTTTTTTTCATTTTTCAAGACAGGGTTTCTCTGTGTAGCCTTGGCTACCCTGGACTTGCTTTGTAGACCAAGCTGGCCTAGAACTCAGAGAAATCCGCCTGCCTTTGCCTCCTGGAGTGCTGGTATTACAGGCGTGCACCACATGCCTGGCTGATGACCAATCTCTTAACTCATTTTTAGGTGTTCTTTTGTCTTTGACATGTACAATGAATGTATGAATGAATAAACAGAAAGACAAACAGAAAAAAGAGAGAGAAGCAATAACATAGATTTTAGCCTTATCTCTGTATATAAGCATGAACACATTTTATGGGTGTGTTTCTATATGAAATAACTAAGTTGGACTATTTTTTTAAATTCCATTTCTTTCGAGCAAAAACTCTTAGTATAAAACAGGAGTGGCTTCAAGCAGCAGAAGAAAGCCTACTTGGTTCTAAGAGAAAAATGGGTCAACCTGACCTCTAGTGGTGAGTCTAGAAATTGCTTCTAAAATAAAACGAGATTCCCTATCAGGCAGAAAACTGTAATTCTCAGTTAAGACTGTTTATTATTTACATTTGTACCAGATAAGGAAAATTAAGACAAAATTAATGGAACTATACCAACAGATACACCAGCTACCACAAACATAATGAGACATTCTCACCCATTTATGGCAATCAGAGAAATATCCATCAAATGAAATTTTAGAAAAAAAATGTTTTCCCTAACAATGATTCTGCATGAAGAGTCAGTGATAACTTAGTACAAAGCTCCATGCCACTGGGAACTAATGAACACACTCTTTGCTCTACCAGGAGTTGTCAGTGGTCACGACTTAACAACATCTGAATTTTGAGGGGCAAATGCTCAGTGAGAGGTACCCTGGCTGCTGGGTGTTCCGGGGGACTGCCTACTCCACGGCCTCCTTCAGAATTCAACTCCAAGTCTGCCCACAGGCGTCTAAGGGGCCTATGGGGCTCAGTCTCAACATCTGCAAAGCAGCACATGCACAGGATTTAATTCTGTTGAACTCATGATAGTTTATATTATGCACAACAAAAAGATGGACGAAAACTATCCCTTAAGGCATTCTTCCTTCCTTCATTGGCATCTTAGTTACACTGGTAGGAACACTTAGGGGAATACCAGGAAAGCTTTACAAAACTCCCTATTTCACATTTGCGGCAGTTTTGTTTAATGTCCAAATTGATCCCTTGTCCTCACAGGAAATTATGAATCCCATGTGCTGTGTTGAAGACAAATACACAAATGAATAGGTCTCAGATTAACCTTCTTGAGAGTTTAGCTGTATCAGCTCATGTGTAGAGGGCACTCAGTTTGCTCCAACAGCAAAGTGTGAACCACTAGAAAGGGACCAATGGAAAAATAAGAATGCCCACAAGTTTCTGTTAGTGAAGGCTGCCATATCATCTGGTTGTCTTGGGGACAAGGTATAACCTGAGTTAATTTTCCACTTGGCAGCTATCCCTGGACCATTTTGCAGTAGGAGTTACCATAACCATAAATATGACTGTGTTGTGCAATGAATGGAGCCTGCCAGAGGCCACTTCTCAGTGATGCTTCTCTTTACTTAGGCGCATGTGATGAATGGAGTAAACCAAAATGCTTCCCGTAAAGGGAAGGTCAAGTGCTGGCCGGTCCATTTCCTTGTATCCCACAACCCAAAGACTATCAGTTAAGAACAGACAAAAACAGCCTGTCATTTCTAGGACAGTTCCAAACTGTTTAAAGTGCTGGCCCTAAATATGACTGTTAAATTATCAGGCTCCCCACAGGCAGACAAAGGAAATGCTTTTTATTTCCCCTCTTTCACCTTTAAAAATGGGAAAAAATAGAGATTCAAGTACGTCCTTTCACCCCACATTCACACTTCCCTCCTGACACTAACGGGGAAACGGGGCCTTCCATGGAACTTCCAGTGGTTGTTTCAGGAGCTGCTTCCTTCTTCTAAGTTACATACCTGACCTGATAAAGCTCCAGGAAACGAGGCTCCACTTAATGGTAAAACTGGAACCCCATCAATAGCCCCTCACAGCCCACTGAAAAGTGGTTCACTGGTTAACAAGGATGACATCTAGAAAGAGCTAAAGGCTTTTGTTTGGTTTAAAAAGAAAGAGCAAGTGGGGATTTAGAGGCTCCAAATCAATCCCACATTGAAATGATATATATATATTTAATTGTAAAGTTGGCCTAGTGTAAGCATGAAAGACTCTACTACTAGGGACCACGTGGCCTGCTTCTTCATTTTGGAAGTTGGGAAGATGAGCCTGAAATGTTGCTTCAAGTTCATGGTATTCACAGTGACCAATGGACCAGAATCCAGATGTAACTCTAATTAATCTGCACTGCTTAGTGGAAAGAGGAAGGTTTTCAAGTCAGACCTACCTAGCTGGGTTAAAATCAGGTTCTCCATTTACTAGTTTAGAACTTCCAATAAGTGACAATCTTTCAAGGCTTTCTGCTAGGCACACAATAGGGATTTGATTGCAGCAACCCTTTAATACAGTTCCTTGTGTTGTGGTGACCCACAACCATAAAATTATCTTGTTGCTACTTCATAACTGTAACTTTCTCCTGTTAGGAGTCATAATGTAAATATATGATATGTAGGATATCTGATATGCGATCCCCAAAAGGGTTGTGACTTGGATGTTGAGAACCATTGACCTAAAACCCCCAGAGGAGGAGGGAGAGGAACAGAACCGAATGGCCTGCAGGCCTGTCTGTCTTGATTGTTAATTGATACGGGAAGGCACGACCCACTGTAGGTGGGACCATCCTCTAGGCAGGTAGTTCCGGGCCATAAGGAAACTAGTAACTAAGCGTGAGCTTAAGAGAGAGAAGGTTCCTCCATGGCTTCTCTTTCAAGTTCCTGCTTGAGTTTCTGCCGGACTTTCCTTGATGGTGGATTCTGACCTGACAATGAGAGAGGAGGAGGAAGAGGAGGAGGAGGAGGAGGAGGAGAAAGAGGAGAAGGAGAAGGAGAAAAAGAAAGAAGAAAAAATAAGAAAATGTTTCCTTCCCTAAGTTGTTTTTGGAAAGAGTAGTTTTTCACAGCAACAGAGATGGTTGGGTAAGCACAGAAAGAAAAACAAAAATTCCTTGCTGACTCTGAGATGCCTTCAGTAAGCTGATGGGTGCCTTATAACACCAATGTGTAATAAGCCCTCTTTAAAAAAGTGAGTGTAATTCAAAAGGAAATTAGGCATGGAAATAATAAATTATATGACACAACATGTGGTTTTTAAGAAGAGTTTCTCCAGAAAAAAAGAAAAGAAAAGAAAAAGAACTATTCAAATTTCTACAGGTCTCTTCTAACAAGGGAAACCTGCACGAAATGAACAAGTGGATATTTCTCAAACTTAACTAACTATAAACCACAAACCTATCATCAGGGAGCATTTCAAAGAGCTGCTGTTCTGTAGAACAGGCTTCGGGGAAACCTGGTTTGGAGCACAGCTTTTCAAAGTGAATGTTGGAGTAATGAAAAATTTGACAACAGTTAGGAGGTTTCTGAATGTGCAATGATCAAAAATTAATCACAACCAACTGCATAATGAATCTGAGGTCACTCTGTCAGCACTCACTCTGGTTGGGTAACACAACTTCACAACTAATGTACAAATGATTGCTTCCCACTGCATATGTCATCATGCCACGTAACACCAATGGATGCTACCTGAAGAGCTTACCTTAGAAAAGACAGTGGTATGTTAAGAATTACAGTGTTTTTACTTTATTGGTAGCTTTCCACTCTTATAGAAGTACATGATTTGGTATAGAAAACAAACATTTTAATATTTTCCTCTCATCTTTCCTTAGCACTTCGTATTTAAAATTAATTATCTTTAGATTGGATAGTGTTAGAACATTTAGTTTTAATGGTTTCAACTGAGTTCTTGAATTGAACCCAGTTTCATTTTAAAAAAAAAATCACTAAATGAATTTTGACTTGGAATTAGAACAGAATTTGCAATGACTTCTAAAATGGCCAAAACACTTTTCCTATTTTGTGTTTATGCAAAGTGGTGATCTCAGGATTGTTAATTATAAAATCTAAATATCAATAAAAAATGTTGAAGTTGTTCTACGTAAATCAGGACCAGCTTATTCAGCAAAAATTTAATTCTTTATGTAATAATAAACATATCTACCTCATTAGTATCCAAATGGACTTTTGTCCATGATAACTGATAAGATTACATGCATACTTAAGGTTATTTTTCAATAAATTTCTTTATGACTTATCATGAGTAAACATTTGCTTTGCATAAGTACTTTACATACCCATATGCCCAGGTGTTCTCAGTAGCTTTTATTGCCAACTTGATGCAAGTTAAAGTCGCCTTGGTAGAGGGAACCTCAACTGAAGAATTAGGTTGGCCTGTGGGCATGTCTTAAGGAACACTGCCTTGCTTGCTAATGTGGGAAGGCCTAGCCCACCATGGGCAGCACCACCCCTAGGCAGGTGAGTCTCAGCTTTAAAAGAAAGCTAGGTGAGCATGACTAGGCAGGGAGCAAGCTGGTAAGCAGCATTCCTCCATTGTTTCAGTTCCTACCTGGGCTTTTGTCTTCACTTCCTTCAGTTGTGGAATGCAACTTGAAAGTAAAAGCCAGATAAACTTGTCCTGGCCCTCAGCCCCACACCCAACCCCCACCAAGTTGATTGTGTTCACGGAGTTTATCATAGCAACAGAGAAGTAACTTAGCACAAGAGGATTGAATGAAAATAAGTGTGGCCATGTGTAGAAAAACTGAAGAAACTGGTTTAGACCAACTTGATATTGAGCACCGGGCAGAATGGCCCGAAAGCATGGGAAAGTTAGATTCAAAAAGTAAGTCAAGCGTTTCCCCCCAAATACTCAACAACAACAACAAAACTCAAAAGCACTCTAAACTCAAGTTGTCTAATTATGAAGAGACTTAATCCAGGGAAGCTAGAATAAGAAGCAGCTGCTAAGCATGTGCTTTGGAGACAATGCTGTCAGGGTGTGTCCTACTCACCATCCCCCAGACAGAGTGGTGGCATTAGCTTTACCACCAACACGATCAATAACGTACAACTCCTAAGACATTGAAAACCAAATCTCAGGAAAGTTACCTATTCTGTATGATCATTTTACAAGAAACTGGAGTCCTGGTGCAGAAACCAAATTCTCTCACGCTACCATCTAACACCAACTAATGTCTCTCCCAGTCCTCAAGTGGCAGTAAGACGGAGCTCTATGAAAGAATTGTGATGTTGATTTTCAAGTCCTAGCTCCTAAGCAACCTCAAAGGAATAACTATTGTATTATGAGAGAATGAATTTTATCAAGTGCCTGAAGAGGTCTGAACTGTTTCTACCCAGAGATTATGAACTTTCTAAGCAATGCTTCCTATGAACTGTACACAAAAGTTTCTCAGGCAAGAAGCTAAACAAAACAAAACAAAACAAAACAAAACACACACACAAAAAGGGAAGGTTCTGTCAGCCATCTGGCCAGAGCATTCTAGATAGACATTTTCCATTGCTGGTGGAGGAAGTGAACAAAACAGCAAAGAAAGGCAGGCTGAGGAAGCCCTGACTTCTCCAGGCCTCATTAATGAAGAAGAAAGTATAACTGAAGCCTGCCAGGGGCATTACACATAAAGACAGGAGCACCAAAGTATAAGTCCTCCAGCTACTACCTTCCGCCAGTCTGGTGGGATTTGCTTTCACTGAAGAATGCCATAGGTAGGGGTGATATTCGGAGAGAATCCACAAATACAGCCAGGCTGGATCTGGTCTGTGCATTTAATGAATGGCATCTACCTTGACTGGTCACTGCTGCTGCCCAGCTAGCTGTCTTATTTTGTTCGCACTGTCAGCCACAAACAGGGGCCAGTCAAAGCATACAGGTAGGAGTCGAGTAGGCGAGCCACCCAGGGTGGACAGTGGTGAACTGAGAAGTACAGGTGAAGTGGACACCAGCTACCATGTTGAAAAGTTTGAAGTTACATGGAATGACATTACTGCCGGATCTTTCAGTTTGTTTAAACGAAATGCCAGCAAGCCATTTCTTACATACACATCTCTACATTTTAAATGTGTATTCCTATTTCAATCTTTAAAGTGCTATATTTGAACCAAAATTCTTCTCGAAGGCAGACCACTGACTGATGACTGTCTGCCTGTGACTGCAGACATGCTTCAAGAAATATTCAACTGTGGAAACTGGGCCTACTGTCTATAATGTATTTGGGGCATAAAGAATTTACCTTTACCAACAGCATCAAAAGAACAGATAATGATTTAAGAAATTAATTCTCCAAAACATCAAAAGTGTAATTATGAAAATTTGTTAATAGTCTATAATGCTAATCCTATCATAATCTAACTCACATCTTAAACAGGAATCAGCCCCACACTTTGCTCTTTTCCCTGCCCTTTACACATCATTTTCCCATCTCTGGATGTTAGCTTACTTGTGCAATGTTCCTTCAAAGCCCATAGGTTAAAGTTTGGTCCTCAGCCTATAAGACGGTAAGAAGCTGACAGGACCTTCAGGAAGGGCAACCTGGCAGAAGGAAGTGAGGACACTCCGGGGTATGGGAACAGGGGTATCCTGGGCCTTTCCTGTCTCTCTCTGCTTCACACACTCAATGAAGTCAACAGGCCTGTTCTGCCATACACTCCTACCACAAGTCAGAAGGAACAGGGACAAATGACCCCGGACTGAAACCATGAGGCAACAAGAAACTTTTTCTGTTTTGGGTATGTGGTATTGGGTATTTGCTACCGCGCTGACATGCTGACTGACAAGCCAAGCTTCTCCAGAGATGGAGATGAGAGGATTTTTGTAGGGTATTATATGTGTACTATGCTTAGCTCAGTGCCTGGTGGAATAACATCTCAAAAGCCAAGTGTTCTGTGAATATTATTGTGTGGATATGTTGAGTTGACCAGCTCCTCATAGGGCTGATTTACAAAGTGGAAAACTAATCATCCTGACAATTTCACTGTTAATAAGCCTGTCTATGGAATCACTTCTGTATCTACCCTTTTCTTAATGATTCTTTAAATATTTGACATCTACTTCAAATCCTCTTGGATAGCTCAGAACCCTTTCCATCCCACCACAAAGAAAAAGGAAGTGAGGTCATTTTACACCAAATTAGGACCTCCATCTGTCCTTTTCCCTTAGGAGTGAGCTGTACTTTTCCACCTTGTTTTTTGTTTTGTTTTGTTGTTGTTAAATTACCTCATTTTCTCTTCAAACCAAGTGTATCTGTATGAATGGGTCTAACATGTTTCCATGCACTAGCTTCTTCTCTGTTTGGCTGTTTGCAATGGTTTCATGTATAACCCAATACAGTGTCTCAGCTCTTTTTTTTTTTTAAATGACTTGCTTGTTTCACATTTACTTACTTTTTTTTTTTTTTTTTTTTTTTACTATTTTGTGTGCTACTAGGTGGATGAGCGTGCGAGCATGCACACACATGTACTCATGTTAAAGCATGCCTGCAAAAATCAGAGGACAACACATGGGAACCACTTTTCTCTTTCTACCATGTGGGTCCTGGGGTTGAACCAGGCTCCTCGGTGTTACTTGGTGCTGAGCTACCTTGCCATCCCTTCCACTGCATTTGAAAGCATACCATAGAAAATCAAAAAGAGGAATTTATGTACGCCTAACAAGCTAGCTAGTAAACAAAATATACGACGAATGCAGATAATGTCCTAACAGGGAAACAAGCCGATTTTAAAATGAGCAAGGAAAGAAATGGTTATTCCTGAGAGTCCATATAAAGTGGCCAGCAGGTATGTGGAAATATGTCCACCATCACTAGTTATCAGAGAAATGCAAATTCAAACCTCAATAGCACATCACTTCTCGCTTGTCATAACAGCTATTACCAAGATGAAGGAAAAATTGGGAAGACAACAAGTGCTGGCAAGGACATGGGGAATTAATGGCAATATAAACTAGCAGGGTTATTCAAAACCAACCTGCCACAGGAGTGGGCAGCTCCACTACTTTCTCTGTGCCAAATGAAAGAAAGCATAGCTGTGGTACTTTGTTCACTATAACATTATTCACAAAAGCCAGATACAGAACCAATCTGGGTGTCTGTAAAAGAAAGCAAGGATAGAGGAAATGTGGATCACGCGTATACATAATGGAGTATTATTCAGCTTTTAAAAAAAGGAGGAAATCCGTAATTTGCAGTAATATCGAAGAACCTGAATGGTGTCAAGAAAAATACTGTGTGATCTCTCTTAGATGTCAGATTTAAGAAAGCTGAATTCACCTAGACAGGGAGTCTAATGATGGTTTCTAGGGGCTGAGGGTGACAGGTAAGGAAATAATGAAGGAAAGATTGATCACAGGATATAAAGGTTCAGTTATATCACATGTATGTATATATGTGTACGTACATGTGATATATATGTATATACATACATATACATACATGTGACAAGTGAGTTGTATACACTCATGTATGTGTATACATATATATACATACATGTGATATATATGTATATACATATGTGTATGTGTGTATATATATACACACATACACATATGTATACACACATACATGTGACAAGTGAGTTGAAATGGTTAGTTTTGGTAGAGAGTTTACTTATTAAACATGGGTATATATGAAGTAATACATTTGTAAATGAATCCCAATCAGTCATGCTACAAAGTATGATGCTTCAAAACATGCTGCACATCATAAATTTAATTCAACTCCTATCTGACAACAAAAAAATTGGACAGGAAGAATATTCGATCCACAAGTTCATTAAAGTAGCACATTTATAAATGAATTCAATTTAGTCACTCCAGGGTGCATACTCTTTCCTAACATGCTGAGCACTATAAATTACACTTTCTACTTGTCAATAAAATTTAAAAGGAAGGATACTTTAGCCACAAACTGATAAACGTGGCAAATAATAAGTTTGCATTAAAGGAGCAAAGAGTTTTATTTAAAGTTTGCCACTGTTACTTCCTGAATAATGCTCAGGGCTACCGCCCATTAATCTAGTAGACTCAAGGTCTGATTCACTGTGCAGCGGCTTGAAATTAAGATTCTGAACTTCCTGTCATATGCCCTGTAAGCAAACACAAAACCTAGAGACTAACAATTAGATGGCAAACAGAGGAGGACCCGTTGGCACCTTTCAGCACACCCTGAGGACACAGAATGACTCAGCAGGCTCTTCAGCTGCGTGATCTCAGAACCCAGGGAGGGGCTAAGACGCATGCCGCAGAGGAAAAAGTGAAAGCTGAAATGATTTACAGGGTGTATAGCAACATGGAGTTTTAAAATCCTTCCCACAAACAGTAAAAGTCTCAAGACTGTCTTCTTTCCTGATTTAAAAAAAAAAAAAAAAAAAATCACCCTTCCAGCCAAAGCCAAAGGCATTTACGGTAATTTTTTTTTTCAAACTTAGAACCCAGAGTTTATTAAGTACCGCGTCCATGGCTTTCATCCTGGAATAAAGTTGGTGCCCATTGGCAGCTGTGAGCTGCAGATGAAATCTAGTTACAGACTCCCTACTAAGAAGAATATTTATTTCACTTGGTGCCCACTGGCATCTGGCAGCTGTGGATGCTATCTAGTTAAGTAGTCCCTGCACGAGAAAGGAATATTTACTTCAGCACGTGAAAAAGATAACCACCAGAAAGCCAGTTCAGTAGAATCAAAGAGATATACCTGCAGGTTTTCAATTTCTTCTTTGTGTTCCCTCTTCAGATGTAGGATAGCAGCCTGGTATTCTGGAAGACCACAAGAGAAGCCAATTACAAAGGAGCACGGAATGAGGCAGAGAATTCAAGGGCACATCACCTGAATCCCAGCCAGGAGCCACCCTCCAAACAACCAAAGACGTCATGTGTGGACAGAACGGAGAGCTGTTAGATATGGCCAGGATTGGGGCAAAGGGGGGATTCCTTCCCTTCCACACTGCCTGGATTACAAAAGGTGCCAAATTAAGCAGCCAGGGCAGGGTTAAAAAGAGAAGAGGCGTGTTGAGTGAGTGGTAGATAAGAGAGTAGGTCAGGTGTTTGTCTGCAAGGAGCTGAAAGTTCACGCCCCACAGAGAACAAACACTGATGTGTTAAGAGAGGTTATAAAAGACACTTTCTATCTGAGATCACAGAACTCTATTTTTAACTGTCTAAAAAAGAAAACACACACACACACAGACATGAATGCTGGGGTTTCTAATCTCTGCAACAACCAAGACAGCCAAGTCTGTCACTTGAAGGAGGGATCCTTGAGAGAATTGAGGCTGAAAACAGGACCAACAAATTTCTATTTCACTTTTTATCTGAATAGAATGACATTATTATGACCCCAGTGCACACAGGAGCTGCAGCCAGCTACCAGAACTACCATCCCACTGCCTGAGAAATGAAGCATCGCAGACAACTCGACTTTCAGGCGAACAGAACCACAATGGCATTCGTGCTGCAGAGAACTCCGAAGGCAAGATGCTGTGACCAAGGGCATTTGTGGGATGAACCCGTTTTTTTTTTCACAAATGTGTTCGGGGTCACAGGTCTGTACTGCAAGAAACACTATTTGTTCCTCTAGTTTGGTATCCTGAGTTAGGGGGACAGGCTGGGGTTCTAATTCAAAGGTGGATGACTTTATTTTTCTGTGGGAAGGTCCCACTAGCAGAGCGGCTCAGCTGTTGAGGGCTATGGCTAGGCACACTGCAGCCCTGTGGGGACTGTGCTCCAGGGGGGTGCTCAGGGCTCTCTGGGTAGAATACGCCACGAGTCACATCACTCACTGCTATCCCCCACAGGGATTGCTGTAATCTGGACCACCACCACTTTCCTAGTGCCCTACATCCTCCACGTTCCCCTATTACCAACATCAGAACTGACTCTCCTTATCACATTCTATACAATCTATTAAAGGCGTGAACCCGACCTAGCTCACTCCTGGTGTTCCATGGGGCTTGGATTGAAGACTCCTGACTGTAGGGGCCGGGGAGGTGGTTCAAATAGGGTTCTGCATGGTGCTCTCCGCATAAGCACGAACACTCGAGTTCAGACACACAGCACCCAAATAAAAGCCCAGCAGGCCACGTGCGTTTGTAACAGAAGAACTGGGCCAGAGGACTAGAGGCAGGTAGAGTTCAAGGGCTCACAGACCAGACAGTCTAGTGAAAATAGAAAGGTCTAGGTTCTGTGAGAGGCCCTGTCCCAAAAAATGTGGTTGAGAGCAATTGAAAGAATCATGAGACATCAAACTCTATGCTCCTGCCCTTGCCACACAGGTATGGGAAGGAACACTTACATACTTTCGTACACAGGCACAGGCACACACACACACCAAGAACTACAGCCCAAAGGCTTTTCGTGATCTCTGTTTCTTCTCATCTCTTGTTACTCCTTCTACTAGTCTGTTCCATTCCAGGCACACCGGCTTGCCAACTCTTTAACTGTTCTAATAGGCTTTGAGGTAGAGTTCCAACCTATGTGACAATAAACGCATGAACCCCAGTCAACCCAACTTTCTATGACACAGTCAAAGGAAACCAGTTAATTCAGCCTCCTTGAAAAATTAATGCCTCTTGGGAGAGCATCTGCCTTCCTCTGAACAGAAATCGCGCAGACTAGCTTGTGAAATTATTCATTTTATATGAAATGTGTCTGGAAGGGTGTGCCATGTAGAATGATGACTAAGTTACTTAACAGATTGATAGAAAAGCTCCCTGCAAAACCCACACCCAGCTAAGCACGCTCCGTCTCCTCCTTCAGCAAATGTTTCTGCTAAGCATTCCACCATTACAGGTGAGAGGAGAACTCACACGTATGCCTTTTTAATGGGATGTTCATTTCAAGACTTCCGAGGTAACAGGACAGGATATAAAGGTCCCTCATAGGACTGGCAAGAAGATTCAATGGATCTGAATCTTCAGTGGATTCTGCTGGTCACCAGGCCTGACAAGCTGAGCTTGATCCCCAGAACCTTCATGGTGAAAGGAAAGAACTGACTCCTGCAAGTTGTCTCTGATCTCCATACATGCATTAATGCATGTACACAAATACATGCGCATGCGCGCGCGCGCACACACACACACACACACACACACACACACACACACACTCACACTCACACTACATTAAACCCAATTTTTTAAAATGCTTAAGGAAAGGTTCCCAAATCCTGAATCAAAGCTAGGTTGGTGGTTTCTACATGTGCCTTATGGGAGGTGACGCTCTGACCCACAAATTTTAGATCTTCGAACACCTTAGCGTAGCTTGGGGCATATTTTCAGGGAGGATGCAGAGGCAGAGATATCGGGCACAAGGCCAAGGATGCTGGTATTAGTTAAGAAGGGAACTTAGCCCTGGTATGGCTGAGATTTTGTTCATGTCAGACAGAGGAACAGAGCTTTTGAATCTAAGGACTTGAAAGTGGCAAATTTTTCTGCAGTCACCAGATCCTCGATGAAAGTTAAAAAATTAACGAAAATATTTTCCACCAAAAAGGCAGGTTTTTTTTTAGAACATCTTAGATGAAAGGCAGAAAATCTCTTTAGTGGTAGAATTTTACATTCTGGGAAAAAGTTATACAAGAACTCCCTTCCACACAGTTCTTTCTAATCAAGCCCCTAATCTAACTCCATGGCTTGCCTTGGTGACCTCCCCATCTGTCCACAGTAATGAAACATCTTTTCTGCCAAGTGTCTGGACTGTGTCTCCAACTTGCCCAGGGCAGAATCAAAGACAATTTTACTAATACTGAAAGTACAGGTCCACCATGGCTGTCATCTACAGATGACTGTGTTTACAGTCCTGGCCTCGTTTATAGTGCTGGCCTCGGGAACACAGCTAAAAGCAGTCACTGCAGACTTCCAAGGAGATCTTGCCATATCTAAGGCCACGTGGCAGAGGAGGAAACGGAACAACTCTCCCAAAGCCACAAGCAGTAGGTGTCGGTGACAACAGTCAGATGCCACAGAACATGTCCCATTTACGCTGGTCACCGTGTGCCTGATATGATTCCCCAGGTTGTGTAAACATGAAATACACACAAAAACTCAGAACCCCTAGAAACTTTGAGATTGCTAGCCTTGTCCAAACACTAGAATATCTCAAAAAATAAAAATAAAAAAACCACACAGAACCTAGAATTCTCTCACCCTACCATCCTCCCTCCCATCCAGCCCCCCCAACACACACATTAAGAAATTATAAATTTTCTGATTACCTAACTATTGAGCTTCACAGCTGTATTTCTTTCTGAGGATTCTAGCTTGTCCCACTTATCCTCCTTTTGGACTTTTCCACCTGCCTCCCATCTTTACATTTTAAAATTCATCCTGCAGTCTTCAAAGGCAAGGACCCTTCCTCTGAGTTTACTTGAGGAATACTCAGCCATGCTTCAGAAGCTAATCGTGTACCACCTGCGCTATTTAGACATGCACAGCCTTACTCCGATGAGGCATCCACTTACTGACTCGGAAACTCGGAGGATGCTACAGAAACCAGCTAAGTGTCACAATGTGAGGGAAACACTGAGTGCCACTGCTTTAAGGTAAGGTTCATTTAATTTTAAGAAAAAGAGGTAGAAAGATCTTCATCAACCCTACATCTGACGGGGGGCTAATTTCCAAAATATATAAAGAAATTAAACACTAACAAACCAAACAATCCAATTAAAAAATGGGGTACAGAGCTACACAGAGAATTCTCAACAGAGAATATCGAATGGTGGAGAAACACTTAAAGAAATGCTCAACATCCTTAGTCATCAGGAAAATGCAAATCAAAATGACCCTGAGATTTCACCTTACACCCATCAGAATGGCTAAGATCAAAAACTCAGGAGACAATACATGCTGGAGAGGATGTGGAGAAAAGGGAATCTTCTCCCATTACTGGTGGGGTGCAAACTTGTACAACCCCTTTGGAAATCAATCTGGTGCTTTCTCAGAAAATTGGGAACAGTGCTACCTCAAGACCCAGCTATATCACACCTGGGCATATACAAAAGATGTTCTATCATACAACAAAAACATTTGCTCAACTATATTCATAGAAGCTTTATTTGTAATAGCCAGAACCTGGAAACAACCTAGATGTACCTCATCTGAAGAATGGATAAAGAAATTTCGCACATTTACTCAGCTATTAAAAATTAGGAAATCATGAAATTTGCAGGCAAATGGATAGAACTAGAAAAGATCATCCTGAGTGAGGTATTCCAGAACCAGAAAGACAGACATTGTATATACTTACTTATAAGCAGATATTAGCCATATAATACAGGATAATCATACTAAAATCTCTAGACCTAAAGAAGCTAAATAACAGGAGGGCCCTATGGAGGATGTTTAATTCTCATTCAGAATGGCAAACAGAATAGACACCGGAAGCAATTGAACAGAGGGAACAGTATAGGAGCCTACTATAGATGTCCTCTGAAAGACTCCAAACATCAGGGATCAAAGCAGATGCTAAGACTCACAGACAAACTTTAGGCAGAGCACAGGGAGTCTTATGGAAGAGTAGGGAGATAGAAGGACCTGGAGGGGACAGGAGCTCCACAAGGAGACCAACAAAGCCAACAAAGCTGGGGTCAGGAGCTCCTGCAGAGACTGATGCACCAACCAGGGACCATGCATGGAAAGGACCTAGATCCTCGGTTTAGATGTAGCCCATGGCAGCTCAGTCTCCATGTGTGGCCCCTAGTAAGGGCAGCAGGGGCTGTCTCTGACATGGACTCTGCTTGCCTGCTCTTTGATCACCTTCTCCTGGAGGGGCAGCCTTGCCAGGGCACAGCCGGAGAGGGTGCAGGCAATCCTGATGAGACTTGATAGGCTGGTGTCAGATGGTAAAAGAGGAGGGCCTCCCCTTTTCTTCGGACTTGGGGGGGAGGAGGGATGGGGGAAGAGAAAGGGAGGGTAGGGCTGGGAGGAAACAAGGGAGGGGGCTACAACTGCGATATAAAGTAATATGTAAAAAATAGCAAATACTACAAATGTGTGTCAAAGACAAAGAGGTGAGAACATAAGGGCGGGAGGATATAATCCCTCACAGAAGAAAACAAATTCAAATTTACCCAACCATAAATTGATGCAGAAATACTCTACAATGGTTTTTAAAGCAGATAAAAATATTCAGTCCCATAAAGCAAACATGAGCCATTTACTCCAAAGCTCAAGAATAAAATCAAATTTGAGCTATACTTAGCATACTCAGCCAGGCAAAGAAGGCAGCCAGATCTAAGTCTGCCATGCCTCCATACACAATGTAGCCAGCCCAACCACTGCACGAGAAAGAAACAGATACCTTTGTACCTCCCAGAAACAGTGGGAAAGGTCAAGGAAGCCAGCATGGGGTACTGGGGGGTGTAGCATGGGGGTGTGCTAGGAGGGTATCGAAGGAATGATACAGATTCTGCTTGATTGATGGGTGGATTTTTTTTTTCCTTTTATAGAGAGTTCCAGGCTGACCTGGAACTTGCTTTGTAGACTAGCCTAGACTTGAACTCACAGAGATTATCTGCCTCTATCTCTTTAATATAAAGATTAAAAGCATACACTGCAATGCCCTGAAAGATACTTGTTTTAAGTGTGAGTGTGTGTGAGGTGTGTGTGTGTGTGTGTGTGTGTGTGATATTAAGCTCTGTGCCTATGGATGCTAGAAGAGGATGCCCAATGCCCTAGAGCTGATGTTACAAGAGGTTATAAGCAGCCCAAATGGGGGTGCTGAGCTTCAGTCCTCTGTGAGAGCTCTAGGGACTCTTACACTCTGAACTGCTGAGCCATCTCTTCAGCCCTATGCTTGATTCTTTCAACGTTTTGCTGCTAACATCTTCTAAGCTTCCTTCTTTTCCCAGCTCCCCATATATCAGCCAAGGAGCAAAAAAGCCTTTAACCCTGGCAAGAGAGCCAGGCCACACAAATTATTGCCCATGAGTGGGAACCATCACTCCATTCATGCTTATTAAAACCCCATTCATGCTTATGAAAATCCCAAGCCAATGGCCTTTTCTTGTTCTCCCTCAAGTCATTTTCAGACCAGCCTTGGAGGCTTGACTTTTTTGTCTTGGAAATCTTAGGATATAGGAAAAAAGCCTTTCCACATGTTCTTGTGTGTATACAGTGTGTACAAGGTCTCAGCATCTGAATCAGAGTAGGGGTGGAAGGTCCATATTGTTCCCTCAAAAAGGATGAGACTGTATAGAGATTGAGTGAATAATGGATCAAGAAACAACAATCCCTACATCCAAACAATATAGCACTGGACAGCAGATGGGAGAGATACCATAATTCAGGAATTATAATTCTCAATACCTAACCTTGTACAAGAATGTTTGTGATGTCTTTTAGGCAGAAACATAAGAATTAGCAGCATTAAAAGGTGAGGAGAAACCTCAGTTCTCTAAGCTAACTAAATGTCCTGTGGTTATGATCTGAAGGCTTAGGGAACCCCATTCATATATTAAAATACTACTTCCCCCAGAGCGATGCTATTAGGAGGTGGGGTCTTTGAATGGAAATTGGGTCATGAGGACAAAGTTATCATGAACCAAAGAATGGAATTAGCATCCTTATAAAAGAATCTCCTTTTCGCCATGAGTAAACATAAGTACCCATCTACAAGAATATAGCCATTTGTGGACCAAGAAATAGACCCTCCCCCAACATGGAATCTGCTTCCACCTTGAACTTGGAGTTTTGGGTCATCAAAACTATGAGAAATACTTTTATTTTGTTTATAAGCTCCACAGCCTATGGAATTTTTGTTACAGTAGCTTGAACATAGTATACCAGATAGCTTTTTTTTTTTTTTTTTCATTGAGACAGAAACTGAACTAAGCATTGAGCATTTATAAAAATGAGCAGAGAACATTCCCAAACTCGAAGGGTCTTGCAAGGCTTATATTTTTGATATGTATACTCTGGCATGGCATAATTAAGTCTTAGTTGTCTCAAAAGGCCTTATTTGAGCTTAACTGAATGTTTTATTGCTGACATCGATTGGAACATTGCTAGAAAAAAATATTTATCTCCTTCTATCCCCTTTCCTTTGGGATATAGAAAATCCCCTTGCTTTCGATTTGATCACGTGGCTAGCTTTCACTGGTAGAATACAGGTGGGTATGATGAACAAGGACTTACATTTGATAACAGCTCTGCTTGCTTCTCACAGTGCTAGGCCTGCTTTTTAGGTAAGAACGCATCCTGAGTGCCCGCTACTTTTTCAGCCTGGCTCCCAGAGATGCCTAGACCCAATCCCTAGGCACAGCACATGGGAAGACAGCTCAGAAGAGCCTAGTCTAGTTTACCTGAACAATTTGTCTTTACATACATGCAAAGAAATGCTTGTTACTGGGTGCTGTTGGATGATACATTCATTTGTCACAAAGCGTCATTGCTGCTGGCAATGGTTAATGAGTACATCTGGCAAGCTTCGCGTCAAGTTTACTAGTTAGAGACATGAGATGGATTTTCCCCAGACAATATACACAGGCATGCAAAGAGGTTAATGGGCCTAAATGAACATGTATATACTGCTTCATACTACAAATCTGAGCAAGGAACAGTTCTAGGATAATGATGTAAACAGGTTCGAAGGTTAGAGGTCATAACTATGACTCTCAACATTACCTGAATTCATTCCCTAGGTTAAGTATTGCTGGAACCCCATTGCTGGATGGCCTACCTCAGAGAAAATCCTATTCCATCAGAGAATCAGAGAAAAAGCCATTCCATCAAATCCTAGCTGCCTTAGACAATTTGAGTTTTCACTTCGTTCTCTTACTCCTATTTCCTGTTCTGTCAGGATGAAGATGTCAAGCAGTTTAGAATTCCAGGAACACAGGAGTCGTAAAGCTTACCTTTTCCCTCTGCATCAATACACACAGTGAGAGTAAAATTTAAGAACAACTGAAAGTACGTGATTCTGTCACTAGATGGCAGTCACAACACTGCACATTGGAACTACCTACCAAGCAGCACAACAACTCCTGAAGTTTGGCGGTGGAAGGATGAGGGGTAGGGGTGGGAGTGAGGGGCAGAACTGAATCAGAGCAGAGAAACAACCCTTCTCACTCAAAAGGAGTTAGAATGGATGTGGTGAGTACTGAGAAGAAGCAGAACAAGTGCAGGACTTTTTCAACCATGTTGAAAGGCAAGCATGACTCAGTGGATATCCGGATGTTCTAGGCTAGCATTTGCTTGGCCCCCTTCCATGCCTACACAGCACCGATACCCCAACTGGAACGCAAGAGATTTAAAGCACAGAGGAGTAGCTAAACAGAGCATCCTGGACAGCAGGGTGATGAATCAACCATGTGGTGTTAGGTGTCAAGGCCCTCTGACTGTTTGCTTGCTGGAACCTAGTTCCAGCGGGCGGCAGGACTCCACTGTTAGTGCAGAGTCAAATTCCTGGGGCTGGGAATCGATCACCCTGCTTTCAGTTCAGAACAGGTATGCTTTCACAGGTGGAGGAAAGCTGAACAAACCAAGCAGGAAGAGATGACATGGGTTAAGAGCAAGTTTTAAACCTTAAGTTCCATACCATGTTTTGTTCCCGCAAAATCTGTGTCAAAGCTGTGGAGGAACCCCAAAACACCATTTTTATAAGATGTACGTCCAGTCTGAAGGTCATGAATAGACCAGGAGAACCGAGGGCAAAATACACAATTCCTCAAATCATTCTATAGGTAGAAGACTTTAAGCCAAACGAATCAACAGCAAAAGGAATCTAACTACCATGGCAGTCAAGATCAGCAATGGAAATACTAAATGACCCAACATAAAATTTAAATGCCATACACAATGAAAATGTTTCAGCATTTTCAGAACTGTTACTAAGTCTAAAATAAGAATCATTGTTAACAAAATTGTCTATCACACTTTTAAAAATAAGGATGAGGAAACAACTGTAGGTGATTACAAAGGTTTGACATGCTAAAATTTAACAATTGAACACAGGCATTAAAGAGCCTTGACATAAACTCTACTCCAAAAAGCATTTTTGAGTAAAAAGATACTAAATAATTAAAAGTTTTGCATTATATAAAAAATAAAAATAAGAATGCATCAATGAGCATGGTGGTGCACGTTTATAATCTCAGGATAGGCAAGGCTACACAGAGAAACCCTATCTCAAAAAAAAAAAAAAAGAAAAAAGAATTAATCATAGGGCTGGGGAAGGGACTCAGCAGACAAAGGAGCTTATATAAGCATGAGGATCTGAGTTCAAATACTCCGCATACTTTACAAAAAAAAAAAAATCTAGGCATGGTCACCCACTCCTGTACTGCAGCCCTGTAGAGGTAAGATAGGAGTTTTACGAAGGGTTGCCAGTTGCCTGGCCTACCTCTCAAGTTCACTAAAAAAGCCTCTGTCTCAAGGCGTCTGGCAGGACACTTCAGATCATAATTAAGAAACATTGTCATTGATATAGAAACAGCAAAATGATTCATGCTGTGGTATATATGTGCGTGGAGGTCAGAGTGCAACTTGCAGAGTAGATTTTCAGTTTATGGGTCACAGAGATCAAACTCAGGTCTTCAGGTTGTGGGCAAAGGCCCTTACCCACTGAGCCATTTCATCAACCTCTACTCACTGTATTTATCAAGAACTTTAGCAAATCTCAAACATCATAATGAAACTTGAGACCAATCCATTCTTGTAGGATTAGTGTACCAATTTCCACAGTATTATTAATGGGAATTGATACGTTGACTTTATCTAATATCATAGAACTATATCAATAAATCATGTAACTTAAAAAATGTTTCTTTTGTTAACTATATATGTCTGTCATTATGCTTTCTAAATCTTTGTATTTACTCCTGTAGATTACTGTTGCTATCTGCCAACGTCCTGGAGGAACGCTTCCTACTCTTTTTCTGTGGGAAAACTAGGATAGGCACGGCATCATACAGCTGTGTTTGTGTCATCCATGCTCCTATAAGTAACAGAGGCAAACTTAGTGGTTCATTAAGAGTAATCACCCACCCTTCACTATATTATAGAAGACCTTTGAAACAATGGAGTAAAAAAAAAAAAAAAAAGAAAAAAGAGAGAGAGCAAGAGAGACGAATACTTTTTCAAGAGAGATGAAATTACTACTTTTATAGTTGTTTAAAACATATATTGTGATAGCGTTTGCACAGAACTTGGAAGACCCGTGCTCTCCGTCATCTAGGAACACACATAAACAGGTAGATTATGAATGACACTCCAGTGATCTCCGAAATGTGATGACCACACAAGAAATGCTGGATCATTTACCATCTCTAGAGAAAGCAGCAAAGAAATCTCATGCAGGGCTTAGCACAAGGGGCTTCAACACTGGCTTCATGAATCTCAGCTGTACAGAGAAAGAGTTAGTAATATACAGATATTATCCTACCTTTATTTTATACCATTTTACAATTATCTGTGAGTCTCTTCTGTAAGCAATGATACATGTGTTCACAATTAACATATATGTGTACACTTACACATTTATATGAGACTAGGCACAGCAGAATAGTCAATGAGAAAAAGCTGAAATTCACTCAGGGTGAAAACACTGCATTAGAAGTGACTATTTTTTGTGTGGCATGGATCAGCATGAGTTGCCTAGAGCTACACTTTAGTCGAAGCTGCCTGCTTTTTTTTTTTCCCCTGGTACTTTGATTCAGTCACTGAAAGCCCTTTATTTAAGGCTGACAAAATGAACCTCAGAAGAGAGAGCTGAAGGTCAGTCTCTGGAGAGGCAGGTGAAAGTCAGCCAAATCTAACTGGAATGAGAGTGGAATTTTCTCTTAAATCAGGCCAGGCAAGTACCCAGGAGGCCAGGCTACCTGCCCAGGTTTCTAAGGAAGACAGGACATTTGTGCCTCTCACATGGTGGAAAAGTACCCTAAATATAACATGTTGCAGCTGATACTTGGATTGCTGCCGGAAGCTATGTAGTTTAACTGGCATTATAAATTAAAACCTGTGTGTTTGTTTGTTTGTGTGTGTGTGTGTGTGTGTGTGTGCACGCACATGCTATGTTCAAGCCTACACCTCTAATTTTGAACATCAAAAATGAGAAAGCCCCTATGACAAATGGAAAAAAAAAATCAGCTCGAGTGAGAATTTAGAGTATAAAAAAGAAGTGGCCTCTCTGCAGGAGGACCCACCCACAAAAGAATGTAGAATGCTCTGGCCCTCTCCTCATTGCTATGGTAAAAATAAAAACGCAAAGTTCAGTTGTGCTCAGAATGTGGACTTACAGCAACAACAGATGAGGTCACAGAATATGTCACATACACTAACACTAAAAATATATTCATTGCTTGCCTATGAAGTTCACATTTTTGTCTCACAACTCTAAGATTTCCAATGGTTCTTGGTAGAAACTGCATTCAACTGGCCAACAATGTATAGAAACCTGGCACCATGCATGCACGTGGGTAGGAACCATCAACTCAATTCTTTTGGATAGCCAGAAGTTACTGGTTCTACATATCTTACACGCCTTTTAAAATTAAATTATTTTTTTTATCCCAGCTGTCGCCCCTTCCCTTGTACCCTACCAATCCTACCCTTCCTCCCTCTTCTCCTCCCATGATTCTCCCCCAGTCCACTGATAGGGAAGGACCTCCTCCCTTCCATCTGATCCTAGCCTATCAGATTTCATCAGGACTGGCTGCATTGTCTTCTTCTGTGGTCTGGTAAGGCTGCTCTCCCCTCATGGGGAGGTGATCAAAGAACCAGCCACTGAGTTCATGTCAGAGACAGCCCCCTGTTCCCCTTACTAGGGTACCCACTTAGAGACTGACTGCCATGGGCAACATCTGTGCAGGGGTTCTAGATTATCTCCATGCATGGTCCTTGGTTGAAGTATCAGTCACAGAAAAGACCCCTGTGCTCAGATTTTTTGGTTATGTTGCTTTCCTTGGGAGCTCCTGTCCCCTCCAGGTCTTTCATCTCCCCACTTCTTTCCTAATATTCTCTGCCCTCTGCCCAAAGTTTGGGTATGAGTCTCAGCATCTCTTTTAATACCCTGCTGGGTAGAGTCTTTCAGAGGTCCTCTGTGGTAGGCTCCTGTCCTGTTCCCTGTTTTCTCTCTCTTCTGATGTCCATCCCATTTGCCTTTCTGAATGAAGATTGATCACAGCAATTAAAAACAAAGAAATCATGAAATCTGCAGGCCAATGGTGGGAACTAGAAAACATCATCCCGAGTGAGGTATCCCAGAAGGAGAAAGGCAACATGGTATATACTCACTTATAAGAGGATATTAGAAATATAATATAGGATAATATACTAAAATCTGTACACCTAGAGAAGCTAAGCAAGAGGGAGGACCCTGGGTAAGATGATCCTCTTATATGCCTTTTTAAAAGAATCTAGACTGTGTTGTTCCTTGTGGTCACTGTTTTAGGATTTTTTTTTTCTTTAATAGGAGTTTCTTAAGATAACTGACTTCCTCATGACTGATTCATTAAGGAATTTCCAGTTTTCCAAATGAACAAGATGAACCGTGAGACACTGAAATGAAGACAGAAGAAAATATGGAAAGTCTCTACTTCCCCTTCTCATACAGAGAAGAGACTGCCATGAACAAGGGAGCACAAAGAGAAAAGCACTCACTGCTTCTACTAATATACAGTGCAAAATAAAGTAAGCTCAGAGGCTGTAATGAGACACGTGGGAAACTCTGACATTTCCAGCTAAGAACCTCTGATCTTGCCACAGTGATATGAATCTCAGAATCAGGAACATAAATGAGACAATCAGGGAACCGTGAAAGTCAAAACTTTTCCGCTAGCCAATCCATTTCATCATTTATAAACTGCTTTGCCCCATGCTATTCTACTGTTTTTCAGGGCTGGCTTATAGAACCTTGGCAGTCTGATCCTGGCTCATGCCTGGACCCCAGCCCCAAAGGTAGCAATCTATTTTTTAATTAGTTTTTGAATGGGATAATAAAAGTTTTTCACTCAATTATTTATTTATTATTTAATTATTTTTATTTTTATTAATTACAGTTTATTCACTTTGTAGCCCCCCTATACCTCCCACCTTCCTCCCCTCCCAACCCACCCTCCCTCTTCCCCACCCATGTCCCTCTCCCGGTCCACTGATAGGGGAGGTCCTCCTCCCCTTCCCTCTGATCCTAGTCTATCAGGTCTCATCAGGAGTGGCTGCATTGTCTTCTTCTGTGGCCTGGTAAGGTTGTTCCCCCCTCAGGGGGAGGTAATCAAAGAGCAGGCCAATCATTTCCTGTCAGAGACAGTCCCTGTTCTCATTACTATGGAACCCACTTGGATACTGAACTGCCATAGGCTACCTCTGTGCAGGATTTTTTTTTTAATGCTCTTCAGGAGATTTTGATAATGTAGCTAAAATAGAGAACTACTATATTGGTTTTGTTTGCTTAATTTGTTTGTTTTATTCTCAAACATAGTGTCAGGAGGCTACATTTACATATCAATGTGTTTAACTAAGAACAAACACAGTAGAGCTAACT
Source organism: Meriones unguiculatus (assembly GCF_030254825.1). Taxonomy (NCBI): domain Eukaryota; kingdom Metazoa; phylum Chordata; class Mammalia; order Rodentia; family Muridae; genus Meriones; species Meriones unguiculatus. The sequence goes on from NC_083365.1 coordinate 28,032,884, forward strand.
CTTTTTATCTTACTGTATGCAGTCCCCCTGAAATTCTAGCATCTATGAGTAGCTACAGAAAAATTATAGAGAAAAGCATTTCTTTTGTTTGTTGTTCAAGGCAGGATTTCTCTCTGTAGCCCTGGCTGTCCTAGATCTTGCTCGGTAGACCAGGCTGGCCTCAAACTCAAGAGATCTGTCTGCCTCTGCCTGCCTAGTGCTAGAATTAACAGCAGGCTGAGAAAAGCACTTAAGTGTCTTCCCCTTTCGTAGTGATGCAAAGATCCCACAGGGACTTGATCACTTGCCTGAGAGTAATGCAACTGAAAAGGAATAAATTTACTATTACAGTAAACAGCAAAGGCATAAGTAATCTCCTCCTACAAATTAGTCTGTGGTCATACACTGTTGGGTAGCTGTTTCCTCCCAGACTAGTACCTCCCACATTGGAGGGAAATTTGTTAAGACAGAGGATGTTATGTAGGAGGTGAAATGACAGAATGTTTTAAGTGGAGGTGGAACATTCTATCCTGCAGGGAAGCTACTTAAAGCTCAAGAAGCAAACAACACAATGGCTTCAGGAAGTCCCTGAAACTGACCAGATTCTCCAGGCCCTTCTCTTTCAAGGACATATAGCCAATAAGGACTGCTGAGAAATTCTCTCAGACAAGGTAAGTGCCGTAGAAAAATGAAAGACAAGCAGAGCTGCCTGGAAGAGGCCAAGAGCAGTGAGCTCCCTGGCAAGGACACCCTCCAACCTGTTGAGTGACGTACCGGTTTTGAACTTCACTCCAGGTGCTCAGTTTTCTTGAGCTGTCACCCACACTGGGGTTGGAGAGTAGGGTTGGTGATTCAGCTGTCTTTGAGTTATTTCTGCATCTGTAAGCAGCCACTTAACCCATATTGTTATAAGTAATCCCAACACAGTTTACTGGTTTACCAAGTTGGACCTTGAGGATATCCACTCTTTGGTGTATCCACAGTTCTTTTTCTGGGGTAAGAAGACATTTTTTTTCATGTCTCCCCAGAAATTACAACAGGCAGCATATATGAAAGAAAAACTGTAAGATCACAGAATTTAAAGATGTGTTTTCTGAGGCTACCGAGGCTAGTCTTTCTCCCTCAAGATCCTTATAATAAAGTTAAGAAACAAATAATCAAACAAATCACCCATTTAATTAATAACATAGAGAATCTCACATCTGTATGCCCTTGGAATTACATTTTATGGTCACACAAGGGAACAAACACACATGATTGTTCAGCTGGGAACAGATCTCTTGACTGCTGGCCTAATACATTTTCTACCATACTTTTGTTGGGAATGAGCAAAAAAAAACTGTTTCTAAGTACAAGCATTTCATTTTCCAGACTCCATATAATCACAGGGAGAAACTAAGTTCACTGGTCCCAGGCCTTCAGGGAAATGGGGACTTTCCGATAGCTGAACAGCTTCTGTTATAAAGAAACAGTTTTCTGAGTCCAGACATCTCAGGGATGACTTGTAAGGAGACAGGTTGTCTGAGTCCTGACATCTCAAGGACAACTTCTCCATTTTGCTGGAAGAGTCAAACAAATTCATGTTCCCAGGCCCAGGGACCCACTCCTATTCTGACTGATGGAAACTCCCTTGCTTAGCCCCGTATATCAAAATATGATTGGACAATGCTGATCACCCGCTCCCACTTGCTCTATGGTTTTCACCCTTTAAATACGCAATATAGCTTCCCTCAGAGACATGGTTCAGATCCCAAGCCTCCCTGTACTCACAGAAAATAAAGCTTGCATTTTAAGCTTCTGCCTGAAGTGAGTTTTCCTGGCTTCCTTTCTGAACCCAACACTTTAAAACCTCTCGATAGCTTTTAAATTCAATCAAATGTTCAGTGTAAGAGGAGAGGGAGAGAAATGGGCGTTGGGGGAGTGGTGGAGAGTTATTTGAGGTAGCAGTTGCTGAGAGTGGAATTTAGACTGGTAACCCAGATACCAAGCACATCTCCCACACGTAATCAGAACACACAGCATGGAGGGCCCACACATAACCACAGAACACAGAGTCGGCAGCGGCGGCAGAACCACTCAGAATTTTCTTCTGATGGTTTTTGCAGTTCAAATTAAAAGTAGGAAGAAAAAAAAGACTTAGAATTCCTCCAGAGCTGGTGTCTCCCAGGTGTTTGTTCCTTAATTAAGTTTAGACATTATTAAGAGTGTAACATCACAGAGTTCCAGAGAAGGAAGTGCGTAAGAAAAGGAGAAAGGAGCATGGAGTCAAGTTCCCAAGGAAGAAACTGGGTATGCCTTTGTGGAAAATTGAAGAAACTCTGGAGTGATGGAAAGTGGTCGGAAAAACCAGAAATGTTATAATTTACTGTTTTTAAAAGTCCATAAAGTAGACACATATCATCAAATGACTAAAAAGAAAGAAAATTCTCCTGGAATTAAGAAGTTGGGATTTAAAAAAAAAAAAAAGGAAATTAGAGACTAGGTTTTGGGACACTAAGAGATGGATATACCACAAAGAGATAGCTTTTGATAGTCATAGAACACACCCTTGCATGCCCCAAGGGACCCAAAGATTGCATGATGCTTGGTTCATTGATGTCTGGCTATTTAGTGGGTTTTGACTTTGCTTTAAATGCCTCTTTTACAAAGGGCTTGCAATGGTTAGCTAGATCCTTAACAGTTTAGTGGGGTTGTTCTTAGTCTACGTGTAATTAAAAATCAAATGAATAATAATCAATTCTTCCTTAGAATTTTATATTGCCAACTTACAGCCACCATTGATTCTAACATACATGAGTTATTTATGTCCCACAAAGAAAAAAAAATGCTGCTAGTTATAATTGCACATCCTAATAGCAGATATAGACCATGTATGCCATACATTAGACAAAATATACTGATAACTCATTTAATCCTCATAAGAATTTTATGTGCACGTTAATGCTACCACCTTCATATTAGAGGAAAGGAAACCAAGACACGGGAAGGTTAAAAAGTTGCCTAAAGATACAGAGGTGACATGCTATAGAGACAGGATTTGAACTCAGAAAACCTAGCTCCAAAAGCTATACTCTGAATGTGCACAGAATACTATTCCAGATCAGGAAGTACTGAGGAGAGGAAAAGGAACATTATGAGGTCAGCTGGGCATGGTGGTACACACTCTGGGAGGTAGAGGCAGGTGGATCTCTGTGAGTTCAAGGCCGAACTGGTCTACAAAGCGAGTGCCAGTGCTCAAGGCTCTACACAGAGAAACCCTGTCTCCAAAAAATCAAAACCCAAAACCCCAAGAGAGAAGAGAGACAGAGAGGAGAGAGAGAGAGCAAAAGAGGAAGGCACTATGGTGTGCAAATCTGAGCTTAGTACTTGAAGAAGGCACGGGCACTGGAGAGTTTGTGGCTGATGCACCTCAAGATTTGACAATCCAGAGGGGACTTACATTCCGCAAAAATGGTGATATCAGGCCTGGTGCTCTGCAGAGCTGCTTTCCCAGCTAGCAGTTTCCTGAAGTGCAGCCCTGGGCGCAACTAGTCAGCACCAAGTCAGAGCTGCCACCTGGGAGCACTTCCTCCTGGCCACTTTAAATCCACTACATACTTAGAATATCCAGGCTTATATTTTTCCAGGCATATTTCATTTCATTAAGATAGGGCCTGGAGACACATCCGGAGCTGTCCCCAACAGAGAAGCCATAGCTGAATGAGCACCTAGGCACCCAGCCACCAGAGTACACGGCCTGATGCTGTACGTCCTCTGTACCTTTCATAACCAGCAAGCTGGAGGCCAGGCTCATGAAATTTATGCACTTCATTTACAGTGCACTGCCTTAGTTGCTATGGTAACAGATGCCACAGAAATAGAAAGTCGCAGCCACAGTTGGCATTTCTCTTGACACAGGAACAAATGTTCCAGTTTTGCTGGTCATCAAAGATAAAGTAATGGATTGGCAACATTCCGCTGTTACGTCTCTCTTGTAAAAACCTCTCAATCATAAAACCCAATGTCTAAAAAAATCAACAAATATAAGCTTTGTTATCATAATTATTAATGACGAAATGGTAGTTACTTGTGGCTAGAGCTCTGCTACCATCAGTAACACCTGTTGGGTGTGGTGTACGAACCTGGCACTGTGCTGATAAGCATTTGCAGAGAAAGACACCACAGCGTTCTGTCCTGTATGGCAGTCAGGGGGATTGGTTAAGAAAGAGAAACTGGTGCCATCTTTGGTAATTATCTCAAGTTTTGAACAGGAGCATGAGGAGTTTAATAAGTCTTCCTTTTGAAAGCATGCCCCCAAAATAAATTTAGAATTCAAAGATCCAGATGTAATTACAATGATAAAACAGTTATCATCAACTTGGTATGTTCAATAAAGCCAATGTCTTAAACTTTTACCCACCCCTACTCTAATATTGTTGTTAGTATCAACTTGGTATGTTCAGTAAAGTCAGTTGTTTAACTTCAACATCCTAATGCTCTGTAGGTATTAAAACAGTTGGTAAAAGCTTCCCCCCCCCTTTTGTTTATGTGTAATGTTTTCTACATTGGTTTTTGTTATTGGTGGAATGAAGATAACTTACACAGAAAGGGTTTGGGCGTCTTGGTGTGGCTCTTTGGTTCTGATCCAGTGTTGAGGAGATGCTCTCACACAATTCAGTGATTCAAAGATCTGAGCATTGAGACTGACAAAATCGATTCTGGACTGAGAAGGCCTGCTTCTGTTCCCAATACCACCCATATGCATGGTACCCAAGGGCTTAGTTTAACTGCTGTTTCCTCCTCTGACTCCCATCACAGCGTTTGCATTTATACAGTGCTGAGAGCAGTATCCGCACCTGGACACAGACATTAAGTCATGAGGCACATCCCCTTCCTCTCTGACACTCTTTCTTGACTCTACTCAGGATGCTTCTGTTTCTTCCTGACTCACTGTAAGCTCTTACCAAACTTCATCTCAGTTTCTTCCAGTCCCTAGGCCAGTCCTGGTTAACCATCTCCATCTACAATGACTATGTCATGTAATCCAAAGTTTTAAATACTGACTTTTGCCTACACAGTGACGCTCGTGTGTAACTGTTGCTCAAAAAGCCTCTTCCCCTATTCCCTTCCACTCATAATTCCAAATGCTAGTTCAACATTCGCTACTCCATGTCAAATCAGTGTCTCAATCTTACCACACATGCTTGATCCACCCACTTTTCTCTGGCAGTAAATGGGAATTCCACACTTCCATTGCTCAAGTGTCAAAAGGGACACTTTCTGATTCTTCTCCCTCATATTGAATCTGCTAGGAAATTGTAATGGCTCTTCCTCCCAAATGAACACATAGAAATATCTCCATTACTATCACCCTAGTCCAAGCCACCACCTTCTATGCAAATAAAGTCTCTTGTCTGGATTCCTTTTACTTTCTTCTAACAGTTAGTTTCCCTGTGATTGTGGGACTACCTACCACCCAATCTCCTACCTTGTTTCGCAGTTCAACACAGCAGCCACAGGGAGCCTTTCTAAACAAAAGGACTGTTATGTCATACCTCTGTTCCAATGTCTGCTAATTCCCACTTCCCTCCACACAGAACCAAATCAAACCCTATGTTAGATTACAATGTCTGACACCAGGGGCTCACCCCTTAATCTTCCTGCATTACAGAAGCCTTTGACAGATGACAAAGTTTATGGACCCCTTCCAAGAAAAACTAGTGTCTCATTTATAAAGAAAAAAAAAAAACCTCACAATAAATTGCAGGAGAAATCAATTCTATTTTTAAAATGCTTTTAAATGTAATGTGACTGTGTTTCAACATTAACACTTTAAATGGCACTATCTAGTGGGAGGTCCAATATGTTCCTACAGTACGGAGACTTGTAGAAATGAGCGTTCCATATCCACTAGCTTTGGATGCAAAACTAACACAATAAACGTCAACTTTAACCATGTGTATTTTTACTCCTGGATGAGACCCGACGATAGTAATCCACATTTTTAGCAAGGTCATGAAAGATTATGATACAACGCTCTTTAAAGTGTGCTTCAAATTCTTTTGTTCATGCACCCAATACTTTTTAAAAAATTAAAAATCCACAAATACAAACAAAGAAGCCAGATATGTAAATTAGCACCTAAAGTTATTTTTATTTTTGATAGACTCTCACTAAGGAGCCTTGGATGGCATGAAATTTCTGATATAGACCAGGCTCACCATGAATTCAAGAGATCTACCTACCTTGACCTTCCAAGTGCTGTAAAATCTTTTAAGCTTAAGTTGATGTAGAAGGAAAGTTCTCAAGAGTTTGCAGATTTTGATAACAAGTCAACAAATATTTTTCAATACCAACATTTCAGTTTGACATTATTCACATGCAACTTGACAGACCCTGGAATTCTACCCATGGACCCACTGAAATCCTCAGGCTCTTCATCGAGACTGCTGCTGTCTATTACTTCTGGACCCTTCTCCCTAGCAAACTGCTTAGCTATCCCAGTGATGAAAACCACACAGCAGAGACGCTCCACATCTTTTGTTCCGTTGTCTGTATTCCCTTTACCACCTTCTCTTTCTTGTTCTTCTGTTCAGGTGCCCTCTAGCTACCCCATCTGTCTCCCTAGGAGAACCTCTGGGGCATCTTACTACATTTCCTCCTGTTCTTCTGTCCAATGGGTCTTTATGTTATTAAAGAGGCTAGAAGCCCTTCACTGTCTCTACTTTAACTTTACAAAAATGGAAAAAACAAAGACACCAGTTCTTCTCTTGCAATCCCCCCCCCCCCCCCAGTGGCAGCCCAAAGACCAGCTACACGGTAGGCACAGACAAGGAGTAGTTCTCTGGGTCCACCACAATAGGACACGGTCTTTCACAGTGGAAACAGGAAATAACTACATCCCACTTTCAGCATAGCCTCATCCCTTCAAACACTCCAGAGATGATCTGAGCTCAGTGGGAGGGAAGAAGGTATGAGGAGGGATAGCACTGGTCCAGAATCCTGACTGAGACTCTGCGTAGGTTGGGAACTCTGGGCAGAGATGGTACTGAGGTTGGAGAAGGGCATTCTCTGGGCAGATTCACTCTGGCTGGCTGGCTGGCTGTGTCCCCTGTAACCTTAGGCTCTGGTAATAACCACTGCAAACCAGGCAGGAAGCCACAGGGAGAGGAGCTTAGCCATGCCCTGGGGAAAGATAAACAATATTGACATTACTGTAAAATGAGCTGGTTGCTTTGGCATACAGCACTGACTCATTAAATGTCAGCTATGTTCATGTATATCCTCATTCCTAGAAGAGACTCAATAATAGTATCCATATTTTTAACAAGGTCTCAGATGATTTGGAAGCAGTGTTTTTCAGTGTATCCCAGAACAGTGTTCTCCAAACTGTCTTGTGCATGTACCCAGGGAATTTTTATTTCTAAAAAATTAACATACTTCTTTGCACATAAGTAAATTGACACCTAAAACCTTGTAAATTTACACTGTTGTAAAAATCAAGTTATAAAGAATTTATGAATACTGATTATCTGAAAACTCTAACATATTTAAATGTAGTCAATGGCATCTAATAAACATCTTCACTTATGACACCCTGCACCATCTGTTTTTAAAAAGTATAAGCAAATTCTGCTTTAACAGTCACAACTTTCTTATGGCTTCTTTTATCTCTTAAAGCACTTCAATTTTAGTTTTGCCAGCTGGATGATGATGGCACATGCCTTTAATCCCAGCACTCAGGGAGGCAGAGGCATATGGATCTCTGTGAGTTTGAGGGCAGCCTGGTCTACAAAGCAAGTCCAGGACAGCCAAGGCTACACAGAGAAACCCTGTCTTGAAAAAAACCAAAAACCAAGAAAGAAAAAAAAAAAAAGTTTTGCCACAGAAATTATCCAATGACACAGTTTTCTAACTGAATGCCTTGTATTAATCATCATTTCATAATTTCTATGGGACAGAAATTTTTAAAAAATTTAAAAGAAAATTTCAGTTATCAAAAGGCTGTAGGTTTACTTGTTCATTTTACTGGAATCGGTAGGATGTGCTGTTAGGTGTTTTAATAAACTATGAACAAGTTTCCAGAAAGAAAGTGTGCTGTCAACCTGAACCTTCTGCAAAGCTGAATAGAACGTCAATGACTGAGGAGAAGGTAGGTTGTGGCAGGTTCAGAGACTAATCACAATTTACCTTGGGCTATCTTTAACCTCCCAAATAGCTATTCCCTGCCCACCTCTATTTGTGACTAAACATCCTATGACTAACAGATAAAAACTTTTGGATATATTAAAAAATGAACACCTCTACTCTCTACCAACCAAACAGCTACAAATACCCTGAGAGAGCACCTGAGGCCTACAGCAGACGCCTGCTATTATTCACCTACTTAATGTTCCATCAACACATGTACAAAGTGCCTTGCTCTGTGACTTTTTTACTTTTACCATAAAAATGGTATATGGACCTAAACAGAGAATTCTCTGTAAAGGAATATCAAATGGCAAAGAAACACTTAAAGAAATGTTCAATGTCCTTAGCCATCAGAGAGATGCAAATCAAAACGACCCTGAGATTTCACCTTACACCCATCAGAATGGCTAAGATCAAATCTCAAGTGACAGCACATGCTGGAGAGGTTGTGGAGAAAGGGGAACCCTCCTCCATTGCTGGTGGGAATGTTAACTTGTACAACTACTTTGGAAATCAATATGGCACTTTCTCAGACAATTAAGAATAGCGCTTCCTCAAGATCCAGCCATACCACTCCTAGGCATATATCCAAAAGATGCTCAAGTACAAAACAAGGACATTTGGTCAACCATGTTCATAGCAGCTTTATTTATAATAGCCAGAACCTGGAAACAACCCAGATGTCCCTCAACAGAGGAACGGATATAAAACTTGTGGTACTTTTACACAATGGAATACTACTCAGCAATTAAAAACAAGGAAATCATGAACTTTGCAGGCAAATAAATGGTGGTATCTCGAAAAGATCATCCTGAGTGAGGTATCCCAGAAGCAAAAAGACACACACATGGTATATAGTCACTTATAAGTGGATACTAGACCTATAAGATAGGATAAACATACTAAAATCTGTACACCTAAAGAAGATAAACAATAAAGAGGACCCAGGGTAAGATGTTCAATCTTCACTTAGAAAGACAAATGGGATGTACAATGGAAATAGGAGAAAACAAGCAACAGGACAGGAGCCTACCACAGAGGACCCCTGAGAGACTCTACCTAGCAGTGTATCAAAACAGATGCAGCGACTCATAACAAAACCTTGTGCAGAGTGCAGGGAATCATATGAAAGAAGGGGGAGTTAGTGTGACCTGGAAAGGACAAGAGCTCCACAAGGACCAAATATATCTGGGCCCAGGGGTCTTTTCTGAGACTGTTTCTATAACTAAGGACCATTCAAAGATATAACCTAGAACCCCTGCCCAGATATAGCCCATCGCAGCTCAGTATCCAAGTGGGTTCCCTAGTTAGGGGAACAGGGACTGTCTCCGACATGAACTCAATGGCTGGCTCTTCCTACCCCTCCCCCATCCAGGGAGGAACAGCCTTGCTAGGCCAGAGAGGAGGACATTGTAGCCAGTCCTGAAGAGACTGATAAGCTAAGATCAGATGGAAGGGAAGAAGGACCTCCCCCATCAGTGGAGTTAGAGAGGGGCAGGAAGGAGATAAGGGAGGGAGGGTGGGATTGAGAAGGAATGAGGGAGAGGGCTACAGCTGGGCTACAAAGTAAATAAACTATAATTAATATTAAAAAATTAATTAAAAAAACTTCATCAACCTGTTAACATGTTGGAACACAGAAGATGGAATTTGGAGAAACTAAACCTGGGCCCCATGCCACTGTCACTCATATTTGGCTTCAGAATAAACTCTGAGGTAAGCATTATGGGATTTTTTTGCACAGACATCATCAGATTCTCGCGTATCATTATTACAGGTAACGGAGCACCTTGGGACATAAATTGCAGTAGGCTGTATCCAATGCACGCCTAAGAAGGGCCTTCTGTGTCCCGTGGTTTGAAGACTCTTCATCTCAACTACTTAAACATCTGAGTATCTTGATAAAAAAGAGCCCTAAGAGCTCCACAAGGAGAGCAACAGAACCAAAAAATCTGAGCACAGGGATCTTTCCTGAACTCATACTCCAACCAAGTACCATGCATGGAGATAACCTATAACCTCTGCACAGATGTAGCCCATGGCAGTTCAATATCCAAGTGGCCTCCATAGTAATGGGAATAGGGACTGCCTCTGACATGAACTGATTGGCCTGCTCTTTGATCACCTCCCCCTGAGAGGGGAGCAGCCTTACCAGGCCACAGAGGAAGACAATGCAGCCACTCCTGATGAGACCTGATAGACTAGGATCAGAAGGAAGGAGAGGAGGACCTCCTCTATCAGTGGACTTGGGGACAGTCATGCATGAAGAAGGAAGAGGGAAGGTGGGATTGGGAGGGAAGTAGTGAGGGGTTTATAAGGATGCAAAGTGAATTAAGTGTAATTAATAAAAATTTTAAAAAAGGCTTTGCTGTTCTAAAAAAAGGGGGGGGACCCTAAGACTACTGTTCATTGACAACTGGAAGAATAGAGGGCTCAAGGAACAAATGGTATAAAGCTTAAATAAAAGTCCACTGATCAGTCATCTGTGATAGACAGTGTGTGATGGCCAGAGGACTCAGAAGAGGTCATGGGAAGATGGGATAGTCATGGAAGCAAAGCCAAAACTGAGAGAACAGTGGGTAGAATCTGAAATATGAAGCAAAAATTGCCCAAGTCTGAAAGGCATGCGATAATTTAGGTGGCATTGTCTTTGTTTTGTTTTGTTTTGGTTTGGTATTTTTAGCTCGACAAAGGCCCTAGTGTAATGGCAGTGATCTTACTGGATTGTTACAAGTATGATAATTATTTTTGATTAAAAAGAAAATAATTTATTAAGAAAAACAATTCTTATATAATTTTTTTTGGCAACTTGCACTATATGAGCTCATTACTAATATAGTGGCCTGGCACTAAATGGATGTTCATCCAATAATTAAATAATTCATAAACAAAATAAGGAGTATACACACATATATATCACTTTAAAGTTCCACATTCTTCCCAGGATGAGCAAAATAGTAAATGCTTTAAGTTCAAATGATCTTATTTTATTCTTCTGACAGACTGGGCAATAGGTTTAATAAGAAAAACCAGTGAGTCATCACCTAAAATGGAACCATGAGTATCTACTGATTTGAATTAACTCAATTCCATCATTACACCGAATCATGAATAATGAAGATTCAGAATGTATCTGTTCACAAGACAATGAAAATCACTACTGCCCCTACGATCTATCCTCTAGACCACACACTCAACTCCAGGAAAGACTTCCTACTCACTCCACCCCCTCCTTAACTCCCTCTCAGATTAATACCTCTCAGGGTATTCTTCCTTAATACTCTTAGAGGACTCTCCCCAAACCCATATTTGGTTATGTCATTTCTCTGCCTAAAATTGTTCAATGGTTTCCACAAATGTCTATATAGGTCAGTCTTCAACATAGCATGCCATATATTCCTTCTCCTCCAAATATCCTGTGTCCTCCAAAACTATAGGCTCAATACCATTGCGCAACTATTTATCACTCAGTATGGCCTTGAACTTGGGTTCCTGCTGCTTCAGCACCCGAGAGTATAAACCTGTGCTGCCACACCCAGCTTGTTTGTTTGTTTGTTTGTTTGTTTGTTTATAACACCCACAGGAACTGCTATCTGTGTGTTTGCTCTTTCTCGGCTTCAACACACTTACCCACACTATCATTTTCCGAGTTGATTTCTGAGGCTTGTTCTCATTTCTCCATGTAGGACTGATGTCATTCAATCACACACCACACATTCTTCTATCAGGACATTTAGGATGTTCAATTAAGCTTTCTGTAGATTCCACATTTTTCCCATTCTCCAACCTACCTACTTACACCTTGGCCAAAAATAACACTAAAAAATAAAATCATTAGCTGTGTCAGAGTAGGAATCTTGCTGTATTTATTCCTTTTTACTTTCTGAGTACCTATTACATTTACCTGTACATAGTAGGTACTCAGTGAATATTTGCTAAATCAATGGTATGTTATTAAGTGCATTTGCAAATTTAATAGCAACACAAATGAAGTAGGTACTTATAATGTGTCAGTGCCACTAAATAAGGGTGAAATATAATCTCAGACTTTGATATCACAGCCATTTGCAAGTTCTAGGATTACATCATGAGACAGAATGTATTCTCACAAAGTCAAGTGAAATCCCTTAGGAGTCATACTAACTATGCCATGGAGCTCAACACACAATGGCAGTTCTTTATCTGAATTCACTTCTACTTACCTTGAATACTGGTACACTGAAGGAGTCCTAATGCTAAGAAAAAAAAGAAAAAAAAAAAAAAAAAAAGCAAGCCCAAAAGACAGATTTGAAAATCATTTACTTGTTTCTGTTTTAACAAATTTAGTGCTCTGCCATGGCCACTGTACTTTCTATTACTTAATACACAGGGAAAAAAAAGTCCTAACATTTTCCTTTATCTTGAAGTCACAAGGACATTTTTGGGGAAGACTTTTCATTATTGAAGATTCAAGATTTTCATAACACACATGATCAATGAATTTATTATGCATGTTCATCTCCACATGTATAAAAATGTCATAATTGAACTCTTACTACAAACAACAAGTATATGCGAATAGCATTGGTCACTTTTCTGTCACTGTGGTAAAATACCATCTCTAGAAGCCACTAAAGGAAGAAAGGGTTTACTACATCTTATAGTTCTAGAAACAGAGCCCATAATGGTGCCAAAGGCACAGCAGCAACAGGAGCAAGAAGCAGGTGGATCACATCTCATCCTCACAGAGGAAGCAGACAGAGAACAGAACAGGAAGTGAAGTGGAGCTTTAAACTCTGAAAGTGATGTACTTCCTCCAGCAAAGCTTGACTTCCTCCAAGTCCCGTAACATCCTCACAAAGAGTCATCAAATTGGATACCAAATGTTCAAATACATGGGGAATATTTCTTACCTAGACTACCACACTGGTGAGAATTCAGATTTTCTGGGGGAGGATTCAAGAAAATAACCAGAAAACCATCAAATAAAATTCAGCCTTATTATCACAATGCATGTGACTTGCTACTCAAAAAAGTAGAAGTGGATCTCCATCAATAAGTCGCAATGTCAACCACCAATCAGATTGTAGACTATCATGAGTAATTTTAATAAGTATATCTCTAGAGCAGTCAATTCAAGCAGCACTTAGAAGTCCAGGTCTATGATGAAATTAGATAAAATCTCCAGCCCAATATAATCATGAACTAGACAACACTGAAAAGAAACCTTCGAAATCAAAAAATGATATCAAGATGTCGACTATTCGCCGTTTTCAGCTTCATGTGGCAAGTCTCCGACAGTAGAGGAGGGGGTCTGGGGGAAACTGTGAATTATCCTCTAATGTTAAGAATCCAATTCAAAAATGGATGGAACAGACATTTCCTCCAACAAAAGGACATATCTGCCCAGTAAGCACTCAAAACGATATTCAGTATCACTCCATTAGAGAATGCAATCCTGAGCACAGGAGAGGGCATTTCATATTCATTTGGATGGCTACTATAGAAATGATGATAATGTTTACAGGATGGAAGAAATAGAAGTTTATGAAGTGTTGATGGCAAAAAAAACCCATCATTTTTTAAGTATAGAAGCCAGGTATGGTGACACACTCCTTCAATCACAGCTCTTGGGGGTGGGGGGGATTGGGGACAGGCAAATCTCTGAGAGTTCAAGGCCAGCCTGGTCTACATAAAGAGTTCCGGGCCACCTAGAGTATACACTGAGACCCGGACTTAAAAGAAAAGATCAAGACCAGAAATTCCTCAAAAAGAATGATCTGTCAATATCACTTCTGGGCACTGACAAGCACGTGCACACACATTCTTAGAGAGAGAGAGAGAGAGAGAGAGAGAGAGAAAACACACCCAGAAGCACACACACTAAGGGACTGAATGCATATCTTGAAGAAGGATCTTGTTGCTCACACTATAACACTGCAACAAAAGACAGTAACAGATACACAGTATCCAATCTTGAAGGGAAGGGAATCCCGTAACATGCCACAACACTCGTGAGCCTTCAGGACCTTATGTTGGGTGTCGTAAGATGGACAGCAATTGAAAAATACATCCAACATAGACCTCTGGCCTCCACACTTACACACTTACACACTTACACACACACACACACACACACAAAATTAGTTTTGGGGCACAAGCATACACAAAATTAGTTTGGGGGTACCTATTTATTAAGTTATTCCAATGGACAGTATCTTGGATTTGAGTAAAGGAACCTCATGCTGCTGTGTCTATCCATGATGCATTCCATGTGCTTTTCTTAGCTTGTACAGTTTTCTTGTTACAGCTTTTACACACATAAATGTATTTTGGGCTGTCTAATTATGAATGGGATTTTACTCAGCATTTTTCTAGTTGTGTCAATATACCAAATATATTAATTTTTCTTATTTATGAATTTATACTTCTAAATATTTTGTGCTGAGAGTTTCAGGGTTTCTTTTTTTTTTTAGGTAGACAAATGACTTGTATGGTATGTGTGCATGCATCTGTGTGTGTGTGCGTGTATGTGTGCGCGTGCGCACGTGTGCCCATGAGTGTGTTCATGCATGTTGTGTACATGTATGGCATGCATCAATGCATGTACACGTGTGTGCAGTCATGTGTGTGTGTGCTTCTCTGCATGAGTACCACATGCATGAAGGTACTTACAGGGGGCAGAAAAGGGTGTTGAAATCCCTGGTGCTACAGTTACAGGTTGAGAAACAAGAGGCAGGTCTTCTGCAAGAGCCCTGAGTGCTCTTAAGCACCTCTCTAGCTCCTTTTTTTTTTTTTAATGTCTTACTATGTAACCTAGGTTGGCCTTGAACTCAGTCTATAATTAAGGATGGCCTTAAACTGGAAATTCTCCTGCTTTAGTGTCTAGAGTACTTGAGACTAGAGGGCCTCCACTACCAGCTTGTTTATTATTTATACTTTTGTGCATGTGTGTATGTATGTGTACATGCATGTAAAAGTACACGTGGATGTGTGTGGAGGCCACGGGACAACACTGGGTTCTGTCCTTAGGAACATCACCCACCTCCTTTGTGACAGGATCTCCCTTGGGCCTGGAACTCATCAGTTAAGCCAAACTAGCTGTCCAGTGTGCCCCGAGAATCTTCCTGTCTCCATCTCCCCAGCGCTGGGATTACACGCATGTACCCCACCCCTGACATTTTTAGTTGGGGTCTGCGGGTTGAACTAAAGTAATATTTGTATTACAAGTACTTTACTTACTGAACTATCTCCTGAACCCCAGTGTTTAAATTTTAGTGTTGTAAGAGATGTGCAGAACAGCGCTTATCATCAAAAGCCACATACAGCATTTAATAGAGTGTTGCAGAAGTCCTTGCATCCTTTGAGACACGGTCACTGAACCTCGAGCTTGCTGATTCTTCTAGACGAGCTGGGCCAGGGAGCGTCCGGGATCGCCCTGGTTCTGCCTCCCCAGCACTGGGACTACGCACATCACCCTGCCTGGCCTCTGCACATGTATGTGGGAGATTGGTCTAGAACCTCCTTATGCTGGTGCGAGCAGGCACCTTCCTGGGCTCAGAGCCATGTCACCAGTACTGAAAAACTCACCTTGAAGTTTACGTACGAGAAAAAGCAAATTGAGGTGATTGGCACAATGTCTGGGTAAATACAGCAGTAACTACAAAAAATAAAAACAAATATTCTGGAAAGAGAACAAGATATGGGAAGAACTTGTAAACATGACACAAACTGGCTCTTTTGCAAGAATGCAGCATTTACTAAGTTGTTCTGGGCAGGTAGGTATCAGTTTAAGCAAAACAAAATTATACTAGTGGTTTGTTAATATAAATTAATATATTACTTTGGAAATAAAATCTATGTATGTGTATTAGTTTAAAATACAGATTTTTTTTTTAACCATTCCACTGGAGAACGCTCCCTTAAAAGTCTAAATTGTAACAACAACAAAAACAAAAGAAAAATACTAGAAAGACTTGCCCGCAAAATTCTGTAACAGAAAATAGCATGAGATAAAGACATGGCAATTTGAAAGCCAGGGCTGTAATAAGTGAACAAAGGGGACCTAAATCTGACCACCAGCACCCACCGATGGAAGAAAGAGAACCGATGCCTACAAGTTGCCCTCTGACCTGTATGTGGTGGCACTCAGCCCCCCGAAATCGTAGGCTGGGGTTTCTCTTACTGCAACAAAACCCTATGACCAAAAGGAAAGGGTCTATTTGGATTACACTGCCATACTGTTCACCACTGAAGGAAGTCAGGGCAGGAACCTAAGGCAGAGGCAATGGAGGAGTGCTGCGTACTGGCTTGTTCTGCTTGACTAGCTCAGCCTGCTTTCTTTTCTTTTTTAAATAATTTATTAACTTTATATCCCAATTGTAGTCCCTTCCCTCGTCTCCTCACGAATCCCACTCTCCCTCTCTTTTCCCCCTCCCCAAGTCCACAGAAAGGGGAGCCCTTCTCCCCTACCATCTGACCCTAGCCTATCAACTATCATCAGGACTACCTTCACATTTTTTTTTTCCTTTGTGGCTTGGCAAGAACCACGGGAAATTGACCAACCAAGGACCATGCATGGAGAGGACCTAGAACCCCTGCTCAGATGTAGCTCACTCTACATGTAGGTCCCTAGTAAGGGAAGCAGAGGCCATCTCTGACATGGACTCTGATGCCCACTCTCAACCTGCTTTCTATAGAACCCAGGACTACCAACCCAGGGATGGCCCCACCCACAATGGGCTGGGTTCTCCCCCTTCAATCACTAACCAAGAAAATGCCATAAAGGAGGCTCTTATGGAGGCATTTTCTCAATTGAGGTTCCCGGTTTTCAGATAACTCTAGTTTGTGTGTCAAGCTGACATAAGATTAGCCAGCACAGGAAGTGACTAAACACATAACTAAATACATTATAAAATGTATAAACAAATAGAAAGCCACATTTTTAAAAATCCTTTGAACACGGTGTATACATCCACAGTTTTGTATTCCCTTGCTAAGCATCAAGCTTTAGCTACATCTTACTGTGGGGAAGTTGATTTTCCCCACAGTTCCAAGCATTACAGCAAGTAGAAGCTTAGCACTTTCACCTCTAGCTCCCCAGTCTATCCTGCTTTCCTGCATGTACCCACAAAACGCGAGGCAGTCCTGGTCTCTAGTCATACAGGTCTCAATTTATGTGCTCTCAAGATCACGTCATGCAAGTGATGGCCGGGTGACACAATGGCCACAGAGCACATGATGAGCAAATCCATCACCTGGGCAGTTAAAGAGGACACGGGGCAATCCGTCGAGACAGAATTCTAGAGCAATATCCACCCAAGGCTAACAGCCATGAATGGGGAAATGAAAACTCAAGCTTCAGTAAGCCAATAAAATATTCCATGATATTTTTAGCTCTCCCTGGCTGATGAAGCAAGGATGTCTGACTCACCAGGAAAAGCTCCCTCACTTCATAAAGCTATAAAGGCAAATGAGAAGCAAACCAGAGGGCAGGCAGATCCTCACTCGGGTGAGGGTTGGGCTGATCCACAACTCTCTCGATAAGGAACATTTCCAAGTTGTTCTGAGCTGTTCCAAGCTTCTGGCAGTGTAAGCCCCAGCACATGCCACCAATGTTAGTTTGCTCATGGTAACTTCCATACCCTGTGCTGAGTTCTCTTTTCTACAAAAGCCATGCCGACTCTTACACTCAGAGGAAAGCATTTATGGTATTCCCAAGCCTAGCTCGGAAGTGTTACCAGTAGACAAGAAGGTTCTCTGGATGCACAAATGAAGGGGAACCAAATGTCCACAGTTGATATCGGCAGACAAGAGTGTTTTCATTCTTCATAATTCCCCTTCCCCCTCCCATGAGCAATTAAGAGACTGACAATTCAACAAGGGGCACCATTTTTAACTCCACAAACTTTAACCTCATTTTCTCTCACAATTTTGAGGCATGCTGTGATAGAATATTGAGAAACGCCACCAATCACAGGCCAGAATAGGAGATGGGCAGAAGAGGGATGAGTGTCAAGAGCAGAGGTTCCTCATCTGACTTTGGAGTATGTACAGATGGTTGAGCATCGAGCACACCATACAATGCAGATGGCAGTATGTTTTTCTGTAGCTTTTGGTTATCACTGTATTGTTTTACTAGTTTTTTTGAGATGTGTTAATTTCTATAGGATTTATACAGGTGTTTTGTCTGTGTACATACATGTCTGTGCAGTAGGCACATGCAGTGCTCTCAGTGGCTGAAAGAGGGTGCCAGATACCCTATAATCACAGTTACATACTGTTGTTAGCTACCATATGGGTGCTAGGAATCAAACCCTGGTCCTCTCCAAGAGCACTTAAGTGCTTGTAACTGCTGAGCCATCTCACCAGCCTCCATCACTATTTTAAGGACTTTCAAAATACTTAGAATCACTAAGCAAAGGCTCAAAGAAGGTACCACTGTTTTCATTCAGTCCAAATGTGACCTGAACTGAGACAAACTCTGGACTTGAGGAGAAAAGTTTACAAAAGCCATGAAACTTTAGTCATTAGACTGTTAGAAACATTCGAGAGACAGAAAACTAATCCAAAAAACAAATTCAAACAAAGCACTTATTTTTAAATTATGTGTCTAGAGATCTAGGTAGGTAAATATAAGACAAATGCACATACATATAAATATGTTTATTCATAAGCAAATACTTTTAATTTTTTTCTGAAAATCATAAAATGCTCTGGATAGAATTTTGTACAATATGTGCAAACACTAAGCCTTTTCATTCCTACCTCATACTAACTTACAAGGTAATGCAATCCCAAGCAAAAGCACCAGGAGGGACCCCTCTGCCAAGAGTTTCAGAAGAATAGATACATCAGAAAATATTTTTTGGAAGTATGCAGGAGAACTGGGGGTGCCACGCTGTGTGATGCACCGAGGAAACACGCAAACAGAGCCAAGGAAGTCCAAAGCAGACAGAAGCTTAGTTCAGAGAGTGGACAGTTATTAAGAAACCCTGCTGTGAAATCAATGCACAATACAGGGGGAAAAAAAAGGTCTTCTAAGTTAGATTGTGCTCCAAAGTAAACTCTGCTGTGAAATGGAGGGAAAGAAAAAAGGAAAAAAAAAAAAAAAAGGAAGCAGAGAAATCTTTTTTAAGGAACGCAGGCAGTGTACCTGCACAGGGATGATTAACTTGCCTTCCAATGTGTGCTGTCACCCTGTCACCGTTTGTTCTATGACCTGTCTCTTAAGTGGCTCCACATGACCTGGCTTCTCTTTGAATTTGGCCAATGGGAAAGAAGACAGAACAACCCACTTTAAAGTGACACAAGACCATCTACAGCTTGTATCAACAGCAAAGGATGGTGCTGGGATAAAGAATTCCGAGAGGAAGATGAATTTTATTGTACAGACAAGAAAAGGGTGTGGGGGGATGCTCTGTTCAGTCAAGGCTATTGTGAGACGTTCAGAACACAAGAGAGGCTCACACTGACAAAAGCAGTGTAGGAAGGCTCAGCACAGGACGCACGGGTGTCAGGTAGGGTGTTCTGTTCTGCTTGAGCAAAGCCTGTCAGACGGAGCACGGGACTAACTCTGTGAGTTCCAAGCTCAACCCCTCTGCAGAAGGCCACTGAATGAGGGATCTCAGTTGGCACATCACCAAGGCTCCGAGGGCTCAGGGAATGGAAGCAACAAAGCCCTTAATATAGGCACAGGACAGCCTGAGGCGGTGGATGCTCCAGCAGAACCCAAAGGTTTTACTGCCAAGAGAAGTGGTTACAGTGTCCAGAACTGCAGAAGATGCCAGTAGCTATGTAGCAGGAAGAAGCATGTTGGCAGTGGGCATGAGGAGCCACTGTGGGGTACCCTCATAAACTAAGAAGACTCTAGAAACCACCATTTCAAATAACAGGTTCCTCCTAGATTAGCTCCTTTTTATCCTGAACAAACCTGAATTTACAAGATTAACTGATTTCTTAAGATTCTCAAAACAGTACTCATTACAAAAAAGTAAAGTGGCCGACGGCATCACATGCTGGAATAGGGGGAACTCATGGAAAAGTTTGGCATCACGCGAGCTGACCACCTCTCTCAACAGCATGGAAATCCAACGGCACACGTGAAATAGAGGTCTTACTCTCTTGTTTCTTTAGATTATTACCCCTTTCATCTACCTCCTTTTTTATTTAAGCTCCTACAACACATGTCAGAAAGACTAGGAACCACTGTTATGGTTAACTGGGATGAATGTCCCCATGAGCCTCCAGAAGTGGAAGACAAAAGAAAACATAAAGGAAAGAATAAGGAGCAATTCAAAATGGGACTGGACTGGATTCAAGAAGCATTTATGACTTTGACTTCTCTGTCTACTCAGCAAATCCCCACCATGGCAAGGAAGGTTGCCATGATATACTAATTATATCAATACTAAAAATCTGTACTTTAGGAATTAGGGCTCATTGTGTTCTATGTTTCTATTTGTTAGTTAAGGCAAATTTCACGGCATTTAATCAAACTGTATCATGATAAGCAATAAAACTTGGTGGGTGGGTCAACATTGTGACCATAGATAGCATTCCAATTTGGGGAAAATGCAAGGATGCCGGAAAACTGAAGGGGCTGTATATATTTTCACTAAGGAACTTTTCATCCCAGAAGAAAAGTAGTGCAAGCTGGGTGTGCTGGTGCTCACCTTTAATCCCAGTACTCCTGGAGGCAGAGGCAGACAGATCTCTGTGAGTTTAAGGGCAGCCTAGTCTACAAAGTGAGTCCAGGACAACCAAGGCTACACAGAAAAGCCCTGTCTCCTGTCTCGAAAAAAAGAAAGAAGGAAGGAAGGAAGGAAGGAAGGAAGGAAGGAAGGAAGGAAGGAAGGAAGGAAGAAAAAAAGAAAGAAGGAAAGAAGGAAGGAAGGAAAGAGGTGCAGAAAACAGCATGCTGTGAAGTAGTTACTGTCCCAGAGAAAGCACAAGTTTGTGATTGGGTATGCGGACGCTAGCGACCATATCCAGACTCCCTTGCCAATGTGCGTATTCTCAACTAATACTTGATACTACACAAAAGCCTACTGAACCAACTAAACTTTGGTCCACTTACAAAATGAAGTATCTTTCTACAATTATGTAAACTAAACTTAATATGCATGTTTATCAACAAAAATAATGTTTATAATAAGCCACACATAAGAGAAGAACAAAGGAAGGGCTTCCCTTCACCTTCTGAAGATTCACTGCAATGAACTGCTAACATGTGGGTAAAATGGGAACAGACACACACAGGAGGAAGTCAGAGGAAGTCCTGTGGTTTAGCAATGAAGATTCCTGTGTCCCCTGGGGAAGAGAGAAAATGGAAAATGCAAAGTCCTTAGGCTCACGGAACATACAAAGGATGGAAAATGAGTCTTTCCTACAGGAGAGCTTTCCCCCTGAATATTGACCAGGAATGAAATTTAAAAAAAAAATAAAAATAAAAAAAGGAGGTGTTTAGCAAAAGCCTGCCTGGGTGCATCACAGACGTCAGCTTTTCTTTTTCTTCCTACCACATGAGCTTAGTTAAGTGAAAACTCAGCAGAGACCAGAGCTGCACCCCAGGCCCAGCAGCCTCACATGGGACAAGGCCCCTTCCCAGGACACCCTGGCCCAGAATCTTAAGGTGAACTCACTTTAGGAAAGTTAATATAAGACTGAAACTGGAACATGACAGCGAGAAGCATTTCTTCCTTGGAGCTATCCAAAAGCCTCTTCTAGCACCTGCCAATTTCTAAGTAATCCTTTAATTTAAATAGAATGAAAGCACTGTCCCCATTTTTTTTTTTCTTTGCGTGACAGTCCCTGGGTATGAGAGACAAGTATACAAGTATCAGGAAGAAAGTAAAGAATTTTAAATAACAATCAACCCCCTACCCCCCCAACACACACACACACACACATACACACACACAATTAAAATA
This sequence comes from Meriones unguiculatus, assembly GCF_030254825.1. Taxonomy (NCBI): domain Eukaryota; kingdom Metazoa; phylum Chordata; class Mammalia; order Rodentia; family Muridae; genus Meriones; species Meriones unguiculatus. The sequence goes on from NC_083365.1 coordinate 28,054,942, forward strand.
TATCCATGCCTAGTTCTACAGTGACTTTTTTTTTTTTTAACTTTCATGTGAACCTTCATTTTATCCAGAGTCCTATTCCATGTAAATAGATTCAAGTTGAGTTCCTGGGAAGTTTTCCAGCGAGTTAGATTGCTTTTAAATTGGACATGCATTAAATGAAGCTTTGTCTAACCAAAGAGAGCGAGTAACTGATATGGCATCTGTATGTTCACTTCTGCACAAGGTTCCTTTATCTGGGAAGCATTAGCCAGAGACAAACAGAACATCAGATTACAGTTCTGGAGAATCCTACGCGCCCCTTCTGGCACAGCTGCCAGCTCACACAAACATTATATGTGCATCAGACACCTGCTTCCAGAAGAACTTGTAATCTACCTGCTCTCATTTCGCTCCCCAAAGGCACTCCTCCTTGACACGTGTGCCCCCTTTCATTCATTCCACTGCAGTTACCTTTGATCCCTAAGAGGTTCACTGGCAGGAAACGTGCAAAGTGGTGTGCTTTAATGCCAAGAGCAAAACCAGAAGAAGCCTTCTGCATTATAATGTATACTGAAACCAAACCCCGGACTCTTAGAGCTCTCTGAAATTGAACTAAAAGCCATGGCAGGAAGGGCTTCATTCCTGGGTGCCAGGCTCCTTTCACATTACCTGCTTCGGTGTACTTCAGTCCCACTTTTTCTTCTGTGTCCTTTGTCTTTGGGGGTGGCCAGACAGCTTGGAGTCTGCCTGGAGTCCTGTCATCCTGCTCCGTGGGGCTCTGGTCAGGCTGTGCAAAAAAACAGGCAAAGAATAAGTTAAGGGAAGTGTGTCCAGCGCCAACTGATTCTTGAAATCACGCATCCTAACACTAATCCTAATATCGATTTTAATGGCCGGTTGCACGTTTGCTCCCATTACTTGTTAAGTGAGCCGTCTTAGTACAAGATGAGCCTTTTTCCAGAAGGGTAAAGGAGCAGTTGGGATAAAAACTAAAGTTAAAAAAACAAAAACAAACAAACAAAAAACCTCAAAGCTATGTAACATGCAACCCTTTCTGTATTATCTTCATTGTCCAGCTATTTTGAAGGGCACATGTAAACTTTGAACTGCACAAACAAAAACAAATGCATTAACATCTGGCACATTCATAGGAATACTTAAAATATACTCCAACTCTGCACTCCTTACAGTAAGGGCTAAGTTTGTGTTTTCCATGTGCATTAGCAATAACTGAAGATACACTTCCCTAAGCTTTCCACACTAACTTTAATTCTTTCCTATTACAAAAATAAAAGAGACCGACTCCATGCTCATTTTTTAAAAAAGAACTTGAATTTTGCAACTAGAATGAATGGTGTTTACATTTAACTACAACCTATGATAATTTTTTCTATAGACTTTAATTTTTAATAGCTTAATTAAATATACAAGCAGACATGATAATCCGGGTGTTTGACAAGAAATTCTATCCACTATTTCCCTGAACGTTCAATGCCAGACACTTCTTGGTCATTTTAAATTAACTTTGAATCTCTTTGAATAATTACATCTTTTTTTAGCTAGATTCTCTTGTGCTCTGATTTCATTTATTCTTTCCATAAGGGTTAGAGCTAGATCCCTCTGTTTTGTATATGGGGAGACAAGCTCAGAAATTATCAAGGTCACCCTGACATAAGTGGCAAATTCACTATTAAAAGCCACTTCTCATTCTATGTTCAATACTCAACCATGAAGCCATACAAACAACATAGAACGCATTTCAGTTACACCATAAACACCTGTTTTGCTAAATGGCACACTTCTAAAGGAGAATCCAGTATTCACAGGAATCTAACTGAGTGGTGAAGAAATCCTTGTAAATCTGGGCTGTGCTTGCACATCGCATCGCCTTCCCCACGTTGCTAATGCTTTATGAGCTTAAACTCAGGATGTACAGTGTCCGTTCCTTCCATACATCCATAACACAGATCACGGTTAATTACATTCACGAAAACCAAAGAGAAACACTTCTGTCCAAGTTAGTAATCTCTCGCAAGACAGATTTAATAGCATTATTATCATTTTTTTTTTTTTTACCTAAGAGTATAATAATAATGGCAGGCAACTAAGATTCATTTTAACAGGCGACCAAGAAAGAAAAAAAAATTAGCAGCATTATATTTTATGGCAAAATGCAGAACCCAATTCTACATACACTTTTGGGATCAGAGGGGCTGTCTGCCGGCCTTGACTTGGACCTTTCGAACACAGCACGGAGTGACTCCTTCTCATGCCTCATCTTTCGCTTCAGGGCTTCCAGTTCAGAGGTGTCAGCTGTGGTCCCCTTTTTGGGGGGACGGATGAATAAGGCCTTAAAGGCCTCTAGGGCCGTCTCTGGTGGCTTTGCCTTTACCTGGCCACCCTGGACTTGGGCATCTCCAGAACTCTTGTGGCTCTCCTGGTCGGGACTACAGCCCATCTCGCTTGCCCCATGGACCTCGGGGTCTGCTTCCTTCAGTTCGGTTCTTGGCATGTCAATGTTGAGCAGCTGAGACAGCTGCTCCAGGAGAGTGGGAGTGGCCTTCAGATCAGTTGCTCTACCCTGGCTCTTCGTTGTCTGGGGGCCTCCCTGCACCAGAGACTTCTGAACAGGCTGGGTCAACTTGAGCAAAGCCAGGTCCCCATCCTTGGGTTTGATTTCAGTGATGGTCTCCCCTGCCTCTGCGGTAGCCCCCTTCTTCAGCACACGGAGCCCACTAAAGAAAGCTGGAAGCTGGAAGGCTTTTTCTCCGGGAGCTTCTTTTTTAGAAACAGTGTTCTCAATGACACCATCAGTCTGGTCTGTTGGGGTGGATGGGATTTGGGACCGTTCTTCTACAGCCTGGCCCTGCCCTGAGCTGTCCTCTGCCAGATGGCTACTCTCATCAGCAGGTTCCAGTTTGCTGCTTGTCTCAGGTAAAGTCCTCTGAGAATCTTCAGGACAGAGTTCTGCATCATCAGTTTCCTCAGTGTCAATATTTTCTCCCGATTCGCCCGGTTTTTCTTTGGGCTCTTGAGAAGGTTCACGTGAAAGGTCAGGGGTGGACTCCTGGGTATCAAGGCCGCTTCCTTCTTCTGCTTCCTGGCCTCCATCTTCAGAGTCAGAATCACTGGTGGTGTGAACCAGGGTTCCACGGACCCAAATTACTTCCTCACTGTCCACACTCACAGTGGCAGGCGAAAGCAGCTCATGACCAGGGCAAGAGGTGTTTGAGCTGGCTTTCCCCAGACTTCCCTCCGATCCTGTCTCCGCCCTTGCTGCCTTCCCATCATTTTTAAGATCAGGTGGAACTGGAGCCTCTGCCTGTGGCTGCTGTGAGCCTTTGCTGGGATCATCTTGCTCAGAAGCGGGATCCACCTGTAAACTTCGAAATGCCTTCAGCACAGCATCTTCCTCTTCAGGATCCAAGGAGTCCAATTTACTTGTAAATCCAAACAGGGATTTCATAGAGAATTTGCTCAGGATCGACTGAGCCATCTCAAGTCCGGCTTCGGGTTTGTCTGGTTCCAGCACATCTCTGCTGTTGAGAGAGTTCCCGACCTCCTCCATGTCCCCGCAGTGCCCTTGACAGAAGTTCTGCCTTGTTAGTTACCTGCTCTGCTCTCTCAGTTTATCCGCTCCATCTGCTCTTGACTTACAGGACAGGGAGTGACAGGACCGGGGAGGGAGCCAGGCTTTCAGCAGCTCAGAGAACACACTTGGTCTCTTTCAGGTCACAGCGCTCTCCCTCTCTCCCTTCCGGTTTGCTCGATGCCGGCGTGCCCAGGGCAACTTGTTAAGTCTGGGCAGCTCTGTGCCCCAAAGCAGCTGGGGCTGCACACCTTTACTACAATGGGCAGGCAGGCTGCTCTTCTGGACTTCCGTATTTACTCCCTGGGACAAAAGGCTTCTTGTGGCAGGCAAAGTCAGCCTGTCCCGTAATCCCAGCCCAGGACTTCAGGAGGAGCTCCGCCCCAGAGCCTGGTGGCATTCAACTTCCTCATTGGTGAGCAAGTTGAGGTTCCTAAAAGTGCTGAGCCCGCAAGCTGGTCCTGACAGCCCTGAACCACACACACACACACACACACACACACACACATACACACCCACCCCACGGTGCAGCCCAAGAGATTCCAAAGTGAATCAGCAGAAAATGACCGAAGAACTTCTGAAATTAGGTCCCCTTTCCATCCGGGTCTTAATCAGAGGCCAGACCCCAAACCAAGCAATTTGCCCACATCTACAGCCTCCTACAAACCCCTAATCAAAGACAGGAAGAAAAACAGATCCTCTCAGTGTGCGCACAGCTCTCAGAGCAGATAATTTACTACCCTTGGAATGTCTTTTGTTTTTAAAGGCTTTCCTTCAGCTAGCCGGCAGGTTTCATCTGGAATGCAGATTTTCTGACTGCTGGGAAGGAAAACCAACCGGACTGGTTCAGATTACTACTGTTTTAGCTCTGCCCTGCCTGGGTGTTCTACAAACAGGTACTTAGACAAGCACGCCCACCACACCCAGCCTCCACCTACCTACCATAGGGCAGCAGAATAAACAGCCCCAGCCCTGGGGGGGTGATTACTGTCTAGAGTTGTGGATCAACCTTGGGTTTCTGTCTGTCCACAGCAGTGACTCTCAGTGAATTATGAATCCTGGTGGCAGAAGGGACTCCTCTGCTTTGGTGTTGCGACCAATTAAATGGCCCTGGCATGGCATGACAGCAGCACACAGCCTGACTTCTTGGACAGTCATTCACCAAAGATCCCCCCAAGGATCTATAGTTCTCTAAAGATCTAAAATATGTATCAGTTTGGTCTCCACTGCCCATTTTGCACAAAATAGCAAAAACAAAGAAACCCAGCACGGATTAGATAAAACATCATTTTGAATATATGCTGCAGACCTGGAATTCTGAAATCTGAGGATATGGGGTAGGGGAATCATAGATGCCAAGTTATCTCTCGGATAGCTTCCTGTCAAACCCAAAGGTCTGGGGAATTCTTGTTGCAATAATACATTTTTAACAATGTTTGGCTGAAAAAAGAAAGAAAGAAAGAGAGAAAGAAAGAAAGAAAGAAAGAAAGAGAGAGAAAGAGAGAGAGAAAAATAAATAAATAAATAAATAAATAAATAAATAAATAAATAAATAAATATAGGGGGTGTATGTTGCATCAAACCTAATAGGTAATTACAAACCCTAATTGGGTCCAACACTGACATTTTGGGAATACTAACTGATGTCACCTTAAATGACATGGTGTTAGGAATGTAGCTGAGGCAGGATGTGTGCCTACCTGTCTCCAGCACAGCAAAACAATAAAATTAAAAAAAAAAAAAAAAAAAAAAAAAAAAAAAAAAAAAACAAAGTAAACATCAGGGCAGGGAAGAAGAAGGGGAGGGGGAGAAGAAAGATCTGCTGGTACCATTTACATCTCTGATAAGGCTTCCGGTCTAGAGGAAATGCCCAATGATAAAAATCTGTCTTTTCTGAGGCTGTGGAAAGAAGGGATCATCACTCCAGTTTCATGAGCTGCACACACAGAACTCAGAACGGAGGTGGGGGAGGGGAGTACGGGGACAACAGGGCTTGGCTTACTTGGTGTTTTCTTTTTCTCTAGGATGTTATTTGCTCAGCTATAACTTCAGACTGGTTTCCAGAGTGAGTTCTCAGGCACTGCAACAGGCCTGGGTAAAAATATAAGCTGGAAGGGCTTGTCAGTCTCTCTAAGTGTACAGAGTCTATTCATGGATCAGATTATTGGGTTGATACCCCTCTGCTCTAGACAGTAAAGCTTTGCTAGACTTATTCACTAGACTTATTTACTAGACTTATTTCTAATTATGAAATCAAAGTCAATAGAAGGCAACTGAGTAGACTTCACAGAGTGGTGAATTAGGAATGAATACAGTAATACCTAGAATGGAGCATTTACTATGTGTCCACAGATTGTATTAAATGCTTTGAATATACTAACTGATTAGATACAAATGGCCACTAAAGCTTGGAACTTATTCTGTTTCTCCTGAAAACTGAGACAAAAAAAAAAAATTAATGTTTACAGGGTCAATAAACAAAGGATTTGACTCTAGGATGCATTCTTAACCACCTTTTAGAACAGGACACCACACATGGTGGAGTCTTAAAAGACAAAGGTGGTACAGTCTTATTAGGATTGGAGGTACACTTTCTCCTTTGGGGTGACACAGAGACGGACTTCACAAAAACTTATTGACAGAGAATGACTATGCTTTTCCATTATCAGGAACTTTAAGACAAAATATTTAAGTATTTATTTAACTGTAATTCAAATCACTTAGGACAAATTATTACAGAAAAACTAGAAATGAAAATGAGAGCTTCTAAGAGAGAAAAAAAAGCCACTGAATTTTCTTTATTGAGAAGCTTTCTAGGGTATGGCAGAAACTGGGCAGAGGATGAGGTCATCTCTACTGAGATTAGTTAATTTTCTGGGTTTTCAAGAGCTAAGACAATGGTAGGCCTAGACTCATTATGCCTGTCCCAAAGGCCCAACCAGGGAGATGATCACTTATTGTTCATGGGTTATCCACCCAGTCAGGGCAAGATGAAGCCTTCCTCTGCCCATTCCTGACTCAGCTTTGACCTTGACTGTCTACTAGCTGTTAGTCACTTGGCCACTATTACTACCTCCAGATTTTACAAATGTTTCATAGTTGTCAATTTTCTTTGTCCTCTTATTCACTTGACCAGCTTGGAGTTTTACTGTGGCAGAGAGTTAACTCCATCCCAGCCAGTAAGGTGTAGCTGCAGTCTTTCTTAGTTGCCTCGTGTTTAGCTCCTTATCTACAGGGTGCTCTGAGGTGGTCGCTACCCTAGTTAGAAGCTACCCTTCTGTAGTCTGTCATAATCATCTACATTAGGAGCAAGAATTCATGAAAGGACAAGAGTCTTTGTATTCATTCTTCAAGAGCTTCAGCCTGCTGTCAGTGGCCCAGAGCTCTGTCCTTTCTCTTCTTCTTTCCTGCCTAGCCTGGTTATCTCAGACCCAACTTCTAGACCTCTTTTTATTCATCTATTTTAGTTGCCATGTTAACCTTTAATTTTCCTTTTATCTCCAGTCCCTGTTCCTACAACAATGCAACTTGCATTATCGATGATGGGTCTCTTTCCATTACAATGTATAGAAAGCTATCTATCTCCTGTGTCACTCTGAATGAAAATAAAATAATGGGAGTGTCGCTTAGTTCACAAAATGAAATCTAATGCAATATTTGGAAAGCAGAAGAAATCATGACGTCTAATATTATGAAGTTTCATCTAAAAGGATTATGGAAGGATATGTGTAAATCTGAGCTGACTTTGGGCCTTGAAGAATGACAAGTCAAACATCTTGACCTCATTTTAAAGATGAAGACATCTCAAGTCAAGAGAAGTTAAACAGCTGCTATCAGCCGACACCTCACAAATGGCAAATCTAGAAGGGAAATGAGATTCCCTACCTCCCTCTTACCCTGCAGCACATTGTCCAGTGGCCAGGAGATCTAACCCAACCCGCCCCATTACATCCCAACATCTTCTAGCACCTTCTAATTAATTTAGAGTAATGTGAACTAAACCTGAGAGTCTACAGTAATGTAAATTAAGACTAAGACCTCCCTGGGCTTTTCCTTTTCCTATGCTTGAAACATCTGTGCCTTCTACCCCCAACTAACTTATATCAGCACCAAATAATAGCCATCAACTATTTCTGCTAATCAGTTGAACAAAAACCAGGCCAAATAGCCAAATGGCCCAAGTCTTTAATTCCAGCACTCGAGAGGCAGAGGCAAGCACATCTCTGAATTGAAGGCTAGCCTGGTCTACAGAGCAAGTAGCAAAGCCAGGGCTACACAGAGAAATCCTGTCTTGAAAAACAAAACGTAAAACAAACAACAAAGTTACATATGTATGTACTGTGTAAGGATGAGTCCCAGTGATTAAGGCCTTTTCCTGTTGAGCAGTATAAAATAGTTATAAGACTGGTGCCACTATGGAAATGGGTTAAATATTGACATCAATGTAAAAAGAAATTAAACGGATAATGACGAGGTTGGCCGTGCTGTAGAGCTTGAAGAGAGCAGATGGTGCATGATCTTTCTATGAACAAGGGCTGTGTTCAGTTAAGCATGGTTCTGGTTCTTAGACTGCTTCCAAGCTCAGCACCTATAAGCTTGGTCCTGGACAAATGACATAGGCTCCCTGTACTGTGGCTTTGTCACCTGGTGACTGATTTAACAACAGTACCTATGCCATGGTGACTGTGAGGATCACACAAACAACTGCATGTGTTTGCTATTCCCTTCTATGGCTGGTCATAGTACTTCATGAGCACCTCAGGCTTTCACGGGGAAAAAAAAAACAAACAAACAAAAAGAAAAACCTTTCTTAGTGATGTCAACCCATATCTAACAGACTTTTGTTTGTTTTGTATTTGGGGCAGTAGGAAAGAAATAGTTACTGATTGATTAATTGACAGTGCAAGCAACAAGTTGCTCCCTTTCTGAGAACTCATGATCCACCCGTTTGGAAAGAGGGACTAATGGTTTCCCAAGTCACTGTCTCATTTATCCTCTAAGTGAATTGGACTCCAAAGTCAATTCTTTCAAGGGATTCCTTTGAGTGTTTCAGGGCCAGTGCTTTCAGGGTTGGATTTTCCATGTCTTTCACCTTTGGAGAGTGAATAGCTTAAGGTTTTCTCAGGTGATTCTGCAGAAGGTCACTAGGTTCACTCTATTCTTTGTTATATCTCCTGGTCCAAGATGACTTTCAAACCAACTCAGCCATTTCTGGGGTGGGTCTGTAGAATTTGGAGTGTCCTCACTCATCCCTCAAATGTCTGCTAACACGTATGGATAGCAACCCTGAAAGGGCAGTCACACATCTGTGATTCCCCATCTTTACCATGCCATGACAGCTCTGATTTTTTTTTTTCTGTCCTTAAGTCAATTCATTTGACTTCAAAGGTGCTGCTCCATAATTATTTACTCTTACAGATGTGAAAAGTAAGATCAAGTTGGACATTACAAGGCTGGTGATTCTTACTATCAAATATTTCTAAGACTGGATTCCTCTAGCCAGTGTCAAAGATTATCTGAAAAGAGGACTCACTATTAACAACAAATAAAATGGCAAAAAAAAAAAAAAAAATCTGTGACTCAACTTGTGTGTCTGATAGGACGTACAGAATTTTGTGGGCCACCTTTCTGAATGATCTTGGGGTTTTCCAAAGCAAGCAGAAAAACTCTGTTGTGCCCCTGGGATAACTATGATAGCAGGCATAGAGTCTGTGGAGAAACCATTTCAAAGTTTCTTCTGGTAAAAGTTACAAACAGAGTCTGAAATCTAATAAACTACTTTTGCCTAAAGCTGCTTGCGTCTCCTCTTTCCCAACAGCAACACCATACATCTCTTTACTGCTATGAATAGGTATCTGTTTCTTTCCTTCCTTATATTCTAATATTATTTACTTAGTATATACTATTATGGACCTTATTAGGACATTTTCATACATGTACATCACCATTCTTTGTTCATATTTTTCTCCTTCAACTCATGGTCTTCTCCTGCTCCCCAGGAGACCTTCCCACCACCTCCTGATTTATATGACACTGATAGAAAGCTAGATTTAATATTTTTAAAAAGTCTAGATTCTGCATATGAGAGACAAACTTATAATACTTGTCTTGCCATTTATTTTCATCATTACCTAGTTGTCTTGAGAATTAGTTCAATTCCCAAACTGTAACTCTTTAAATCCTGTTATATTTTTTTAAAGTTAAAGGAGGAAATAGAAAAAGCTAGGGAGGATGGCTATGTTAGCTATAGAGGCATGTACCTACAGTCCCAGTACTTGAGAGGCAAAGCCAATAGAAAGGCAGTTTGAGAGCATCTTGGGCTACACAGTGAGTTCTAGGCCATCTGGGCTACATCTTGACTTTCTGTCTCAAATAATAAACCATGAACTGTGGATACAGCTCAGTGGTAGGATGCTTGTTTACCATGTTAAGACATTAGGTTCAATCCCCGGCGTCACAAAAAGGGGAGGGTGGGAGGAAGGGAGGTAAGGAGAAAAAGACAGATAGATGAGAAAAGCATGCACAAAGGCAGAGGGTGGAGACAACCAATGTTTCCGGATGCCACTGGCATCCACAGTGAGCATTATGTATCATAGGTTCCTTACACATTGCTTATTATGTCTAAATTTGCTCCACAATGCTATGAGCAAGGCATTATTAGTCTCCCTGTTCTTAGACTAGCTCTATTCAATGCACGTGTGTACAATAAAGAAATTTTTCTACCTCTTGTCCTCTGAAACCATCAGCAATAGCTCCACTCCAGTGTTCTCTATGCACTGAAAACATGGCCAGCAACTAACAACTTAAGTTTTTAATGAGACTTCATTTAAGTAGCTCCATGTGCTAAGCAGCCATTCTATTAAGCGTGGCTATAGATTTACAGGGTATTTCAGAGAAATTGGGTCAAGTCTGAGAGTAGTTACCCAAGGAATGGCAGAGCCAGGTTTTGTACTAGAACTATCTAATTATAAGTGTTTCCTATTTTGAACTGTGTTTTTTAAGCTATAGTGTTAACAGTTTTTCTTTTCCACTGAAACAATGAAAGGGAGATAGAAGAGATCTGCCTTTAAGAGACAGAAAAAAAAATACATTTGTTTTTATTCCTTTAGTTTAGTAATTCGATGCTGTTCTGTTTCCTTACTGTGTTGGTTACTGTTTTGTTTCCTTGATATAACTAGAGTCATCTGAGAAGAGGTACCTTGAGGTGGTTTGAATAAGAATGGCCCTCATGGGTTCACAAATTCATTGGTCACCAGAGAGTGGTACTGTATAAAGGGATTAAGACATATGGCCCTTAATTGGAGTAACGATGGCCTTGTTGGAGGAAGTGTGTCACTGGGAGTGGTCCTTGGGATTTCAGAAGCCCTGGCCAGGCCCAGTGGCTCCTTTCTCTTTCTGTTGCCTATGGATCCACATGTAGAGCTCTCAGCTCCTTCTCCAGAACTGTCTGCCCACAGGCTGCCATGCTCCTCTCCATGCTGACAATGGATTAAATCTCTCAAATTGTAAGCAAGCCCCAATTAAATGTTTTTCTTTAAAAGAGTTGGCATGGTCATGCTATCTCTTCACAGCAATAGTAACCTTAACTAAGACAAACCTCAACCAAAAACAAACAAACAAACAAACAAACAAACAAACACCCTGTCCCCTTCAGATGCCCTGTATCAAGCCTGTGGGGCAAGTCCTTGATTAATGATTGATGTGGAAGGACCCCATCCACTGTGGATTCCATTACCCTTGGGCAGGTGGTAATAAAGCAGGTGGAGGAAGCATGTAAGAAGCATCCGTCCATGGCCTCTACTTGAGTTTCTGCCCCCACTTCCCTCTGTGATTAGGATGTGAAAGCCAAAATATAAACTGTTTTCACCCCAAGCTGCTTCTGGTCATGGCATTTTTATCAGGGCTATAGAAAGGAAATCAAGACACTTCACAACTTAGATCTTTTAATAACTAAACAACAAATGTCCAGCTGAATGGAAGGACTCTAGCAGCCCAGGCTAATGCCAGGCTTCACTATCATTTATAGATGCTAAACTCCCAACAATTACTAAATGTTCCAGCTGCCATCCTTACATGCAATTGAGAGTCAGCACAATCATAGCAAACTCACAATCTAAGGGTAACAGAAGTTATGTTCAAATTTGAAAGCAGAACAGTGCTGGTTCAGTGAATAACGTTGATGAAACACTGCCTGGAAATATAGTCTTCCCTGTCCCTAGATTTCGTAATGACTTGAATCTGAAATGCCCCACCCAAAGCTCATGAGTTGAAGCCTTGATCACTTATGAAGAAGTGCTCAGAAGGGATTTAGGCAGATGATTGGATCAAGGGGGTTCTAACTTCATTAGTGAATTAATCTATTCAAAGATCCATAGCTTGATGGGCTATGGGGCAGTGGTGAAAACTAAAAAGAGTTGGGGGCTGGTTGGAGAAAGTAGATCACTAGGGGTTTGCCTCAGGATATTTGTATATTTGATACAAGCTAGAATCATCAAAGAGGAGAGAGCCTCAGTTGAGAAACTGGCCCCACAAGATCCGGCTGTCAGCAAGCTGTAGGACATTTTCTTAATCAGTGATTGAGGTGGGAGGGCACAGCCCACTGTGGGTGATACCATCCCTAGGCTGGTGGCCCTGGGGTCTAGAAGAAAGCAGGCTGAGCAACCCTTGAGGAGCAAGCCTTTAAGTAACACCCCTCCATGGCTTCCGCATCAGCTCTGCATCTGCCCTGCTTGAGTTCCTGCCCTACTGCTTTTTTTTTTTTTGTATCCAGTAGAACTTTATTATTTATTTTTTCAATGCAGTTTATTCAGGAACCTTGAACAATCATCTGACCCTGGGGAAAGCCAGCCCACAGCTTAAATAGCCTCTGGGTAGCCAACCCCAGCGTGCCACGTGGGCAATGCAGATAGGTCCACATACATGGAAGCAAGCCAGATCCTCAGCCTTAGCCAAATGTGGAATTGTTTGTGACAGAGAGCACTCACCATCGGGAAGGGGGAAGGCGGAAACCAGCTCCATCTTTAAGGCGCGGCATTACGCAGCTCTCTACAGTTCCCCCTTTTTTAGACGCATCAGGCCCAATTTATTTCTAATATCAGAGATCAGACCCCTACTGCTTTTGATTCGGAACTGTGAATGAAATAAACCCTTTCCTCCCCAAGTTGCCTTAGGGCATGCTGTTTCATCAAAACAATGGCAACCCTGACTAAGACACTGTGCCTTCATGTCTGTATTTCTACCTCCCTCTATGCCTACTGACTAATGCTGGGAGTTGAGCAGCCTAACTTGACCATGAATTCCTGACATAGCAGTCTACCTTATCACACACCTAAAGCAAGGGAGCCAGCTGATCACAGACTGGCGTTTCTGAAACCATAGCAGAAAAATAAGCTCGACTTCGTGTCAGATATCTTAATGGAAGGCTGATTAACACGGTATCTAAATCTCAGTCCCACTTCCCCCAGCCAAGAAGGACCTCCGGTGTACTTGTTGTTACTAAAAGGGTACACATACAGTTTCTAAATAGGGGTATATTTTGAGTGGAAGTCTGTTGGCATACCTTTTTAACTCTATTTTGTGTTGGTTTCTTAATGCCTCTTCCTTCCTTCTCCATTCCAATCCCTTCTAACACCAGGTGGGAGAGAAAGAAGGTTAGTCGAGAATGGACATAGTTCTCATTAGCTACTTCCTGCTGGTTAGGGTCCTTGGGTTCCTTGGAGCAAGTCCAGTCTCTGTTTCAGGATATCTCCAACTTCTCATCAAACTGCATCATCAACAGCAACCAGGAGCAGCGGACGGGGGAATGTGTGCATCAACAGCCTTTTTTCTACTGTGTGCCCCTCTTCTCTCTCCAGAGTTCCTCAGAATTAAACTATCTGCAGCTGGGGAAGAGCCCACACAAGGCAAATAGTTTACTGCTGTGGACAGTCTGAATCAGCCCTATGTCCCACACCTGGGATTAGAACAAAAACATGTTTACATAACTGAGGTTTTTGGTTTTTTAAAAAATTTTATTTTTTAAATAATTTATTTAGTTTATATCCCAATTGAAGCCCTCTCCCTTGTCTCCTCCTGGTCTCACCTTCCCTCCTTCTTCTCACAATCCCCCTCCCCTAGTCCACAGAAAGGTGGAATCCTCCTCCCCTACCATCTGATCCTAGCCCTTTCAAATCTCATCAGGACTACCTCAATCATCCTCCTCTGTCACCTTGCAAGGCCTCGACTCCAGGGGGAAATGATCAAAAAGAAGGCAACTGAGTTCATTCCAGAGAATATCCCTCCTCCCCTTACTAGATACCTACATGGAGACTGCACTGTCTGTGGGCTACATCTGAGCAGATGGTCTAGGTCCTCTCCCTGCATGGTCCTTCCTTGGTGCATCAATTTCTGCAACACCCCCACCCCCCAGATTTGTTAGCTTTGTCGTTCTCCTTGTGGAGCTCCTATTCATTCCAGGTCCTTCTTTCCCCCCGACTCTTCCATAAGCATAACTCTGTGCTCTGCCCAGAGTTTAGCTGTGAGTCTAGGCATCTGCTTTGATTCCTGCTGGGTAGAGCCTTACAGAGGATATCTATGGTAGGCTCCTGTCCTTCCTCTCTTCAATCACTTCTGGTGTCTATTCTATTTGCCCTTCTGGATGAAATTAAGCATCCTCTCTAGGATCCTCCTTGTTATTTAGCTTCTTAAGGTCTGTGGATTTTAGTATGGTTATCCTGTACTGTATGGCTAATATCTGCTTATAAGTGAGTATGTGCCATGTGTGTCTTTCTGCTTCTGAGTTTCCCCACTCAGGATGATCTCTTCTAGTTCCATCCATTTGCCTGCAAATTTCATGATTTCCTTGTTTTTAATAGCTGAGTAGCATTCCATTGTGTGAGTGATATACCTCAGTCTTAAGGTAGCACTATTCCCAATTTTCTGAGAAGGCACCAGATTGCTTTCCAAAGTGGTTGTACAAGTTTGCACTCCCACCAGCAATGAAGGAGGGTTTCCCCTTTCTCTACATCCTTGCCAGCATGTGTCATCACATGAGTTTTTGATCTTAGACATTCCGACTGGTGTAAGATGGAATCTCAGAGTCATTTTGATTTGCATTTCTGTGATAATTAAGGACGTTGAGAATTTAAGTGTTTCTCCACCATTTGATATTCCTCTGTTGAAATTCTCTTTTAGCTCTGTACCCCATTTTAAAATTGGATTATTTTCTTTGTTGGTGTTTAATTTCTAGTAAACGTGCTGCCAAAGTGAGCACCATAACTGAGTTTTTAAAGACACCAAAACTTTTCACTACAGAAGTCTCACTTGGAATAACAATATCAAACCTGTAAGGTTCAAGCTGCATTGCTTAAGGAAGAGAGAGGAACCTAAAAGGAAGGGAGGGAATCCAGAACTCAGAGGGTAGGAACTGATGACCTGCATTTCCTAAAGAAACTACTCTCAGTTTTAAAAATTTATAATGAATGGAAAACTAAGAGATAAGTAAATATGTTTTATTTTTATTACCTATCCATATAGGTACTATGTAAATATATACTTAGATAAATATATCTTGGTGCATATTTTTAGGAAAACAACTTTCTTTCTATGTAGTTATACCTATCAAATGCCCCAGAACACATGTAGGAAATACAAATTTACCATAAGGAAATAGTCCTAAGTGTTGAGGGGCACAAATAAACACTATTCCAGAATTGAAAACAAATTCAGCATTCAGTGATGAGGAAATGATGAAACTCATGCATACCCTTGATATCACACAACCACTTAAAGCTTATCTGTTAAGACTTTGAAACAGCATGGGTAAGCCATAAAGAAAAAAGCATGCCTGCTTAAACAAACAAAAATCCTCACTGAAAACAAGTCATGCACAGTGAGAAAGAAAAGAGAACTTGTTAAAGTTTCCTAGCAGCATTATTGTGCAGAGATGATGGGTTATTTCTGTTCTATTTCTATGTTTCAAACAGTTTCAAGGACCGTGTGTGATTCCTGTAACTGTAAAAAGTTAAGCAAAGACATAATTCCATTTATATAGAAGAAAGGTGATTAAAACTACACGGTTTATCATATTTCCAACAAAACAAAACTACAACCATGAAAGGAAAAAGAAGCAGCCTTTCCAACTCCCTTTGGGCACTCTTATCCTCTGGGCTGCCTGTGATTTGAGGCCTGCAGTTCTGTATCCCCTACAGCTTCAAATAACTCTAGCTCGCCAATAGATGTCACTGTTGCACTTGAGCGAGTAAGTCCCGGCTTTGACTTTGCAAGGAGCCTAACCAACTGCCCTGTGTTCCCTTTCAACTTCATTCCAAATCAATATCTCTCTGCCTCTCTGCCTCTCTGCCTCTGTCTGCCTGTCTGTCTCTCACGCACTCGTGTATATGTGTGAGGTGTGTGTGTGTGTGTGAGAGAGAGAGACAAAGACAGAGAGAGAGGGAGTGTTTTGCTTGCATACATCTGTGGAGGCCAGAATGTTAGATTCTCTGAAGCTGGAGTTAGGTTGTGGTGAGCTGCCATTGTGGGTACTGGGAAGTAAACCCAGCTCCTCTGCAAAAGCAGCAAGTACTCTTAACCACTGAGACAGTTCTCCAAACCTTCAAACCCCCTTTTATGAAAATGAATGTCAAATGTTTTTCTGAAAGGACTACAATGACTATTATTATATGGTTATGAAAACAAACAAACAAACAACAACAACCAAGTTCTACTCAGTCGTTACTACCCACCTAAAACTGGCAGATCTACCATGCCCCTATGAAAACCCACAATGCTACCTAGATGATCTTAGGCCTAACTCACACTCTCCGCGCATGTACTTTCATATCAGAATATAATGAAGCAGAGAACAAGAGGTTTTCAATAGGCATCAAAACAAAGGCAAAATAGAAAAAGCCACTGGGAACTGTGGGGAAAAGAGGGCAATGAGAAACGGAATGGTTTGGTCAACTTTATCAGGCCATCTAAAACTGGAAGTGGTTAAGCCTGCCCAATGCTTTGTAATGGGGACTCAATGCTTCTGTGTCAGTGGATGTGTGAATGAATGAGAAAGGAGAAGCCTATGTTTTTAAATGGGTCATCCTGTATTTGGCAGGTTTCCCACCAACTTGTTGGGCTGTTATTTGAGCAGCTGGAGAAAAGGGAAGGTTTATAGATGTGCAATGAAGACAGGTGACTTGGGTTTCACTGGAAAATGCAGAGCCTCACTGTCAGCTAGCATATGTTATTCATAAATTTTTAGTACAATGATATTAAGTGACTAGCAGCAAATGGTTCTCTTCCCACAGGGAGGCTTAGGCATCAGAACTAATGAGACAGAGTACTCTGGAAAGAAACTGTAGACACAGTAACATTCTAGTGCACAGATTTTGACTTCATCTGCTGCAGCCCATTGATTTATTTTTCAAACAATGATCCACATAGAGAATGCAGCTTCGTAAACTTCACATATACAATTTACATTAACTACGTATTAAACGAGCCTCTGAAGACCACAAAGAACCACAGGAAAGTCACAAAGATTTCCACTTACGTTGAGATCCAAGTACAATTCACTTCTACTTGGTTTTTCTTTTTCTTCATGGAGCATAAACGGACAGAGTGGTCCGGCTCTGTAACCCAGGACCGAAGCACCTCCATCCTTGTTGGGAAGGTCTTTCACTGTCTTCTCGTTGAAGCTGTCACAGGGAAAGCCTTCAGAGGGGATACCTAAGTGAACACAGGGACTAACATCAGTGACACAGCAGGGAGATGAAATCTAATGTAGTCAGCAAGCTTAGGGGTTCTGCAAGGCACTCTCCATGTCTGGCTTTACTTTCTGGTTTATATTTTTAGGGTTTTCTGTCCTTGTAAAGGGCCTTTCCCAGCTGCTCTTTTGAAATCTTCAAGCGTATGACCTCACCCCTGAAAAGTTGGTGCACTAGCTCTTTCCTATGCTCCAAAGACCTGCTTGCCAGCCCAGGTTGGGCGGTTTCTGCTTATTCACAATAGAAGCAGAGAGAAGCAGGGGAATAGAGGCATGGGGTTTTAGCTCTACCACTCCATGCTGTCACTCAAGCCAAGGCATTAATGTATTTGTTCTTCTGGGGCTGAAGCTGTGCCTTTATTTCCAGAGACAGAATCATCGTGCACTGTGCATATTGGTTCGTGTCAGTTTGATGGTGAGGGAATGCCCCATTTGGGACTGGCTTTTGTCATCTCCAGAATAGTCAGCTAACTTACGCTGACATATTTTAATATGTCAGGGTGACAGTAGGGCTGTCTTCAAGTTTCAACATAACCTAGTATTGGGAAACACCAGAGCTCCCATTTTAGCGGGAGGATGGACTGAAGCACAAAGAAGGTAAGCAACAGCTTCAACTTCCTAACATCAGTAAAGGAGAAAAGAAAGCAATAGTCAGGGCCAGGCAGCTGAACATGAGAGGCTATGTTCTTAGAAACTATGTAAGTGGCCTCTGCCTGACATTCTTGAGAAGGCAACACATGTTCTATGATAAAAGGATATCACGGTCAGAAAAGCTACATGCTCTAAAAAAGAACCTCCCTAAACTTACCAAATGGGATCTCCCCAAACTTATTTTGTAAAGGGATCAATTTTAAGGGACATCTGGTAAGCCAAACATGTTGTAAACCATTAGTGCACTGGAATGCAGTTTGGAAAATAATAGATTAGATCAATGACAGACGAGACTCTCACGAGGCACTCGCATTCCTGGTCCTCTTTGAATTCCTGGTGAGCAACCTCAGCCAAACCTGGAACAGCCAGGTAGACCGTAAAGACCTAGGCTCGATGTCTTTTCGTAAGGTGGGTCACTGGACATGTGATAGGGGATTTATTAAACATAATCCCTGTAAGAGAGGAGCTCTGGCAGCCATCCAGAGCTGGCTGATGGCCTCTGCCATGTTGCGAACCTGACTCGCAGGTAACAGGAGCTGAGAATCACTCGGCACACAAGGGGCTGTGAGGCAGTATGCTTCTCTTATACAAAAGTAGTATTGGAAGTGGCAGAGAAGCTGAGAACGCACAAGGTTCTGATTTCTGTTTGCATACTGAGTTCGGTTCATCGAGTTTTAACCACACTTCCGAGTGGAAGTGGCAGAGTTCACAGTGTTTCTACAGTTGTCCTCTGAAGGCTGTTCAAAAAGCAATTTCAGCTACTAAGAAAAACGAGAGTCCAAGACATCAGGAGTCTGTTATTAATTCTGCAAATGTAAGGTGTCTGGAAAGTGAACTCAGCTAGTTTCTTCGTAAGGACAAAGTGCCTTGAGGTAAGTAAGTCTCTGTCTGCTTCAGGTCCTAATACCCCCTGTCTACAGAAGATATAGCCAGCTGCTCATGTGAGCTTTGACTTAGGGAATCATATACCGTTCTCAAGGAGCAGGGGTCAGGGTGGGGGGTGGGAAAGTTAATGACTAAAAGAAACTCAAACACCTCCACAGACAACCTCGAAAGGAAAGCATCACTAGGAAGACCTGAAGCTCCTGCAGCTCTTGTGGCTGTGGGATGGCTCATCCGTGTCCTACGACATTTCAGTCCCTGTTGTTAAGAAGGGAGGAAACTCACCCTTGTAAACCTATGGAATGCTCGCACCACTCCATCTCATTTCCTGAGTCCATAATCACACACTAGTCCCTTCACCTAGATCCCTATACTTGTCTCATTTTGGCTGTGGAGTGAGTTCTGGCTTTGGATGAAGGTTACATAGAATAATATAGCTATATGACACATAATATATATCACGAAATAACATTATACAAGCACCCCAGGTAAGACATTCATTTTATCAAAGGCATATTGTCTGGTGAGGCTAAGTTTATTGTCACAGTATGAATAGTGATATGAAAGAGTAGTGAATTCACACAATAGCAAAGATTTGTGTTCCCAGAAAAACCACACATGTATACATGTGCATGTGTACATGCATGCACACTCACATACATGTAGTGTCTAGCCAACACCGCATTCATCAGGTGAGGCCTGCAATCCAATTCCCTCTTTATACGGAGGAAAAACAACAAAAGCTTAAGCAGAATCATTAAAAATTAGTTGAATTCTGGAGTTGACTTTCATTTTAAAGAGCCAACTTCTGATGCCTATAATCTAACCAGACAATGACCTATGACGAGAACATGCAAGATAAACCATGATGCATGATAATTTTGACAAGGATCATTAGGACAGGAAAGGACCATGGGCAGATACAGGTTACACGGGATGTTATCTCAGAAGTTTGACAAACTAAAGACAAAGGACAAATTCAACCTTCCAGGAAAAATGAGTAAATAACTTATAAAACAATTTGTGAGTAAAGAGTTTTAGTAATATCAATGCAAATGACTTATACAACAATATACATGACTATATTTATTAAATAGGCAATGTCCATATTATTTTTTTGGCTGAGTAAACAAAAAAGCAAAAAACTGTCTTGAATCAAGTAAATTTTTCAGCAGAGTCAACTGTCACTTAATTTCTAATACAAAGAGATTTCAAGGTGTTAGATTTACATTTCTGAAACACTAAAGATCATCAATTTAATCAAATGTCTTTCCCTTTAATGTGCACACTGTGAGTCTAATTGTATTAAATATTAGTTGTTTTGTTTCTCAAAGGCACATCAGCCCCTTGATTGATCACACATACACACAAAGGTTAATTTGACAGGTGATCATGGTTAATAGGACATACAGCACAGATACACAAAGGGTAAGGTGGCTTACCTTTCAAAGTCTGTGCTTTCCCCAACCATTCAAGTGATGAGCTGCACTTTGCTGACCTACAACATCAGCCTAGGGGCTGCTGTCAGTAATCCAAACAGTGAAAGCAGACAGAAAGAAAACGTAATATGCCATTTACAATGGACGCAGTATTCAAAATCCCCAGAGGCAGGCAGTCTCTCTGCCTGTGGCACAGGGAGGATTGCTGTTTGAATTCTTTGCTCCTTCCCTGCTTTGTCAGGGTGAACTCAGAATCTTACTCCTATGAGAGCTAGTGGTTCCTAACCACATACATGATGGATCTGGCCAGGAAGCTTGCCCTGGCTGAATGAATGCGGGCATTGTGACAGTGCACAGCTCTGTACACAACAATTCACATCCATACCCACAGCTCTGGCAAAAGTATAGTCTCATGGCTAGATTAGGTCAGACTCAATGCTCTGTGGTGTCATGCTTCAACTCCTAATACCACCAGGGTAAATGATAGGATTACCAAAACTAGCAATGTGGGTAAAATTCTACTGGTAAAAATCTTGTCAACCCATTCCAGAAAAGTCCCCAGCAAGGACCACCAGGTCCTCACCATCTGAAATGGAACTGTGTCAGGAGGAAGGTGTGTCTAAGTAGAAGGCAGCTGTTGGTAGATCAGGAAGTAGGAAGAACTGGGAGGCAGGATACAGCAGTTTGAGCCTCTACAAAGAAAAATATGAAATGAATGAAATGTTTGAATGTCTAAAATGATATTTAAGGTCAAACCAAATGAAACAGTATTTAAAGCAGAAAGGGTTCTGGTATGTGCTCCCATCTACCCACCTGGGGGCTGCTATCAGTAATCAAAACTGTGAAAGCAGACAGAAAGAAAAGGTACCCTGTCATTTACAATGCAGGCCGTTTTCAAAATCCACCGTCCCCAGATGTGATCAGTCTCTGCCTGTGGCACAGGGAGCTGAGGGAACCAAGCCCCGGGAGGATTCCGGTATTTCCAGCACACTTGGTGGCAAAGTTTGAATGAAAATCCAGTTTCCTGAACATCTCCTACACTATTTAGAGAAGGACAATATTTATTGCCAATCCACGGGGGTGGAGGGCTGTTGAGGTAAGAGAGAGAGAAGATGGTGTAAGTGGCTAAGAGAATAGGCTTTGGCAGGTGAGCCTCTAATGCTAATTGCTTAACCTTGAAGCTACCAAACACACCCACATATCATTTCCTTGCCAATAAAAGTTGGATAATAAGGATAAGCCTGGTAATGGACTGGAATTCAAATTATTTTCTCCCAGGAAACTTCCTAGGCTGTGGTGGTATGAACTGAATGAAGGATGCAAGTAAGTCCTGGCTTAAGAAATCCAAACGTGCAATGGAGGTACATTAAATATCACTTATGTAAGTGAAGGAGAACTTTTTTTTTATCAAAGAAGTTAAAGAGAATAATTGAGCTCATAAGAATTTATGAGCACACTCTAGTAAAGTAGATCCCAGGTCTCTTCAAGCTCCCAAAATAGAAATCACATCATCTGATGTAATTGCTTCAGGTAAGTGGCTGATAGGCTCTGGAAACAATAGCTCCTCAGGGGTCTGCATGGAGACGGGAAGACATTTCTTTACTGAAGATCAAATACGTGATCCTTGAGCCATTAAGCTTCCAATGAAATACTATGTTAAAGAGGCATATCAGTAGACTCTGTGGCGATAATTACATTAACCTTCTCACATATTCTGGAAGGAATATGGATTCGCAGATAAGGAAACTCATTTGTGAATATAGTTATGCTGAGTATTTTAACAAGGGTCACACATTAAAAGTAGCATAAATGATGCTGGGACTGGGTAAATGCCAGGGGGAGATTCATCTAGGTAAGATCTGGTGTAAAATGACTGAAAGGTGGTTAGGAAGTTGTGAGAGTCCTGAGACATGAAGAGCCTCTGTATAATCTCAGATAGTAAATGCTTAAAAAAATAGATGTTGGCACTTCAAATGTCTAAGTTATCAAAAAACTGGGTATGTTGGTTGATAAGGAATAGACTTACTAAAAACATTTTGAAGCAAAGTCAAGAATACAGAAAGCACACGATTTTAGTCACTAAAAGTAAAACTGAATAACATTGTTTCTTTTCTTGCAATATTATTCCAAGTATTATGTGGATAGCTGCACAGTGGGAAGGCTGGATTAAATAAAGATATGTAATGATTTAAAAGGAGATGATAAAGGAAAAACTTTAAGGTACTAAAGCACTGGTTTATAAAACGTACATATGAGCTGGGTATGGTGGTGCACACCTGTAATCCCAGCACTCAGAAAGGCAGAGGCAAGCAGATCTCTCTGAATTCCAGGACACCCCGCTCTATAATTGGAGTGTAGGACAGCCACACAGAGAAACCCCTTCTCAAAACAAAACAAACAAACATTCAAAATCAAACAAACAAAACCATACATATGAATGAAAATTTCAAAACTCCTCTGGAAGTTATTTTGAGATTCATGGAACTGAAACCATAAATAGCAAGATAAGCAGGGAGAAAATAAGGCCATTTTTAAAATATCAGTGGTGAAAATTTAAGGGACAAGAATAAAAATTGGCTTTAAGCATGAAGTAAAACAAAGCATACAAGTATATTCCATTGTTTCATTTCATTTCTGTTACCAAAAGAAAAAGACTGGTCCTGTGGATCTAATATAGATTTTTTCTAATACAAAATTCTGATAGCAATAGCTACAGAAGTAGGTCTTGACCTTAACTCCATGCCAGGTGTTTGGCATGGAGTTTTGTTGGCAGCATAGGGGTTATAAGGCAAGTCAAGCTGCCTGCTAATAACCTTTGCTTTTCGAGCCGGAGAAGCATGGCTAGTGCCTTGAGTGCCCAGTCCTTCAAACTCCTCAGCAGAACTCCCTTTCAAAAGTCTCTGGGAAACAGCCAGATTGTCTATTCACCACCTTTTGCCAAAGTGTTTTAGACACCAGAAATTTTCAACATCCCTTCGCCCTGTGTCAGCAATCTTCCCTGAGGCGCCCAACAAATCGATTGTTCTAAGGGTGAGTAATGTCTAATATAAAGAATTCTACATCGTATTCTACATCATACACTTTATATAATTTACACATGACTGGGGATCTTCCCAAAAATCCTGCAAGTTAGGTGAAAAGTCTCCCTATTTTAAAGATGGAAGAGTAGTGATGGAGGAAGTTAGCCTTGCTCAGGGTGAAACAGGAAGTAGTAGAACTGAATTCAGAACCCACTGTCCATAGTTAAACTCCTGCCATAAACAATGAAACCAACTACTGGAAACAATTATTTTTAGATGTCCAGTGGCAAACAGCAGTATAACCCTTGGAAGAGTAGAAACATGCGAGGTGAGCCACACAACTGCTCATGATTTCTACTGAAAGCTGATTTCTGGATTGCCAAGGAAAAGCAAAGTGAGCCCTGGCAACTTACCCAACATTTTTAAGCATTCTAGTATGCATGTAATTAGGAGCATAGGGACTGGGCAGAAAATATTCAACGAGATATTGGATTAATTTCTCAAGTTTGATGGAAGTAATAAAGCCATGAGTTAAAACAGCTCAACTAACCACAAGCAAGACAAACACAACAAGCCAGTAATAAATAAAATTGCTGAAAACCGCTGATTAAAAGAACTACTATAAAAGCAGTTAGGGAAAACCTGGACACTAGTACAAACTTCCGACCTGAACTAAAAAGGCAGAAGAGAGTACTGACAGTACTTCAGTGCAGTTAAAAGGCATGGGAAAGAGAGAAATGGCATAATGAGAAAGACTCACTTTAAAACAATCCTCCTAAGCTTGTATTACTTGAACCTAGTAAAGGAACTTTGAAGTACATAAAACAAAACTATGAGGAATGAATGGAGAAATACGCATATTCAAAATTATATCTAGATATAATTATTGTCAATACAGAAGTCAGGAATGGTGGTCCATGCCTATAACTCCAATATCCAGAAAGCTGACCCAGGAAAATCACCATGAGTTCAAGGTCAGCTAACTTCAGGACAACCTGGGCTGAGGGCCCATGTTAAAAATAAGACTGTAAAAGTAATAGTTATAACAAATTAGTAGATTTCATCTAATATGTATAAAACATCCCATTCAATAAAGAAAATACTCTTCAGACACCTGTAGAATATATCTCCAAATATTTGAAAATTAGACAACATACTTTACCTCATGTTAAAATTGCAAGAAAGATTAGAAGATATTGGGATCACATTAATACAGAAATCATGGGAAATGTATATATCTGCTCAATACTGAATGGCTCTTCCCATTCTGATTAACAGGAATTTTCCTTAGGCTAGGGTAATGCTGGACACAGTGAACATATGATTAACATAGAAAAAAAATCACATGCTTCCTGAACACTGCTATTGAAGCTTTGGCTTTTTTTTTTCCCCTTCTGTGCTCCCAGGATACTCTCCAAGCCTCTAAGGTTAGGCCTGTGCTGGACACTGCTCTCGTAGAAACAAGACCAGATCAAGAGAGAGAACTTTGAACACATTAGAGGTTGCTGGGAAGACAGCCATTCCAGCTCACTCAACAGTGTAGTTCCAGGCCGGCATCTTCACAGACACCATCAGTCCAGTTAGCTGTTCAGTTCAGTTTTGTTTTTTGTTTGTTTGTTTGTTTGTTTGTTTGTTTTTGTCAAGACAGGGTTTCTCTGTGTAGCCTTGTCTGCCCTGGTCTCACTTTACAGACCAGACTGGGCTCACAGAGATCCTCCTGTCTCTGCCTCCTGAATGCTGGGATTATAGGTATGTGCTATGACGCCCTTCAGTTCATATATAACTTCTAAAATTATCTCCAGTTTGGACTCACTAACCCTATCCTCTAACTTCCCATCAAGAATTCTGACAAATGCTATTGGCCTCGACAGTGGTGTCTGTATCCTGCCCTGTAGCCTGCTCATATTTGCTAATGCACACAGGCCCTTGCTATCTCATAGTCACTGTACTTATTTACAATAATAGCAAGAATGTAGTTGCCTTATCTATTCCCCTGTGAGCTATCAAAATGATCAAACTCTCTTCATCTTCTCTCCTGACAGAGAACAGGGAGATTTGACACAGCACTGAAATTAGACAGCGATTTAAATAAGTACGCGGTTGCCATTCCCAGATGAGGACGATTCAATTGGTACAAAAGAGAGGCATTTTAAGATCAATAAAGGTCCAGGTCCAGGGGACTCCACAGGCGTATTTGGTAGAAATGTCCTGTCTGAATAGCAGCTGCGATTGCTATCCCCGTGCAACTGAGCTTACAATAGGCTAGCTGTTTTCCAAAAGTTACCTAGTGTTCTGACTAAAAGAAATTCCAGTGGCAAAGTGCTAAGAATGAATCACCATCTCCCTACCTTCCCAATCTTTGATGTTAACACAAATGTCTTCAGTTCCCTAAAGCCTTAGTGCATATCTTCAACTCACAGGGAGAATAATACGGTGCTTTTTTTTTTCTTTCTCCCAGAACATGTAGGTATAAAGAGTTTGCATTTAAGCTCAAATGGATTCAAATTGTTGAACAGACACATTCTGCAATTAATTTTACTTGCTTTTAAGTATTTTTGTTGTTTCTGATTCTCCCTTCAGTGTCTTATGATTCACAAAACAAAAACACCGAAGCAACAAAGAAGTTTTGTGCAGGAGAATATTAGAGGATATAGGGTCTTTTCAGCATGTTTTAGTCAGCAAAAATACCACAGTTTCTTTTCATTATACCTTGAATTAATTTGTTTAAACATGAAATTAGTCCTAACCATGTTTAATTAACTAGCTTGTTTTTAGCATCACACCAATATTTGAAACCATCCCCCAAAGGGACTGTAGCAGCCATCAGTGTGATTTTGTTATGTCTTAAGGCTATTATTACACTAGAAAACACAGCTCTAATTTAAATTGCATGTCAGTAAAAAAAAAAAATCAATTTACTAAAAGAAAATTAATTCCATAAGCCAAAATTTTATGAAAGCAACAGATCCATAAAGTGAGTTAAAACCTAGACTAAGAATAGAACCAAGTATCTTTCTCGGCCAAAAAGGACTTATCAATGTACTCAATTTCATGATATACGTTCACTGGGAAAATTCCACTGAATAGTAAAACAGGGAACTTTCAGCCTAGGGCTGCTGAGAAATCACAAATTAGTATAAGATTGTCAGTAATGTTTCAGTATAACAAAAAGCTTTAGACTGACATGTATTGTAGTGTCAAATGTAACAGGAGCCAGGCCTTTACTGTAAACTTACACGTTACACAATTAAAGTAGGATTATACAGGTCAGTGGTGCCTCTGCTAATGAACAGAAGTTCCAAATAATCAATGCCCTCTTCCTTTATTTGAAATGAAAATGTCTCTTCCTTTATATGAAATGAAAATGTACACATGAAGGGCAGGAGTGAACTAAATTCCTGGGAAAAGCCACAGGCTTGCTCACGCCCACAGAGGTTGGATGAAATGACTTTTCAGAGAACTCAGCATTGCTCAAGCCACAGAGAAACCAATTGGCAGAGGAAACAAGAACTCATTGCTAGGGCAACTGGCAACATGAATCTATTCCTGCAGCAATGTCTTCCAGCTAATTTAATCCTAGAATGTTTCTGTAGTTTGCCACAGAATCCAGGACAGAGTGAATTACTAAAAAAGATAAAACAGTAAAGGAAAAATTGGATAGTTTGATGCAAATTAGTAAAGGTGTTACTTTGCTGAAGAGACTTGACACTATTTACTTTGCAAAAAAAAAGTGTTAAATCGTGTCTATTTTTAAAACAATGCAAATTTGAGTCTTAATATTTGTACCCTTAAAAGAAAATGCAATGACGAAGTTGGAGAGACAACTCAGTATGTAAAATGCTTGCTGTATACATCTGAGGACCTAGGCTCCAGTCCCCAGGGCCTTCATAAAAGGTTGGAAGCAACAGCACGCATCTGTGACAGTAGTGCTGACAGGGTGGAACAGATGTAGTCAAATCCCTGTTGTAGAGGGTGATCAAGAAAGATATCCATTGTTGACTTCACACACACACACACACACACACACACACGAGAATGGGGGGCGATAGAGAGCCCCAATACATATGAGCGTGTATATACAATACATAAACATATACAAGAGAAAAGCAATGAAATCTCTTCTACTGTTGCTGCGGTAAAAATTGGACAGTGACTGTTTTCAAGAGCTTCCAGAGGTGGCGGCAGCAGCACTCTGTGAGGGAGAGTGCTGCCCCGTGACACAAAGCACATGCTGACCTGAGGCCCGAGGCATGCTGCCATATCTCTTCCTGCATGGACGCGGGACACCATAAATGGAAGGGTTAACACCAATTGCTGCATCCTTGAATGGCTCCAGGAACTTGTCCTGATTAGAGAGGGTCAGCAAGCGAGTAAAGAAAAAACAGACAGATGGCCACATATAAACATTGGGTTCAGATACACAGTTTTCCGATGGGGAAATGCAACCTGGAAGCTCAATTTTCTTATTATATTCTAATGAACAGAGAGGCGGGCTTATTTTATACAGCAGAACAAGGAGGCAGGGTTATTACAGATAAACAAGGAGGCAGGTTTATGGCATCAACAGGCTCAGTGGGCAGGTTTAACTAATCTCCATAGAAACAGTCTCTGTAGAACAGTCTTCAGGCTATAAATATTCATAAGGAGAAAGCTATGATGGACGTTGTCTGCACACATTATCAATATTTGTACTTGGGGCCAGGAGAGAAGCTTTGTCATTTGCCTGAGCCCAGCCCAGAGAAGGCTTTGACTCATTTTCCCATGAGTCTGAGGCCTTTGGTCCTGGTATGGTTATGCATTCACTCACGCCTTCACACGCTTTTTCTTCTACTCAACAGCAGTAATTCCCACAGTCTCAAATGATTCTCGGCCCTAAATTCTGAGTGCCCTGGGCAGTTTATTACTAAACAGATTTCTGTTTAGTAATATGTTCCCACTGATCAGGAAAACAGGAGTCATCCTCAGATTTTCTGTGGGTGATTTTCAGTACTACCTGACAGAAAAAGAACAGGCAAAAACTGGTAGGTTGTAATGAACAGTTAGCAACCATGAGGTTGATGGGGATTTGGTGGGACATGAGCAGAGTCGGAAGGAGAGATTAGCAGGTTACTGTGTTTTCTGGGTTACACAGCCAAAGGTCTAGACCTCAGCACTAAACCATGGTTGCCACCCAAAGAAACCCAGATCAACTGAAACGTTGTTGGCTAATTGCAAGAGTGATGACTGAGGAAAGATCCAATGTACCAAAAAACATAGCTACTGATAAATGTTACTGTTTTCTGCTTCAAAAAATGTTTGTTTCTTTTCTATCTCTGTTTCTTTCACTCTAGGAGGGTAGGCTGGCTGAAATTAGGAAATTTATTCAGAATTTGCAAAGTAAGATAATGGTTCTTCGTGGAATGAGAAAAGATATGAGTGCCACTCAAGAGACTGAACTCAGGAAACAAGCTACTCACGGCATATAAAGGTAAGTTCTGGTGGCTATGTCACCACTCAGGGGTCACTTATCAACAGGACCAGAGAACCCGCAGGTTTTCTTTCCATCAAATTGCAAACAAGAAACTGAAAGATACAACCACTGGTCTATGTCTAGTAAAGAGTACAAAATACCCACATTCTTTTTTTCTTGTGGTATCCTAGAAGATTCCTGGCTCAGGGCTCAGCTGTTCAATTTTTCCTTGCTTCCTAGCTACAGTAGTCTATAAATAAATTTATGTTTTAAGTAAGATAACTAGATTCAGAGATTCACAAACCTAAAAATGCTGCACAATGGAAATATAGTAGTTTCCCTGGTCCACACAGGGTTTCATGACCCTGTGGATAGCTGCAACAGGAAATACTGAGCTCTAAATAGTACATAAGATTTCATGTTAGTAAAACAAACCAAAAAAAAAAAAAACAAAAAAACTTTAATATCTAATATCTACAGGAGTCTACAAAACAAAACTGAAACAGTATATAGTTTATCTTGCCATTTGACATATTTCTTTGGACTGTTCAGGTAAGTGTCAATATCTTTCCAGAAAAATGGACTTCTTGATGCTGCCTTCCTCACACACTTTCTCTCTATTTTATTCATAGTATTTGTTTCCTGTATCACTGAAGAGCCTCAAGTTTAGCTATAGCAATGCAATATATAAGATCTATTTCCTTCTATATAGATGGCACTGTGGTGGTCCTACTTTTAAGAAAAAGAAAAATACATATAGTCCAGATATTTTATGTTTTTCATTCAATTCTTAAAACCCAGAACTGTGTTATGGTTTATGTTATGTTCTAGATTCAGTAAGAAGAGAAACCAGGGCTCGGGTTGGGTGCCATGTTGTTGAGAAAGAATGGATAGAATACAACGTTGATAAGAACTCAGGCTACGTTCATGGGAGAGTGTTGTGATTTATTAGTAACGCCTTTCTTGGCCCAGGAGGTAAGTGTGCTAGAATGTGCACCCTGTTTGGGGCATTCCTTGACTAATCGCTATGCCTCTGTTTTTTGCCTGCTAACATATTGGCCAGTCTTTGTCACAGTTACCCTTTCAGCTTAACAAGAAATTAGAAAATACATGAAACCCAACCTGTTACTGCAGCAAATGTTTTCAAGAAGAGAAGAAATGTAACAATAAAGGACACAGTGAATAGGTATGACTCATCTACTCATCCCTCCTATGAGTGGAGAAAGGACAGAATAGCATATGAAAATGTAAAATAACCCTCAAATATGGTTGATTATCTTGCTTTCCTTACAATTAAGAAGAGATGATTACATTTTGAGATTATGAGACTGTTATATTGAGATGATGGAAAAGTCTCTACCATTAGATATTACATTTATACTGTAAAGCTCTGTTATTGAGTAATGAAGCAAGACTAGGCCTTGAGAAGATAAACATGGGGAGAAAAAAAGTAGGGGGAAAGTGAAAGGAATTAAAAAAAGTCACTTCAAACTAAGAACCACCCAGTCATCCAGATTCCTCTCCCTTGAAAGGTCAACTGATAGCTCCAGAGACATGTAACTGTATCCAATTCCTCTTTTGATGTTCTCACCAAGAGGGGTTTAACTGCTCTTTCCTTGATTCATTAGATGGTCACTTCAAAGAGCTCCTAAAGGGCCAATATTTGCCTAAACAACTCCCTTGCCTAAGTAAACCTAGACAAAATCCCCAAGGCAATTCATCCTAAATTTCACACATTATTGCCTTTGGCCCCTGTCAGTGACCTCAGCCTACAATATTGATTGCTGCTTGCCTCTCAATATGAATCCCTCCAATGATCAATCAGTTGCCAGAACAGACAGTCATCCAATCTGATACTAACAATAGACCAAAACCCAAGAGGAACCCTCACAATTTAGAAGATGGGTATGGCTTTACAATTTACAGGCCATTTCCAAGCAACATAGGAATGGCCCACACTTGATCTGTGATTTAAGATTTTGAAATGAAGATGAGTATACCGTTTAGTAACAAGTTAACTCAAAATAATCTGTGAAATTTAAAAAAGTGTCTTTGTGCTAACACAAAAGTAAGATGTGTGGGACTTCTGTGCAAGGAGAGCACAGCCATCTGTGATGTCTATTTTTTTCAGCGCAGAAGACTAGTGAGGAAAATTATCCTTATTAATAAGTGTGGAGACTGTTCGACATACTAGGAGATAAAAAATGCACAAGGTAAATGGAGAAACAATACAGAACTAATAAACTTGAGAAAGGCTAACTTGCAGAATGCAAAGCTGGTATCACAGTAGTAACGTAGGCACTTCGTCCTAAGCAGGAAGGAGTCATTATGTCTAAGCTAGCCCCAGACACTTACAGCACTGGACCACAAAGTCCCCGTTGTTTTTGTTAAACAGATAAATTAACACATGTACAGCTACTTTGTGGGAAGTGTACTGAATAGAACAGCCAGGTATGATGGCACACACCTTTAATCCCAGCACTCTTGTAGTGAGAGTTTTGGCTTCTTCAAAACAAAACAAAACAAAACACCCAAACAGTTATGTGAATTGTTTTTGCTTTAATCCAGGTGTGGGATATAGGGCTGCTTCAGATTGGCCACAGCAGCCAACTATGATTTGTCTCATGCTCTAGGAGAGGAGCGATTTTTGCCAGCTGCAGATAGTTTATGTTTGGAGTTCTGGGGACTCTGCAGAGGGTATATCAATGCCAGAGTCCCAAGAGAGGCTGCTGCTGCTGGTCCCTGCTGCTTCTTTTGCTGTTGATGTTTGCTGGATTGCTGGTTGTTGGTTGGAGATACCATAACAATGAAGATTGGACTTGCCCCAAGGAACTCGATACCCCTTATCAGCAAGAAGTAGTCTAAAGAGATCTATGCCTCCTTTTCCCTCCAACCTTCTTTCTTGCCCACCTAGTGCTGGGGGGATTGGAATGATTGGGGTGGAGAAGAGTGGTAGATAGAAGAACCCAATAAAGTACCCAAAAATTCTGGCTAACACACTCTGGAGGCAGAGGCAGGTAGGTCTCTGAGATATTAAAGTCAGCTTGGTCTACATATTGAGACCATGTCCCAAAGAAAGAAACAAAGAGCCAGGTGGTGGTGGTGGACACCTTAATCCCAGCACTCAGGAGACAGAGGCAGGTGAACCTCTGTGAGTTCAAGGCCAGCCTTGTCTACAGACTGAGTTCCAGGACACCCAGGACTACACAGAGAAACCCTACTTGAAAAACCAAAGAAAAAAGAAAGAAGGAAAGAAGGAAGGAAAGAAGGAAAGAAGGAAGGAAGGAAGGAAGGAAGGAAGGAAGAAAGGAAGGAAGGAAGGAAGGAAGGAAAACAATCTGAAGAGAAATACTGAGAAACAGACTAACTCCATACTTAAGACTGCAATATTTTACCATAAAGAAATTTTCTAAAAAAAATGTTTATCACACAATTAATCCCTCAAGGCTGGAGAGATTGCTCAGCAAGTAAAGTCACTTGCCTGGCAAGCCTGAGGACCTGAGTTTGATCCCCGGAACCAATGTAAAGGCAAAAAGAGAACCAGCTCCGCAAGGCTGTCACTGATGGCCTCACACATGCCATGCACTTCAACCCACACACACCAAAACATTAAAAAACAAACAAACACTGACAGCTTATAAATACGCCAAATGTTCAAACTTGGTAAGTAAAAACATGTCTTGTTTTCTCTATAGTTCATAACATTCAAACAACGCTCATCATGAAAGGTTTGAAAAGATGTGATTTTTTTCAAGTAACATGTTGAACTTTTAAAAGTACCCACCAAGTATACAGCCTTTTAAAAAAATTTATGAAAACATGGAACTAAAACTTATACTTCAAAAGTGATATTTCTAAGAGTGGTAATTGTGGAAAGATTCTTTTTTTTTCTACCTGTATTTCTGTGGTTATTTAATGATGGCCATGTAATGCTTTCATAACAAAAACATAAAATTCTCATTTACTGAACAGGAAGAGCACTTTTGGAAAAATATACCCCAAATAACTTCAAGAGAACACATGTCACTCTGGACAGTCTTTCTCTCTCTTTTCCTTTTTAATGGCTGGCTATGCTCAAGATGGATTTCTACATGCCCAAGTATATTATCGACAAGTATTTTGTTTTGAAATTTATGAAATATAATTAAAATTCTTCTACTCCATTATCCTCTGACCTTGCTGTTACAATGAAGTTACAGACAGGTCATTAGTAGTTTAGTCCATTAAAAATTTCCAACATTAGCGAGGTGTGGTGATGCTCACCTTTGATCCAGCACTCAGGAAGCAGTGGATCTCTGTGAGTTCAGGGCCAGCCTGGTCTACATAGAGAGTTCTGAAACAGCCAGAACTATGCAGTGAGACCCTGTCTCAAGACAAACAAACAAAAAGTCTAAAATTAAAAGAATTTTAATGACTTGACATGTAGTATAATTTTATAACTTTGGTGAACATGTATAATTTATAATTTTGAAAATTGTCTTTGGATGGCACTTAGCATAATAATTA
The DNA here is from genome assembly GCF_030254825.1 of Meriones unguiculatus. NCBI lineage: Eukaryota > Metazoa > Chordata > Mammalia > Rodentia > Muridae > Meriones > Meriones unguiculatus. Next base: position 28,088,195 of record NC_083365.1, read on the forward strand.
TTCAGAGCAAATGAGTTAATATGTCCAAGTGCTATATGATTATAAAGTGTAATTCAAATGCTGGTTTTAAATTTTTTCTATAGTGTTTCTGACCTTGTACTTATTTCTGGTGGCACATTTAGCTCCAAAAGAAAAATATAGATCTTAAGATTATACCATGAACTCTTATTTAAGGATTTATAATTTGTTTATTGGGCATGTTGTTTAAAATCTAAGTTCAACTCTTATTTAGGGCATATTTATGTGTGCATAGGTGTACGTAAGCAGCCACGTCCACCACATGGCTTGCAACCTGCCAAGTGACAATCCACCATCTTACGATGACAAGGTGGTATAAAGCAACAACTAGCCTTTGCTAGTTCTTGGATGCATGAATGAATGCTGTTTCTCTCTCCTGCTGCCAGTTTTCTGGGCTGGAGTTTTACCTCTAGGCTTTCTGGACTATGGATTTGCTATAATAAATTCAAATGTAATTTTAAAGTTATTTTAAAATGTTCTACTGTATTGGTAACTTTGGAAATGGGTTATCCTTCACCCTTTCTCAGACCCAGGAATGGATTTTAAGGTCCAGGGTAAAAAAAAACAAAAACAAAATATGGTTAAACTCAATACTTGAGGTTAAATAGTTAAAAGCTTGTGCTTAGATAATCTTAAAACATGTGACAAGATTTCAAGCATACTTTTAAGTTGGGATATGTTAATTATAGAGACATTCAGTTGTTTACTATGTTAGAACTTGGTTAATATGCTCCATCTTCCCCCTCAAAAGGTTAAAAAGCTTTATGAGCTTGGTCAGATCCTTCACCCCCGACCTTTTCCAGAACACTTCCTGTGGTTCAGGTCACTGAAATATATATATATATACATACACTTCAAAACAGATCCCTCCTTAACAATAAAATCCCCTTTGGAAAATGCTTCTACCATTTCTTTTAGTGTATCATTTGTTTTCCCACAAGGGAGGGAAACCTGATAAACACCCATCTGTCTACGGCTTAGCTTGGGGATTGCTCTGGGCCTGGCTTTCTAAGATGCAAGTCAGACTCCTCTCTTGGCAGGACTCCGTGGCCTCCCAGGCTGGCTTCTTTCCTCGGGTCTTCTCTGTACGAAACCCCAGCCTGGCTTCCTCCAGTGCCTGCTCTGTCCTGGAAGGCCTATAGGATGCTACTTCTGGGGCTTGCCTTTCGTCTCCACACTCTGTAAAAACAGATAGATGGCTCCACAGAGCCACACAGACCAGACCTATGGGAGAGACACTCAAGCAGCTTACAACTCTAAGCAAAGCTCCTTAGCAGACTAACTTCATGGCTCGGACGCAAGAAAAAAAATTGGCCTGGTGGTTCCTGGGTAGTTAGACCTAAACATATATATGTGTGTATGTGTGTGTGTGTGTGTGTGTGTATAAATCATGGAAATCTAAATGTTTCCCTAGAACTTTTCAATCCAGATGAGGACTCTGAATGCCCAGAAGCCTGTCTTTGCTATCTCCATTCCATTTCCAGAACAAATCATTGTTGGCTTAGTCATCTGACTCATCCAGCTGCTTGTTGTGGACAGTGGAACACTCACCACACAGGCATCAGTCTTTCTTTGTTTCATGACAAAGCACTTGGGATTTCCTTCTGTTGCCGGGTGACCAACAATGCACCTTTATTGGGGACAGTCAGGAAGGGAATAGCACATAATGGGGGCTGCAATGTCGTGCCTGAACTATGAAGTCTGAATTTCTTATCACTTGACTTTGGACAGAATTCAAATGGCCACAGTTCTATTATTAAAAGAATGAGAAGGATCCTACTTTAGCTGATAAGATCTTTGAAGTTTGGAAGGTTTTATCTTCCTTTCTTCAGTTTTCCTCTCTGTGAACAACTGTAAACATCTGTGCAGTTGTTGTTCAGCCAGATGTTGGCCAAATGTAAGTCTGGCTGATAATCATGTACAAGACCAGAATATCATTTTGTATGTAACACTTACATGTTCATCAAAACTTCATGTAGGAAGGGGGAGAGTAGTTCAGTCAAAAGAGTACTTGTCTTGCAGAAAAAAAGCCATGAGTTTGATTCCCTGAACTTATTTAAAAACTAACATATGAAAAGCCGGGCATAAAAGCAATCTACAGATTCAATGCAATTCCCATCAAATTACCAACACAATTCTTTACAGACCTTGAAAGAAAAATTCTCACCTTCATATGGAACAACGAGAAACCCAGAATTGCTAAAACAATTCTCTACAGTAAAAGATCTTCAGGAGGTATCTCCATCCCTGATCTCAAGCTGTACTATAGAGCAACAATACTAAAAACTGCATGGTACTGGCATAGAAACAGACTGGTGGATCAATGGAATCAAATAGAAGACCCTGACATAAATCCACACACTTATGTATACCTGATTTTTGACAAAGATGCCAAATCCATTGAATGGAAAAAAGACAGCATCTTCAACAAATGGTGCTGGTCTAACTGGAAGTCTACATGTAGAAAAATGCAAATAGATCCATACTTATCACCCTGCACAAAACTAAAGTCCAAGTGGATCAAAGACCTCAACATAAAACCAGACATACTAAACCACTTAGAAGAAAAAGTGGGGAATACCCTTGAACTCATTGGCACAGGAGACAACTTTCTGAACAGAACACCAACAGCACAGGCTCTAAGAGCAACAATCAATAAATGGGACCTCATGAAATTGAAAAGCTTCTGTAAAGCAAAGGACACTGTCCTCAGAACAAAACGACAGCCTACAGATTGGGAAAGGATCTTCACCAACCCTATATCTGACAGAGGGCTAATATCCAGTATATATAAAGAACTAAAGAAGTTAAACAGCAAAAAAATCAAGTAATCCAATTAAAAAATGGGGAACAGAGCTAAACAGAGAATTCTCTGCAGATGAATATTGAATGGCAGAGAAACACTTAAAGAAATACTCAACCTCATTAGCCATTAGGGAAATGCAAATCAAAACGATCCTAAGATTTCACCTTACACCCATCAGAATGGCTAAGATCAAAAACTCAAGAGACAACACATGCTGAAGAGGTTGTGGAGAAAGGGGAACCCTCCTCCACCGCTGGTGGGAATGTAAACTTGTACAACCACTCTGGAAAGCAATCTGGTGCTTTCTCAGACAATAAGGACATTTGCTCAACCATGTTTGTAGCAGCCTTATTTGTAATAGCCAGAAGCTGGAAACAGCCCAGATGCCCCTCAGTGGAAGAATGGATGCACAAATTGTGGTCTATCTACACAGTGGAATTTTACTCAGCAATAAAAAACAAGGAAATCATGAAATTTGCAGGTAAATGGTGGGATCTGGAAAAGATCATGCTGAGTAAGTTATCCCAGAAGCAGAAAGATGCACACGGTATATACTCACTCATATAGACATATAATATAGGATAAACCTACTAAAATCTGTACACCTAAAGAAACTAATCAAGAGGGAGGACTCTTGCTAAAATGCTCAATTCCTATCCAGAAAGGCAAAGAGGCTGGACATCAGAAGAGGGAGAAAAGAGGGAACAAGTCAGGAGCCTGACACAGAGGACCTCTGAAAAGCTCTGCCCTGCAGACTATCAATGTAGATGCTGAGACTTATGGGCAACGTTTGGGCAGAGTGCAGGGAATCTTAGGGAAGAAGTGGGAAATAGTAAGATATGGAGAGGACAGGAACTCCACAAGGAGAGCAACAGACCAAAAAATCTGAGCATAGGGGTCTTTCCTGAGACTGATATTCCAACCAAGGACTATGCATGGAGATAACCTAAGACCCCTGCACAGATGTAGCCCATGGCAGTTCAGTATCCAAGTGGGTTCCATTGTAATAGGAACAGGGACTGTCTCTGACATGAACTGATTGGCCTGCTCCTTAATTACCTCCCCCTCAGGGGGAAGCAGCATTACCAGGCCACAGAAGAAGACAATGCAGCCACTCCTGGTGAGACCTAATTGATTAGGATCAGAAGAAAGGAAAAGAAGTCCTCCCCTATCAGTGGACTTGGGGAGGGGCATGCATGCAGAGGGTGGAGGAAGGGAGGGATTGGGACTGGAGGAGAAAGGGAACCACAGGGGGGATACAAAGTGAATAAAGTGTAATAAATAAATAAATAAATAAAAAGAAAAGCCAGGCATGGTGTTAGATGCTTCAAATTTCAGCACTAGAAAGAAAGAGAGAAGAAGTTCCCTGGGCTTATTGGCACCAGCTTAGCCTACCTCAAAAGTTCTAGAGCAGTGAAAGACCCTGACCTCCAAAAAAGTGGAAGCAAGGCTGTAAAGAACCCAAGAAATAACATCCAAGGTTGCCTTTTGCTTCTGGCCCTATACACATGTTCACACACACACATACATTTTTCTCTCCCTCTCTTTATCTCTCCATCTTTCTCTTTCCCTCTGTGTGTAAGTGTGTGCATGTGTGTATGTGTGTGTCTCATCTCCCCATTTAGTCAAAATGCTGATGAGGCACCAACTATGCTAAGACTGGCCTTCACAAAGTCCATCCTCAGCAGATAAAGTGATAGCCAACAAACAAACAAAACCTCTTACAATCTAAGTGTGAAAGGAATTTGCCAAGGGAAAAAGGTTTAGTACCATCTAAAAGAAGGTAGGGGAAGGCAAGACTGTGAGGGTCAGGGAAATATTCCTCCTGGGAAATAATCAGGAATATCACACATGGAATCACAGAAGAACATATCTGTGCAGAACACTGGAGTGGGCCCTGCCTGTCGCAGAGGAAGGCAAGCCTCAGCTCCTCCAGGCCCCAGTGCATGCTCCAGACAAGGAAGCCGCACTTCATGCTCAAGTCAGGAAAATAACCTGATTGGAGAGAAACTTGGTTCCTTGCCAGCCTCCCTAACACCCCCACCTCTTTCATCTCCGCCTTTTAAATGCAGGTGGTTCTCCCACAGCCAGCACCTGTCACGGCAGCTGTGGACTGCATCATCCAGTCCATAGCCTGTGGACAGGCTGCTCTTCCTCATCCTGCCTGCCTTTCCTATTCCCTAGCCTATCCTCACCTCCCGTGTTGCAGCTATTGGCCAGGCTTTGTTGCCGCTCATGAGTTCTCTTCCTGGGTTCCTGTTGGGTCCTCACCTGTTTGTGGTCAGGTGAGTTTATTGACTTTAGCAGTTTCAGGTGACAGCTTTCCTCATTGCTTTAACTGCTATCAGCAGACCCATCTGCATAATTATTTATTTAACTAGGTTCTCACACAGATTTCCATATGATAATAAGGATTTCTTCTTCTTCTTCTTCTTCTTCTTCTTCTTCTTCTTCTTCTTCTTCTTCTTCTTCTTCTTCTTCTTCTTCTTCTTCTTCTTCCTCTTCTTCCTCTTCTTCCTCTTCTTCCTCTTCTTCTTCCTCTTCTTCTTCCTCTTCTTTTCTTCTTCCTCTTCTTCTTTTTCTTCTTCCTCTTCTTTTCTTCTCCTTCCTCTTCCTCTTCTTCATCTTCCTCCTCCTCCTCCTCTTCCTCCTCCTCTTCTTCTTCTTAATTGGTAGCTCTGAACTATGTTAAATTTTTTCATAGGGACTATGCTCAGCCCCTGAGATCTGGTTAGTATACTTTTTTTCCCCCTGTGTCTCAACAGTAGGTCCTGGGACCCCATTTTATGGAGAGAAAAAATATGAAAACTTTTTGTGTGTGTGGGTGGAATTGACTTATAGGCTAGGAAACAATTTTCTACAGTCTTTTTCATCTGATTAGAAAATCTATTTTTTAAAATATACTTTGTTTATATGAGTTCTTGTTTTATACTAAGACAAACATTTGGAAATTTTCTGTATACAGACAACATTTAAGAATTAAAACATTGCTGCCCACCATTCAAACCTCCCCCAGCAGGAGTTCCTGTCACAAAGCAGGGGCATGGAGTGGGGACTCATACTGAAGTCAAGGCATGATGGTAAGATACACTGACTAGTAATGCAGTACAGATATGTTTACTGTGAAAATACAGAATAACAAAAACTGTGTGAGCCTTGGGTTCAGAAAGATTACTATCCATCTAAGTTCGGTAGGTACTTTATCTATAAAATGAAGGGAGTAGATATCCCCCAAAAGTTTTGTACGGTTTAAAGAAAGTGAAACACTTAAAACATTTTATAGAGCACTGAATAAATGGTTGTTGTTATCGTTACCACCTACACAATTTACTACTACAACCAATAAAGTCCGGCAATAAAGTCAACGACCTAATTAAGTAAGAGGTATGGATGATCCTTCAGCGACAAGGAGCTTCCTATTTGGAATTAGAGTCAATCTCAGAAACAGATATATCACTTGTATATCAAAGAGATAAGAATGGTGGAGAACCAAATACTTTAGCTTTGGGTCTAACCCGGCAGTATAGAACAGGACAAGAGTTTGCCAGTGGAGATTCTGGATGATTAATGTAAAGAGAAAATGTCTTAGCTATCAAGTGTTGCTAAAAAGTTTATCTCCCAACAGCTCTCATGAGCCCCCAGCACTTATATGAAAAAAGAAAAGCAAATAAACAAATCCTGGTGCCCACTGCTGGAAACTCTGAGATTCTTGGTGATAACAATAATATCCTATTTAACATCTCCCCCAAAGAAATAATTGGAACTCAACACAACTGCCATTACAACATCTCAAATATAGATTACAATGAGTGATTGACTGCTCCTTTCAAGGCATTAAACTCAGAGAGCAGTTCAGAGTTAAATGTCAAGTTTAAAATTAGGAAAGTATTTTCAGTGATTCCAATAAACAAGTATGAATTTCAGATACACCCACATCTGCTAAGGGTTGGAGCCACCTCAGCAAACAACATGTTTGTACTATCTCCACAAGACAGAAGGCACACAAAGATTAGCATCTCTTGAAGGAAGAACCTCTAAAGCAAACAATACTTGCATAACATGCTCAGAGCTATGGCAGAAATTGAACCAAGAACAAAAGTTAGGTTTACCCTTCACTTAAATGCCTGCTCCTCGTGCAGTCTAGGTCTTTGTAACGAGCTGGTAGCATAGAAGAGGAAAAATTATGTAATGTTCCTCCTGATCCTAGAGAGGAAAGCTTTGTTTTCCCAAATCAAAATAATGATACAGAATTGTTAATTTGCACAGACATTTTTCAAAGCCGATTCTGATCTTTTCATGAGACGAAATGCCATGAATTCTGAGCTGATGTAAATACACGTACATGCTCTCCAAGAGATGCTAAAACATCACAGAATGTAGTTTGCAAACTTAAAATTATTTTATTTGTTGCCTAATATTCTCTAAAGGAAACTTTAGCATTTTCTGCTTTAATTACTAGTTCCTACTAAGCAATTTATCTTAAAGACTTTTCTCGTTGTTTTATTAATAAGCTTCCCAGTGGTTTATCCACTTCATTTGGAACTATTGGAATGGACTGATCTTCTAAGCACAGAGAATCTCAAGAGCTTACTAACAAGTCCATAAAAAGATAAGAAAATCAAAACTACAACGTCAAATAAGCACCAGTAAATGGAAAGAGCAAGGTTTAAAAAAATATTAGTTTTCTCCTTAGGGATGAAATTAATAGTTTACATAATTCATTTCTCCTAGGCAATTTCTCTAGGTTGAATATAAAATTAACTTTTTGTAGAAATAAAGTAAAAGCTGTGAGAAAGTTTGCATAGAAAAGGAGAAATTGAGAAATTGCTTTACCTTCTAATATCCACTCTAAATACTAGGTATGAATTGTTATCACCCACTTAGTGAAATCTATGTCAATCATTTTTTGATATTGACATAACATTTTATTATACAAACCTACTTTTAAAAATGGAATAAAACTTTTGTAATTCAAAACCACAAATATTCACATCCATACTGGAAGACTTTAGGGTGAAAAGAATCTTTCCTTAAAAAGATTAGCCTTCGATTATACTTTAAAAATTAAACACAGAAATCATTAGTTTCATTTAATATAATCCAAGGGAAATATTAACATTCAGATGGCATTTTAAAAAGCTGAGGCCAGCAGCACTTCAGAGTTCTAGCTGGAGGGCTTATGAATCAATTTCCCATGGGAATTAGCGAAAGGCCCATGAAAAATAGCAAAGTAAAGGAGAAATTCCATTCTGATCATCTCAATTCAAAGCAAAACCCTGTTCCCACCTAAAACCAAATGCAGGTTTTCAAGCTTACCTTCCTCTGGGGTTACTGACCTCCTGTGTTGGCACTTCCAGGCCTTGGGGACTGAAAGGGACTGCCCGTATCTTGGATTATAGCGGTAGCATGCACCCATGGTGCTGAAGGGTGGCGAGCCTGTGGTAAACATGATGGGCTCTGAGCGCAGCCCGAGAAGAGCTGTGTGGAGAATGTGGCTTCCCTGCTCCATCAAAGGAGCAACTGGTACAGTGCCACCTGGGAAGGGCCTCTGCCAGGAGTAATGAGTCAACCTTCTGACTGCTCGGTGGGCAGACAGGTTCCACCACCTCACAGTGGGGGTAAGGATAAAAAGCTTCATAGAAAACAACACTGCCCTTCAAGCGGTTCCTTCTCTTCTCTTCCTTTTTCGGGGGCAGAGATCATTTTGTTATACAGCAGATGTTTTCTGTGTTTAACAGAATTTACAATTTTTGACTTTCATCTTTTTAATATCACTCAACTAAGTTGTCTTGTTTGCAAAATGAATGTACGGACTATACCTGTCTTCAGAACATGTTAGGAGCTTGATTTCCAGGTTTTGAACAACTCCCTGACCCTAAGCCTCATAGAGTGACCCCCGTCACTGCATGTAGCACTGGACGTAATCCTGAACTTCGAAAAACCACTGTGTAATTACCTTAATGAGACTTTGTGTTTATGTTGTGTCTTTTATCTAAAGAGCTCAAAGCATTTTGCAAATATATCTTATTAAACTTCACAACACCCATTCAGGAATGCTATACTGAGGATTATTATCATTATCCATTTTTCCAGGTGGGAAACAGAGAGATTACCAATTAAAAGACTCCATTTGAGGTCACAGTGCTAACTAAATACAGCATACTGCAGGACTCTTAACTCCAATTCCAAGTATATGTCTAATGGAGCAAGAGACCTCCAGGTTACCATAAGGTTTTACTTCTTAAATACAATCTGGTCTTTTGCTGTACAGCTTTAGACAACAGAAAGCAAATTAAAAATGTCACATCATAGACGAGGTCACAGCATCTAGAATTAGCACAGGTAACCACTTAATTTGCTTTACAATCCTCTTTCTGTTTCCCAGGGCCACCACCATCCCTTCTACTGAAGGACCAGGCCACAGCTGGTGTTCATGCATTGCACAGAGTTGGTGGGTCAGTGAGCTTTCCCCTGACTTTCCAGGAGGAAAAGGATGGCAAAGTCAGCCCCGTTCCTCCATTTCACATTTCTGAGGTCACAGGGCAGCAACTTACAGAAAAAGTCAAAACCTCCACTGCAAAATAATTATAAGGAAGGAAGGACTGACAATTTTATCTCCCATCCAAGACTGGCAAGTTTATCACCCTATGCATATTCATTGGGAATCAATACAGAGTTATACAATGACAAAATGAATCTATGTTGCCCATCCAGAAATTTACACTCTTATACCAAGAGATGTGTGAATATCCCCAACAAGGATACAAATACCCTCCTTTGCAGCTTTGTTTGGCTCTTTCTACTTGGCGATATCTCCTCCCCATTGTTATTGGTTGGTTTGCATATAGTCACACCATTCTTTTAAGTGAGTACATTTACATTTCACATACACATATGAAAATATACAACATTTGTGTTACCCTTTCCCATTTGATTTGCCATTTGGGTGTTCCTCTTTCTGCCTAAGAGCTGCAGTGAACATCCTTCTATGTCTAAATTTGTGTGTGTTAAGGTATTTTCGTCTATCTCCCATTAGTACATAATCTGTAGAATGCTTGATTCTCCACTGCTCTCCACAGAGAACTACGTATAGTATTGAGAATCTTGGATAGAAAATAAAATTGTCACCCCTTTCTTATGACTACTTTGCCCTTTTCTGTAAGCTCCAATACTGCTATCATACATGACCTCAAAAATGTGAAATGGGTTTGATCTCTAGTAACCCACATTAAACCAACAGCAACAAAATGCTTTTAAAAGCCAGCTGCAGTGGCCTGTGATTCCAGAGAAGGGGAAACAGGTGAATTCCTGGGATCAGTGAGATCTTGTCCCTAAAAGTATGGTGAAAAGCAAGAGAAAGATACAAAACAACACTGACCACTGACCTCCACAAATGCAAACACACACACGCAGATACACACAAAAACACACACTCACACATACAGAGATGCACACACTCAAATGTGAACTAGAGAATATTTTCCATAGACAGATGGAAAATTGACTAGAAGAGGTTGTAAGAATAATATATACAATCATTCATCTGTGATTTATAGTTCATATTCATCCAGGGCTTATTTAAACTACATCAAATATTTGTCTTTTGCCAACAGACAGGATGGTGGGTCCCATGTCTTAGAGAAAAAAAAATGTTTTGCAATAAGGCCCCAGTCACATGATTATCCTGAGCATGTCCTATGACTGGCTGCTTTGTACCTCAAATCACATGGGAGATTCATAGTTATATTCAAATAATGCCAACACTGTTTTCAGTGTCCTAGGCTGTCCATAAACTGGAAGGCCAATGGGATGCTGTTCTTTACAGTGGGATTTGGCCACTATGTTAACTTTCTTTTCATAAAATACAAGGTCAGAAATCCTATGTCTATCTTCTTATTTCCTAATAATGATAGAGTTGGCAAGAATAATTTTTAGTCTGAAGATTTTTTTAATGGTTTTTCAAGACAGGATTTCTCTGTGTAGCCTTGGCTGTCCTGGACTCACTTTGTAGACCAGGCTGGCCTTGAACTCACAGAGATCCATCTGCCTCTACCTCCCCAAGTGCTGGGATTACAGGAGTGTGCCACCACTCCTGGCTAATCTGAAGATCTTAAGTAGCAAAAGAAATCAAAAGTCTCACAGCCGTCCACAACTGAACTGTCCCTTCTACCATTTTTTATTAGTGAATTCATTTACTAAATATTCACTTCGAGCAAACAGTAAATCAGATACAGTCACTACTTTAAAACAGCTGAGTGTTGTCAGGGCAACAAGCAGAGAAAGAAATGAAGAGCAATGCTCTCAAGGCATGGCCAAAGCCCCCTGGGAACTTCCACAGCTAACTAAACAGTGAGACAAGTTCAGATGAAGCACTATGCCTTCCATCAGTAGAAGCCTGGTCTGACTTACACTCCTCCCCAAAGGGAAAAGCAGCACTTTTGGGCAGGTAATGGATGTTGATGAAAACAGAAGTAGCTCTCTGAGCTCAGATTTGTAACAACTGTATGTCTTTTCCAGGGATCTATGCTTGCTTGTTCTTACATAGTCCAATTCCACTTGTCAGCCTCAAAGTATATGTGATCTCTAAGCTCAAGTAACTACATGATGGTGCTTTTCAGGGAGAAAGTTGTTTTTAAACTTAGCAATTCTTTAACAATATTCTTTCTGAGAATATATGCTGTAAGTATGAAGGTGAGGTGGCTTATAAGGGGTTTTGTTGAAGTTCTATTGCTTTTAGGCTGTACACAATAGTCTTGTCTTTTTGATGTTCAGCCCACAGACAGTTTCATGCAAAGTTTCTAGATGTCTTGAGTATATAACAAGCAACAGAATAAATAACCAGGCCAACACCCTGACATCATCTCCTAAATAGTCCCACAAGGTAATGAACTAATAGGCACTTCTAATGGCCATTGGATGGCATGTATGATGTGAGAAAAATTTTGCTGTCTATGTCAAATCTACAAATGCTGAGTGTGGTCCTTGCCTTCCTAGCCTACTCCACACTTGTTCCTCCAGATGGCTAAAGATAAGGGTCTCTGATCAGACTACTGCCATCATCCTGTTTTATAATCTGAAAGGATAAAGGGTTGGTGATATTTCTTATGTGACAGGATAGTGAGAGGTGGACATAGTTAATATAAAGAGTGGTGACATCAATTTGCCATGTATTATATGTCAAGCTTATCTATCTATCTATCTATCTATCTATCCATCCATCTATCTATCTATCTACCTATCTAACCATCCATCTATCATCCCTTATAACCACAAGCTGAGAAACCATTACTTATGTCTCATAAATTAACAGGTACGCCATAGAGTCTCAATGTTTTGACCATGTTCATATAACTTAATAGGTTTAGAGAATATATACATCCTTCTAACTAAACCTCAAAAGATGGAATTGCCTACAATCCCCCTTTTTCCCTTAATTTCATATTATGAAGCCTACTTATCTATTCTGGAAATGTTTGCCATACACTGCCCTTTCTTTCCAGCCTCAGGCTTGGTTTTACTACAAATTGCCCTTCCCCTTTCTAGTCTCTTTCCTTGGTTCACTCAGGGACCTCATTAATTTTTCTAAGCCAAGGCTATGATCATGCCCCTCCTCAGAACAAAGGTCTTTTATGACTTTTCACTATCTTTTAAATTAGATAAACACGCCTACGCATGATATTCAGGTTTCTCTTCAGAATGTAACTTATAGGCATGATTAATCAATGCCTGTTGAATACATATAGGAATGAAAACAGTATCTCTTGAAAGAATAGTTATAGTACTGTATGTGTCTTAAGGGACAAATATCAAGGTCTTCTGGAATCTATTTAGCCTTAAACTCAACAAAACCCAGAATAGAAAAGCAGCATTTGGGGGCAGGTAATCGATGTTGATGAAACAGAAGTATCTATTTGAGTTCAGATTTGCAACAACTGTATGTGTTTTCCAGGGATCCATAGCCTAATATTAAGCTGTGCCTCCCTCCAGTTCACCTGTGGTCACTTCTAAATAAGTAGAATCACTTATTTAGAAGTGTAATCAGAAGAAAAAAAACATGCATTAGCTTCCATAACCTCAAGTTCCAGTCTCATAGACACAGTTTGGCCCAGGTACCCCAATGATATATGCCATCTGCATCTCTTGATTTTGCTTTCCCCTTACAGTATCAAGATGGTCACTACAGTCTCAGAATTACAGCCTCCTAGCTCAGTAAACATAGTTAGGAAGAATGCCCTACCTGTTCCAGCAAAGCCAGGGAGAACCCATCAGTGAATAGGCCATGTGAACTCTCCCTGCCCATCCTAGGTATGGAGGCACCTCCATCTGGGAAGATCAGCCTTACTCTAATGATATGAAGGCAGAAGTGAAGGAGAACTATTGAAAGAGGAGTGTCATTCTCAGACAGAAGGGGACAAATGTGAGTACAATTGAGATTCATGTGAAAAAGTTGAGTCATGAGTGAGAGAAGGACACAGTCAGCTTTAGAGCTTCTCTGTGCCACTCAGGGATTTTGACCAATGAGGAGTCATCTTCATCTACTTTACCCGCTTTTGCTGTTTGCTTCAGAGGATGGTGCTGAAACCCTACCTGCCCCAGGAAAAGACAGCAACAGGACTTTCTTGAATCACTATGAGGGGCTGAGCACTGGGGTCTTACAGAGGAATTTTTTTTTTTTGAAACAGGGTTTCTCTGTGTATCCCTGGTTGTCCTGGACTCACCGACATTCTCTTTCCTCTGCAGGCGGATTTGAACACCAGGCTGGCCTCAAACTCCTATGGAGTGCCAGGATTAAAGGCATGCGCCACCACTGCCCGGCTGAGGAGTTTTAATTCAGACATGGTTGCTCTGGCAAGAGATCACATCCAAAGACCTTCTAGGTCTGTGTGATCTAGCTGGAATACAGACACACTTTTAATCCCAGGAGACAGAAGCAAATAGATCTCTGACTTCAAGGCCAGCCTGGTACAGAGCAAGTTTCAGGTAAAGAAAAGCTTAGGTACATGCCTTTAATTCCAGCACTCAGGAGAAAGAAGCATGCAGATCTCTGAGTTCTGTCAATTCTGTTCAGGCAGTTTGGTTGAGACTGAGTTGAGAGACAGTGAAGTGGAATTGAGTTCATGGAATCCAGAGACAGTTTTTTTTTTTTTTTTTTTTTTTTTTACCAGAACAGTTTTTATAGAGGCAGGTTGCAGAGAGAGAACAAGCTGGATACAGGTAAAGACAGAACAAGCCAGAGAATGAGAATGAGCCAGAAGACTAGAACATTTTGCCAAAATTAGTATGACGTCAAGCAGAGCAATTCACTTAGAGAGAGAGAAACCAGATTCCATCAGTCAACTAGGAGAGGAGTTTGAGCCAGAATAGCTGAGTTGAGCCAGCTAGCAAGAGTTCAGAAAGAACTTGGAAGGGTGATCTTATTCAGCCCCAAGTCTCAGAGGCTGAAAGCATTCTAATCCTAGATTAGATTGTATGGAGTTTAGAAGGTTCCAGGACTAGGCCTAGATTAGCAGACTGAGGTTAATTGGAGATGACCATTAAATCAGGTGAATAAAAGTTACTTTTACGAGGGTCTCTGTGATCCTAATGTGAAGTCACAGTTGAGAATCCCTGGAGAGAGAAGCTTTCTATTTTCACTATCAGCACACAAAGTATTGCTGTTTTGTCACTGTACCAATCTTGTCACCAAATAATTAAGTAACGTAGATCTCGCGATCATCTTTAGAAACTGGTCCACAAAATACGGGAGGGAAAAGACTAAAATTATTCAGACCCTAGATACAATGACACTCTGTTATCCCCTTATTACATTCTTCTTGCAGAGTAATCCAAAACTGAATGGGAAGAAGCAGGAGGGAGCTTGGGTTTTATTTTTACACATTTGCTTTAAATGGGAAGGAGTAAAAATCATGGTGCCTTGCTGGCCATACGGCAAACCTTAAAATCCTATGTGCTGCTCTCTGCTGAGCTTTGATGTTGAACTAGAGGCAACACAACGAACGCAGTAACATCCAGAATATACAGGAACACTGCCTAAGCCCACTTCCACGGTCATGGTTTTCAGATAATTTAAAGTGACAGGGTTTCTCATACCACACCTCTCTCTAAAACTGCCTGATACCTCATCAATGAGAGTACAACCAGGGAGGTACCATGGTGCTCTCAGGTGCAGAGGACCAATACCCCATCCGACTTATATTTGCTCCAAGTGAACAACCTAGGAACCTGCTACAGAGGGCCTCTGAAAGCCAGAAGAAGAAAACAGGAAACAACCTAGGAACCTGCCACAGAGGGCCTCTGAAAGCCTCTGCCCTGCAGACTATCAAAGCAGATGCTGAACCTGATGGGCAACTGTTGGGCAGAGTGAATGGAATTTTATGTAAGAAGTGGGAAATAGCAAGAGCTGGAGAGGACAGGAACTCCACAAGGAGAGCAACAGAACAAGAAAATTTGAACACAGGGGTCTTTCCAGAGACTCATACTCCAACCAAGTACCATGCATGGAACTAACCTAGAACCCCTGCACAGATGTAGCCAATGGCAGTTTAGTGTCCAAGTGGGTTACATAGTAATGGGAAGATGGACTGCCTCTGACATAATCTGATTGGCCTGCTCTTTGATCACCTCCCCCTGAGGGGGGAGCAGCCTTACCAGGCCACAGAAGAGGACAATGCAGCCACTTTTGATGAGAACTGGTAGACTAGGATCAGAGGGAAAGGGAGGAGGACCTCCCCTATCAGTGGACTGGGGGAGGAGCATGCATGCAGAAAGGGGAGGGAGGGTGGGATCGGGAGGGGAGGAGGGAGGGGTTTATGGGGGGATACAAAATGAACAAAGTGTAATTAATAAAAAATTATAAAAAAATAGACTTAAAATCACCTCTCTAAGCCTAAGCTTTTCATCCAGTTTTTCAAAAACGCTCTCGTAAGGTTTAGTGATAATATGTAGAAAGCTCTAACAGATGGTAAGCTGTGTGCAAGTGTTAACTAGCATCATTTGGTAAAATAATTTTGTCTTAAAAAATCTCCTCTGGAAGATGACTGCTGATGGAGAGAAGAGCTAGTCTCTTCATGGGCAATAAGCACTAGCTAGGACAATACACGTGATGAGTTACTTAGAGGAAGCATCCAGTGGTGTTTACAAATTGTAACGTTTGGGGTTCAAAAATGCAGCTCTCAAATTTTGATATCTAAATTGCACCTTTAATTGGCGAATTTGTATAGTGAAAGTTTCGCAGGATTTTCCACCATTTGAGTGAAGGATTCCATACCTTCATACCGATTATTTAGTAAGAGGTTTATTAGTATTAGATGCCTAAATGCCTAAGTTCCTTAGCAGGAAGATGTCATTATTTATAGCCTGTAAAAAAAAAAAAAAAAGGCCAAATTGCTTTCTAACTCTCTCTCTTACAAAACCTCTCCTGGTGGTTAAGAGGGGCTCTTCTTTATAAGAAGGCACTAAGTTGAGACAGTGCTTCCCAAGTGAGAGGATGATAATGATGTCGACCTTGTCACACAACTGTGAAAATTAGATGAGATAAAGCAGATGAAAGGGCTCTGGGAGTGACAACGTACTTGAAAGTGATACTTAAACAGCCAATTCCTACTGCAGGCACCATAGCTGTAGACTTCAAGGGTTACCCTGGGTCATGAGGAGGTGTATGTACTTCTTCCTTAGAGACATGGCTTGTTACTAAGCATCATGTGAGGACAGACAGGAAGTTCTTCCGGACTTCAGGGGAGGAGAGGAGCAGTGACCAAGGGAAGGACGCTTGTGAAGAGAGGAGTCCAAGCTTTCATGGACAGGCAAGAGCTAAACAGGAGGGACCAAAAGAGAAAAGACTGGCAGTTCAGTAGAGCGGGATAGAGTACAGAAAAGAGAGGGGCATGGGGTGCAGTGTTTG
Organism: Meriones unguiculatus; assembly: GCF_030254825.1. Lineage (NCBI taxonomy): Eukaryota > Metazoa > Chordata > Mammalia > Rodentia > Muridae > Meriones > Meriones unguiculatus. The sequence goes on from NC_083365.1 coordinate 28,104,919, forward strand.
TGTAGGAAACAGATGTGAGAAGAAAAGGTCAGTGAAGACAGATGACAACTGACAGGTTGCCTTTGTGCACTCTACATACTGAGTACCTCCAAACTTACTGAAGAGGGCCCACAGATTTAGCTGAGTGCTATCAGTATTTCTACTTACCATGCAATTAAACCAGGGAGAAGAGGGGGAAGAATCAAAGAAATAGGAAGAAGAGGGAGAGCGAGCTGCAAAGCCTGGCAGCATGCCCAGTGTGGAACCAACTCAGCAAACAGGAAGAGGAGACAATAAACGAGCAATGTAGGCTGCAGGCAGGTTGGAGCAGAAACCAGGGAAAGGGGGCAGGGAGAGACAAATTACTGTAACAGCTAAATTGCAGGGCCATGAAACCTGAAGGATTCTGGACCCGCCTTCCTGGTGAGTCCTCTGGCTTTGAAACCTTGGGAAGGAAAACTGATACTCCTTAATGACTATGGCTGGGAAGCTGCATACTGGCATGAGTGTTCCTGTTGATTAAAGGCAAGGGGGTTCCTGACAAAGAAAGAACTGTGGCTGGCTGGAACTGCCGAGAGCTTGCAGAATGTCATCATGGCTCCATGTGGGAGTTAGAGAAAACTGCAAGGCAAATGCTGCAAAGCCCAGGCAGAGCTTTCTGTTGTCATCTAAGCACTGTGTTGGGAGCTAGAAGGGGAATGATGTCATAGGGTCAGGTTGACAACAGCAAGGAGTAGGTTTTCCATCTTATGTCTAACAGAGAAGATCAGGCCAGACGGGCTTCCTTCAAAAATAATTAAATGGTAAAATGCACCATCATCACCCAACCACAGATTTCCTTCCCCTTTAGCTTTCAGGAGCCTTGGTTAATACTCCCAGATTCACCATGTACCCTAAGGTCCTGCATGAAACTAGATTCTGTCCTACCCACTTAACTGCACCTTCAAGAGGTGGATCAATGACAACAGATCAGGAAGCTGAGGAAATAACCCAGCCAGTAAAGAGCTTACTGTGTAAGCATTAAGTCCCAAATTTACTCCCCAGGGCCATGTAAAAAAAAGCAGGTATGGTGGTGAAATGCACTTGTAATCCCAATACTGGGGAATTCCTGGGACTTTCTGGCCTGCCAGTCTCATCTACTTAAATCTGCTTAGCTACTTCCAGGCTAAATAATAGAATGCTTAAAAAAAAAAAAAAAAAAAAAAAAAAAAAAAAAAAAAAAAAGTAGGTAGCACCAGAAGTTGACATACACCCCTGTCACACATGCAAACACACATATGATGACTATTAATAAAATGAAACCTAAGAGTATCTGACTTCATTAAATAAAAACTAAATGAAAAAAAATTAAAAACACTGAATCCTTTCAAACAAACCAAGACTTTGGGTGTATTAAAGGTACTTAGCCAAAAGGAATACTAAAATACAAATATTTTCAAATCAAACTCAGCTCCATTCCAACTGAAGCTCCTACTGAGATTATGAGACCTCTTCTTTTAGTGTAGGTATGTTAAATACGGCATTCCATTCCATGTTGGCCTAAAGAACTCTCATCAGTAAAAGAGAGAGTGAGATGGATGGGGCATGGCTGTGCCTCTGATCCTCTTCACTCAGTACACAGACAGGGGAGCAGAGGGAATAGGGGATCTAGAGAAAGAGGAGGAAAAGCTGAAAAAGAAGGTAGAAAAGGGAACAGGGCACAGGGGAAGAAGGGGATGTGACAGACGGACAGAGTCAAATGCATGGAATAAGAAAGCATGCAAATAATGGTAGAATGCCCAGATATAGAGGACAAGTCAGGAGACAGAGGAAAAGGGCAGTCATAGCGGGGATAGAGGGGAAGCAGTGATGGATTAGGAGAGAAGGAAAAGGAGTGAGTAAAACAGAAATAAGATGGAGGAGCAAAAACCAAAACCAAAACAAATTATCCTTCACAAGAAAAGGAAGAAAAGGAAGAAGAAGAAGGAGGAGGAGGAGGAAGAGGAGGAGGAGAAGAAGAAGGAGGAGGAGGAGGAGAAGAAGAAGGAGGAGGAGGAGGAGGAGGAGAAGAAGGAGGAGGAGGAGAAGAAGAAGAAGAAAAAGGAAGAGAAGATTTTTAAAAAGCCACAATTTCTAACAAGACAACGATTAGCTTGTGTTTGCCCATGGTTTCTGATCTAACTGTGGTCTGCGGATTCCTAAATGGTGAATTCCACAATTCACCAGCCTCTTTTGAACTTCCAATTGCCCATTCATTAATCAGCAAAATCCCTCTTTCTAACAGAAGGATTCGAATTCATGTGACGCTTCAAAGTACATTTATAAAAAGCCTCATGGGAGCCACCACAGGCATCACACAGAGGATGAGGCACCGTGGCATTTTGTGTGAAGACGTATTTTAGGGCTTCATTTGCACAACTGTCAGTGAACACAGCAATTAGGTGACAACACTCTGTGATTAGCTTTCAAAAATTAGAGGTGAGAATTAAAATCACTCAGTGACATCTACAGACTCTGGGTCATAAAACATACATTACAAACGATGTATCATTAAAAAAAATGAGATATTAAGACTGGATCGAGTTGAAGTAAAGCAAGCCTGGGACCTGAGTGGCGAGGAGCCTGAGTGCTGACAGTGGGGCTACTCAAAGGCTCTTAAGATCAGCACCTGCACCCTCCCTCGTCCATTCAGTGAGATGCTGCTTATTCCCAGCGTGCCTTTCAACTGACAGGCTGATCTGGAATTTTCTGATGTCCTCCTCATGGCATGCACCTTACCCCACCGCCCCTCCACATATATGACCCCAGAGAGCTGCACACTGTGCTCTGCAGTGGCTGTGATTATTCCTGTTCTAGGGGAGGCCAAAGCTTGAGGTGTGTGGAAGGAAATCAGACAGTGGGTAATGGCTAGGACAGGGTTCTAGGACTGGTAAGTTGTTTTTTTGTTTTTTTTTTTTTGTAAAATAACAGCTGTTTCAGTTTTCAGACCTCCGGCCATGAAGAAGTAGTTCACTGGCACCCAGAAAGTAGGAGGATGGAATGTAAATATTACATACTGACTCATTTATAAGCAATTTGACTATTTCACAACAGATAATGGAGTGCTGTTATGGGCTGAACTGTTTTTCCCCTAAATCCCTATGTTGAAGCCCTAATCCCAGGTACCTCAGAATCAGAGAACAACGAGGCTACAATGAAGTATTTACAGTGTTCCTGAAGCCAGTTTGACTAGTGTCCTTGACAAAAGAAGATAGGTCCCAGTCTCCAGGCGCTCAGTTGCACAGACGGATGGCTACCAGAACAGCAGTTGCCACAGCAAAGGAGGTGGGGAGGGGCTGGGTTGTAACTATTAGAGTCAGTGCCCTAGGAAGGCAGGGTTGTGTGCCCATCCTCAGTCTGTCAATCAAAAGAGCCCATGTGCTCTTCCATGGGTTCAGATTAGGTGACTCTGCTGGAAACCCTGCTGGTAACTGGCGTTCTTCATTCACAACCTTACCCGGAAAATGTCAGAAACCCAGTAGTAGGCATTTCGCAAAAATAAACACAGTGGGGATTCCTCATACATTCACAGTTTATGATCTACAACCAGGAAGTAAACAAAGAGTAAATATAGTTATACACATTATAAAATGAACAAATAGGCTATGTAAGAAAGGCCTCTGAAGGGTGAATGAACCAGGTATGTATGTGGCAGATGAAGAGCACTTTGGCTAGGCCGAACTTTCTGCTCCCAAGGCCTCAGAGAACCATGGAAAATGCTCAGATTAGAACAATGAGGTATAAGGACAGAACTATTTAGTTTTTGCTCAATAGCCAACAAACTAGAAATAGGAAAACTGACTTTTTGTATCTTGAATTTCTATCTTTGATTATGTATTGATTATGTGTATTTAGTATCTGATACTGATGGATAACTGTATATGTCTAGATGATGGAAATCTTTGTGCTACTCTAAATATGCTTCTATTGTGACTTTTTGAGACCCTAGGAACTTGTTTAATTAACAATTCTTTTTCATACAAAAAAAAAAAAAGAGCCAATGTGACCCACTGAGAAAAGGGACAAGGAGATCCAATGCTCTCCAAGTCCATCTTTGGAATCCAGACATAAGGTACACATAGCTCAGCGGTCCAGGTCAGGTTACAGCCCCACTCATTAAAGTCTAGGCTCTGAGATCCTTTAAGACAGGCTGACAATTCAGCTACGTGTAAAGTCTCTATTCTTTAAATATTTATATATGTATGTATTTTATGTATACGAGTGCTCTGTCTTCAACATGCCAGAAGAGGACATCAGATCCCATTTATAGATGGTTATAAACCACCATGCGGATGCTAGGAATTGAACTCCGGACCCCTGCAAGAGCAACCAGTGCTCTTAACCACTGAGCCACGTCTCCAGCCAACCATATCTTGTTTTCTAGAGACGAGCTCCCTCTCTGGCTAGACTTAGGCTTGAGATTCCTGGAGGAAATTCCATTTCTAGGCATATCTTGATTTAACAGTCTGATTAACAAAGTGAAGGGACACAGTCTCTTTAGCATATCCGCATTCCTTTCAGGGAAGTGGATCACAAAAGGAACCTCCCCTAATGACTTCTTGATCTCCAACTTACAGCCTCTAGAATAAGGAGGAAATAACATTTCTGTGGCTTAAGTCACCCAGTGTATGGTATTATCATGTAGTCATGGCGGCTCTAGCAAACTCATACATGTACTTCCTGTGTACCACACTCTGCACTCAAGCTATACATGTCATATGATAAAAACATTCACTGTATAAATGTGTAGAATTTTAAAAGAATAGATAAAATATTAATAAGATAAATATCAAAGTAAATAAGATGGAGGCTGTACTCTTGAGAGCTCTCAATCTAGTAGGAGCTACACCAAGGCAGCGGACAACTGCCTGTCGCTCCGGCTGCAGGGTATCAGATACCCTCTTCTGGAGGCCATGGGCATCCTTGACATACATACAAGTAAATAGTACTATGTTTTTAAAAGCAAACAAGCCGTTATAATAAGGTATGTTAAATGCTACATAGGGGTGGGAACAGGGATCCAGATGGGGTGAGGAAGGCAGAGTCATGATCCTGGGAAACAGACTCCCGAGACCAGCCTTGAGGTGCAGATCTATGTTTTATTTCTCAGCAGCAAGCATTTTTATATCGCCTTTGGACCAAGAGGGAATGGGTGAGCTCTGGGGTAGCCAACCATCCCGCTGGCACTTTGGGGAGGTGACAGCACCTGAGGGGCTTCTGTGAAGGAGGAAGAAGCAGCCACCACCCTGTTTCGGGCCCATTCTGGGATTCTACTAGTTTTCTAGGATCCTCTACTTTGTATCATGCGCTGTGCCAGTGGACACGGGCATGCTTACTGTTAGAGTGGTGTGGAAGCCTCCCTCACTGTCTACCGGGCCCCATGAGGGGGCCGCAGCACCCACACAGATGGACAACTGCAGATGCTGTGCACTCATAGGAAGACCATTCTAACACAGGGGGAGGGGAGGCTTCTGGAAATACATCTTTCGCATCCAAATTCCTCCAAATCTAGAAACTCTTCCTCTATGCCAGTCATTTGAGGTGACTCTACTGACATTTTCTATTCCTTACTTATTATAACCATTTGTATCACTAAGAAGAAACTCGCTGCATCCAGAAGCCTATTCAGAAGCCCCAAATGTGGCTTTACATGTGAAAATATGTATATACATTGCAAAAATGAAACCCCACCCACCACCATATAAATCTAGGTATGGGGTATACACCTGCAACTGCAGGACTATAGAGGCCAAAGAAGAAGAGTTGTGTGTTCAAGTCTAGCCTGGGCTACATGGGAAGAACCTGTATTAAAAAGGCAACCAGCCAACCAACTAACAGCCAACATGGAAACATATATGAAATGCTTAAGTTTAGGAATCAGCTTCATGAAACTGTTTAGAAATGCCAATTTGAGAGCATATGTCAGTATACAAGAGCAAAGATCAACATGAGCTAAGTTGTTAACAGAAAGCTTTTAAATATTACAGGAGCCCAGATCTAGAATATGTCTAAACCTTGTTTTTAAGGAATTCTGATGTCAATAAAACACTGAGCTAAAATTTTAATAAGACAGGTGTACATTTTTAAACCGTAAGTTTTTAAGCGGTATTTATTTTTTAAATAGTGTGTTCTTCAAATTTTATTGTCAAAACACCCAGTATATTCGGATTTGGTCACTACCTGTGTTTCTTGGTGTAGCTTCAATTCTGGGCTTCGGGTTTTTTCCGTGTGGGGACAGATAATAACAGTGGTAAATGCTGCAATGAGGTTTGGGGAAGGGTCAGGTCTGATGACTGTTGGCTATAAAAATGGATGACAAACTACATATTGCTACGTTAAAAGGGGTGTGGGTGGGGCTACTGCTTTTACAGGTTCATTGGCACTACTGATCAAGTCAATGGCAGCTGCTCAAAGAAGTAAGCTTTTTAAGACACCTGGTTATCTTGGTCATCAGCACTGGCTCACTGTTTATGAGTGAGGTCCAGCTCACTCTGAGATGGACTCTTAGAGCCATGGACCCCGTCACTACACACATCACATGCATCTTTTCTAAGCTGTGGATGCAACATACAAAAAGCCTTCTGCTCCCCTCAGCAAACATCCTTCCAGAGGGCAAGATTCCATATAGCGTTCTATACAGACAGATGATTGGGCCAACATTCAAACGCCTCCTGAGAAACCAACACACCACCAGGAAGTTGGTGAGCCTGGCCAATTAGGGACTTAGAAGAATTAGCATGAGAAGTATAGCCAGTGCAGTGTAGGGTAATGCCCTTGGAGGGTAATCCAACATAAACGACAGAAGCCCTTTGCAGTGTCATTCAATGCTATTCAAATAGATGTGACAAAGAGCTTTAAGAGCTCTACTGACAGAGAGCAGACAGAGTACACATCATTCCCTCTACATGCCTACCTTTACCCTCTGCATACGAAAGGAAGAGATGAAGACAACCATGGTCTAGGATGTGTCCTGTGTGCTGTGTGCTTTCCTGCTCACTCAGTGCCTTCATCTAGACTAGTTAGAAGACCAGAAATAATATTTTCCACATCTGGATAGAGAAAATATTTTCGGTCCCTTCCTTTCTTAGCTTGCACCCTTCACGGTACCACCTCTTACCTTCTCTCTCTCTCCTTTTGTCCTGACTGTAGATAATTCTCACTGAACAGAGTATGAGCAGTGGGATATTTTCAATGTAGCATCCTCCACACCCGCCTCGGTATGGCTTCAGTTTCTTTATAACCGTTTTTCCTACTGTCTTCTATACTGTGCACAGGAGAAATGCTATTTCACATACGCTCTATTTTCTTTTCATGGAACTCTGACTTAACATAATGTGGATCAACTGGTATTTTAGGCTTCAGGCTTGAAAATGCCACCTATCAGGTGACATGACAATTTTTCCTTAAGCACCCCCACATTATGTCATTTAACAAAGGAGCCTCAGCCCAGGACTGGCTTGATAATGTGAGACACAGCCATTTCCTGTATCTCTGTCATCCACACCTAAGAACAGAGGAACAGTTGCTTGCCAACTCATCTTTATCCTCCATGAGGCATTCTCCTAAGAACTTTGAGGGCCTTAGCGATTTGTTTCCTAGGCACTCTATTTTCTCTGCTAATTCTGTAACTTGAATTCTTGCACCACTGTGTCCAGCTCCTCTAGGAGAATGTCATACAGTGCCTGGACCTGCATAATCCATATTTATTTCTCTCCAGGAAACTCTTTAAGTATCCAACTGGAGAAAACCCAGAGGGGCTAAGCCTGTGAGCACACACCCCCCTCTACTGGACAAAACATGAAGGTACACAGGCATCTGGGAAAGGACCATAAAACTCACCAGACTCCCCTTACTAAAGAACCCTCATGGAGACTGAGCTGCCTATAGGCTACATCTGAGCAGGTGGTCTAGGTTCTCTCCATGCATGGTCCTTGCTTGGTGCATCAGTCTCTGCAGCATCCCCCCAACCCCAGGCCCAGATTTGTTGGCTTTGTTGGTCTATTTGTGGAACTTCTGTTCCCTCCAGGTCTCTTCCATAAGACTCCCTATGCTCTGCCCAAAGTTTGGCTGTGAGTCTCAGCATCTGCTTCAATCTCCTGAAGGATGAAGTCTTTCAGAGGACAAGTATGGTTGGCTACTGTTCTGCTCCCTCTCTTCAACTGCTTTTGGTATCTACTCCATTTGCCCTTCTGAATGAGAGTTAAGCATCCTCTCTAGGGTCCTCCTTGTTCTTTAGCTTCTTTAGGTCTGTGGATTGTATTATGGTTATCCTGTATTATATGGCTAATATCCTCTTACAAGTGAGTATATATCATGTGTGTCTTTATGGCTCTGGGATACCTCACTCAGGATGATCTTTTCTAGTTCTATCCATTTGCCTGCAAATTTCATGATTTTCTGTTTTTAATAGCTGAGTAGTATTCCATTGTGTAAATGTACCACAATTTCTTTGTCTGTTCTTCAGCTGAGGGACATCTAAGTTGTCTCCAGATTCTGACTATTATGAATAAAGTTGCTGTGAACACAGTTGAGCACATGTCCTTGTTGTATGGTGGAACATCTTTCAATATATGCCCGGGATTGGAATGGCTGGGTCTTGAGGTAGCTCTATTTCCACAATGGAATCAAATCAAGACTTAGAAACAAACCCACACACCTATGGGCACTTGAATTTTTGACAAATAAGCCAAAATCATACAATGGAAAAAAGATAGCATCTTCAACAAATGGTGCTGGTCTACCTAGTTGTCTACATGTAGAAAAATGCAAATAGAGCCATATTTATTAACCTGCAAAAAAACTCAATTCTAAGTGGATCAAACAAAGGCCTCAACACAAAACCAGACACACTAAATCTGTTAAAAGAAAAAGTGGGGAAGGGTCTTGAACTCATTGGTACAAGAGACAACTTCCTGAACAGAATACCAACAGCTCAGGTTCTAATATCAACAGTCAATAAATAGGACCTCATGAAACTGAAAAGCTTCTGTAAAGCAAAGGACACTGTCATCAGAACAAAACAACAGCCCACAGACTGGCAGAAGATCTTCACCAACCCTACATCTGACAGAGGGCTAATATCCAAAATATATAAAGAACTCAAGAAATTAACTACCAACAAGCCTAATAATCCAATTAAAAATGTGGTACAGAGCTAAACAGAATTCTCAACAGAGGAATATGGAATGGCAGAGAAACACTTAAATGTTCAACATCCCTAGTCACCAGGGAAACACAAATCAAAACTACTTTGAGATTTCCATCTTACACCCATTAGAATGGCTAAGATAAAAAACTCAGGCAAAAAGTCTCAAAGCAGGGTCTTTGCCTAGCTGCATCACCACTCACCATGTACCCACCCCCCCAGTAGCAATTCCATATTCATTCTGTAGCCACCACAGACATGAGAGGAAACAGCAGTGCAGAGAGTTAGTCTTAGCACAAAGTCATGTCAAGAACAGGACCACTAAAAAAGAGGGAGCTGAAACCATAATCCCAAACAGTGGCTGAACTTGCCTGACACTGAGCTACCTTGCCTTTTTTTGGAAAAATCTAAAAATTCATTGGTGTCAGAATGGTTTGCAACTAAAATAAATCCTACCTATATGCCTGAACATTCTTTTCCTAGAATTTCTACCTTCAAATTATCTTTCAATGTTCTTCCTCTCCCCTTGCTCTCATCTATCTATCTGTCTGTCCTTCCATCTCTGTGTTCATCTATCTATCTATCTATCTATCTATCTATCTATCTATCTATCTATCTATCTATCTATCTATGGTTCACCAAGAAATTTTATTAAAAAGTATTGAAATCCAAATGAAGTTCACATCTGTCTGACTTGCACACAAGACAAGTTAAGACCTAAAAAGTAAAAGATACTGTGTCAAATCTGGTACCAGAGGTTCCTCTGGGCAAACAAGTCTTTTCAAGAGGCCAAAATAACATCTTAAGAATCTGTGGGCTCTCTCCCCCTTCAGTCTTCCATTGTAGAGCTGTGTCTCTCAAAATAAAGAGATTGCTGATGTTAACTCCTGGTGCCAATTAAAGATTTCATACTAGACCCATCAGAGTACAGCACAGCCTCATTAGGGAGGAGAAGCCTGCCCTGCCTGCCTGCCCAGTCTGGTGCTGCTTACCACGGGCACGGATAGAAAAGAGCCTGACCTTCTTAGACGAGAAACAGGCAGTTTCTTTTGGAATCACAGGTATCTTGGCAGGTGCTTGTGGGGCTGGGGAGACCATGGGCTCTGTTGCTGAGGCTCTTGGGAAGCACTGACTCTCCCCCAGAAATGCCACCAGAGTCAGCTGAGTGTCTTCCTCATTGTTATGCGACACTCGTAAAACACATCAAAGTGGAACGAGTTAACATCAAGCATCATACCAACACTAAACTTTCTAATCTATAGGTCAAAAGCTACAGATTTCCCTGCGTTAGATATCATGGACTGATGGGTTGGTTTATATCTTTTGTTATTTATCCCTCTAGAAGGAATGTGAGCTCTGTGAGGATGGGAATTGGCTTTGTTTTTTATCTGTTCTGTCTATGTCCATTATGCCCAGATGGGTGATGAATCCATAACAGGTATATATGATGAGTGATGGAATGACTGAATATCTCATGATTTTAAGCACAAATAACCAAAGTGGCAGAGCTGTGTATGGCTTAATCTCACAGCATGTTATTTCCCAGTTACAGGGACACTGTAATGTGGCTAAGGGGGAAAAGGGTAACGACAGGTGACAACATCAGAGTTTTTATTTCCTTAGTATATAACTTTCTCTATCTTGGTTGCACACTTACTGGGATGGGTATGTCTGTCTCAAAGATAGGGCTCTTACGAGTCTTTTAGAAAGTATATGGTGTTGAAGAGGTGTACGTATCTTGGAAAATATGAAGAATACACATTTCCACGGGCATATGCCATCTGCCCACACAGACAAGGACAGAAGCACAGGCAGAAATAGAGACAGAAGGAAGGCTGGGGGAAGACTTCAAATCCACCACCTCCTAGATCTGTGGAGATCTCGTAAAATTCGGCTTGCTAATTTTGTAACCTATTTCAGGATGGAAATTTCTAAGCAAGTGCTTGCCTTGGTGAACAATAATATAGCAATTTCTTTCCGAAAACAGAGAAGCAAAGACCACGGTATGGGATCCATAAAATCTGACTCTGAAATATAACAAGGGTCCAAGTAAATTTACCTAAAGTCTAAAGCAATACTTCCTGACCCAATTTTATCACCATTTAAAAACACAACTTAGCTATTATTTTGGATACAAATTCCTTAAACACTTCCTGGAATAAAGTAAAAGTTTTAAGAAGAAACAAAACCAAACAAAAGCCAGGCAGAAATATACACATCCACCTCAGAGAGATTTTTATAAGAATCTGTTGACAGTGCGTGTAGACATGTCCTATGTAAACAATAAAATGTGTATCCACAGGTGCCTGCGTTTGGTGGTTCATTTTATTTTTTCAGCCAGGACCACCCCTGGCAGTTTTCTGTAGCCGTGGGATATTCACTTCTGCCATCTCCACATACACGGCAGGAGGTTTAACAGCTTTTAGAAGTTTCCATCTCAAATGAGAAAAGTAGCTGTATATATACTTTACGGAGGAAAAAGAGATATCTGGTATGATTTGGAACTAATGTAGTTCCCAAGGAATTCGACATGCCCGATAGATCAGTTAAGCCCAAGATGAATGAGCTCCAACAGTAGCACTTCATGGTAACACCAAGGAAACTTCTAGCATCTATCTATACTTCTGTGACAGGAGTGGGAGCAGGGAGTTTTGATTGCTAAAAAGCTGTAATTCAGATTTGATTCAAGTTCCTGGCTACTCAAGAATAAAACTTCTATGAACATAGTTAAGCAAGTGTCCTTGTGGTATGTTGGAACATCTTTTGGGTATATGTCCAGGAGTGGTATACTCCTGAATATGCCTGGGTAGGTATATTCTTAAGGTAGGTCTATCCTCAGATTTCTGAGAAAATTCCAGATTGATTTTCATAGTAGTTGTACAAGTTTGCACTCCCACCAGCAATGGAATAATGTTCCCCTTGTTCCATATCCTTGCCAGCATGTGTTGTCACTTGAGTTTTTGATCTTAGCCATTCTGATGGATATTAGATGAAATCTCAGGGTCGTTTTGATTTGCATTTCCCTGATGACTAAGGATGCTGAACATTTCTTTAAGTATTTATCAGCCATTAGAGATTCCTCTGTTGATAATTTTCTGTTTACCTCTGCACCCCATTTTTAAATTGGGTTATTTGGTTTCTTGGTGTATAATTTTTTGAGTTCTTTATATATTTTGGATATTAGTCTTCTGTCAGATGTAGGGTTGGTGAAGATCTTGAAGCCCATTTTGAAGGCTGCCATCTTGTCCTACTGACAGTGTCCTTTGCCTTGCAGAAGCTTTTCAGTTTCGTGAGGTTCCATTTATTAATTGTTGATCTTAGAACCTGAGCTGTTGGTGTTCTGTTCAGGAAGTTTTCTCCTGTACCAATGAGTTCAAGGCTATTTTCCATTTTCTCTTCTATTAGATTCAGTGTATCCAGTTTTATGTTGAGGTCTTTGGTCACTTAGATTTGAGTTTTGTGCAGGGTGATAAAAATGAATTTGCATTATCTACACGCAGACATCCACTTAGACCAGCAACATTTGTAGAAGATGCTTTCTTTTTTCCACTGTATGGTTTTGGCTCCCCTGTCAAAAAAACCAGGTGTCTATAGCTTTGTGAGTTTATTCCTGGGTCTTCAATACGATTCCGTTATCCATCTGTCTGTTTTTATGCCTACACCATGAGTATGGAAGATCTTTCTCTCTTCTGATATCTTCTTCAATTTCTTTCTTCAGAGACTTGAAGTCTTTGATTTAAGAAATGACTTTTCCTACCCAGATCAGACAACAGATTTACTTTCACATTTTCTATTCTATGTGAAATGCTTGCATATTTAAAAATTTTCCTTTTCATATGAATGTGTTTGTGGTGTGCATATATGTAAGTCATGGGAGACAGATGAACAGGAAGAAAGGAAGAAGGAAGATGCCACAATGGGTTAGCCTGGAGAAGAAATCATGTGGGGTCTAGAGGAAGGACTCCAATAATGACATGAAAAGTCTCAGCTGAAGAAATAAAAGCAAGTATTTATAAGATTATGGATGGAAGATACCACGGTAAATAGGCAATTATAAAATATAACAGGTGTCTATGTCTTATTATTTGTGATAGTAGGTTAGATAATACCACTGTGATAATCATAGGGCAAATAATAATAAACATTATATAGCCCAACACTCCTTTTTTATTTACTACTCCTATTTTATTTACTCCTCCTCCTCTTTCTCTTCCCTTTTTCACCCTCTTTGAGATAGCATCTCACCATGGAGAACAGACTGCCCTGCAATTCACAGAGATTTACCTGCTTCTGCTTCTCAAGTGCTAGGGTTAAAGGTATGCACCACAATACTCGGTTAACCATATTCCCTTGTTTTAAGGTGTTTCAGTCAAACACAGAGACTGCCAATATGGCTAGTCTTACTGGCCAGCTTTCTCCAGGAATCTCCTGTCTTTGACCCCTGAGGCTGAAATTGTAAGTGGATAGTCACATCCGCCTGCATTTAAATGGGTTCTAGGGATCCAAACTCTAGTCCTTTTGCCTATGGGGCAATTGTAACTCCTGTGCTATCCCACCAGCTAGCCCACTTAGTTCCTTCTGTGACTGAACTTTTGGAAACAGGGAACCCCAAGTACTGCAGTCCCTAAGGAACTCACTGTGTGGATAGCTCAGGAAACTGGCTCCAGGTTTTTACTCTACTTCTTGTTGAGTGTAATCAGATACAGGATGGCAACTGCAGTTGGTTAAACTTGGGTTTGACCCTGAGTCCTGCCAGTGATGTGAGACCCAGGCAATTTATTTTACAGTGACTGAGGTGATACTATCTTGTCATGATCTTACTCAGACCCCACTTTGTGTCTGCTCAGGGGCTTTTCAGCCCTTAACTTTTATCAGTCACATCCACATTTGGGACTCTGTATGATTGTGGCTATGGCCCAGAAGTAACAGTTGATGTGTATTGCCAAAACAAATGTTACCAGGTTCCCTTGACCCACCAGACAATGATGTCATTGTGGTTTTGGTGTTTGTTTGTTTTGTTTTGTTTTTTACCTTTATAAGTGCTGTACCCCTGAGCTTCAGTACTGAGAGAGAGTTCTTTGGGGGAAAGAGGCTGCTCTTGATTCTTGGCTAATAAAAGGCTCTAATTAGCCTTTGTATTCATGATGGATACAAAATCTCACCTGGATTAGAACAGCTTCACTTCTCTGACTCTGCCTTTCCTCCTCTGTAACATAAAGATAGCAGGAATTCTTGGGTTGATTGTGGTTTGAATTACCTACAATGTTTATGAAGTGTCCATTTCAATACCTGGTACCTATGAAGCAATGTTCAGTTAATGCCTGTTGTTGTCACTGTCATTTGCGAGCCAATGCCCAAAGACACAGATGTGATGGTGCAAGCAGGGCTAAAGTCAGTGTTGGAAAATGGAAGAGATAAAGGAACTTGAGAAGAGAAATGAATGCGTGTCAGTGCTGCAAAAGGTCTCCAGGAAAGGCTGTCTGTCCATGGGAACATTATCATTGATGCCTACACTTACAGGTATTAGATTCCTATCAGAAGCAACCTACAGACGAGTAGATTGAAATGCATCGCCAACTCTTGGTCATGGTACTCTGCAGCTGTTGCTTCTTGTTCTCCTGAGCTTCCTGTTTCACTCTGTCTTGCCAGTACAATGTGGCCAGAGCAGGATTCCTTACAGTGGTGTCATTTTTTTCCCTCTGCCACCAGCTTCCAAGCACAGCCTGTGTGTCTCCCAGTGCCTTTGTCCACCACCACCCAGGCTTCTCAGCTGAGCTTCAAAATGATGGACACACTGAGACTTGAATTAGCTTAGCAACTCTGCTTTGTCCTGGTTTACTAGATGTTGTAGCTACTTTTTTTATTGGTGTGATAAACCCTAGGGCTTAGGCAACTTATGAAAGAAAATGTTTGGGGCTTGCAGTTTCAGAGACTTAGAATTCATGGTCACCATGGTGAGGAACATAGAAGCAGGCACGCATGGAATTGGAACGGTAGCTGAGAGTTCACATCTTGAGACATAACCACAAGCAAGGCAAAGAGAGTTACTGGGAATGTTGAGCGTTTTTTAACCTCAAAGCTCATTCCCACTGATAACCCTCCCCCCCCCAACAAGGACACTCCTCCTAATCCTTCCCAAATAGTTTCACCAGATAGGGATCAAATATTCAAATACACGAGTAGATGGGGGAAATATCTCGTTTGAACCACCACTTTCTCCTCCCTTGTGGTCATGTCATAGTACAGAAAGTGTTTAGTGCATCTTCAAACGTCCCTATAGTCTTTCAGAGTCTCAACAGAGTTTAAAAGTCCAATGACTCTTCTGAGACTCGATACTCTTTTAATTAAATTAAGTCATTATTATTATTATTATCTAATACTAATGTATAAGCCATGCTAAATCTATGATTATCCCAAAACTGAATTTTTACAAATGAATTATTTTAGCCATGTTTAAGAGAAAGGTTATACATTTCATGTAGTTGTTATGACTCTTAAATTCCTTTTTTATGCAAGAGAAATTTGCATACTCTCTTCCCTAAGCTGTGTCTCGTTTAACTAGTAGAGTAAATGCAGCAGAGTCCCATCTCCTAGAATGATACAGTTTGGATGTAATGTTCTCCTAAAGCTCAAGAGTTAAAAGTTTGGTCCTCAGAATGCTGCTACCGGGAGGCAAAGAACCTTTAGGATGAGCCTTTAGGAGGCCTTTAGGTCTTTGGAGGCAGCCATTGAAGAAGATGGTGAGTCTCTTGTCCTCTCCCCACTTTCTTTTGCTTCCTGACCATGAGATTTTCTCAGTTACATATTCCCCACCATTGCCATATGGCACCCCTAAAATCAACTAAACAAAAACATTTTATACACGAAGTCATTAATTCATAGCGGATGGGCTCCTGCAGCTCAGGTTACTTTCTGCTAGTTCTCTCAAAGCTTGTTTCTTGGGATGCAGCAAACTAATGCTTTAGTTGGACCCAGGTGCCTTTCTCTTTGGCTTCTTGCTCTTTTTTTTTTTTTTTCTGACCATTTTACTCCACCTATTTCAGGAAGCTGTCTTGGCTCTTCCAGTGTTTAACATGCTCAATAGGCACATTACTTCTCTTGGAAAGAATCTTGTCTGTAATTTGCTTGTTGTCAACAATGGCATGCTGAGTGACAATGTAGAAAATTCCAGTTTGCCATGCTGACATTTATAGGGCATTCCTTTTATTTTATCTTAAATAGTACCCATTCCCTTGATGTCTGTAATATCACTTTGTTTTGTAGATTTACGTACATGTGCCTAAAAGAACAACCTCATGTTCTTTTTTTAAAAAAATAAACAAACACAGAAAACATACAAGGGATGCCTTTCTTCTTTCCCTTTGTGTTTGTCATTTTTTGTGAATTACTGGAAGAAAACTGCTCTGTTTAAAACACATATAAAAAAACATAGCTGGGGGCTATGGTTAAAATTAAGGTTTAAATTTTCTTGCAAAGAAATATTTGGAACATATATTTTAAGATCATTGTCCACTTTCAAGCAATTAAAAAAACATTCATGTCCTTTAGTATAAGTCACATTTCTCGCATGGCTCACTAAGCAACATGCCTGACACTAGTTCTTGATGACACAGAGTCAGTTTATACACTCAATCCAAGAGGAGAAAAGGATAAAGATTTTCCAGAAACAAGGCTGTTCTTTGCTGTGAAAGCTACACAGATCCCAGGAGACCTGGCCTCCAGCTGACACCAGTAAGAGTAACTCCCCAGGAGACCAGGATGGCACTCTCACTGTGCCTGACAGCTCAGAAAAGCAAAACAAGATGTCTTGGAAGGAACTGGAGTCTAATGGATGAAAGTGACCAGTGTAACCAGAATGGTCCAACCAGGAGAGTTCTTGGGGGACAAATTCTAATTCTGAAAACCTAAAAGCACAGGTAACCTTTTAAGTAACTAAATTATAGATGGTAGATTAGATGTAAGAAAATGATTAGACCAACTGACCTTCCCAATAGTAAAACGTAAGTATACAACTGAGCTTTTGTTGTATGCAAAGAAATAAAACTCAGAAGCCAAAACCCAAACCAAAACTAGACTGCATCTAATTCCAAAACACATGTTGTGGGCAAGGCACAGACCCCTGCAGTAAAGTGTAATCCTACGTATCAGGTTTGCAAAGACAAACTATTATAACAAATGGTTAGTTCTCATGTCTCTCAATCACCCTGTCCCCTGAACCTTGCTGATTTTTATAAGCCATGTAAGAAAAGTAGAGCTGACCTCCCCCCTGCCCCGACCCAAGGGAGGAGCAGCCCTGCTAGGCCACAGAGGAGGACTTTGCAGCCAGGCCTGAAGATACCTGATAAGCTAGGGTCAGATGAAAGGGGAGGAGGTCCTCCCCTATCAGTGGACTTGGAAAAGGGTAGGGAGAAGATGAGGAAGGGAGGGTGGGATTGGGAGGGAATGAGGGAGCAGGATACAGCTGCGATACAAAGTTAATAAACTGTAACTAATATTGAAAAATAAAAATTTAAAAAAAGAAGAGCTGGGCTCTGGCAGGCAATCAATTAGCCATAAATAGAGTCTTACAGTCTCCTAGTGATTTGGGGAATGAGAGAGAAAGAAAGAACAAACTAGCTGGTAAGTGTCAGATGAGACTATCTATCTATCATCTATCTATCTATCTATCTATCTATCTATCTATCTATCTGAGTGCCAGAGGATAATTTTGACATTAAAAGATAATGTTGGGCTGTAATATTCAAGTCTGAGTAATACCAGGGAATTGATTAAAAACTTAATTTCAGATAAGAATTTTCTTCTGCAGGAATAAAACCCTTCAGCGATGCAAAGTTAATATTGGTCAAACAAGTACTAATTTTATCTGTACTAGCAGATAAAATTTTTGTTATTAGCTCATTTCAATATTTGTTTAAATTGGTACTAGTAGAATGCATGAAATATTCTAGTAAAACAGTATTCTGTGAAGAGGTAGTGTTCATTCTGTGCCTACTAATTCTAGGTATGAAACTGCTACTTAGAGTTCGGTTGAGATTAACGTAGGCAGATGATATGCAAATATACATACATATATGTGTGTATATATATATTTATATATACACACACACACACACACACATATATATATATATATTTGGTGAAAAATACTCTAGGCTTTGACAAAAAATTCTTTTTAGAATTTTCTTTGTGAATCTTTTCTTGTTAGATGTCTATGAGAACTGTCTGAGTGTTGGTCAAGCCTGACCTGGAATCTTCTTATTCAATCATTGGTCAGAGATTGTGGCCAGGCCTTGCTATGGTCTCACGCCAACTTTTATGGCTTAGTAACTCCTTTGTGTCTGAAATAGGAATAGAAGCTGGAAATGACCAATTTCTACATATGAAGCTGAGTGAAGTCCTTCTCAGCACCAAATCCTTGTCAACCCACTTTAAAAGGGAGTCTGCTTCATCTCAAATGCTGTATGAAATGTTCACTATCTATTGGTTACAGGCTAGGAGTGCAGACAAGAAAGAGAAAAGGCATAGGTCTAGGCTAGAGAAACGCAATTTACTGATTCCAGCCCTTTTGAACCTATCTATTGGTCTTTTTGAGCACTTTCAGACAACTCCAGCAACCCATTTCCTATGCATTCTTTCAGATAAGAGTGGCAGTGAAGAAAAGCAGAAAAATTATTTCAGAAATCAGAAGCATAATTCTTTGCCGACACATCCAATTTATGGCTGCTTTGAATATCCACTCAAAATCTAAGTTCTTTGAAAACACATCCTCTGGGTTAACAACAAACTAGCTAATGCTTCCACAAAATCAACAGAACAGTGCCCTAGGTCAGCAGTCAAAGCAGAAATGTCACTGGGAGTTGCTCCTATCGGCATACCTTGGTAGGGTGATGGACTGACACTGTGATGACTGTCTTACAGACTCCTCTTAAGAACCTTGTGAAATACATTTTGTTATTCCCAGAACAGAGAAAATTGAAGCCTAAGAGGCTTCCTATACTGTGGGTACATCACAGTGGCAGAATTCCAATTCACTTCATTCTCTGTTGCCTCTTTTACTCATCATCCAGTCAAGCATGGATAAACCATACAGCTTAAGCAGCCACAACTTCTAAAATTTAAATAGACAATAGCCCACAAAGTGAACCAAAGATAGAAACATATATAGAAGGCAGTTACTGAGGGAGCTTCTTACGAAACCTTCCAGAATGGCCATGTAGTATCTTAATCATATGTTATTTTCGAAAAAGTAACAAATGAACCATAACAAAAGAGAGAAAACCCATTTATTTCTTAAACTCAGCTGTTCAGCATCAGGTAACTATGGAAGACGTGAACACTCTGTTATTAAAATTAGAGAATTCAGAGGCTTAGAACTGGCTGAGCTTCAAAGAACCACCGTTCTCAGAGATTCATTCTAAGCTTCTCATTTGACAATTAGTAAAAAGAAGTCCAGGAATATTGCAAATGGTATTTCCGTGACTATGTATTATACTTAGAATTTTGTGACAATTTAGGTACTGAACAAAGACTATATATATTTTTCAAATCCATGCCTCTTAATCCATATTGAGTAAAAGTCTGAATGTTATACTGTGAAAGTTTATTCCATTGGGTGTAGGCACTAATAGTGATTAATTATTGATAATAATATTAAGGGCATCCATAAATTGCTTTTAGGCCTGGAGAGATGGTTCAGAGCTTAAGAATACTAGCTGCTCTTCCAGAGGGCCTGGGTTTGATTCCCAATACCTTCATAGCAGCTGCCAAAACATTCTCCTGGCCTCTAGGGGCACCAGGCACATATATGCTGCACAGATATACAGGAGGCAAATTACCTGTACACATTAAAAAAAAATGTTTTTAAAGAAATTGCTTATAGAGGAAAATTTTAAGATCCAAAGTAAACTTAGATACCTATTGTAGTACAAACTCAAAGTCACTGATGATCCATATATGCTCCAAGTTACCTGTAAACTGGTGGCAAGGGTATCCTGTAGGGAAAGGAAAGCACCAAAGCTGAGGTTGGAAGACCCAGCATATCCTGCCATTCAACATCACACGTAGGCAGAACTCTTTCTCATTAACTACAACATGAACAGATGTTAGGGATCCCCCAACAATATTTTATAATCACTAGAAGGGACAGCAACTATCAGTTAAGTCATATGTGGAATTTGTAGAACTGTCACTGGCTTCAGAAAGCGAAATTAGAAATTGTAAAAGTTCCTTGAGGGTGTGTGTGTCCAAGGACTTATTACTGAGGGTGACTCTTTAATTTCTAAGTATATGTCAACATATTTTATCTCTCAGGTAACATATATTTATTTTTAGGATTAAAAGCAAGCCCAATGTTAAGTTAACACCAGGCAGTAATACATTAGAAAGAGAATCTCCATGTGGGTCCCCTCATAAGGGGGACAGAGGCAGTCTCTGACATGAACTCAGTTGCCTGCTCTTTGACCATGGCCCACTGGTGGGTTGGTCTTACTAGGCCACAGAGGAAGACGATCCAGGCTGTCTTGATGAGATCTGATAGGCTAGGGTTCAGAAGCAGGGGAGGAGGACTTCCCCTATCAATGTATAGGAGAGGGAGATAGGAGGGAAAGGGGGAGGAGGGGGACCAGTGAGGGAGGGGGCTACAACTGGGGCACGAAGTGAATAAATTGTAAATAATAATAATAATAATAATAATAATAATAATAATATGGAAAGAGAAGCACTGAATAACAAAGACCTGTTTTGTCTCTATATCATGTTCCGCCAATGGGGGGGAAAAGAGTCAAGTTATCTGCTGATTCGCTTTAGTTAATTTGGGTGTGGGACATTTAAAAGCATTTTATACTGTGAGTGGTGATCAATGAGGAACACTTTACAAATAGAGATGATCCTTCAATAACCTTACAAGGCATATCACAAAAGAAAACACAGCAACCATAACAGGGCATCTGTGTTTTCAGCCCTCATCTTGAAGAGACAAAAGCCATTTGGAACTAGTGAGTGTTCTCATTCAATCAAACGCCACCCAGGCGGCTAGGAGACAGCCTCATTGGTGAAGTGTCTGCCACACGAATACATCTGAGTTTGCATCTCTGGCACTTAACAAAGGACCAGGTTTGGCTGCCTATTCCTGTAATACTAGCAAATGTGTGAGGTAGAAACAGGAGGGTCGTTGGGATTTGCTAGCCAATCAGCGAGTGCCATGTTTCTGAGTGAAAGTGGCTCAAAAAGTAAGGTGGAAAGCATAGAAGACATCAAAATTTACTTCTGGCATCTATGTGGTCCCCGCCCATCAGGCACATGGACACATACATACAATATGGTAAGCACCAGTGACAAAACTTTCTGACCAGAAGCAGCTTAGGAGAGGAAAGGATTTACTTAGCTCACACCTCCAGGTCACAACCCATCCATGAGGGAAGTCAGAGCAGAAACTCAAGCAGGGACTTGAACAGAAATGACTGTGGAGGACTACTGCTTGCTGGCTAGCTCATGTCATGCTTAGGTAGCTTTCTCATACAGCCTAGGATGACCTGTCAGGGAATGGTGCTGTCCACAGTTGGTGGGCCCCTCACCTCGGTTAGCAATCAAGACAATCCTACACAGAAATGCCCATAGGCCTGTCTGATCCAGGCAATTCCTCGCTTGAGACCATTCCCTCTCAGAAAACACTAGGTGGTATCAACGGACAGTTAAAGCTAACTAGGAGGGAGGTAAATACAAACAACGCTTCTGTGACTGAGAAAATGTGTTGGGCTTCCAAAGATGTAGCCAGCAGAGAGCACATACCCAACTTTGGGTCTCCATGGCACAAAAACTTTGGAAATCACAAGAGTAATTGAAAGCTGTTTGCCATTTTTGAGTTTGTCACCTGCAGTCATCATAATAATTCATAAACTGTTTCATTTGATCTTCACAACTCTGAAATTATTAGCAATTTGTTATGCAAACAAGTTGGGAAAAGGTCATAATACTGCTCAATGACACATATCCAGTAACTGGCGGGGTATAATTTGAATATTCTGATTTCAAGGCAAAGGTTTAGTGGTATAGTAGTGAGCCTGGCTGCCTTCCAAGATGGGCATCTTCCTCAATGCAGCTTAACTGAATAACTGTGTGGATTATAGCTTACTTAGCAAGTGTGGGGTAAAGTGACCAGAAAACAAGTGAGTCCTCAGAGGGCAGAACACTTTCTCTGAAAGAAAAACCAGTCCAAAGTTGACAAAGACATTGCATTTTCTCCAAAACCACAGAGGCCAAGATCAAGCAGCCTTTGCAGCAATGATACTGGCACAGTTTCCCGATGAAGGCTGTTTGCAAGACTAGTCATACATCATCATAAGATATTTTCGAGATATTTATTCTTATAGACATCAGGAAGACGGCAGCACAATGGCAGGACTGTTGCTTGAAAAAGAAAACTCAAAAATGGCAAACAGCTTTCAATTACTCTTGTGATTTCCAAAGTTTTTGTGCCATGGAGACCCAAAGTTGGGTATGTGCTCTCTGCTGGCTACATCTTTGGAAGCCCAACACATTTTCTCAGTCACAGAAGCGTTGTTTGTATTTACCTCCCTCCTAGTTAGCTTTAACTGTCCGTTGATACCACCTAGTGTTTTCTGAGAGGGAATGGTCTCAAGCGAGGAATTGCCTGGATCAGACAGGCCTATGGGTGCGGATGTGTGATTGTGATGTCTAAATCGTGTTTTTAGTAGATGCAATCAAATGGCTTCAACAGTATTTGATGATAACATAAAGCTGGTTATAAATGCAATATACTAGCTCACTAATGTGCATGTAAATCCAGCTTGGAGTAGGAGCATCTTGGACATTGTGGCTGCAGCTGGCACTTGGCAGGCATCCATAACCACTTGAAGACATCAGTATTGAGGCCAGAATGGCTACTATTATGACCACATAAAAAAATTGTGATCACAGCCGCAAATGAGGAACAAGCAAAAATGTTCAGCAAGACCCCATTCCCTTCCCATGTAAAAGCAAGACACAAGAATTATCAGTGAGCTATTAAAATGTAAGCAATGTATTTATACTCGAAAGTGTACAAGTTCCTAAATCCAATGAGACCTGTAACAGTTACTCAAGATAACTACATATAGCTAAGTGGAAATTATTTGCTGAGCATGGCTCTTTATCATTTCCCTAATAAAATATTTGGATGTAAAAGATTTTCAATTCATTTACTGCAGCTGTATGTTGGTATAACTTATGCTTTTATCTTGGTCTCTGTTCCAGTGATTAAGTACAAACTGCTCAATCTCAACCCCCATAACTTCTGATTAAGTAGGATATGGGACACAGCCTAACAAGCATATTAGGCACTTTCTGCTTGTGGCCAATAACACAGCTGTCCAGTAACCACACTGTAAAAAGCATCTCCATGCATGGTCAGTCATGCTGACTCTTCCATGAGTTAGCTTTTCCTTTGGTCAAATCTTCTTTGCCATTGATGAACCACTAGTATATGATACATGGAGACCTTCATCCGGCAATTACTAACATAGCAATTCTGTAAAATAGGCCATCAGGCATAGCCAACCATGTGACATTGAGATATGACATTTTCATTGCAAAGTTAATGCCCAACAGCCACAAAAGTCAAGTTCCAGAGAAAAGAACTCACAATAATAAATTTGTATGTTTTAAGTAAGTTTGCAATTTTATGTTGGGCCACATTCACAGACATCTTGGGGTGCATGTAGTCCTCATGATGGACATGTCTACAGCTATGTCAGATAGTGATACAATGTGCACCAGAGATACACAGGTGAATGATGCACAGTTTCTGCTTCCATAGAGGGGGGAGCAGCCTAGCCAGGCCACAGAAGAAGACAATGCAGCCACTCCTAATGAGAACTGATAGACTAGGATCAGAGGGAAGGGAAGGAGGACCTCCCTTTTCAGTGGACTGGGAGAGGGACACGGGTGGGGAAGAGGGAGGGTGGGACTGGGATGGGAGGAGGCAGGGAGGTACAGGGGGAATACAAAGTGTAATTAATAAAAATTAAAAAAAATTTAAAAAAAGAAAAAGAAAAAACTTCCATTGTATTCTAACACCAGCTCAACAAGTTCTCGGTGGTAAAGGGATACTAAGAACAGAGTGGAGACAAATCAATCCTGCTCCACTCATGTGAGTCAGCTAAAGGAATTTCCGACCATTCTGTCTGAATACTCTAAAGGTCAAGGTGTCATCCCTCCTAGTCACTGTCTAGACAAATTAAAGTCACTCAATCACATTTTCAAAATTTCTTCACTTTTGCATCATCCCAGAAGTTTTGGGAGGTGGCCACATTTGTGGTGATAGTCAGTCAATTGCATGGTCACTGTTAGTTGGAAGGTTGTTTTGTTTTTTTTTTTAATTTCAATTCTTTAATTAATTCATATTATTTGATTTATTACAATTTATTCAGTTTTTATCCCAGCTGTAGCTCCCCTCCCTCATCCCCTCCCTCATCCCCTCCCAATCCTACCCTTCCTTCCTCTTCTCATTCCGATACCCCTTCCCCAGTCCACTGATAGGGGAGGTCCTCCTCCCCTTCCCTCTGATCCTAGTCTATTAGGTCTCATCAGGAGTGGCTGCATTGTCTTTCTCTGTGGCCTGGTAAGGCTGCTCCCCCCTCAGGGGGAGGTGATCAAAGAGCAGGCCAATCAGTTCCTGTCAGAGACAGTCCCTGTTCCCATTACTAGGGAACCCACTAGGACACTGAGCTGCCCTGGGCTATATCTGTGCAGGGGTTCTAGGTTATCTCCATGCATGGTCTTTGTTTGGAGTATCGGTCTCAGAAAAGACCCTTGGGCCCAGATTTTTGGTTCTGTTGCTCTCCTTGTGGAGTTCCTGTTCCTTCCAGGTCTTTCATTTCCCCCTTCTTTCATAAGTTTCCCAGCACTCTGTCCAAAATTTGGCTATGAGTCTCAGTATCTGCTTCAATACACTGCTGGGTAGAGTCTTTCAGAGGCCCTCTGTGGTAGGCTCCTTTCCTGTTCCCTGTTTTCTCCCTCTTCTGATGTCTATCCCATTTGCCTTTCTTGTTTGTTTCTTTAGGTGTACAAATTTTAGTATGTTTATCCTAGATGTTTAATATCCACTTATAAGCAAGTATATACCATGTGTGTCTTTCTGCTTCTGGGATACCTCACTCAGGATGATCTTTTCTAGTTCCCACCATTTGCCTGCAAAGTTCATGATTTCCTTGTTTTTAATTGCTGAGTAATACTCCATTGTGTAGATGTACCACAATTTCTGTATCCATTCCTCTGGGTTGTGTCCAGCTTCTGGCTATTATGAATAAAGCTGCTACAAACATGGTTGAGCAAGTATTCTTGTTGTATACTTCAGCATATTTTGAATATGTGCCTAGGAGTGGTCTAGCTGGATCTTGAGGTGGCACTATTTCTAGTTGTCTGAGAAAGTGCAAGATTGATTTCCAAAGTGGTTGTACAAGTTTACACTCCCACCAGCAATGGAGGAAGGTTCCCCTTTCTCCACAGCCTCTCCAGCATGTGTTCTCACTTTAGTTTTTGATCTTAGCCATTCTGATGGGTATAAGGTGAAATCTCAGGGTTGTTTTGATTTGCATTTCCCTGATGACTAAGGACGATGAGCGTTTTTTTTAATTAATTACACTTTATTCATTTTGTATCCCCCATAAGCCCTTCCCTCCTCCTCTCCCGATCCCACCCTTCCTCCCCTTTCTGCATGCATGCCCCTCCCCAAGTCCACTGATGGAGGGGTCTTCCTCTCCTTCTTTCTTTCTGATCTTAGACTATCAGTTCTCATCAGAAGTGGCTGCATTGTCATCTTCTGTGGCCTGGTAAGGCTGCTCCCCCCTCAGGGGGAGGTGATCAAAGAGCAGGCCAATCAGATTATGATTCTTTAAGTGTTACTCTGCCATTCGATGTTCCTCTATTAAGAATTCCTGTTTAGCTCTGTACTCCATTTTTAAATTAAATTACTTGATTTGATGCTTTTTAACTTCTTGAGTTCTTTATATATTCTGGATATTAGCCCTCTGTCAGATATAGGGTTGGTGAAGATCCTTTCCCAGTCTGTAGGCTGTCACAGGCACCTTATACAGAAGGTTGCTTTTGTTTAAACCCAACAAGCACATTTAAAAATATCAGTACAAGTTGACACACCATTAAGGAGAATGCATATCATACATTTAACCCCCTCCTCCGATGGGGGCTCCAACAGGTATAATAATGAGGATTTTTTTAAATTAGATGCACACAATTGTAAAATGACACAAGCAAGTGAAGTCTAAATAAAACCCATCACCTTGACAAAAAATAATACAGAATTCAGGAGAAGCAGAGTGGATAATAGTTGTAGCTTTTTAGAGAGAAAATATAGCCCATAAATGATTAATAGGAAGAAAAAGGACTTCTGTTTCCCTTGTCTTTTACTATCTCATGGCTTAATTTATGATTTTATATTGCAATGATATTAGTATTCAAGCATTTAATTTTAGTTCCTTTGTGAATTAAGTAAAAATTTACAGCAGAGTTAATTTAAAAGGCTACCATGAACCATTTTAAACCAGGCTTCATACAAGTACATCAGACGTATCATATATAAGTAATCTCTTTCCTTATGATATTTACAGATTAGTTAGAAAATCCAATATTAGCCTGTACAAAAGAGGCAAAGTCATTATATAAACCATTACCTTAAAAAAAAGAAAGAAGCAAGCAAGCAAGCAAGCAAGCAAGCAAGCATGGATGACTCCACATCTGAAAGATCAGCCCTGAGGAACCTGAGGCAGGAGCATTGCTATGAGTTTAAGGCCAGTCCATGAGATCATGTTCCAAAAAGCAATACAACCCAACAAGGTAACATAATACAAAAGTTGAAACAAATGTAGCAGATTTAATCAAGAGGAAAAAAAAATCACTTCAAACCGAGTAACCAGTTCTAAGAAATGTTACAGTCCTTTCCAGCCCTATAGGGTGATAGCAATGTGTAGTTATAATAAACCTAACATCTAGTTGTTTATGAAGTATCTTCAATGATAATATGTTGTCAGTTCACAAGAGAACATTCTGAATGTGATATTATCCCTTCTAACAAATGCAGTCAGTGGGATATTAAGGTGCAAAATCAGCTGCCTGTACACCCCATGGGGCTTGGGCTCCCCCTGTTGATGCACCATTCTTCCTGGATCCTCCTAGAAATCATATGGGCAATGTTCAACCTCATGGGCATGGTTCTCTTGTATTCTGGCTGCTTAAGGTGCCTCTCGATGCTGACAAAATTGGCGCTAGGTTCTGCTCCAATCGAAAGTACCAGATGGATTGCTCAGGGCACAGCTGCCTGTATTTCCCACTTCTCCTTAGAAAAAAAAAATACAATCTAGTTCATTCCACTGTGTTATAATCATCACACTGCTTCAGAAACATCCTGGAGAGAGAGCCTGTGTCCATGTTGGGACATTCTGCAACACAGATTGCATCTTCAATGTCTCAAAGAGATTTTAGTAGCATTATTTTCTAAAACATCGACCCTATGTTTTGTTGTTTTCTTTCTAGGATGCAGATATTGAGCTTCCTGGGAGCCCAGTGGGTGGAAGAGCTGGGGGACATGTGTCATGTTATTTTCAGAGTTATTTTTCCCAGTGAAGCAGGCGTCTTCCCACACAGATCCTCCATTCTTGTAGGTGAGCCATGCCTTGTGATAGTCTTCCGAGGATTCAAGGAATAGACTCCCGATGGGCCTAACCTTGTAATTATGCAGACATGCCCAGACAGCTCTGACTTATAGGGAGAATAACAGCGTCCTCAAGCTGCACATGTTATTTACTTTCTACGACTCCTCTGGGAAATATGGAAGCCAGTGGCTTTAGCAATCCATCGGATGATTTGGCAACTCCTCCTCTGCCGAGGAAGCTCAGATACAGAACATTAACGTAAAGTTAACAACAAACAAAAGGTATCGACGTGGCTTAGGAAGAAATATCTGAAACTTGGATGATCCAACTTACTATCGTAGGAGCCCAGTTGTTACAAGCGGTATAGACGAATGAACTGCAACGCGTTAGGCCCTGGTCCACTTGCTAGCATGAAAACAAATCTTTTTCAGAGTCCCTTCTCTCCACTGATGCTTCGATCCATCATTTGAGGCCTCATTTCCTGGTCATTCACATTGCTCTTCTGGGGGTGCTAACAGCATCTTCCATGGTATCTCAACTTGTCTCTTAGCAGCAAGGGTTCTGCTTGTGTTGAGTTCCTGTACTCCTAGCTGCTGAACTCTGACAACAAATACCATGTCTCTCTTCCTCCCAAATTCCCTTCTGCTCAGGGACAGAGGCATTCTTCCTGGTGGGGGGGGAAGAGGGAGGAGGGATATCTGCCCAGATACTTGGCCCAAGCCTCTCTTCCCATTCTTCAGTGAGCCTTTCTATTACCAACTGCCCTGCAGGACTCTCCGAACCCATCTGCATCATTGACATGTCTGAATTCTAATTCTCACCTAGTTTCAACCTCTTTCCTGTGAGTTTCTGGGTCCCTTAGAAAGAATCAGGTTTGAAACACTGGAAATTATAAGGATGAAAATAATTCACAGACCTCTCTGTGGGAATGGAGAACTACACAATACACTGTAACAGGAGGCTTCATCGCCAGGCCATACAAAGGAACTCTAGGCTGATGACACACCCAAGCTTCATGGGATGCTCAATATGGTTTGACTTCTATCTAAGAATTACTGAGCTGGGTATGTTGATTCAGGCCTACAATCCCAGCAGGAGAGGATGCTGTGTTTGAGGCCATCCTGGGCTACATAGTAATATTCTATTTTTTAAAGGCAAGTATTTAATAGTGCTGACAAAAAGGCGGGTGAAATAAGTAAAACAGAAAAAGTTATTATATATATAATAACAGTTATCAAGAGAAAGAAGGTAGGACTAGAGAGGTAGCTTATGTTTTCACTATTCTCAAGAAGCACCCTTCCTCAGAGGAATTCATAAGAAATGGGAGAAAACATGTATCTTCCCTTTTCAATTTTCAGCTTCATCAATTAGATAAAATGCTTGCAACTAAATTATAGGCTCAAAAGTGTGAGGTGTTTCATGTTGCTGGTCTTGGATTATTTGTTTGTTTTCAGACAGGGTATCACTATGTAGCCCAGGATGGCCTGGAACCCACGGTGTAGCCCAGGCTGGCCTATAGATCACAGAGATCTACCTGTCTCTACTTTCTAAGTACTAAGATTAAAGCTATGTGCCACCATGACAAGGCTCAAAAGTATGAGTCTTTAGATGTCTCAACCAGTGACAGTCTGGCAGAATGGTTATGTTTTTGTGTGTGTTTTTGTATGTGTGTGTGTGTACATTAGTACATATGTACATAGAGAAGCACACAAAAGCTTCTCTAAAGTTTAATACCATGCCTTAGTTAGGGTTTCTATTGCTGTGAAGAGATGCCTTGACCACGGTACTCTTATAAAAGAAAACATTTAATTGGGGCTGGTTTACAGTTTCAGAGGTTTCGTCCATTGTCATGGTGGCACAAAAACAGACATGGTGTTGGAGAGGTAGCTGAGAGTTCTACATCTGAATCAGCAGGCAGCAGGGAGAGAGAAAATAAGCCAGCAGGCCTGACTTGAGTTTCTGAAACCTCAAAGGCCCCCAATTCCAGGACACCCTTCCTTCAACAAGGCCACACCTATTCCAACAAGGCCACATATCCTTATCCTTTGAAATAATGCCACCCCCTATGAGCCTATGAGGTCCATTTTCATTCAAACCACTACAATCCATTAAATATATATTTTTTCATTTTGGTTTTTAAGTCGCTTTTGCTTTAAATGATGGTGCTACATCTGCTTTTTCTATCCTCTTTGGAATTACTTAGATGGTTTTACAAGTCTCATACCATAGACTACCACTTTGCTTTGACTCTCATTCTTTGGATCTAAGAATAGAAAAGAGATAAATAAAGCACACCGTTTATTAGAAGAAGTTATACTCACAGCACAGCACAACCACAATCCATGACAGATATTCATGGCCACACAGTTAGTTTGAGAATTTGAAACACCAGGTCTTAGCCACAAACAATCTTAACCTCTGAAAGCATATATTTCTTTTAAAATCAAAAGTAAATAAGAACAATACTCTTCATTTATTATGTATGAAAATTAACCTCAAAATACAAACTGTTTGTTGGTAGAATGTTTCAAATACTGATCAGCTGTTAATTTGAGAGATCTAGGTAAGACAGATTTAATACTGTGTTCTTAAAAAAACAAAAAAAGACAAGACACAGTATGATACCAATCACTGTTGAAAACATGAGCTCTGGTTTCTAAAAACAAACAAACAAACAAAATCAGATTTTTTTTTCTGAATCTATAGATCAAAACCTACATGAGAGTTTTCTAGTTCTTCTAATTCATTTACTTTTGCTAGGTGTGAACTTCATAACAACGAAAGACCGTCAACCTGATTCAACAAAGAGCTATAAAATATGAAAAGGAAGGAAAGCACTACAGTAGTCACCACCAAGATGACCATTGTTCTATAACAAGACATCTACACCCTCTCCGGACACCCATCTTCCTATCCACTCTGTGGCATCTAAACCATTCTGTCTTTCCACATCTATTCACTAATAAATTAGGGAGGAAACTTTAGCTACTGTTTCTATGTCACCCCCCAATAACAGCTGCTTATCACCTACTCACAAGCAGATCATTCCACTGAAACAGCTTCTTCCAGTCAACTACAATCAAGTCTTTCTTGGTCTCCATACAGGCAGTTCACCTGTATCATCAAATCTCCCATCTGCTCCTCAGGATCCACCTCAGCCTTCTGTGCCGAAGCACAGATCTTGCAGGCCATAATGAGCAGCTTGGTGGTTCCCTTTCACTTGGTCTTGGCTTAGTTAATTTAGAATGTCAGGCCAGGCTAGTTGCTGCTCCTACCACATGGTCTTTTGGTCCCTTCTTCAGGCTCCAGGGACCACTCTGTTCCTTATCGCCCGCCCCCAGGTCGGGGGAGGCCGGAGGTGTCTGTTTCCTGTTGGAACTTCATTGAATTCGAAAGCTCCTCTACGTTGCCTTTGTGGTTAAGTTCTGGATTTGGTTCTGTTCTCATCTAATTTTACCACCAAATATACTCCTGTAGGGCATTACCATTGCCTTCATGACTTTACAGATATTTATCTTTTTTAAAAAAGTAATGCTATATTCTCCTTGCTGAGTGTTCTGCTTCATTTGAAGGCAAATGAAAGTGCAGAAAAGTGTGGTTCCACTACAATTCTACACCCAGTACACATCTATGACAGTCAATAATGCATGTCTCTTTGTTTTATCTTAAAAAACAAAATTTCAATTTCTAGAGGAAACACAGGGGATACTCTTCCAGATACTGGGTTAGCTATAGAGTTTTTAAATAGAACAGTGACAGCACAGGAACTAACTCTTAAGTATCAACAGATGGGACTGTACGAGAAAAAAAAAGTTTCTGTTCAGCACCAGGAAACAATCAGCAGAGCGTATGGACGGTCTGACGAATGAAAGAGAACTCTTACAAGCTACACTTAAGCAAGGAACTAAGTACCTACAGCTTAACAAAGAACTGCAGAAATTAAATACCAATGGCATAAACATGTCAGTCAACAAACAGGCAGATGAATTGAACTGACTTACTAAAAAAGAAACAAATGGATAATAACTATCTTAAAGCTGTTCAATATTCTGAGCCCTTGGAAGAATGCAAATTAGAACTACTTTGAAATAGCACCTCACTCCTCAATAAATATGAAGACAAATGGGGGGTGTGGGGAGAAAGAAACCCTTTTCACTGTTTGTAGGATGTAAATATATCCATTGTTGAAATCAGTTTTGAGATTTCTCAAAAATTAAAAATAGAACTATCATTTATTTTACTCCAGGGCATATGTTCATGGAACTCCATACACTGCCATTGAGCTATTTACATTCTGTGTTTGATGCTTTATTCACTACTGCAAAAAACTAGAATCAACCTAGACGTCCATCAACACATGAATGGATAGTGAAAATCTGGTATATGCGGCTGTAGAGATAGTTTAGCAGTTAAGAGCTTTGTTGTAGGAAATCATGAAATTTGCAGGTAAATGGTGGGAACTGGAAAAGATCATCCTGAGTGAGGTATCCCAGAAGCAGAAAGACACACAGGGTATATACTCACTCACAAGTGGATATTAGACATATATTATGGGGTAAACATACTAAAATCCGTATACCTAAGAAAGCTAATCAGGAAGGAGGACTCTGGCTAAGATGCTCAATCCCCATTCAGAAAGGCAAAGAGGATGGACATCAGAGGAGGGAGAAAACAGGGAACAGGACAGGAGTCTACCACAGAGGACCTCTGAAAGACTCTACCCAGCAGGGTATCGAGGCAGATGCTGAGACTCATAGCCAAACTTTGGGCAGAGTACAGGGAATCTTAAGAAAGAAGTGGGAGATAGTAAGACCTGGAGGGGACAGGAGCTCCACAAGGAAAGCAACAGATCCAAAAAGTCTGAGCACAGGGGTCTTTCTGAAACTGATATTCCAGCCAAGGACAACTCATGGAGATGGCCTGGAACCCCCACACAGAGGTAGCCTATGGCAGTTCAGTGTCCAAGTGGCCTCCATAGTAATGGGGACAGGGACTGTCTCTGACATGAACTGATTGGCCTGTTCTTTGGTCACATCCCCCTGAGGGGGGAGCAGCCTTACCAGGCCACAGAAGAAGACAATGCAGCCACTCCTGATGAGACCTGATAGACTAGAGTCAGAGGGAAGGGGAAGAGAACATCCCTTAGCAGTGGACTGGGAGAGGGACACAGGTGGAGAAGAGGGAGGGTGAGATTGGGAGGGGAGGAAGGAGGGAGGTACAGGGGGGATCCAAAGTGAATAAACTATAATTAATAAAAATAAAAATAATTTTAAAAAGAGAGAACACAAATTAGAGTGTGCAGGGAAGGCGGCTGGATCAGGAAGAGTTGAGGGAGGGGTTGAATATGATTAAAATACACTGTAAGAGATTCTTAAGGAAGGAATAAAGTGAGAAAAAGAAAAAAAAGAGAGCCTTGTTGTTCTTGTGAAGGAGAGCTTGATTCAATGCCCAACACCTAGATGGAGGCTCACAATCACACACAACGCTAGTTTAGGGGATCCCATGCCCTCTGCTGACCTCCATGGGTACCAAACAGTCACAGGGGGAACAGACATACCTGCGAACAGAACACTCATACACACAAAATAAAATAAATCTTAAAAAAATTACTGTGTAGGTGTGTGCGCGCGTACACACGTACACACACACACACACACACACAAATATGTTTATCCATCTCTAAAGAAAAAGAAAAGCAGAAAATTTTCAGAAAAATGAGTGAACTGAGAATGTATGATATTGAGCAAGGTCATACAATCTCTGAAACAAAAGCATGTTCTCTCTCATATGTAGACTTTAGCCAGTAAGATATATGTGTTCATAAATATATGTTCATGTGGGTGCAGTGTAGTCTGTTAAAAAGGAAAAAAAGAGAAATATTAGGGGATGAAAAGAGATTAAATTCAGGCAATAAATATGAATTATGAAAGGGACTATAAAGCAAACCATTTTTCTAGTTCTAGTGCCGTCATGGACTTTGCATTTTTGGTGGTGGATAAGTGCATAAAAATATATCAGATACAGAAAACATAAAAACACAATATGCTCTATAGATTCCACTTTGAATGGCTACTTTAACTGTATAGAAGTTCATTGAGATGTATGGTTGGGAGTCTGGCTAATGTTGGCATGTGATTTTCCCCTAATTTTTTAAAAATAATAATGTGTAAAATAAATTTAATATATTAAAAATAGAAGTTGGCATTGGAGAAATGGCTTGCTGTGTAAGCATGAGAAGCTGAGTTGAATTCCCCACAACCCACGTGAAAGACTGTGTGGCTGCATTTGTGCCTATGACCCCAGCACAATAGTGGGCAGAGACACGGGCACTACTGAGGCTTGCTGGCTGCAGCCTGGCTCCAGATTCAGTGAGAAACCTTGTCTTAAGAGAATATGGTAGAGGGTAACAGAGCAGAACACTTGCTGTTCTTTGGCTTCCGCATGGACATGGGCACAGGCACATATCTACACACACAAACACATACACAAGTAAAAGTAATAAGAGAAATGTCTAAGATAATTCTTCCAAAATTATGAAAGTTACATACACCTCACATCCAGAGAAACCAAGCAAAAATACACAAAGTAGAAAAGCAAATGCACTAACACACATCTTGCTCTCCAGCCCACTCCCCCATGTCTTGTCCTTTAATCCTTCTTTATACCTATTTCTCTGATGTTCAAATCTGTGCAAAAAAACATGTTATTTATATATGGGAAGAAGAGATGGTGGCTTTACAGGAAACAAGAACACTATATATTATTTTGTAACTTATTGGAAATCTATATTGATACTTTAGGCAGCATCATAGTATTACAGATAAAAAATGTTTTATCTTTATTTACACATGTCTCCACTGATGAATGTTCAGTTTTCTTCCAGATGTTTTGAAAGGTATAAAGGTTGCTGCAGGGCTCGTAAGTTGGCCAGCAGGTAAAGTGCTTGCCATGCAAGCCTGATGACCTAAGGTCAAACTCTGGTACAAGCAAAGAAATGTCACCACAAAGGAGTGCTCCCGCCTCCATGTCTGCACACCACCTCCACCACACACAGACATACAAACAACAGGCACAGTTATGATAATAAAATTTTAAATTGCCACAGTAAACACTCGTGTGCGTGTAGTCATACAGGTACATACACTCATTTAAGCAAAGTTCTTAAAGTAGGATCACTAGGCCATACTTACATATAATTTTAACAACGACTCTTTGATATCTCTTGTTAACTCAATTATTATATTCATTTTTAATTTTATAGGTATAATAAGGTGTTTGTAATTTCCAATTTACAATTACAGGTACCTTTCTATGTACTACATACTTTCTGAAGTTAGGTAAATATGTGTCTATATCTATTAATATTTGAGGCTTCTTTAAATTTCATCAAACTTCAACATTTATACACAAAGAATTTATGCATACTCCACATAATATAAACCCAAAGAGGAACCAAAGATCTACAGAAGAATTAGATACAATATATATGAGTATCTCCCAACTCTAAATAAAGTGACATTAATTACATCTTTAATTGGTCAAATGATTTTCATGGTTTGAGCCATGTGCTTCCATCACGCCTCACTGGCTACAAAGAACAAAAATCATAAGTTTGCTGAACAACACAAGAAAGATGAGACAATCCCTCAGTGTGGTGAGCCAACTGTCATAAGATACTTGCATCATCAAAGGGGTTTATTTTTTATCAAAGATAGATGAAAACAGGAAACCAGAAAAGAATCTCAATGCTGAGCTCCCAAAACACTACTATGAATGTTAGCACAACTAAAACTCCTTCAAAGTTACTTTAAGGAAATGCATTTCTCAGAGGCTTGGTAACACTGAGTTACCTCTATCATCAAAGTAAGGTCCCATAAAACTACTATAAAGTGGTCACTAGATGGGTTCATGAGAAGGAAAATAGAGACACTTTTTATATTTAGTATAGTCTCTGCCTGATCATATTGCCAATGTAAGAAATTCCTGTGTGCAGTGCATGGAATGAAGAGTGAGAAAATTTATAAAGCCAATAGGAGGTGTATCAATGGCCTTTGTGATACCACCATGTTATGCCTGCATGGTGGCAATGGCATTGGATTTAAATGCTTGGTCTTGTAAGATGTGGATTCCATTTTCTACTCAGAATTAACTACTTGTCTGTAACTCTACAGTCTTCCAACTAGAAACTGGTCTTTTGATCAAAAATAAATGAAAGCAGGAAGCCTGAAAATAACACAAACACTAACCCCAAGGAGTTAATCTCTTACTTCAGTAATTAATGAGTGCTTTCAATTATCTTACTCTCATCACTTCAGTGAAAACCCTACTTGTTATTTCCACAGGAAATTCATGTCCACAGACCATAAACTTAATCTAGTTAATAGCTAACTTGGGGGAAAAGTGGAAGTTGGATTCCGATGAAAGACCACTGTAGGGAGATGGTAAATCAGTTACTTTTGAACATCCTGCTGCTACTGTCTAAGGCCTCTGCTGAGACTGAGGGAAAGGAAATGTGAAAAGCAAGACAGAAGCATCCAGAAAGAGGATATTCTCCCTGTCTGAACTCACCAGCTGCAGGAGTAACTAAAAAATGACAAGGACTCTGGCTATAGAACGTAAAGTAAAAAGAAAAAAGGGACAAAAAGATACACAATAGATCAAAGACACTAGCTAGACCTTTCCCTTCCTCCAGGCTTCTCAAGAAGGAGCCAGTAAAACAGGACAAAGTCTAAGAGATACTATTTACTACAGAAACTAAGGTCTCTCCCACTCTGACTCTTCTCCAGCTTCCCATCTCCTTATAAAAAGGTTAGACACATAGGAGGTCTCCATGGCAGGGCATCCCTGTGCTTTTTATAATTGCTCCTAAAAGTGCTACTTAAGATCTCAGTGGAAGACTGGGCCAAAGTAAAGAGTGGTCATGAAAATCGCATAGAGAAGTCACCTGGAAAACGGAATTATTCTTTCAACTTGTCCCTCAGTGGGTTCACAGTCAACTGCCTACACAAACTGAATGTTTTATTATGTGCTTGCAGACAACAAGGCTTAGTTCTTATGAGCTCACAAAAGGATGGGGCTTTTATAACATACGAAACTGCAATAAATCACAAGATAATCCTAAATTAAGGGACAAAAGTCTTACAAAATACCAAAGACATTCAAAGCAGAGACTCTGGATGA
The DNA here is from genome assembly GCF_030254825.1 of Meriones unguiculatus. Classification (NCBI taxonomy): domain Eukaryota; kingdom Metazoa; phylum Chordata; class Mammalia; order Rodentia; family Muridae; genus Meriones; species Meriones unguiculatus. The sequence continues at coordinate 28,141,903 of NC_083365.1, forward strand.
GGAGTGCATAGAACCCTAGAATTTGATGTCTAGATCTTAGTTTCTTTTCCTGCTGCTATGATGAAACACCATGACAAGAGCAACTTCAGGGAGAAAGGTTCATTTTGATTCAGAGTCCATCATGGTAGGCAAGCCAAAGCAGCAGGAACTTGAAGCGGTCGGTCATACTGCACCCGCAATCCAGAAGCAGAGCGCAATGAATGAATATATGCTGGTTGTCAGATCACTTTCTCCACTTTGCATGGTCTAGTATTCCCTGCCAAGGGAATTGTCCCAAGCACAATTAAGATAGATCTCCCCACACCGATGAACATAACCAAGATACTATCCACAGTTGTGCCCAGAGGCCCACCTCCCGGGTGAATTTAAACTCTGCAAGCTGACAAAACATCCATAACAGGATGTTTTCATTATTAGAGTTCTGCAGTATATGATATGAATTTCACAATTCCATGACTTTCCTACTGGGGCAGAACATGGTAAATTTTACCAGACTAAGATAGATATATTGCATAAACAAGATGGAAGAGTGTTTACTACATTTTTTTTTTAAAACACCTCCCTGATTCAGGGATGTAGAGAAATATGTAAAACGTGACAAGTTCAAGAGAAACAAGCTTTTGGCAATCTTATTTCCTGGATCAACATTCTTATCTCAAAATTTCACATGAGTTTTCTATAAATAAAATTCCAGTATTCTCTAAGAGATCACATATATTGTAAGTTGTTTTCTAGCTTAAGACCCTGACCATATGCTGCTGAAGAACCAATTGTCTGCATAATGGCACACAAAACCCTGAATATTTGAGCACACTGGCAAGGATACAGGATGGGGACTCCTCAATGAACACTCAAAATTATTTCCATGTAAAAATTTAAATACATCAAGTATACAAGTCAGAGGCGCTCATTAGTACCTTATGCATGAGAAATGGCATTGTTACTCTAGTCACAGCAGTGGCCCATAAATAAAACATAGTTAACATTCAACAGCTGTTTTGTGCTTGTTTGGGTGGCTAAATAGAAAAGAGAAGAAAAGAGAACCTGAAACAAATTCCTTTTTCAAAAACAAAATGTGTCCTGTTTTCAGAGCTAGGGTTTCATATCAAGTCCAGCTGGCCTTAAACTCTCTCTGTAGCCCAGGCTGGCCTTAAATTCTCTCTGTAACCCAAACTAGCCTTTAAGTGATGATCCTACTACCCCAGACTTCCAGTTGCTAGGTTTAAAAGAATGGACCAACATGCCATGAACCAAAATACCTTCAGATTAAATTTAATGCTTCCTTTCTGTTTTTTTTTTTTTAAAGTATTTTTGTCATAAATCATGGCACTTAAAAATGTGCTTATAGAAAACAAAAAGCCTAAGTAGCTATGGACATGAGTAGAAACTGTGCCTCTGTGCTCATGCTTAGAGACTCCCCAGAATGACATCAGCAGTATCACTAGTAGAATTTAGGTCAATGGACCAATTGCTCATTTGCTAATATCAAAGGCAAAGGCGAGCTTCTGCTTCTCTGCCTGTTCCTTTGAGTCTCCGCGTTAAGCAATCATGGAGGCAACTTTATGTGCCACAAACAAACAAACAAACCAATCTCAAAGCTCCTATAAGATATTAACTCTAGAAACAACGTCACTCTTAGTTCTCTGGTCATCAGCGTCTCACCATCACTCACACCTCCAACGCAAATCTCGGTTTTCTTGTTCCCGTGCGGGTGAAACAGCTCTAGGAGTATCAGCCCATCGTTAATCAGCCCGTCTCTTAACAGCAGAAGCAGATCAATAGTTGCTCAGTCTCCCAAGCACAGATCTAAACAGCTTAAACAGACACTAACCTGGTGGCAACTGGTGCTGCGGGGGAGCTGTAATCTTCTCCTGCTGCTCCAAGCTTTTTTCTGACGCTGCTTCCTCAGGCACCAGCCAAGTCTGGCTTGCTCTGAGGGAAGTCGGGCTGGCTCCTTTGGCCTCCGTGACCTTCGTAGAAGAGGATGGCTCCAAGGTGTCAGCAGAAGGAAACCCAGAGGAGACTCCGTTCTTCCTATTAGGGCGTTCATTAAAAACAGCTTCTCCCTCACTAGGCAGTGGAGGGAGCGGGAGAATCCTGTGGTGCTGCTGTGGGCTGGGGCACCTTGGAGACAGAGGCGAGGGAACAGGTGACAGCCGTTTGTGTGCGCTGGGCTGAGGCGATGAATTATTAAATACCATGCCGAGAGCTGTTGGTGCTTGGGGGGTTGGCTTCCTCTCATCGCATTTGGGTTGTGGGGCTTCAGGACCTACAGCGTGGGGTAGATCCAGAAGCAAGAATTTATGGCCACCCTGGGGTAGCCCAGCCTTCCTTTGGCTTCTACTTTCTGGGAAAGCGTAGGTGGCCCTTGTGTTGAGAGAGAAGCCCAACCTTCTCCCCTCGGTGGCTTCATCTAACTTCTCACTCTCTATCACCTTCCGGAGAACCTTGTTCACAGCCCCCTCGGTGCTGCCGGCTGATTCGCTGGTAACGGAGGCTCTTTCGGTGGTTGAGGGCTGCACTGGTCGGACCCCTCGCTGTTCCTCCCCCAGCCTCCTGGAACTATGAGGCTCAGCCTCAGCTCCTGGGAGGGTGAGGAAGTCAGCTTTCGGGAGGAACTCAGTTTGGGTCTGTGGGCAAAAGGCAACCCTTCCCTCGCCGTCAGGATGCACCCTAACTACTCTTTGCACTGGAGCAGACAGCTCCTGGACCTTGGCCACCACTTTGGAAACAGGTTTCTTCCTGCAAGTCCGCTCCAATGACTTTGACTTTCGAGTCCCGCCGCCCCACCTCTCGGCCCCACAATGTTTCTCATGACTTTCAGACAAACTTGGCTGTGGGGGCTCCTGCTTATGAGGAGGACTTTGGAGCTGCCCTCCAACGCCAGCACCTCCTACCTCAGCGGGGCTGCTGTCAGGGGACAGGGGTCCTTCCAGATCAGTGTCCTCTGAGGTCCTCCCAGAGCTTCCGAAGCCCAGGTCTGCATCTGACGTCCTGAGGATATTGGCTGGGCAGCTCTCTCGCCTCCGTAAGGAAGACGTGAGCGTTCCCTGAGGAACTAAATTTCCTGTTTCTTCTAGGAGCCTAAGGTCAGGCCTAGCTCGAGAAGGAGAAAGAGAGCTATTGGAACAGACTTGGCCCTTCCCCATCTGAGGAGCTGACTCCTGATGGCCACGCCCTTTCCTCCTGGTTCTCTTCAGCCGGAGCTCCTCAGGGCTCTCTCTCCTCCTGCCAGTCCTCCGGGGCTTTTTGCTCCCTTGGGTGCTCCTCCTAATGAAAGAGCTCGCAGGGAGCTCTCTGCTCAAGTTGCCAGCACTCTGCAAGCAGTCTTCCTTGGGGGCAAGGCTCACTGACAGCTCCTGCAACTTCCCCTCCTGGCTCCCCATTGAAATGCCCAGGATGTGGTCTGACCTCAGCAGACTGTCCAGCAGCCTCTCTCTCTCTGCTGTGAGCTTGTAGAGCTCGGTCAGAATGTCTTTTGTAGGAGTCTGTTTGAAAAAGATGTCGCCTGGATGTTCGTTCGGCTGCTGGCTGAGGCTGGTGATGTCTGGCCCCTCCCTGACTTGGTAGCAGTTATGAAAAGCATTATTGGATCTGTCTAGAGTTACAGTGCCCTTGTATGAAAATCCTCTGACTTCCCCCTTTGGAAGATAGAAGCTGATATAGCAGAGTTCAGTGATGGGGTTATGCAACTGGAGGGTGCAGTGAGTGCCTTCCATTATGCCTACCTAATTATTCATGCTGTGGAGATGCTGGTCTGTGGTCAGCTCCGGAGGAGAGGCATGTGATGGTGGCTAGGCAGCTGCCAGTCCTCTCCCGAAGTAAGGCTGCCTGTTAGAGAGACACAGGGAGAGAGCAGCTTGTCTAACAGTGTACACACCACAGGGCGACATCAATCAGAGCAGAACCACACCGATCCTTCCTCTCTGGCCAGGAGCCTGACTGCAGCATCTTCAGCTCTTACCTGCCTTGATCAAGAGGCTTTTCTATAGCTAAGAGATGGGAGAGGGCTCTCCCTTTGGTCTCAGGACAAGGCCCCTTTCTTCATTTGGGAACCCACTGTACAGCCTAGAGCCAGTCCATCTACCTCTTCCAACCACAGTTTCTGTTCTTCTGTAAGTCAGCTATTGGACCTGCCAGGAATTCTGGGAGAACAGGACTTTGAGAGCCTTAGAAGTGATAGTTGTTTCAGTGACTCGTGTTTGGAATATTATTTTCAAAGATGAGAAGGCTTTGTTATAACAAAGATTCTAAGATTCTCTTACATTAAGGCACAGGAAATGTAAATAAACGTAGCAGACCAGATATCTGAGGTGAGATGAAGTTTCAGGCCTTCCTGACCCTTTGTAGTGTTCTACAAAAAAATATGAAGTTTTAAATTTAAAAGTTAGAAATTAAAATCCCAGCACCCAGAGGCAGAGACAGGCAGATTTCTGAGTCTGAGGCCAGCCTGGTCTACAAAGTGAGTCTAGGAAAGCCCAGGCTACACAAAGGAACTTTGTCTCAAAAAAAAAAAAAAAAAGAAGATTAAAATTAAGTAACTGAGGAGGTTTAATTAGGCTTTGTTTTGTTTTGAGACAGGTGTTGCTATGCAGCCTTGGCTGGCCTGGCCTGGAACTTGCTATGTAGACCAGTCTGGACTTGAACGTGTGATAACTTGTTATAACTTGTTACACATGGACTTGACAGAACCCTCCTGCATCTGCTTCCCAAATGCTGAGATTAGAGTAGGGATTTTCAATTACTCGATGATAGAAGCAGTTGGAAATGTCCTGTGAGGGGCAAAGGTGGCTTCTTCCTTATGTGATTTGAAGGGCTCTCAAAAATGTCTTCCTAACTAACGTATCCACATACACATATGGAGCTTAGAACTCTATACTGCAACACTTTTCTTTTTTTTTTCTTTCTCTTTAACACTTCACTTCCTAAGTTAATATCCCACCCAGTCTTCAAGATGCTCTCACTTAAGGAACATTCCCCTAGGAAGAACAAAATAACAATTAGATATGGTTTATAATTTACTTTCCCCAAGTGTTTTTTTTTTTTTTTCATTAACTGGTTTTAAACTAGAAAAAAAAAAAAGAGTTATATAAAAGTATGTTAGGAGTTCAGAAAGGAGGATGAATTTGTAATGCAAACTCCTTGGGAAAACCATATGAAGCCAAGTGACAAAATGAAGCCGTCAGGTGTATGTGAGTGGGTCAGTGGGGGGAGGGGGGTCACCTGATCAAGAGAAGTGTTAGGAGGATTCAGAGATTATAGAATTCCAAAAAAGAGTGTCTGCTTGTTTGAAAAACCTATTTTCTAAGAGACAAGATTCTGACAGATTGAGTAAATATTCACATATACTGGTATTTCTCACTCACTTAATTGAAGGGTCCTCAGGGAACAAGAAGATGCACAGATGATAAGTCAATATAGGCCTTGCCTTTTTTACAGTTGCATATGGTCTGCTCTTGGTCCACTCATCCTATCTTTAAAATCTGTCTGTAGCCCATGGCAGCTCAGTGTCCAAGTGAGTTCCCTAGTAATGGGAACAGGGACTGTCTCTGACAGGAACTGATTGGCCTGCTCTTTGATCACCTCCCCCTGAGGGGGGAGCAGCCTTACCAGGCCACAGAGAAAGACAATGCAGCCACTCCTGATGAGACCTAATAGACTAGGATCAGAGGGAAGGGGAGGAGGACCTCCCCTATCAGTGGACTAGGGGAGGGAGGGTGGGATTGGAAGGGGAAGAGGGAGGGAGCTACAGGTGTGATACAAAGTGAATAAACTGTAATTAATAAAAATTAAAATTAAAAATAAAAAACCTGTCTAAAGTGTTTGCTGTTAGTACATGTCCTAAATATATCCTAAACATGTTTATGTGTATGGAAACTTGATAATTGCTGGCCCAAACTGTCTGAACAGAAATTCTGAGAGGTAGTCTTTTAGTCTGTGGTTTACATCAATTCCAAAGGTTGGTGTGCATCTGCTGTGCATGATACAGAGCACTCAGTATCAGGAGTTCCATTTATGAATTCTCAGACAAGCCAAAGGGAGGTAGCACAGTCCTGTTGTGAATTGTGAGAAGAGAAGATTCCCTCCTCCGCCTTCAAGCACCCTCCTCCAGCTCAGTGTAGCTCATTGACTTCCCCGGATGATGATAAGTGTCTGATATATGGAGAGAAGTGCACTGCAGACTTTTCAGAATTTCTTTCTAGTAGCAGTTCACAGTTCATGCCATAATTTCAAGTAGGACAATGGCTGCCTAATGCCCCTTCTTAAGGAAGAGTTATACACACTTATGCTTTGAATTTATCATCTCATTTAATCGGCGTGGCACTATTTTACAGTTTTACAGAAAAACACTGAAGGTCAGAGACACAAGGAACTTGTCTATGAAGATTCCTCTAAGAAGAAGTGGCTTCAAAAGCCAATTCTGTCCCTCCCAATGATTTGTGGGTAAATCTTCTCTCCCTTTACTTCATCTACTGATGAATACAAGACCCCCTCTGTTACGTCAACTTAATGTAACAATTTCTTCATCAATGCCCCATATCTTCTAACACTCACTGGACAGTGTCAGCATGTCTGACTAGATGAAATACCTTGATAGTATCCTTCAAATCACAAAAGTGAGAAAAAGAACAACAGAAAATCATTGAGTTGGAAAGTGAAAACTGCCTTTGCCTATAAAGAGAAATCCAATGGATATTCTGCTTTAGAAATTAAAAGTGGCACAGGTGATATCAAGGGAAAGGACAATAATGTGTATGTGGTTTAAGTAAAGAGAGGAATGGAGGAAGGGAAGGGATAACTAACACTAAGGATGTTTGAGAAGCCAATATAAGAACTTATGGTTTTATAATTCATACATATATAACCCTGCAGAGGAGATTAAATTCACCCCAGAAGCCATAGGTAGCCACATAAAGAGTCCCCTGCCAGATGTAGGGTACCTTCCCCCAAGATGATGGTCACAGGTGTCCCAGAGCCCACCTCCCCCAAACAAAACAACGCAGGCTATTTCCACGTCTTTTTAGTTTCCTACCAAAACTTGATGGTAAAACCCTGTTTATGAAGACATCACCCATACTGGTCATGGACATGGAAAAATCAAGTTGGTACTGACCAAAAAAGAGGCTTCCTCTCTGCTGGCTAGTTTTCACTGTATTAAAAGGTGCTATATTGGCTGATAAAGGGAAAAAAAGACATTATCAGTCTTACTCAGCTGTGAACTTTATGAACTGTGATAACAACCAGTTGTGGCAAAATATGTCCAGTGGTTCTCTAGGGTAACCCGTCACTTTCTTATTGGCTTTAAAGTCTGCTTCACACACATGCCTGCCTGGTACTGCAACACCTGCCCCCTTCCCCAATCCATGGCTGGGAGGCTTCCAGGCCTCAGGAGTAAGCCTATTATTATTATGTTGCTAAACGGACATAGTATCAAACTTCCATCTAAATTTTAATCTATTTCTTGATTAATGTTGTTCTCACACCCCATCAGGAAATTTCTTTGTGCAGCAAACAGTGGCTAACACAGAAACTAACAACTGGTCAAAACGCGAATAGTAATAAGTGTCAGTGGCGTGTTTAGACATAAATGGGGCATCTATATCACACCCCCTCTCCAGAGCTCAGGCACCACCATAGAAGAAGGGGAGGAAATATTGTAAGGGGCTGAGGTCAGGAAAAACCGCAGTAAAAAGGACTGCTGTAATCATAAACTCACAGCATTCGTGGTTGCCTGGTCAATATCAAGTTAGTCAACATTCTCTCTCCTAGGGACGGGAAAGCACTCATGAGCCTACTGCCTAACTGTGGAACTGTGGAAAGCGGATGCCTTCTGACAGAGGGAAAGTCAGTTTTTCTTAAGGGTCAAAGGCCAGTAGATGGCTTTACACACAGTAGCAGTATATGAGTAGCAAAAATTGGGGTCAAGGAGTTACTTTAAATCATAAAGCAGAGTGGATCCAAGAGGAGGAGAGGTGACTATAACCAAATTATGTTATATGCAATTCTCAATGAATTAATAAAAACACTATTTTTAAAAAGAATCCAAAGGTAGAAGTACTCACAAAAGAAGGACTCATTTCTTTCATGAAGATATCAGACATATGCCAGGCCAGGGGACCAAGTGTTTTGTGTCCTGGTCTTAGTGTATCTCTGTTATATAGATGGAGGCAATGTCATGGCTAAAAGTCTGTTAGCCCCAATGACAAAACTCAAACCAAGGTTTTGAAAATTATGATATGGGATTTTATAGCAATAAATATATAATGCAAGGCATGAAGCTACCATTATATATATAAAAAGGCTTCCTATTACTGTGGTATCTTCTTCCTTCTGGAGGCTTTAGTATAGAGTGTCTTTGCTACATCTGTGGGGCTCATATCTGTAGCTGCACAGTGTTTTTTTGTTTGTTTGTTTGTTTGTTTGTTTTGTCAACAATCTAGAGTCATTTGGGAAGAGTCACTTTTTGGTTCTGTTGCTCTCCTTGTGGGGCTCCAGGTCTTTCTATCTTCCTATTCTTTTATAAAATTCCCTGCACTCTGCCCAAAGTTTGGCTGTGAGTCTTAGCATCTGATTAATGATTGATACAGGAGGGCCCAGCTAGCCCATCATGGGTGGTGCCAGCGCAGCACCCGTCCAGGGCTTCTGCTTCAGTTCCTGCATTCAGGCTTCTGTCTTGAGTTCTTGCCCTGTCTTCCCTCACTGACAGACTGTGACTTGAGGGTTGTGAGAAGAAATAAACCCCCTACAAGTCGCTTTTGTGACACAGCAAAAGAAGCCCTACCTAAGGCAGTGTCTGTGACCGAGAAACTAAAAAACAAACAAAAAACAAAACAAAACAAAAAAAAAAAAACAACAAAAAAAAACTTTACCCAAAGACAGAAAGTGTGTGAGCAACTGAATGTTCTGAACCCTCTAGGGTAACAAGCTAAAAGAAGGCTTGAAAGCACCAGAGCTCTAGCTGTGAGGAGCCATTAGCAAGAAGGATTGTGGTGCTGAGTCATCACACAGATTTTTCCATTTGAGAAACCAGAGGGAGAAGAATTGTAAGTCTTACAAGAAAAGGCAAAGTAAAAAGGCATGCAGTGTGGAGTGGGGTTCAGTGCTCCAGCAATAAATATATAAAGTGTGCTGAGCTATTTCAGGCAGCATTTCCTTACCCTGCTTTGACTCAAACACAGCAGCTCTGTAGGAACCACACATTAGATTACATGTCTTAATTCGGTCCATGAAGTGGCTTTCTCTGGTTGTACTCAGTGTCAAAGCACTTTGCTTCCCTGGGGAGTCCCGTGCCTCCCATTTCCTCTTGCTAATCCCCAGGCTGACATTTTCTCTGTGACAACACTGTGTGGTAATTTATTTCCTGACTCGTTTTCCAATAGCAAGTAGATGACATCACTCTACCCCAGATGGAAATATCTGCTGTGCCTCCTCATAATGAGAAATGATTGCCTTTTAAGAGATGCTATCCAGCACTCAGAAGACATTTCACAAAATACCCAAAATAAGTTCAAAGTATTAGTTGTGGTCATCCTGTCTGCTGACTCTAGATTTCCTAATTGATTTTGGCCCTAAAAGACCAATACAAAGCTTTCTCTGGTTCGTCACTGGCACAGTCATGACCTGAGACTCCATCTGGGCCCAATATTGCGAACACTGGTTCTCCATAATGTCCATTATTGAACTTCAGATTTTCTACTTGTCCGATCAGGTTCATGCTGAAAACTGACTTTTATGGATTCCGTTAGTAAGTTCCCCTGCAGTTTGATTTCTGCCGGGTTTAGACTTTGAGAAACAACCGTAGCAGATTGCAGAGAGAAATGAAGAGAGGCCAGTGTGTTTATTCCCTGGCTCCCTTCCTCCTAGGCTGAGGTTTGCTGTGGATGTGCCCTCTAACAGAGACCATGCCTCCTTTTGGGTACCAGTCTCTGCTCCAGCCATAGACTATTTCTCTAGGTACCAGTCATTGCTCCTTCACATGGCTTGTTCAGTTCTAAGTGATTTAAATTCTCCCTCTTATGGTCTTGGAAATATTCATGCCTCCCAGCCTGCCCCCTTTCCATCTCTCCCCGATTCAGTATAGTGCTACTATTTTGCACTTTGATTAATTTTTCAAATAGGAAATATAACCACAAAGGAAGACATATAACAACTTCCTGGATTTTCTCTCATTTGAAGAAAAATTTGTTGTTTTTGTTGTTAACTTGCACTCCATAAAAGTAGGACAAAGAGTGATACACGAGTCCATAGACTATGAATTGAAACAAGATCCAACCCATAAGATAAAATAATAATAAAAAAAAACAATCTAGAAGAGTTCAAAAACATTTGTAGTGCATCATGTTTGCAGGATTAAGATAGTTTGTCAGGCAGAAGAAAAGATTTCAAGTTGCCCCTATATAAAGGTAGGTTTTGACAGATGGAGATGAAGAAAATGAATTGCCAAGAATTGCCAAGACAGAGACATCAGCTTACAAAGGGAAAATTCACTATTTTCCAGATGTCTATGAAGAGAGATTAGTCAAAGAAAATGCTGAAGCCGAACAAAATTTTTAAGATCATAAATGTATTGAGGAGTAGCTCTGGAGGCTGTAAATCTAAACACATGCACGATACCCAGTGAGGGCCTCATACTGTGTCGCCTCATCCAGACGGTGGAAGGACATTATCAAATGGAGCTAAAGTTACTTCTAAACCAAACCCACGGGTCTGGAGAGATAGCTCAATGGTTAAGAGCACAGGCTTCTCTTCCAGATGACCCAGGCTTTATTCCCAGCACCCAAGCGGTGGCTCACAACCATCCTAACTCCAGTTCCAGGGGATCTCATGGTCTCTTCTGGTCTCCATAGGCATCAGGCATGCATGCATGTGGTGAACATACAGACATGTAGGAAAAATACCCATAACATAGAATAAATTAAAATAATTAAACTTACTATGACAAACTTTTTCCAGTGATGACAACATCATTTGTTTAGGAGGGTGGTGCCTTCACAACCTGATTACGTCCTGTTTCCTCCCTTTGCAAACACAATTGCATCAGAGTTTTGAACACAGTAACTTTAGAGTTAAAAAAAAAAAAAACCTAAACCACAGCAAGAGTGATGCCCTGTTGCAGAAATATTTAAATTCAGGTTGGTTGGAAATTAATGCTAACTTTATGGGCAAATTATTCATGAAGCCGCTGATGAGTTTTGATCAGAGAAGTATGTTTAGCTCTAAATTCAAGAAAGAGTAACTTGGCAGGAATGTCAGGACAGACTGGAGTAGAAAGAGATTGGCAGGTACTCAAGAATGAGGAGTAGAGACATCAAATTCCGAAAGAAAGTTGAGAAAGAAAGAAATGGGACAGGGTTATATACTGGAAAGCAGTTTTTTCAGTGGAACAGCATAGCACTGGACAATACTGTAAAGGGTAAGAAAGACTGATGTGGGGAAGGAAATACAAGAAGTAGGAATTAAGTTCAGTGTTTGCCATATTTGTTTCATTTTTCTAGGACGTGAGGAACTTGGGAAATGTTTTTAAGTTGAAAAGATGAGAGCAGTAAGAGCAGGATACTGAAGGAACAAACGAAAAGATGGAAACAAATATGAGAGGTTAGATAAAGGGAGGACTCAAAAGGAGGAGGAGGCATGGGATCCAGGACACATGGGGGAAGCGTTATCACTGACAAGGTTTGTTCCAGCTGGGCAAGGTGGCACACGCCTGCAATCCCAGCACTCGAGGAGGCAGAGGCGGGTGGAACTCTGTGAGATCCAGGCCCACCTGGCCTACAAAGAAAGTCGAGGACAGCCAGTCTCAACCACCCACACCCTCTGCAAAAAAAGAAAGAAAGGTTTATTTCACGTCAAAAGCCTGTAGCTAGGTAAAGGAGAAAAGATGATGATCTAGGAAGCACTGAGACTGATATTACATGCTCTCTGAATGGCCTTTCTTTTCTTCAGAAAAGCCCACAATTTTTATGATTTTCCTTGCATTACAAATAGGGAAGCACCAAACCAGCTTATATGCAAGAGCCAAAATATCTGTCTTTCTAGCTCCATTTTTACTGTGAAGTCAACCACACGGCAAGTTGGATCTTATTATGTTGGCACATATCTACCACAAATAAAATGGAAGCCAAATTTTGGTCAACAGTATTATTTTAATTTGTAAATAGCCGAGTTCACAGTGAGCTATGAAAGCAGGGTAGGCGGGCAAGGCTTTCATATTTTGACATCGTTTTTTTTTTTATTTACATATTTATTTCTGACCCAGCAACCAACCTACTCAGTTACTCAGAAATGCTTCATGATATGCCCTGAAGAGGCTCTCAAACACCACAGTGACTCTTCCCTATGCCTGTCCTCCTCCTCTCTTTCCCTCCTCTTCCTCCAAGTATCATTACATGAAGAAAAGTATCAGTTTTCTATGTGGGCACCATGAGAACATAAGGTTTGGAATTCTCCATATATCAATGGATCCATGAGACTATGTGCTTTGTATCATCTCTATAATATGTGTCATCCATGCTGAAGGAATTAACTCTTTTATAATTTTAATTTTATACTTATTAATTACAGTTTATTCACTTTGTATCCCCCTGCAGCTCCCTCCCTAATCCCCTCCCAATCCCACCCTCCCTTCCTCTTCTTCTCCTATGCCTCTCCCCCAGCCCAATGATAGGGGAGGCCTTCCTCCCCTTCTATATGACCCTAGTCTATCAGGTCTTATCAGGACTGGCTTCTTTGTCTTCCTCTGTGGACTGGTAAGGCTGCTCCCCCCTCAAGTGGAGATGATCAAAGAGCCAGCCCATGAGTTCAAGTCAGGGATGGTCCCTGTTCCTATTACTGGGGAATCCTCTTGGATACTGAGCTACCATGGGCTACTTCTGTGCAGGGGTTCTAAGTTATCTCCATGCATGGTCCTTGTTTGGAGTATCAGTTTCAGAAAAGACCCCTGGGCCCAGATTTTTTGTTCTGATGCTCTCCTTGTGGAGCTCCTGTTCCCTCCAGGTCTTTCTATCTCCCCCTTCTTTCATAAGTTTCCCAGCACTCTGCCCAAAGTTTGGCTATGAATCTTAGCATATGTTTTGATAGCCTGCTGGGTAGAGTCTTTCAGAGGCCCTCTGTGATAGGTTCCTGTCCTGTTCCCAGTTTTCTCCCTCTTCCGATGTCCGTCACATTTGCCTTTCTGAATGAAGATTGAGTATCTTACCCAGAGTCCTCCTTTTTGATTAGCTTTTTAAGTGTACAGATTTTATTATGATTATCTTACATTATAGATCTAATATTCACTTATAAGTGAGTATATACCATGTGTATCTTTCTGCTTTTGGGATACCTCACTCAGGATAATCTTTTCTACCTTCTGCCATTTGCCTGCAAATTTCACAATTTCTTTGTTTTTAATTATTGAGTAGTATTCCATTGTGTAAATGTACCACAATTTCTGTATGAACATCTGGGTTGTTTCTAGCTTCCCAGAAATAAACCCACACACTTATGGACACCTGATCTTTGACAAAGATACCAAAACTATACAATGGAAAAAAGATAGCATCTTCAACAAATGGTGCTGGATATACATAACTGGATATCTACATGTAGAAAAATGCAAACAGATCCATACTTATCACCCTGCACAAAACTAAAATCCAAGTGGATCAAAGCCCTCAATATAAAAATGGACACACTAAACTTGTTAGAAGAAAAAGAGTGGAAGAGCCCTGAACTCATTGGCACAGGAGACAACTTCTTTAACAGAACACCAACAGCACAGTCTCTAAGAGCAACAATCAATAAATTGGACCTCATGAAACTGAAAACTTCTATAAAGCAAAGGACACTGTCCTTAGAACAAAACGACAGTTTACAGATTGGGAAAGGATATTCACCAAGCCCTGACAGAGGGCTAATATCCAGAATATATAAAGAACTTAAGTTAAATAGCAACAAAATCAAGTAATCCAATTAAAAAATGGGTTACAGAGCTAAACAGAATTCTCAATAGAGGAACATCGAATGGCAGAGAAACACTTAAAGAAATGCTCAACATCCTTAGTCATCAGGGAAATACAAATTAAAAGGACCCTGAGATTTCACCTTACACCCATCAGAATAGCTAAGATCAAAAACTCAAGTGACAACACATGCTGGAGAGGATGTGGAGAAAGAGGAACCCTACTCCATTGCTGTAGGAATGTAAACTTGTACAAGCACTTTGGAATCAATCTGGCACTTTCTCGGACAATAGAGCTACCTCAGAATAGTGCTACCTCAAGATCCAGTTAGACCACTCTTAGGCATATATCCAAAAACATGCTCAAGTATAAAACAAGGACATTTGCTCAACCACGTTCATAGCAGCTTTATTTGTAATAGCCATGAATAAATTCTTTCTTCGTGATTTGAAATGGAAGTAGCTATGAGATTTTTACTCATTGCATGCTCATGGCTTTAACTTCAATTGCCAACCATGTAGCCTCTCCCAAAGTGAGTTAGATACACTTGAACTCCAGTGGAATTTATCATATATTTCAGCTGTTGTAGATATTTCTCAGTGCAGCGAGACTTGCTTGGAATGTTGATAATTTCACAATCAAATTGAAGTTTCAAAGGCAGGAATTCTGCCTCTGCAATATACATTGATCTAGCGCCCCCTTCTTGTAACAGGGCAAGAACACAAAAGAAAATGATAAAATCATAGTCTTTAAAACACAGAGGGCCTCTGAAAGCCTCTGCCCTACAGACTATCAATGCAGATGCTGAGCCTGATGGGCAACTGTTGGGCAGAGTGAAGGGAATTTTATGTAAGAACTGGGAAATAGTAAGAGCTGGAGAGGACAGGGTCTCCACAAGGAGAGCAACAGAACCAGAAAATTTGAACACAGGGAACTTCCCAGAGACTCATACTCCAAGGACTATTCATAGAGATAACCCAGAACCCCTGCACAGATGTAGCCCAGGGCAGTTCAGAGTCCAATTGGGTTACATAGTAATGTGAAGAGGGACTGCCTCTGACATAATCTGATTGGCCTGCTCTTTGATCATCTCCCCCTGGGGGGGAGCAGCCTTACCAGGCCATAGTAGAGGACAATGCAGCCACTTTTGATGTGAACTGATGGACTAAGATCAGAAAGGAGAGGAGAACCTCCCCTATCAGTGGACTTGGGGAGTGGCATGCATGCAGAGGGAGGAGGGAGGGTGGGTTTGGGAGGGGAGGAGGGAGGGGGTTATGGGGGGATGCAGAATGAATAAAGTGTAATTGATGAAAAACTAAAAAAAAAGGAAATAAATAAATAAAAAAACAACTCATTGGAAGACTATGAAAAGCCTCCCTATTCCAGTGTTTCCTGTTTCTTAATTATCTTTTTTATACATTTTGAGCCCTTTCTTATTAAATCTACCTTCTTTTTCAAAAGTTGAAGAGTTTCTTTTAGATTTGACAGCCTATTCTATGTAGTTCTTACTCCTTACCTACGAGGAAATTTAAGTCAAAAATAATTACTGCATATGCCAAGAGAAATTTTTGTCTCCAGATTGAAGAGTTTACTCTTAAGAACATCTGTGATTAAAACAGGTATTTCCATCTTCCCCCTAGAGGGTCAAGGCTCCAGGCAGGCTCCTTTCAGGAGCTCTCAGATTTGAAGCCCTATAACCGAGTACAGCCCTTGGGAAGAGAAGGAACTTCAGGATCTTAGGACAAAAAACTTCTCAGTCCACTCTCTCAATACCTTTGTGATCTTCTCTGTTGGAAGAAAACCCTTCTTGTTTTATATTACTCATGTTTATATTTTACATATTCTACAGTTTTATAGACCATAGTAATGTGACATGATGTACGGAATTCATAAGAAAAGTTATCCATCTTGACCTGCTATGCGAGCCACACGATTACCCAGCAAGGAAAATAGCCATCAGCATTGACACTCTACACACTGACTTGCTCCTAGTCACATGGGTAATGAACAATAATCATGTAACTCAAACCAAGGTTTTTAGACTCCCAACAGAGATCTTTTACTAGTCTCCAAAACCCACTTACAATTTTTAAAAGAAAAAAAATAAGAGAAACAAAATATCGTCTAAACAGTAGTATTTATTGTTCAAATAGTATTCAAAATGCAAATTGACTCAAAGCCACATGTTAATAAGGTTTTTCACTTATGTATGACTTTTTAACTTCTCAGAAAGACATCCTTTTAGACTTACTTAT
The DNA here is from genome assembly GCF_030254825.1 of Meriones unguiculatus. Taxonomy (NCBI): domain Eukaryota; kingdom Metazoa; phylum Chordata; class Mammalia; order Rodentia; family Muridae; genus Meriones; species Meriones unguiculatus. The sequence goes on from NC_083365.1 coordinate 28,158,098, forward strand.
CTGCTTAAGTATTTAGGATTCTACGATAGACTAATTTACGGTTAACAGTTTCATAAGCACACCTGATCCCTTTTTCCTTGTAATTATCCAGGGAGACTTTTTATTCATACTTCACAAACTCTGACGTTTACCATGGGAACCAGAAGAGGTCCCTGTTCACCTTAATCTAGTGTAATTTTATAAAATCTAACATAAAAACGTAATTGTGCAAAAGGCCCTTAACTGTATGTATGCAATGGTTAAGAAGGACCTCCCTGGGGTAGGAAGGAACAGGCAACCCAGTTAGGGAGACCCTGGGCCTGCGTTGGAAACCCATGCACTACATGCCATTACAGTGAAGACAACTGTCATTAGCACTGGGCCTGCCAACTTTGCTTTTCTTAGTGAACTAATCAAAGGATGGGGGAGATAACATTGAGGATGAACAATCAAAACCAAGATCCAATTGATTTAATAAAAAAAAAAAAAAACTAGGTAGATTTTCATTTGGCTAATGGGGTAGAAGAGGACATGGAGAAGGAAAATAACAGTAACCACTGCCAGGATCTAGGTTAAGTACACCCCAAACCTCACGTATTCTGTTCCCATGGAGGTATGAGACTGGTACAAGTGACTATTCTGTTGTACCCGTGGGAACCAAAATCTGCAAAGCCATTATATTACAGAGTTGGAGCTTGAATCCTATCTGCTTAAAAGCCTTTATGTGTAGAAGCTAGAGAAGACTGCATTTCCTAAAGCTTCATGGATACTTACTTTGTATGTGAAGACCTCACATTGCTACTAGAATTCTATGTTCCTGGATTCAGCACAGATTAAAACAAAACAAAACAAAAATGTTAAAATAGTCTTTGAAAAACAGAAATCAATTTTATAAAGACATTTCTGAATGTGGAATTAAAATTCTAATTTGACTGAGCAAATAAGGATCTGTAACTTGGAACTGAGTTTGTGACCAATGGCTGCAGCTCTGACTCCCTAGGAAAACCCTGCTAGTTCTCCTCCCTTCTCCTTCTACCATGTGCAGGGGATTCTCTAAGGCAGAACAACTTAGATTGTGGCAATTCTGAGAGACAGTCTGAAATGAAATAAAGAGCTCAGAAGTGTGGCAGCTAGATCTGCCAGAAGATTTCAGGATGGAAAGGAAACTAGTCCTCATAATTCAGGCTTTATTAAAAGTGTTTTTTTTTATATAGGCTTTGATTTAAAATGTTGCAGATGATACAACTTTTTATATCCCAAGTTGCAAAATAAATGTGTGAAACAAGTGGAGCCACAACTGAGCAATTGTTGAGCACTCTTTTGCCATCAGATTAGGTAATGGCATTCTCTAAAGTGGACACATACTTCACGATAAATCAACTTTCCAGCTGGAGGATTGTGTGTGGATTAAGAGATCAGGATTTATCAAGGAAATCCTTCTCAGGGGGCCTAACATCAGTAAGAGAAATCAATTTGGCTCCACTGGAAGGCTATTTAAACCAAATAAATTTATAGCCTTCAAGGCTTTCATCTAAAAGACATGTTTTGGATCATTAAAATGTTTCAGTAAAAGCCATATTTATAATTCGAGTAACTTCAGCCCATGCAAATTTAATTCCACTAATAGTTGTTAGTAGAGGGAAAAGAAAAGATGTTTCTGTTTGTTTTGTTTTGTTTTTTAATCTTGAATTTGGAAGGCAGGACACAGTTCCTTAGCTTTTCATGAGTATTAACTGCCTTCCCAGGCCCTGAGCATCACTAATGTAACAATTACACTCAGTGCTTCTTCATGCTAGAGTATGTAAATAAAACACAATTCACAGATGTAGTTAAAACCAAGTCATGACTCACAGCACAGGATTAAGGTCACCAACTGCTAGTATAAAATACAATCATGCATTGCCTGGATGCAATGACTCCGATGTATTTATATTTAAAGAGATCATGGATTTAATGATTTTAATGGAAACCTAATGCCATTTCTAAAGGATACAGAGGGGAAACATAGATTACAAGTACTAACTCAGTGTTCATTGATGGTGTGGTGTGGCCATTGCCTCCAGGCTGAACATGACTGTCATAAGCTTGAAGCTGTGCAGCTATGATGACATGCATGGGATCCTCATGAGACCTGGCTCAACATTCACGCTGGGAAGGATGAAGGATACTCACAAGAGCCACACAAGGCCCTCCCCTCCCAGTTGCTGCTACCTCAGGGATACACAATGGACTGGATCCAATGTTGTAACTGCCTTTGAGCTGCTCGTGCTCCTACACATAACCCCAAATCTCACTGGGTCACCGAGCTGGACTTGAGTGGGATACTTTGTTCTGTTTGTGCCCACTATATCTGGGGTGAATGTTTCTATGTTTCTTCCCCACTTCCTAAAAATTCCCTCAGTGGATGAAGCTGAGGCCACGGCCATGGATACACCCAGTTACCTTGCAGAAGGAAGGCGAGAGGAAGAGAGGCATAGCAGCACACACGATGGGTGTGCTACATAGACAGATCTTGTCAGAACCACCAGCCACAGCCATAGCTGTGTGCCCACTAAAGCGCAGTGCAGCTGTCACAAACTGGGATAGAAAATTGGAGAGAAGAGACCGACTCTGGTTGTGAGGTTTGGCACTAAGTTTGTAAACAATGTTTTCTTTTTGCTTATTTCAATCCAGCTATTTATCTTTAACTTCACTGGGCTGTGATCTTCATTTTATAGGTCATATGATATGAAATTCACAGGGAGCGATGGAGTAGCGCTGAGCTTCAACAAAAGGGAGTCTGACTCCACAGGTGATGAGTTCTCAGCGCAGCCTCTGTGAGCAGCTCAGGCTTGAAGACTGAGCTTCTCTGCTTGTCGGCAGAGAAGTTTTAAATGGTATAAGGAGGACAAGCAAGCCGGTGATTTCAGTAAAGGTTAAGAAAATACAGAGGACGAAGAAGTAAATAATACAGTTTTAAGGAGGAGGAGAATACAGTAAGTGAAGGAGGCTAGCCATGTCACAGAAATAATGCAGCAAGGAAGGGTATGGGTATCTGGAAATTGTCCAATAAGAGAACAACAGCACATATCCTACAACATACTGACCAAAATCGCTAAATAACATCACAGAAAGTTTGTGTAACAGGGTGATGTACCTGAGCCCACCCAGAGAACACAGAGCCTACCTCTCCCAGATGCTGGTGAACAGAGATTTGTTGGTGAGGTCATTATTCAAGTAGGTTGTCATGGAGATGCTTGTGTGGGAGGAAGGGTATGGGGCTGGAGGGGGAGGGAAAAAGGAGGACCACATGTCTGGTTATAAAAATCTGAAGGAAGAAGGCATGATGTAGGGAAAGAAGTAGAGAGAGAAAGCTTCCAACAATAGGGAAAAAGAGACAGTTGATGTTTATAGAGAAAGCGCTGCGGGCCCATGAAATCGAGCAGAGCTGGTGCATGCCCAAGAGAAAGGGGCCACTTTTTCCCATCAGGAAATATTTCGTTTTCTTCTGTGGTAATAAGGATGAAGCTCAGAGCCTTACACAGGCAAGCTGTCTGCTGCTGAGCTACACCAGCACGGTGCAGCAGAGTAAGAGACACGGCTAGAGACAAGTATGATGGGACCAACTGCTGAGAATACAAGAGACTAGGAAATAGCTGAGGGGAGACTTGAGAGGTAAACTGAGTCCAGTGTAAACAGGAAATTACAAACAGCATATTATCAGTGTGACCTCAATGGAGCCTGTAGACAAGTGATTGCTGGGCTAAGTTTGTATCGGGGGAAGATGCACTTGACCAAAGGAAGGATGTGGAAGAGAAGAAAAGTGATAAATTTGTTTTCCTACTCAAAGGAAAGAATCAACTCATGCAAACAAAATTTGAAGTGAGGATTGATAGCCTCATGTCTTTTAGATCCATTGATGATTATGTGGTAGAAATTTTAGTGCAATTAATAATTGCCCATGTAGTTTCACAGGTCTGTAAGCCTTCCTTATCAATGTCTCCTCAGATCCTAATCCACTTCTAGGTTGGTAAGCTTTATTTCTATGAAGAATTTTGTACTTGAAAGAATTGGCCTCAGAACTGTTTCCATTCTGAGCTTCTTTTGCTGTTGTTTTTTTGTTTTTTTGTTTGTTTTTTTTTTTGTTTGTTTTGTATTCATTAGTATATGAGTTCTTGGAAAAGTAAATAATCCATGTTTTTTTAAGGCCATGGCCCACAATATTTCAAATCACAAAATTTTCATTTTAAACAAAAAGGCCTCAATAATCATTGCATTTTATTGATTTAGATAATTGGGCCATTTGAGACCTCAACATATGCAGCTTGACTCACTAGTATAGAAGGGATCAACATATAGCCAAATATTAGCTATTACATTCTTGATCAAGTTCACATCATTTTTCATGGTCTCCACTTCTCAGAGTGTTGCTTATGCTGATATCCACATGCTGTCAATGAGTATGACCAACTGACCAATATTTTGATTTACACAAATGTTGGGCACTCCATCAGAAGTCTTCCTACAGTCCACACTCTGCTGCTTCCAAAGGCAAAGTGTAATGGTCAATTGCATCACGGTTTCTATTTTAAAATCTGAGGGCTGACCTGTAGGCCTGCACGGGAATCTCACTCTACTGAGGAGACCTTTCAAGTGGGAAGAATTTTTTCTTTCCACATCTGCCCTAATTAATCAGCTGGACCCCTTTCAAAAGCAGGAGCTGTTCTTGCAAAGGAAGGCCTTGACCACAGAGACTTCCAGAGTTATTTCTAGGGAGAAGACTGATATTTTGGAAGGAAACGCTGTCCTCTTCTAAGTGTGTCACTGTCTATTTTCTTCTTCCACTACTTCTTCTTTACAAGAAAGTCAAGGAGAAGGCCACTTCTGTTCCTCTAGATGCAGAGGTTTAAGAACCGGCACAGCCCAATGTTCACAGTACTTGCTTGGAAGTTGCTAGGTATAGCCTCAGTGAGGCAAAACTTACTACAGAACACAGCAGAGAAATCCTATGCCTTCCTCTCTATGTCATGCCCTTCCAATAAGACAAAATATTTATTAACAGAGTTGAACACACTGCTGACTACAATTTCTCAAACTTCTACAAAGCTTTTTTCTTTTTTTTGTGGGGAAAATTCATAATGCTATCTTATTTAAATAGGTAATCTACCTGAAAACTGCAGCAAGATCAGTGAGACATGAACTTCACTGAAAGAGTTTGAGAAGAACAGCTGTTTGCAGTGCCATCAAGGGTAATACTACATCTTCCTTATATATGTCGTTCATGGAGCACTTAATATACAGTGGGCATTTGTATCTATATCACTCTAGATGGATAATTGTCTCTAAGCTTTTCTGCCCAGCCTCTCTGTATTTACTTTCCCTCTAACTATAGTTTCTTTCCAGTATCTAAGAAAAATGATTCTCAAAATATGACCAGTTATAAATCATTTAGGTTTTGATTATATATGCCATCTATAAAATAATTTTCTTTTCTTTTTTATTCATTAATTCAATTTATATCTCAGTCATAGGCTCCTCCCACCTCTCCTCCCAGTCTTACCCTCCATCCTGCATCCACTATTCCTCAGAATAGGGGAGCTGCCTACTCAGATACCCCAGCTCATCTATTCACATGAGGACTGAGTTCATCTTTATCCCCTGTAGCCTGGTAGGACAGTCCCATCAGGAGGAAGTGATTTAAAAAGCAGGCAACATAGTCCATGTCAGAGATATCCCCAACTCCCCTAACTAGTGGGCCTACATGAAGCCTAAGATGCCCATCAGCTACTTATAAGTAAAGGACCTAGGTCCAGACCATGCATTGTCCTCAGTTGGTGCATCAGACTCCACAGGCCCCTCTGGACCCTGGTTGATTGGTTCTGATGGTCTTCTTATAGAATTCTTGTCACCTCTAGGTCCATTTATCCTCCTCCCCTCCCCCCTCTTTTCCAGTAGACTCCCTATGCTTTGTCCAATGTTTGGATGAGTATACACCTGAACGATGATTCACTATACAACAAGAACATTTACTCAACCACGTTCATAACAACTTTATAATAGTCAAAAACTGGAAACAACCTAGATGTCCCTCAACTGAAAAATGGATAAAGAACTTGTGGTACATTTATACAACGAAATACTACTCAGCCATTAAAAACAAGGAAATCATGAAATTTGCAGGCTAATGGTTGGAACTAGTAAAGATCATCCTGAGTGATATAACACAGACCCAGAAAGACACACATGGCATGTACTCACTTATAAGTGGATTTTAGTCATAGTACAGTGCACAGACCCCAAGAAGATAAGCAACATGGAAGATCCCAAGGGAGGAAACATAAATGTCCCTCAGAAGGGGAAATATATTAGGCAGAGTTAGTGGTTAAAGAGTAGGAACAAGGTAGAAGAGGGAGCACAGAGAGAAGTAAGGGTGGAGATCAGACCTGGGGAGAGTAGAGGCAGGAGGGTAGAAGGCCTGCAGAGAAAAGAGAAATGGTATGTGTGGGCATCTCTACAACAAGCTACAGACCTGAATCAGAATAGGCCACTGGGAGGATATGAGGGGTGCTCTAGCTAAGACTCCTTGTAGCAGGGGCCATGGAGACTGACGAGAACACCCTTTGTCTAGACAAGACTCTTAATTGATGGAGGACATCATCAACCAACCCACAAAAAAACCTTAATCCAAAACTTACCCTACCTACAAGACCTGCAGGGACAAAGATAGAAGAGCTAGAGCAGAGACTAAGGGAATGACTAACCAGTGCCAGGCCCAGCCCTAAGACCCACCCTGTGGAAGAAAGCCAACTCCATCACTATTAGCAATACTGTGATATGCTTAAAGACAGGAGCCTAGCAGAATTGTTCTCTTAGATGCTCCACCCAGCAACGGCTTGAAACAGATACTGGGACTCACAGCCAAAGATAAAATCATTTTCAAAGTTCCCTGTCAGTGAATAATGGCAGGCTGTGAAGATAATTAAAATAATCCCATCTATATTTAAATAGTGGAAGTACTGATAGGGTCCAAAGGTCTTCCAAGCACTGCGGATTTCTTAATGCTGCTTCCTGTAGCTAAGAAACCAGTTTGGAATACAAAGAGAGTTTCTAGGCTTTGACTCTTAAGTGAGAGATGAACAGTCTGTCTCTCTAAATAAGGTACTTCCTATTACTTAGTTATAGCTTGTGGTGCACTGACCAGTCTTCTAAGGACATTACCTGTTTTAATACAATTTTTACAAAACAAAAGTCTGTGATGTAGGTAACATAGTCTGTATTTTACCTATAAACACCTGAGCATAGACAGGGGTTTTGTCTGCGGTCTCACCGGCAGTAAGTAATTGAGCTGGGATATGAATGCTGGTTTGGAACCACAGGCTCTCAAGTCTCTTCAAGGACTGATCAGGGACTCTGAGTGTCATTCAGAAGACAGACACACTCTTGCTAGCTTCTCTCTTCAAACACAGACAATGTGGACTATTCGGAACGTACCTGTGTGCTTTGTGATTCAGCATTCTTTACAAGAGACAGTGGACCTCCAGTGCTGAAGATGGAGGGTAAAGTAATGAATTCAGAGTGGGAAGCCTTGGACCTGGGTCTAGATTTCTAAGTTACTGACAGAGTGGAGTACTCTTTGGCAGGTTTCTCAGCCTTCCTTAACCATTCACAGTGTCATTCCACAATTCTTCCAGCAGAGAAAGGGACTCACTTACCAAACTATTTTCTAGGTAAAGAGAAAACTCAGGGTGCACACAGTATCTGAACCTAGATGTCTAGAGCTAAAAAGACCCACGAGACAGTGAGAGGTAAGAGGGAAGTTTAAGACATTTAGATATAGAGAGGACACATCTTCATCAATAAGACTTAAAGGAAAATTAATCAAAAGCACCAAAACTAATAATGACATGGAGAGGAAAGGTAACATGTTTTTAAAATTGCTTCATTGCTGCAAAGCAATCAGTGTCAGCTGAAGCGAGACTCAGACCATATCCATACCTCCACCCCAGTATTTTCCAGGCTTCCCCTTCTTTGATCTAGACATTTAATTCAGCCACTCGAAGGACTATCTTTAATTTTTCCTACCTGGCCTGTGTATAAAAGCAAAAGTCTTCCACTGGAGACCTTCTAGAGTTTTGACCTAACAGTTGAAACCAGCTTTGTTTCAACTATGCCCTTGCAGCCTGCTCTGGGATCCAACCTCTTTAGCCATCTGTATTAATAAGGGTCCTCTAGAATACCAGAATATATAGAATGAATCTCTTTCTCTACAAACATACAAACACACACACACATATCTATATCCACCTATATCTTTATCTATATCTATGGTATTTATTAGAAGGACTTACAGGCTTCAGTCTAACCAATCCAACAATGGCTGGCTATGAAAAGTCCAAGAACCTAGTAGCTGCTCAGTCCACAAGGCTGGATGTCTCGGCTGGTCTTCAGTATATGCTGAAATCCCAAAGAAGTAGGCTCTAATGCCAGTGAAGGAATAATGGATCTTCTAGCCAGGTGAGGGCAGGCAGACAAAGACCAAAAGCTTTTTTCTTCCATGGCCTTATATAGGCTTTCAGCAGAAGGTGTAGCCTGTAGCCCAGATTAAAGGTGAATCTTCCCAACTCAAGATTCAAACTAAATGCATGCATTTTTGCCTCAAAGGTCTGGACAAGAAGTAGATTCACCCCCTACAATCCAAGCAAAATACTTTTCACAGATGTGCCCTCAATTTCTAGGTTGTGAATAGCCTTCACACCATCTATGGAACAAAGTTTGCCTCAACCCTATTGGATTTCCAGGGGATGAGACCTCTTTCTTGTACTCTAATGAAAGCACAAGAATTCACCCTGTGGGAGGCAGATAGGCTTTTGGTAGGATGAGAAATGGGAAGCATGGGCTGAGAGATCTTGCTGAGGTACACAGTATCTGTGCTGCCCTGTGTACTCACAGTGAGTTCATTTAGTTTGGGTTTTTATTTCTGTGAAGAGACACCATGACCATGGCAACTCTTATAAAAAAAATCATTTAATTGGGGCTGGCTTATAGTTTCAGAGGTATAGTCCAATAGCACCTTGATAGGAGTTACTGGGGAAGGAGCTTTGAGTTCTACATCCTGATCCTTACGCAGCAAAAGTGAATGCCACACTAGACCTAGCTTGAGCACCTGAGATCTCAAAGCCCACTCCCTCAGTTACATACTTCCTCTGACAAGGCCACACATACTCCAACAATAGTGTTACTCTCCGAGGGCCAAGGTATTCAAACACAAGAGTCTGTCGGGGCCATTCCAAACCACCACACCTACTGTGCCAAAGAATTTAGATGTTCAGATGCCTCAGAGCTCATGGTCTTTGGAACAGAGTATCACTGATTTCCACCTTTAGCATGACTTTAGGACGAAAGTTCAAATGCCAGCTCCTTCAATTTTAGCATGGCAACTCAAGACAACTATATAGTCTCCGGGTGCCTTTATTTCTCATCTTTGTAATACAGTTAATGATACCTGTTAGTATCTACTGACTAACGGGGTATCTGGCAGATAGTCTGGTTATACAGGCAATTGCTATTATTCTAAAATGCTCTAGACCCCTGTTATTGAATCAAATCCCAGCGAACATTACCTCCTATTGCCAATGAGGCTTTCATAGTGTGGTTATTTTACTATACTCCAGGCACAGCTACCTTTTAGAGATTCTGATGCAGGCCACATATTCCTCCTGGGGCTCTGCACAGGCTATTTTATCTGGATAGAATGTGATTCTTCTCTGTCATTCATATACATTATTCTGAAATTTTCCATATATTTCACAACTTTTATATCAGGTTCCATCCCTGCCTGCCACTTTTGCAGAATATCTCACCCAGTTTTCCAGAGCAACCAGCTCCCCTCCTTCTGGGCTGTTTTAGAGTTGTGACCACTGCTGTTCATGCCAAACCACATCCTCTTCTACATCAGCTCCACATAGTGAAAGCAGCTGCCCATGACTTTCTGTTCTGTGGCCTTGCTTTGTCCACAGGAGCAATTCTTCTCCACAAGCAGACTGGCTTTAGGCCAGATTAGAGTGACAGACAGGAATATCCAGATGAGGTAAATCTGGGGACCCATGCCCTAAGAATCTAGATTCCAAGCCTAACAGAACTCTAAAAGGGAGTTTTAAGCTGGGAGAAACATGGTTTTGCTACTGCTTTGGGGAATAAGGTCCGAGGAGAAGCCTACCTGGGGAGGATCTCTCAAGTTTGGCTCATTTCAGCTGGTTATCAGAAAGGGAGTAAATCTTACGCTTTCTAAGACATGATGCAGAGATAAGTAAACAGTGCATTAATAGACCAGCAACTTATCTGTTGTACGGACATTTCACAGAGGGGATACTTAAAGGTGCGCGGCAATGAAAAGAAGGTTCAGAAATGATGGTCTATGCTATGAGAGAGGCTATAGGTGCCTTTTTAGCACCAGCCATCCATTGCACTTACACTGGCCTGGGATGGCCCCAGGAGCCTCCTGGGCCAAGAGCCCTAAAACTGCCCTGTCACCTCATGTTTCCTTGGAGCTGTGCAGACAGTGACTCATTCACCTTCTCAATGGGAAGATGGTCCAGTAAGATAAGAAAGTCTATTTGCAAGTCAGCTTCTCTGAACACAGATGCTCCTGTTTACAGAGTCTCTGGAAGTACAGGTGAAGGAAGGAAGTCGCGGGGGATGCGCGGCGCAGCGCAGATATTGCACACCTCAGCAGGACCTCTCGGCCCCATGCTTCATGTTCCTCTTCCTACCAAGATTCTATCTGCCTCCCACCAGATGGATTCCTGGGCTTTCACTAGAGCACAAGAAAGAGGTCTCATCCCCGGGAAACCCTGGGTGTGCAGGTGTTCTTTTGTTTGAACATCCCAAGTGCTTTATAAAAACACTAATGCCCATAGCTGCTATTTCTTGAGCACTTGGGGAGGAAGCATGGCAAGGGTTTTATCCCAATTATTTCACTTAATACTCTCGTTGTTAACTCTACTTTATAGAAATAAAACCAAGGCTTGGGGGAGTGAAAGGGCTTCCCTGATATTAGGTATCTAGCAAGTAGATAATGGAGACCATACACCAAACAGCCTTCTAACTCTTAGACTGTACACACATGGTATATAAAGACTTAGTACCACACACATTTACCAAATGACTATGGGATGCCAGGTCTTACGTGGGGAAACTAATAACAAAACAGCTGCTATGGAGCTGACGTACTAGTTTACTGTATGTTGATTGCACTCATTCTGAGAGCACAGGAGCTACGTGTGTTTTAACATGTGCTTTTCAATGGAAACTCCTGGTACTGTTAATATATAACATTTTGGTGAGTAAACAATAAGTTAGCAGCTTAAACAATCTCTGAGACCCAAAGTGTTAGGGATTATGTTAACATAGTGGGCTGACATTTATCTAGCAGTAGGTAAAATACTTTTAAATGAATTACAAAGAAAACAACCCCAAGGTTTGCATACGTGGAAACCGTTGAAGCTTAACCATTATATTTGCAGCTCAAAATAGAATAACAAAATAGAACAAAGCAGAAGAAAGAATACATTTAATAATATTCAAGACATAGGTAGGGAAGAGAAGTTTCAAAAGGGCTCATCTTTAAGAGATGGTACTGAGCTGATGCAAGATGAGGAAAACAATTTACCAGTATAACTTATTTTTAACCAAAACCCATATTATTTTTTTTGTCAGAGTTTTTAAAGAAATAGCATATCTGAAATGAGGTAAATTTAGTTGAATTTTCATTATTGCTTTGGTTTCATATTCTTTAATTGTTTGGAATTCCAAAATTTTCTTATTTTCATTGTATTTGTTTATTAATTTTTACACAAATATTTATAAATATCAAGGTATACAGGTGCCTTAAATAATAAGATTAACAATGTGAATTATAGTATGAGATAATTTTTAATTGTTCTCATAATCTCATAATTTTTGGCATGACTGGAATTCTTGATAATCAACTACATTATTTTCATGAAGTGGGGTTAAGGCAGGGCTGGGAAAATGGCACATACATGCAACTTGTAGGGATATCTTCTTTATACTTCATTTTCATGCATGTTACCCTCTGTTAGAGAATGTCAACCTACCACGTCAACATAAAGCACTTGCCATGCAAGCATGGGGATGGAGTTTGGGTCTCCAGGAGCAACCTAAATGCTAGGTTGGGCTTTGAGTACTACCTGGTTTCCCAGCACTCGAAAGGCAGAGATGGGTTCCTTGGAGAAAGCTGGCTACCTAGACCAGGGGAAAGGCTGGCATTTCTAGTCTATGAGTTAGTGTTATTCATAGGGAAAATGATGCAACCTTTAAGGAAAACTTAGATATTATTCACTGTGCCCTACCCCCTCTCAGTGCTGGCCAATCCCCCTGCCCCCGCCTCTCACAGCACTTATGAATACTTATGCCACCTTTCCTTGCACTGATTCTCTACCATGAAAGGAAACCTTACCACATTCCAGATAGCTCTAAATATGAATAAATATTTCTTTTATTCTGAGCCAGACCTCCCTCTATCAATTTCTTGTTCTCACTGTCTGTACCGTAATCTAGCTCTCTCCTGTCCAACCCCTTTAAACTCCTGCAAAACTCCCATGATTCCTGAGTTATCTCATCCTGGTTTTACCATCCCCACCTCTCAAGAGAGCCCATAAATGCAAGAGCTATACCAGCTTTGAAAATCTTGATAATCATTCAGCTCTCTCTAGTTGTCAAGGCAGTGCCTACAGCGAAAAACATTTTTTGAGAACATGCCAAAGTGTGTTCAGAATCACAGGCTCAGCTCACACAACTGTCATTTTAAATTATTCTATTAACACATCCTAAGTGGCTAGATTGCATCTAACTATCATTCCACCTATCTTGGATTTCACCTTTCCTCTTTGTTTCTTGCTTAAACTGGTGATCATTCTTACATTACTTTTGGCTGAAAGTACCTGAATATGCCTGAATCTGGGTTTTAAGTAAAATCAGAAGCAAATGTGATGCCATTGAATTCATGAACCGTTTCATGAAATTAGAGTTGGAGAAGAGTGGGCCAGAGGCAGGAAGACACAGAATCAAAGCCTTCCAGAAGAGGTTTCGCAGGCTGGACCCTGGAGTACTTCTCTCTGACTTAACTCAAGTGACTCGTACACCTTGCCAAGAATAACTTGTGTGTCCCCACCTGGGTGAAAGCCCAATAGCTCATTTAAATAGATGTGATCAGGGATGGGACCTCATGCTTATGCTTATAGGTTACCCTATAAGGAAAGTGAGCATTAACAAGACATCCCAAGTTACTGTGGTTCCAGAGCAGTGGTTCTTAACCTGTGAGGTGCGACCCCCAAAAGACCATTAGGAAATACATTCGGATAACAGTAGCAAAATTACAGGCATGAAGTAGCAACAACGTAATTTTATGGTTGGCAGTCACAACATGAGGAGCTTGTATTAAAGGGTTACAGAACTAGGAAGGTTGAGAAACAGTGTTGTACAGCAAAGTAATATTCAGAGATATTAATCTATATTCATTTCCCTACTTTCCACCTCCTTGACAGGCATCAAAATGGGCAGTTACTATACCAGGAAAAATGAGGTAAGGAGAAAAAAGAAATAGCTGGCCAATAGTTCCAGATTTCCCCAAATTTTAAACTCTTAGAATTTCTCAGGAAGATATAAAACTTGAGAGAATTCCTTGGAGGCTATTAAAAAGAGATTTTTATATATGATGAGTCCTGAAGAAACATAAAAAGAGAATTCTCTAGAGAGACACGAAGACCCTGAGGGAAGGACAATCATGCCTTGCTCCCTAGCAGCTACCAAGGAAGCCATCACATACTTCAGAAGTGTGTGTATATTGTGTGTAGGTAGGTGAGTAAATAGGAGATGCCACAAAGATTCCAAAGGACCAACTATGACCTAAACACTACAGCTGAGAGGGTCATAATGGCAGAAACGCTGTGTGCTACAGGGCCTGTCACTCACGTGACTTACCAACTCCATGAGCAGAGGGCTCCCTCTGCCAATGCTGTGGCATGCTATCCTTCTCTCAGACCATAGCTCTGGGGGGGGGGGTATGCAGCTCTAAAACGGGTGGAGGTCACCTGTTTAGCCTTCACACAAAGAACATGATTAAAACGGAAATTAAGGTTGTTTGTAATAAGTAAAGAGATAAGACTTGTCTTGTGGCTTTCCTCCCTGATGGAGTTTCTTATGCCCTGGGCTTGGATGAAGAGACAGGAGCAAAGTGAGATGTGGGGTAGCTCTGCCTCCCCATTCGGGTTTTACCATCCAGCAGGAGAAACTGTTTGTAACAATGAAAGCCTACTCCACTCCCTTCAAAATTTTTGCATAACAGTTTTCACCTCCTCTTGTAGTTTATGACATTCTTTTTCCTTATGCTATTCTCACGGCCCATGGCACAGGCCATGGCACGGCTCTGAGTGTGTCTTCTCCGGCCGGCCACTTCCCCTTGATGCGCTCGACCCTTCCCTTCTAGATGTGGTTCAGGCAGAAGTGCCACCTTGCTTTGTCATTTCGTCCAGCTTGTTTCATAGTAAATTCTGTCTTAGCTAAGCTTCTTAATTTAGCAAATAGTGATAAGCTGGCAGTTGTGGATATGTCATCCTAAAGTGAAAATAACAGAGGGAGAGGGAAAAACAAAACAAAACAAAACAAAAGCAAAACAAACAAACAAAAAAAACCTAAACATCCAGGCCACCCCAAACTGAGTCTAGGATTTGACTGACCCTTGCACACTTCATTGTTGGAATCAACAGGGCGATTACTTCCGGGAAGGAGCACAGTGATGTAATGAATAAAGAAAGCTAAGGTGTCAGGTGACCTGGATCGATTCTTAGCTGAGCTGAGTATGAGTGACCTTGGGCAAGTCATTTTCCACATCCTAATCTCCACCATACACCAAGAAAAACAAACACCTTGCTAAAAATAATAATAATAATAATAATAATAATAATAATAATGAAAAAAAAAAAGAAAATCACCTTGCTATCCCCTTACAGAATAATGTGGGTATAAGAATTGTGCATGTGATGGTGATTAAGAAAACATGTTTTCTTCAGTAATCTGTCACAGTTTTTCTTAAGATACAAGATATT
The DNA here is from genome assembly GCF_030254825.1 of Meriones unguiculatus. Classification (NCBI taxonomy): domain Eukaryota; kingdom Metazoa; phylum Chordata; class Mammalia; order Rodentia; family Muridae; genus Meriones; species Meriones unguiculatus. The sequence goes on from NC_083365.1 coordinate 28,173,181, forward strand.
ATGGTTTTATGGAGTTTTAGTTCTTTAAATAGAATTAATGTACATTTGCAAAGTTTAAAATTAGGACTAGCTTAAGCCAAATCAGAAAGCAGACTTTCACAGAAAAAGTACTCTCTGCTATACATGAATGTTCTAACCTTATTTACCTGGGACTTGAGTGAGTACCAAAACCAGGATTAAAAAGTCCTGCTGGTCTCCTAAGGATAAAAGATAGAACATGCTAAAGAAGACACAGAGACATATGGAGATGAGGACACTGTCGAACAAGGCCAGGACTGGTGCCAACTCCATAAATGAATTCTACTTTCTGTAGATTTGCTAGCCTTAAAAAGAGTTCTTTTTTCCAAAGCTTTCCAAATATGTGTTAGGCATAAAAATTTGTCCAAAGTGACTGTCTTCATCTAAAAAGAGAACACATGACCATCTTAATGAGTATTAAAAAAAGCTGCTCTTGCTTTTCACTAGATCTGTACTCAAAATATTGTACTATATTTATGGCCTTATCCTGCTTTAAAGTAAAATAAATTAAAAGTAGGAGTATTTTCACTGGCCTGTGAGGACATAGAAAGGAGAAGGCAAGCCTAGCAAGTGGGCGAAACACTAAACAGATTCAACTTCAGGCTGTTTTGTGGAGCAAATGAGCAACCTTTCTACAGTTTCTTCTGTCTGAGAGGTCCAGTGCTACATACTCTGTGCAAAAGAGGGGCCAGTGGAGTGTGGAACCAAGGCAGGGGTCTAAATCCTTGTATTAGGCCCAGGATGAGCGAGGAGGGGGGAGGGAGAGGAGCAACAGTCACTTCTCACTGCCAGCTCTTAGACTATGCTTTAATGTTTTTTTGTTTTTGTTTTTTTTTTTTTTCCCCACTAGAACATTAGGCTGCATGGACTCCGTGTTGGAATAGTGAAAACTCAGCTCTGTTAGTATGAACGAGGCTAAGAGAGCTCCAAGGTGCGCTTCTTGCCAGTGAACACATCAGGGCAGAAGTACACCGTCCTACATTTCACCCTATAATGCAGCGGTTCTCAACCCGTGGGAGGGGCCGTTTATCATATGTCCCGCACATCAGATCTTACATTCCGATTCATAATAGCAGCAAAATTACAGTGAGGAAGTAGCGACCAAAGGGTCTCAGCATTAGGAAGGTTGAGAACCGCTAGAGAGCTTACATATAAATTGCTCTGTAGGTAGGAGTCCAGATGGTTTGTTCTCACTGGATCGGGAAATTTTACTTACTGCCTCTTGAGGACCGACCACATTTAAACACAACAATTGGTGTCAATGTTTATTTCTCTTAGAGGAAAAAGATCATTAACCATTTCCATAACAATTATCCCAAAATATGTTCTTCCTTCTAGTTCAGCAATTTTACACTACCAAAAGTGCAAAACCTTGCTGGTTTGTACTTAGAAAAACTGACACTCTGGACTCGGCACTTGGGTGGGGCTCTCAGAAAGCAAGAGCACCATGATCATCCATACATACCCAGAAGGGTGCCTTTTCTCCCATAGGCGACATCATTCACTCAGACAATTTCATTTGAACTTCGTTTGCATGAGGGTCAGAGGTTTAGGAGACCAGAATTACTATACTGAATGGGTCACTGATGAAGGCTTCTGTGACTAATCAGGCAGGTTCTTGTTCTCTCTGAAACACTTGTAACTTTTTTCCCCATGTTTAACAGCAGACAACACAGGAAGTAGCATCAAGCCTGGATGAGTGTGAGCCCGTGTGGGTTTAGAGGAAACCACTATGGCTGAAGGCTCGCTTATCAACAGCATTGCCTTCTTTGATGCATTTTTTTTAATGTATCAATGTTGAGTGCTTCTTTCCCTCAAAACAGGCCCTAGGGCACTCTCACTGGGAAGGAAAAGCTCAGAGCAGGGGTGTGAGAATTGGACCTGTCAGTCGCAACATAATGTTATTTCCTGTGCTGCTTTTTATCTATCCTCCGTGGTCTGCTGCTTCTCAGTTAATGTCCCAACCCTGATGGATAACAGAAATGCTAAAAACTCCTGCCTACCTCTGAAATACAAACCCCTGAGGGCTTGTCACCCGGAAGACCAAAGGAAAATGTGTTTAATTTGAAGTATTTTGGTATTTAAGAGTAATCTGACACTTTAGACAGGAGAATGGGGATAACTCTAATAAAATAGAACACAAAGCAAGTCAGTTTTGATTAATTTAGGAAAGACATGAGCTGGTTTGGAGATGGGAATAATAAAGGACTTGGATAGAAGCTGACTTCCTGCAGAGAGTTTCAGAGGTTTGTTTAGCTTAGGGGAGTAGAAGTGGGGAGGTCCAATGAAGGACCCACTCTTTCCACAGTCACACGGGCATTAGGGTAGTGTATTTCAAAGGGCTGCATGAGTACAGAAAATCACTAGATGACTCCATTACCTCGAAGTTTGTTTTGTTTTTATGTTTACTGTTCACTTAAGACATACTCCATCTCTGTTTCTAGCTTTTTATGCTGACAAGGTCAGCAGGCTGTACCTACCTTGGCTCCTCCCGCCATGTAATTATTGTTTTATAGGGAACACGGATTACTGTTCTCTCAGCATCTCAACATAGACCCTAAACACAGGGATGTTTAATTTCCTCCCAAAGGCCAGCTTGTTGGTGCAGGCTCGCATTTGCTTTCTGTGGTTTAGCTTCTCTGCAGAAATCAAGCACGTCACACGAATGGCTGTAACTTTTTGTCAGCACACAGGCTGAGGCCTGCTGAGAATTAGGCTGATTTTAAGTCAAATACTATGTACATCCAAAAAAAAAAAATAGAGCTGATGTTAAAACTTGGCCCAGAAGAAATTACAATCAACTCCAAACATGCTCAAACTGCCAACTGTGGAGTCACTGCAGGCTCTGCAGCATCCCTGATGATTTTTCTTGCTTACAGAAGTAAACGTTTAATCCAAAAATTAAAAGCAAGGTCATCTGAAACACAACTCAGTTTGCAGTGATGTGCATGAACCTAGAGCTTTAACACAAACTGGTCTGTGGAGCACTGAGACAGAGGTTTCTCAGATCTCTATTAAGGATGTTAACCACTGTCATGCCAAGTTCCACACCTTTCTGTTTCTCTTCCTTGGCGCTACCAATTTTATATCTGGATAGGGCAGAAGACTAGGATATGAAACTCAACCCTCAGACAATCATAAGATCGATAGCACCTTATTCCCTTGACCAAAGCACTTAATCCAGACAGGCTACACCTGTGGTTTCAAGGGCTAACAAAGTGCAGTTTTTTTTTTTTTCCTGGAACTTTTCACTTAGGACTTGGAGAAAGGGGCAGCCTTGGGCTATGGAGCTGGTAGGATGTGAATATAGAGTTCATGAAGGCACTGTATTGGGGGTTGGGAGGGGCAGGGTCTGTAACAGAACAGAGTAAGGTCAATAGGGGAGAGAAAAGTAACGCTAAAAGAGAACTGGCAAGAATACCCAAAGAAAAAGGGCTAGGAAACAACTTCAGAAGCCACTGAAAGTCAGGATTCGCCTAAAGGTAGATCAGCTTTCTTACCAGGATATTATGATCTGATCGGGTGTAGTTTGGTGAGACCCAAATGCTCATTTTTGTGCTTAGGATCCTTCCAATACAATGGAAAATGTCCTACTAGTATAAAGGACAAAAACCTCTGAATTTCAAAGTATCCCTCGCCAAAGCAGATCGAAGGATGTTAATTTCTCTGAATAAGAGACACAAACCACATAGTTATTCAGTGATTCTGTCTAGTTTGTATTCTTAGGAAAGAAAAATGCTGTTCCACAGTAAGTTACTTCAGGGTGGTGATTTAGAGTCGCTTCAATTCCCACAGACGTTTGAAGAAAAGCTGTTTGGCTTCCCCTGGGCAGAAGCCAATGCATTCACTAACGATTCTGCAGAAAGCACAATTTATCAAGTCAGTGTGGTGAACAGCGAGTGAGGAAGGAAGAGCCTAGGACAGACCCAGAGACCAGAGAAAAGTCCTCTCTAAAGCTTTGTCTTTAATGTATCTTAACTGAGAGCTCGCTAAGCATTTGCACAGGTGGGAGCAAGGCCTGGCTGCTTAAATACAGATGGCTTCAACCAGTGGGATGCTTCTAAGAGGCAATCCTATTGGGAATTTGAAGATGAACATCTATAACAAACAGATTTGCCGGGGTGGGGGTGGGGGAGAAGACACACTTTTTAGGGGCCTTCGTTATTCTTGTTGGCTAATATTACTAATAGCACTGATCATTAATTCCACCACTCCCTTTCCGAAAGGAACGCCTAAACATCTAATCTATTTCATTTACATCTACACCTTCCCTCCAATGAGGCTACTATCTCCTAGTTCCTGTAGTATGCCTAGGCCTAGAGACCTCTCATTTGTCGGTGCTGGCAGTAGACTGCATACCCTGGAGAGAAAGATTGCTGTTCAGGTGAACCTGGCTGAGGAGAACCGAACCGAGAGCTTTAGAGTACGCTAAACCAATGATTCTACAATGAAGGGTAACCTGATATTTGATTCTTAGCTTTAATGCTTTCCTCCTAAAAAAGAGGGCTAATAAATCAGAGATCTAATAAACCTTGCAGCAAGTCCTGGAAAGAGCTGGAGTCTCAGAGGTATACCTAGAAAAAGCCTTCTGGTGTAGACAACAACAACAAAAAATAATTCTCTCTATCTCTAGAGCTTACCCCCCCCCCCCATGGTGACACAGCCATAGTGGCACATACCCATCTGCAAACATGAATACTAAACAAGCTTTGGTACAACTGGAGCCACTGTGGGGTGAAAGCCAGATGCTTTGCTGCCTGGCCTGGTCCTCTGAAAGGCTTGGATCTGGCCATTCACCTCGTTATGGCTATAGCTTGCACTACACATTTCTATACTACAGATCCCAGGCTCTGCATTCAGCCCGCCAGGACTGTGTCATTGCCAGCATCAAACTCTCTAGGAGTTAGTGAGCAGAAATGTTGAGAATTAAAACAAAAAGGTTTCCTTTGGAAATCTCCGTTGCCCTCCACCCCAACACGCTAGTGCATGCTCACACACACGCTCTCTCTCGCTCTCTCTCTCACACACACACACCTCCCAGCTAGTTGTCCTTGAGTTAAAAGAAGGTTTGGTTGAGGCCTCTGGAGACAAGGGCATTCATTGCTTGCTATTTGAAGGAGGGGTGCCCAACACTTACATAAAGGAACAGAGTCGGCCTTTGGAGAACTAGAGAGTTCTGGTAGCAGAGGAGATGACGTTGATGGTGATGGTTGTGACGATGATAAAATGATGACAGAAGAAAACGGTGATGGGTGAATGTCACCTATAAATACAAGCACAGTGCAGCAACAGATACCCTCGTTATTGCCAAGATAAATACGAAGAAGCTTCTAGTCTCAATTCAACTTCACTGCGGTGCAAATGCCTTGTTTAAAAAAAAAAAGAAAGAAAGAAAGAAAGAAAGAAAAAGAAAAAACCTTGCGTCCTTCCCTTTTTGGCCCTGCAACCCTTCCAGCTTTCCTGTGCCAAGCTGGAATGAGACTGCACTGACAGGTCAAGAAAGCTAGGGCCTGAGAGTTAACGACATGAGTTCCAGGAGTTCTATAGAGAGGGATGTTGGGATGATTCTAGAGGCCATCAACGCACTTCACAGCACCAGGCAGGCAGCCTGCCTGCGGAGCTGAGGAACCAACTCAAGAGAGAGGAAGCTAAGGTAGGACGCTGAACAGCTCTGACCAGAACCCCAAAGCAGGAGAGGCGGAGCACACAGACAGGCTTCGGCTGGGAAGAAGAGGTAGGGCAGACGGCCAGGAAGAAAGACTCTTTTACCTGACCAGGTGCAGCAGCGTTAGCAGCTGCTGCGAGGATGCCTCCGCGCTCCGGGTCCAGAGCCAGAGCGGTGAAGCGGCCGCAGCACCTTCCACCGCCGAGGCCCCGCCCCCAGCCGCAAGCTCCGCCTCGCTAGCACGCGCCTGCCTGACAAGCTGTTTGGGGGAGGTGCGCAATGGGCTGACAGACAGCCATCCTGACCAATGGAGACGTGCAGCGGCTGCCGGGGATGGGAAGGCGGGCAGAAAGCTGCAGTCCCAAAGTAACTGACCAAGCGCAGGAATAGCGGATTGCTGAGCCATCACTGCGTGGTCTGGGACCTGGCTGCTGGGTCGAGCATGGTAGTCTTTAGGCTAAATCTAAGTGGCGACAGCTTGTCTTCGAAAAGAAGCCCCCTTGCTGTCTGGCTGCGGGCTGCCTCCCAGGGCGCACGCTCAGGACTGGCTGGAAGTGATGGGGGAGGGGGGCTGATGGCCTCAGCTTTCCGAAGGTTCCCAGCTTTAGAGACCAGGACAGGCCTGGCGGCAACCTGGGTCCGCTCAGCGCCCCTTACTGCGTTCTCTTTCATAATCTAAAATTGGGAGAACAAACTCAATAGAACCCACTCTTATATTTATGGTTGTGAGCCTAGCCTTTAACGGCTGAGCCATCTCTCCAGCCCTAGAACCCACTTTTTTCTTTTTTTATTGATTTATTAATTACAATTTATTCACTTTGTATCCAGACTGTAGACCCCTCCCTCATTCATCCTTCCAGTCCACTCTCCCTCCCTTTTCTCCCCTATGCCCGTCCCCTCATCCACTGATAGAGGAGGTCTTCCTCCCCTACAATCTGACCCTAGCCTATCAGGTTTCATAAGGACTGGCTGCATTGTCTTCCTTGCAAGACTGATCCTTCCCATCCATCTTCAGGTGGAGGTGTTCGAAGAGACAGCCCCTGCTCCCCTTGCTAGGAAGCCCACATGGAGACTGAGCTGCCTATGGTCTACATCTGGGCAGGAGGTCTAGGTCCTCTCCATGCATGGTCTTGTTTGGCGCATTGGTCCCTGCAGGGCCCATAATTCAGAAGGGCAAACAGTATAGACATCGGAAGTGGGAGGAAACAGGGGACAGGACAGGACAGGAGCCTACCACAGATTCTGAAAGAATCTACCGAGCAAGGGTATTGAAGCAGATGTTGGAACTGGGTCTTGTAAGGCAGTGAGTCTGCTTGTGTAACACTTCTATAGCTGAAACTCTTTGCAGCACTATTGCAGTGTTGGTAACTCGGTACAGACCTTGATACCCAGAGACACTGTTTTGTTCCAAATAAAGGTCTAACCACTGATGATTACAGCTCAAGCCAGAAAACCTTTCATAAGAGGATTAGAGGTCTTAATGACATTGAGATGTGGTATGTGATTTGGGGATCTTTTCCAAGTAGGTAGGCAGGAAAGGGCACTGCCTTTAATCCACTCCCACATAAATACAAAATCCACCATCTGGTACTTAAAAACAGAATTCTATTCTGAGTAGTATAAAATGGTAAAAAAAAAAAAAGTACAAAAATATTTGAGAAGGTATAAAATGATTTTTCCTTCTAACATTTTTCTATAAATAACTTGTGAGAACTGTGATATACTCAAAAGATTAGCTAAATGCCAACAGATGCCAGATAGATAGATAGATAGATAGATAGATAGATGGACAGATATATAAAAAGAGATATTCATATTCTTCAATACACACATCTATCCTAAGTGAATTCCACAGATAGATATGGAAATTTAGGCTTCAAGAGGTTAAGTAACTGTCTTGCTAGAGTTCATACTAAATCAATACCTCTCAGTAATTATCACATTAGAAGAATAAAATGCATGAACACTTTTTTCTTGGAGATATTTTCTTGTTTTCAGAAAAGTATCCTAGAGGGACCTAGTTCCTTTATGACGAGCTCCTTCAAACTATAATGTTCAAAGAACTTCCAGTGCCCAAGCATTGCCTCTGAAATGTGTTAGGAGCATTTGCAAGTCAGCTTTGTTCATGGGAGGGGCTGCGACTTGAAAATAATGGGAAGGAAGAACATTTTTCCAGGGTTTGACCCCAGCTGGTTGCTAACTGATGTAGGAATTCTTTAAAGTATTCTGACAAAATAGTTCCTCAGCTATGAGAATTTAGTCCTAGGAAGGAGATAAAATAAAGAACAAATAACCCATAGTCTTCACCCGTATTGTTTCAACAATGTTCTAAAGAGATTTCTAGATCCTGTTCTGACCTTTAATCCAACCCACAAATGTTGTTCTTGCCTAAAGAAGGCAGGAGGAGGGAGGAGGCAGTTGATTCGCTGTCTGTTACTGCAACAAAATATCAGAGATAAAACCCTCAGAGGAGACAGGGCTAGAGAGACGACTCAAAAATTAAGAGCAAGCACTCAGTGCTCTTTCAGGGGACCAAGGTTCAGTACCCAGCATAATTCACAAACAACTCCAGTTCCGGGAGTTTCAACACCCTCTTCTGACCTCTACAGGCACTGTTTGCATATGTGAACATACATACATGCAGGCAAGACACTGTTACACATAAAGAAATATTTTTTTTTAAAAAAAGAAGGAGGAAAGTCTAAAATGTACAAATACTCTTGTGATCCTTTTACTACTAGCAATAGCAAGCGAAACTGTGGTTCACAGGTCCCAATGGGTTAATTCCACTTGAGAAAAATAACCATTCTCTTTCTACAAGGAGAGAAAAAAGGCTTAAGCCAGGTTTTATACTCAGATGTGACCCAAGACATTATCAAACTTTCTCTGCATTGATATTCTTTTTTTACACAGCAATTCTAAAATTAATTTTTTTTAAAATTTATGTGTATGTATATATGTAAAATGTGTGAGGGGGCACAAAGAGGCCAGAAGAAGGCATAATTACCCTGGAGCTGGAATTAGAAGTAATTATGAACCATCTGACATGAGTACTGGGATTAGAACTCCAGTCCTTTGTAAGAGCAGCGTTCTTAACTGCTGAGCTCCAGCCCTTCTACAGTAAATGAAACCCAAAGAGATAGTTGTTCGGCTACTAAGAGTCTTCTTTTTAAGAATAAGGTAAATAGGCCAAGTCACTCAAATGTCATTTCTCTGTGAAGCCTTCACCTTGTTAGTGTCGAGTTTTGCATCATATAGTTTGTGCTTACCCCATCATCCTCATTTAGGCCTATAGATCTCTACATATGTGCTTTTATTACCTCCAGCAGCAAGCATCCACAGGTCACACTGCATTAAATACTCTCAGGAGAACTAACCATCTTCTTCCCACAGGAATTCCTTGTCTACAGTCTGTCACTGTGTCCCTCACAAGTCCTTGTGCGTGTTATTGGAAGTGACCTACTTTGCACAGTTGAGTCATTTTTTTCCCCTGAGGTGGATGGGTGACTCACAGCTGTGACTTAGAAGAGGCCATCAGTAAAAGAATCAGAGAAACAAGATGCATGGGGAAGAACGTGAACATCGGTGCTCTCATCTGATGGACCTCCAAATCCAGCAGGGAGCTGCAGAGATGGGAAGAAACTGATAATACCCTCTACGGTTCCCATGTCTCACATTTGCTGTTGTGACCAATCAGAAGCATTCCTTTGTCAGGAAGGATAGCATAGCAAATCATTCTAGAAAGAGCTCAACATTGTGTCCCACTGACTGGTAATGTGGTCCAGCTTAAGTTGCTCAGCCAATCTAAATCTGTTTCGGTATCACTGACTAGGAATGAAGAAGACATGTGGCATTCCGCAGTGTTGATTTTGCATTTATTTCAAGCCCAAGATAGACTATGTATGGGAGAGAAGGCCATCCATGAGGATTATTAATCATGAAACCAATGATTACATCGCTATGAAATGTAGGACACTGATGGAACAGCTAATCTCCGCGAAGCGTTCTCCTCATTTGCCCTCAGCTGGATAATCAGCTTTTCATTTCAATACCAGATAAATTCAGCTCACCTGCTGTGAATTCACCATAGTGATACTGTTCTGTGGTCTAAGAAATAGCTCTCATCATTTCTGAAGTCTCTGAACATGCATCGAAATGACAACCTTGCCAATATGTCCAAGGATTCCAGACACAAGAAAATACCGCTTTGTGCTACAAACACTGTCACTTTGTGTGGGTTGGTAACTGGGGAAAAGATCAACTGGGCTGTGGAAGTCAGAATCCAAATAACAAGCATCGGTACCTATTTGGATCATTGGATGGCTCATTGCCTTGGAGGGACTCCTCCTCTTTGGTTGTATCATTCCGGTTTATTTGTTCCCCACACATTCTGAAGAGGATTTTAATGACAAATTACCCTTATAACATTGCGATGTATAGGTGGATATTGGGGAGGTTGGTACAATGTTTGCAGACTGAAAAGGTTGTTTGTTTGTTTTTTAACTAGCCCACAGAAGTCAGAAAAAACACATCTTGAGTACTCCCAAGGGTAATGTATTGAGAAATTACTCTCAAGGAGCTCCACAGCTACTGCATTTATGCTGTCATTTTATCCAAAGGAACAAGCTGAAAACACGAAGTCACCCAGTATTTCCCCCCAAAGAACTTAGCTTTCAGCCCACAGGACACATCACAGCGATTACGCTCTCCTGAAGAGAGGTGAGAAGAATGGACAGGATTGTGAGGGACTCGTGCCAAGAGACTTGTCCTACCCAATGACAGCAGGATTTCTGTTCAGTAAGATTCTACTGACTTGTCATTAGCTGGCAAGAGAGGCCTGGCAGGTTGCTTGTCAAAAAGTCATTTGTCCTAAAACCCACAGGGCTGCACTGCCGAGAGCAGAAGAAAGAGAACAGCAGGACTCCAATCCAGCTGCCTTACGGGGAGCAACTCAAAGATGTCTGGAAGGGAAGAATATCTCCCACTGAGATTGGGGAGTTGCAAACAATGCAGCCTAATCATGTTCCAAGGCATAAAGGAACATAGAACTGTCATAGTCGGAGGTGGCAGAACCCAAAGCAGCAGGCTCCGCGGAAGACAGCTGCAGCCTCCAACAGAAAGGAGAAGTGTTTTAAAATCCTTTTTCATCATAATAGTACCACACAAACATTGTAATATGAAGTACACAAGTATTCCCTGAGCCACTTTTAAAAACCACACTGTTAGCGGGCATGGTGAGTCATCCCTTTAATCTCAGCACTCAGGGAGGCAGGGGCAGGTGTATCTCTCTGTGAGTTCGAGGCCAGCGTCATGTACAGTGAGTCCAGGACAGCCAAAGAAACACAGAGAAACCATGTCTTGAAAAACTAAAACCAACCAAGCAAACAACAGCAACCACCACAACAAAAACTCACACTGTTTTCTAGATCATGGAAAGGTCACAGACCACCTAGCTATCTTTGAGCTTGAACTTGAGAGGAAACAGAGGTCAATGATGAGATCACGCAGAGGCAAAGGTCACCACTTCCTAGTTTGAGTACCAGAGAGAAAAGAACAGGGCCTCTGAAAGCAGAATAGGAAAGAACCTGGCCAGACTCAGCAGGTGGGAATGGGAGGAGCAGCAGTCTGAAATAGGTTTCTGAAGGAGAGTGGCTCTTAAATTGAGATCTTGAGAAATGATCCATCCAAAGAGGGACGGGGAACAAGCCAGGCAGAAAGGACAACCCACACAAAGCTCCTTGCCTTAGTGAGGCTCCTTGCCTGACCTGCGTTGAAGAACCGAGAAAAGCCAGTGTGAATGCCTCCACAGAGCATGAGGGGAAGGTGCACATGGGGCTGGAGAGGTGGGTCATGCTACACAGGACACTGTCAACTTTCATATGAGTCCTTCAGATACCTGTGTTTATGTATATGTGTGTATGTACACATATAGCGTAGGCAAAAGTAAATACGTGTGGATATGTGCCTAGAACCATTACCATCAAACTCCAATTTTCCTCAGGGATGCATTCATCAATTAACACATTTGCATCACACGAGTGTTAGTTTCATTTTACGCCTGCCATCATTATCGTTTCTTATGTTAACATTTAACATGCAAAGTATCACTTAAAAGACACAGTTAGGGATAAATATTATTGCCCCTCACGCCTTTTGTGCTTACTTCACAGAAAAGACTTCCCCTTTACTGAGCAATACACAATATGGTCAACATGAGAGTTAAGGCTTTTGGAAAGGTCTGTGGAAAGCATCGTTTATGAGAGATTCAGGCTACGCAGTGTTCACTTCCTACTAATCCTGGAGCAAGAGCATTGCCATGTGAAGCGATCCATCAGATTAGTGTTAGGTACTAGCATTAGTTCAATTCGACACACGAAGTTCATTTTCTTCTGGCCAATGACACAGGTACAGAGCTCAGGGAAAGAGGAAATGTCTTCCAAGAGTGAATGAAGTTTGAAAAAAAAAAGGGGGCAGGGGGCAGGCCTGTGCTTGGTAGGAAATGGGTTAATATGAAGGAAGCAGGAACAAAGCAGCTCAAACCAGGGCCTCCAGAGCTTGTGCCAAGAAAAAGAAGGAACCCATGAGGAGATTAGGGAGTAGAGAGAAGCAGTCTGGACCCAAAACTTGACAGCTTTACCACCCTGCCCCAGGAGAACTGTGCCCACCTTTGTAAATGTTGTGCAAAGACTCAGGGGTTTCCCATCTATCCTTGAGTTTCTTCTGCACGGCAGCTTTTGATATATGAAAGCAGGTCAATGACTAGGGGTGTGTGCATGACGTAGGAGCTTATCCATATGTTATAGACGACCACTTTCTTCTGGGAACGAAATCACATGGGAAGGCTCACAATAGCCAATCGTTAAGAGGACTGAGTTGTAGATGTGGAGAAGGGAGAATTACCTACTTTCATCCACACGGACAGAACCTTGACGGTGATGCTCAGAAGGGACACAGACCAGAGTCTGGGTACTGGGGTGATGGTTAGCTGGAGAACTTGATCCAGCAAGCTTGTTGGGGGATGGTTTTGTGCACTGTGTATTCAGATGCTGATTTTGTGCCCAGAGATCTGGTTGCAGTCTGGGATGTGGACATTGTCATTTCTATGAAGAATCTCATGTCTCAATGTTGTGTAGAAATTGTTCTCCATCATCTGATTGCTTAATAAAGAGCTGAACAGCCAATAGCTGGGCAAGAGAGGAGAGTTGAGGCAGGACTTCCAATCCCAGTGAGTGGGATCCCAGGTGGAGGAGAGAGAGAAGAGGAAGGTTGCCTGGGAGAGAAAGGCCCAAGTTCAGAAGGATGCCATGATTTAGATAATGTTTCCTTTGGTACTTTTAAATGATAAATTATTTCTGAGCAATGGGCTTCATGTTTGCACTTTGCACAGAACTCCATACATTTCGTAGTAGGTCCAGTCATATTCTGTTACTACAAATCTTGTTTCCAAAATGAAAGAATATTTAAACTTGAGGTGATCATAGTATAATTATTGTTGGAAGAAAGTGCTTGAAATAAGAAATGTAAGAGTTCATGTTTTACTAATAGTAAGACTTCTGAGATATATAGCCTTTTAAAACTTCAATTTCCTCATCTATGCCTACATTATAGTTTGATTTTTCTTTCTAAATTTATATTCATAATGTGTTAACTTAATTTTCTGTGTGGCGCTATGCATGAAAATAGCAACAGCATCAGGATGTGGGTATGCATATATGCATATGTATATACATTCCCTTTGTGTGTTTCTTTTACTACTTAATGATCATTTTGCTTCAATTTAGTCAGAAAAAAATTGTCACTTAATAAAGACTTTTCTGTGTACGACTCATCTATTATTTTTATGCCTCTATGTCTCCTTCATCTATACACACTACTCTCTATTCGTGGCTGCTGAGGTCTTTCCCACAGTGTTCCTTCCTTTTAGCATTTGTATCCATACAAAGGATACATATTTCAACTATAAAGCTTTATAGCTTGGGATGGACTCTGAACTCACACACTCTTTCCACCCTTACCTCTGTCATGTCTATCCTATAACAATTCTACATATCATCACCAAGTACAAATACTATTGTAGCAATATGCTGAGTGGCATTTCTGACCATTTGTGGTTCTCCTCCTGCTTGGGGGCTGTCTCACCTGAAGTCAGGAGGAGCACAAGATGAGATGTGTGCCTGGAATGGCCAGTGAGCACTGCACAGGTATCACACCCTGGGAACCACTTCAGGGAGCTAGTTCAACTTTAATTCCAGAGAACAAAGGCTATGTACCCCTTGGGGAGTGGGTGGGGTGTTCCAAGGATAGGTGTACATAATTGGTTGGAACTAGGCTCTTCAAGAATGATTGATTTGCATGCTCCTATCATATGAACTGGAACATAGTACCTAATTATTCTAAAGGCACGGGGAGGGGAGTGCTAGCTGTGTTAAAGGCCATATATCAAATGTGGCTAGGTCATCTGTCTAGAAATACTCTCCAGATGAAGTCAGATAGAGAGTAGGAGGCCCTGCTGGGGAGAGGGAGTCGTGCACTTTAAAATCCAGCTCAGAATGGCTATCCAGACTGGGAAGACTGCAACCTCAAACAGCAGGCTCCTTCCAACACTCATTCATGTCATACACCAAAATATGTAAATCTGGAAATTCAAGATTCATTTAAGACAGGGCTGGAAAAAAGCTGAATAAGAGTGGGTTCTGCATAAGTAGGTTCAAATTCCTATAATTCATGCAAGACTAGCCAGCCAGCCAACCAACCAACCAGCCCACCACCACCAACTGAATGGACATAGCTTTGTGCACACACATAACCCTAATGCTGTAAGGGGAAAAAGCAGGAGTATTGTTGGGGCTTCCTGGCAGCTAAGCTAGCTCCAGGTCCTATAAAAGAAACTGTTTCAAAAGAAAAAGGAGGAGGGCGATAGAGGAGGCTACTCAGCGTCCTCCTTTGGACTCTGTACAGACACACACACTCACATACACACATGCTCATATATTACACTCTGTACACTCATAAAAGTATATATATGTAAGTGTGCAAGGAAAAAACATACAAATAAGATGTCAAGATGGAAAACCAAACTTAATAACCTAAAGCATTTCAGAAATGTTCTGATGTCTGAACCTAGTATGAAGTACAGAGACGGATGGATGGGCAGAGGAATAGGGAGAGGTCACATCTTTTATAAGGTAGACAGAGTGAACGTTTCTTTAAATAAAGAGGTGGTGGGGACATGGGTGTTCTTTAGACTGTGTGCGTGTGTTCCCGTGTGTGCATTTGAAAAAAAAATGAGAAAATGTAATAGAATCAATGCCATTAGTATAGTGTTTGTTTGCATTATCTGGTAAAATAAGGGAATGCAATAAAATTAAGATTCTTGACTTCCTGTAGGAATCAGAACTCTGACAATACTGAGCCTGCATGCTAAAGGGTGGACAGAGGTAGCTTAAGCTGCCTTTGCAAAGACCATGATCTCACAAGGTTACCACCACCCCTAACACTTTTCTAGTCTGTTGCCTCGTGCCTTTCCTGGGTCCAGGTTTCTCATATGACCCCATGGACATTTGAGTTTCAACCCTTAATGTAAATATAGATGTGCCAGTAGGTTAGATTTTGGTATTACTAACCCTGTAATTTATTTCCAGAGATTTAAAAAAAGATACAGTCTTTAGAGTTCTCAGAAATATCTATATTTATTGAAATTATATGTAACGTGTAGTACATATGGCCTTACGATTCTGGGAAGACAGCTCATAGATTTTTATTATTTTTTATAAGAGATCCATGATTCAAGGATGAGACCACCATAAATCAAGTACAGTAATGGATTTTAATTCTTCAAGTCTGCATATAATCAAGCAAGTACACCCTTATTCTTGGTTGTAAGGCACCTTTGTGCCTTCTCCAGACACGTGTCCATGAGTGTGAGAGAGGGAGATGAGGAAGGGTGTGTAAGGAAAAGAGAAGAGGTGGGAAGGGAGGGTCTAGATGGTAAGATTGAGTGAAGGCAAAGAACCAGTGTAGAATAATGCCAAACCCGGTGGCTTTGGCATGAGTGATTGTTTTCATTTGCACACTCAAGGCTAATGACTTTTTCTTTTCTACTTCTCATACTTTGTTAGATTGTCCCTCCCCTCACCGACAATCCTCTAGATACTCCCATCTCACTGCTACTAGCTTCATTACATTTAAGTTCAGCCATAAAGCTTTAGTTTGGAATTCCATATAAGTGTTCAGTTCCAATAAAAAACTTCATTGACTTTCCCCAAACTTTATTCATGGGCAGAACAAGAGCAAAAGGTTGCATCTTCAATTTAAGCAAAAACTTAAAATGGCTTCTCTTCACTTAAACTGGAAGAATCTATGTGGATCCAATTAATGGATCAGACTGCAGCATATCTTCCTAGCTAAAGCGGGCCCTCCACACTCAGGCGGGCCCTCATTGTATGGACTAAGCATTTCTGTAAGTTTCACATCAATGTCCTTCCACCTTTCTCCCACACTAACATGGAAGCTGAGCTTAAAGAAAACCAAGGGCAGAGATCCCATATAACCGCAGCAGAACCCACTTATCCCCTAAATACGCATCCACCAATCACCCCCAAACAACCTGCCTAACTCAGGTAAACTCATTCTTAGGAAAAATCCCATTATTAGATTTCCTATAGGAGGGAAGTAAGAAGAAGATGCTAAGGAAGAATTTCTCACACTTGCTCGACGGACTTCTTATTGCAAGAGGCTGTCCTGTGCGTCGTGGGGGGGGGGAGGCTGTTTAACAACATTCCTGACCTCAGCATACCACATGCCATGACCACCACACACCAACCAGCTGTGAAAACCAGAGTGTCTCCAGGCTTGTCAAATGTGTGTGGGGTCAAAATCTTTACTCATTTAATCCCATGCCAACTCTTAAAGCAGAGGTTTTCAACCTGTGGGTTGGGACCCCTTCAGAGGGTGCATGTCAGATACCCTGCCTATCAGATGTTTGTATTACAATTCATAACAGAAGCAACATTGCAGGGATGAAGTAGCAATGAAATAATTTTATGGCTGGGGTCGCCACATCATGAGGAACTGTTGCAGCATTAGGGAGGCTGAGAAGCACTGTCTGAAAGGCTCAGAGCAGAACTCGGGAGGAATCCACTGTTGTCTCTTTTCAGACACGTGTGCAATCCAGCACTCCACAGCATTTTCTAAACAGCACTGAACTACCACCAGGCCAAGGTCCTTTCAATTCTTCTCTTCATGAGAATCCTGCTTTGGAAAGACCAAAGCACACATTAAGGCCTAGCTTGTTTTTTTTTTTTTTTTTTTTTTTGTTTTTGTTTTTTTGTTTGTTTTTTTTCTCAATTGTCCATACTGCTGCAGTACCTCAGCTTCACCTCAGGAAACCCAGTTACTTACCAGCAAGTATCAATGCTATTTCCTGGCTTTTAGGGTGGATTTCACAATAGACCTTCGTTAGGACAAGGTGTGCAGCTTCGGTTTTCTCACTTACACAGGAGCATCTAATAGCTGGATTCCAGAGTCATGCGAGGTACAATGATGCTCCTAGCCAAGAAGAAGACAATGGTGACTACTGAGCTGGAACTTATGGCTCCCTGCAGATCAGGAACGAGAACAGGAGCAAGGCGCACTAACAGGGACCCGTGCTTTCCTTCATCCATGCTGGTTTGTAGCTTAGCTCTCCATTACAGTGAAAGCAATCTCTGTGGTATGGACAGGACAGCTGTTACACTAAATATGACCATTAACAAAAGTATGCTTCATAAATATGTCCCCAATGATGAAGCAAGGATAAAAGAAGAAAGACAGACACACAGGAAGAAAGGGAGAGAGGAAGGAAGGAAGGGAAGGATGGATGGAAGGAAGGAAGGAAGGAAGGATGGAAGGAAGGAAGGAAAGAAGGAAGGAAGGAAGGAAGGAAGGAAGGAAGGAAGGAAGAAAGGAAGGAAGGAAGGAAGGAAGAAAGGAAGAGAGGGATGAAGGCAGGAAAGAAGGAAGGTGTCACCGCTCTAGAGGTGGTGAGACCTAGGAGAATGGAGCCCATAAATGAGGCAGACTATAAAGCCTCCAGCCACAGCCAACTTTATTCAGAGCATCTGACAGTTTATACTCTGAGGGTAAAGAAGGGTCACATGAATGAAGTGTAGTCACAAGGACAAGCTGCCTGTGGCAAAACATGTTTTTCCATAGAGGCATATAAACAAATGACAATAGTTGTAATGAATAATCTGAACTCCTATCCACTACACCTGGGAGGAGCATGAGGACATATTACAAGAACAATTCTGTGCCTTTGAAGAAACTGAGGTCACAAGACTCTTGTCTTGTTTTCTTACAAGCACTCGGACTTCTCACATAACTCCATTCTTGAACTGTGTTCTGACAGGAAGGAAGGAAAGGAGGAAGGAAGGAAGACCAGCATTATGGTTTAAATATGAAATATCCCTACAGGCTCGTGGGAACTTGATGAACTTTTAGAAGGTGGGTTTACAGGAAATGGAGCATGAGAGTGAGACTCAAGGTCCCATCCTCGCTCCCACCTATTCTTTTTACATCTCCATCAGCTGAGATGTGAGGAAACTGTGGGCAAGGCCTGCCACCAAAAACCAAGATGGACCGGATTAAGCCCAGCTAGCCACCAAGCATTGGTTGATATGAGGGAATAATCTCTCCAACCTGGAAGCCAAACAAGCAAAACCTCCTCTTCACTAAGTTAGTCATGCCAAATGTTCCATCACAACAACAAACAATGCAACTAATACATCCAGATTCATAGGTGGAGGGAGCTAGAACTGTGCTTGCCGGAAGTGTTTTAGTCTTTTGAATTTATGGCTGCACTAGTTCATTCATCTGACTTCCATGATGAGACAGAGAATCACTGGGTCATTGCCAGGCAGTACATGCTGAAGACCCAAATCTCACACAAGTCTAGAATACTAGAAAGAGGAGCTAATTGATATGTGATGTTCTTCTCCCACAGAATGTCCTTTACTTCCGGGTTTTGCTTCAGATATTTGCGTATTATTGATAATTGTGAGCAAGGATAAATACTTCAGATGTTTTGTCTTGACTGTGTTAAGTATATTTATATCAAGGAATCAGGCAACGTGGATAAAGTGTAACCTACACATTTTGTTTTGCTTTTTAAAACTTCCCCTTCAGAAGCCTATTGTCTCAACATTAGTAAACTAAAGGTTTAAGATGGTTTGACACTCTTCTTGTCAGCTGAGTGAGGTCTCTGGAGAAATGGCTTAAGACGGAGACTAACATTTTCAAGGTCTCACATACCTAAGTGACTCTCATGTAAAGCTAGTAACTTTGTTAAAAACTTAAGCATAAATCGCTTTTAAAAGACTGTATGCCAAAGTAGAAAGCCCCACCACTGCAGTTTTACCACAAAACCAAAGTTTTTACATAGGTATTATATGGTACACTTTATTTTCTGTCTTCCACATCCTCTGTATAACAAAGAATGAAAGTTCTGCTCTCTTAGCTCCCAGGAACCTGGGTTCTGCAGGGAGTCGTGGCTGGAGGGTACAGCTTGAGGCCTAGAGAATTTGTCCATTCTGCTAACCAACCTCCCAGCTGAACTCTGCAGCTACCCCAGCCCTTCACAAACAAGATCCTGAAGATGGAGCTGCCTGTGTAAATCAGAATAAAGTCACTTGGTCAGATAGGGTGAGGTGTGGTGGGGGAATGGGAGAGGCCAGACCCACTCATGAGACATTTAAGTTGAAGAGGGCATTTGTGCTACAATTTGGCTTACTTGTGTGGAGCTACTTGCAAACCTTTTTTTTTTTTTAATTGGTAAGCTTAGTGGTATTTTTTTCCTAAATTACTTTCAATTTTAGTAAAAAAGGAAAAGAAACGAACAACACCCAGATTCCGTGTAACTATAGATCACAGTACAGCTTAGACACTGAATATATGTTTGGAGAAAAGATTGGAGGAGAAATAATCTAACTGGGTTATAGGAACATTTCCCAGAACCTCCCAGAACTGGTGTTCTCATCCAGAGAGCCTGAGAAAATAGCCCCTCAATTAAGATTAATATCAGAGCACACAGAGAATAATGGCTTCATTGAAAATTCAGTTACAAGCCAAACTCTCCCTCGTTGGAAATGCCTTCTCAGTCTCATAAAGCTTTTGACATCAGCCAGGAAAGGGCAGGAAAAAGTACAGATGAGACAAGCTCTTAAAAGCAGATCATATAGGAGCCCTGTCATCTTTCAGGACTGGAGAGGAAAAGCCAAGGAAAATAGCTAGGGTGTCAGATTTTAAAGTTCTCTGTGTGTCTGTCTTTATGTCGAAGCAGGTCACAAGAGACCTTAAGGCTGTCTGGAGAGAACGTGGTTCAAACCCCCAATTTTAGAGTCATCCTGGGATTTTTATAGCATCTAGTTCTCTAGCTCAAGGCATCCCCATTTCAAGTTTTGGGCAAACGGTATATGGTTTAATATTAACCTCCACGGCCACATGTGCGTTCATCTCTGCACTTCACACTCAGCCTTCATAGTGACAGAGACTTGATAGCAAGCAGGCTCAGTCGTGTTAAGTGCTCTGCTTTAACATCACACACACACACACACACACACACACACACACGAATGCATGCACACCCTCCCATACCCTGCTACTATCAAGAGTGATTTTATATAAAAGATATATTCAGCCCTTCAGTTCTTGTTTTTATTATTTTATTGTTTGTATTTAATCTTCATTAACTCCACCACTCCAATGTTATTGTTACACTGGAGGCTAATAGCAAATCTCTTATCGTGAGAGGACTATGTACATCCTTGTCCCTGGCTGTTTGAGTCTCCCATCATTCAAATTTCCTTGAATTTCACATAGTATGTTACTTAGCCATGAATATCGGCAGGCTCATCGGCTATGGCTAACATTTGTTGAAATATCAACATTCTGCCAGCCATTGTGTTTTCTGGCTGAGGTAGGTAATAGCCTTTGAGCATCCTTGTATGTTCTTGTTTTGTCTGCCAAGAATGCAAAGTTCTGATTCCCTTTCATCCAGGTCATTTCTCAGCGTCACCCTGAAGAATAGAGGAGTTCCTCGGAGAACAGCCAGGTGTTCTTCACTTACAACCAAACAGTCATTCTGCGACTTATTGGTCCCTTCCTGCAGCTAGTTCACTGTGTGGCCAGGCAGCTGTCATGGGCCTTGCGTTGCCTCCACAGAACTTTGGGGAACTGGGCAAGACTTAGAGAAGCTGTGCAGATAAGCATGGAGTTGTGCTTTGGCTATCAGCAATTTGTTTCCTTAGGAATACCTTGTCTTCTGCCAACATCTTGCTGCAGGTTAACCTGTTACAGATGCTGCCTGTAGGCTTCCCTGACAACACTTTGTGCATCCATTATCACATCTGGTACCCATATGCCTATTAAAGTTAACATAGTCAAGGTGATGGGGAGATGGCTCAGTTGATACAGTCCATGCCATGCCAGGGATGAGGACTTGAATTCACACCCCCCCCAAGCTAGCATAAAAAGCCTGGTTCGGGGACAGGCTATCATGCCTATGATATTAATGCTTGGGGAGGGAGCAGAGACAGGAAGATATCTGGGCTGGCTGGACAATGTGTCTAGCACAGTTGGTGAGTTTCAGGTTCAGTGAGAGGCCATGTTTCAAAAAATAAGGCGGAGTTGCTGGAGAGACGGCCTAGCAATTAAGAGCTTTGACTATTCTTGCAGAAGAGGGTTGGACTCGCAACACCTACCGGGCAGCTAACAACCTCCTCTAATGCCAGTCCCAAAAGATCTGATGCCCTCTTCTGGCCACCACAGGTACTGCATGGACATGATGCACAGATGTGCAGGCATCAAAGAATCCATACATATAAAATTAAAATAAAGAAAAAATTAATTAAGAGGAAGGCAATTGAAGAAGACACTGAACATCAACCTCTGGCCTCCACACACATACACATGTGCACATGTACTCTCTCTCTCTCTCTCTCTCTCTCTCTCACACACACACACACACGCACAAACACACACACGGATAGAAAGAAGAGAAAACAAAACTGAAAGGGGCAGAGAACAAATGTATACAGTCCACAATATGTACTACAATCTGTAAAGAAGAGGTGAACCTCAGATTCCACGTGAAAAGCTCTAGCTTCTTTTTGTAGCTGTGGTCTGGGCATTTCTAGTGTTCAACACTTCTGGTCAGCAAAAACTGACCTCTCCATCTCAGTCCTTGCCCCCCGACTGCCTAACGTGGTTATGTCACTCAATATCACCTGATATTTGTATATCCAACTGTGTTTGTCTGCTTACCAGCTATGATTTGAGGCAGAGTTTGGTCTGTTATGCTCAACACTATCATTCTAATATCTAGAATGCTGGCTAGACCAATGATGTTGTCCAATGAACGCTTTTAGAGTGATTGACTGGGTGAGTGAGTGAATGAAGACCCTTTGAAATTATTAGAACACTGAGAAAGAATTATCCAGGAATGCCATCTGATTGATTGGACGAAGCCAGTGTAAGTGTTTTTACATCATTTGGCCACTAGAGGATGCTATTGATCGTTGTCTTATTTTTTTTATTTATTTTTTATTTTGTAGGTGCCATCTTCAGAGATTATTCTACGTTCTTAGACGCCCCCTCCAGAAAGAAAACCCGAGATAAGATCATGCCTGCAGCCAAAACAGAGTGCTGCCTCTGCTCCAGCGTTGTTGAACAAAACTGTTAAAATCTCTATCAAGAATGAGCTCCAAAATAGGAAACTCCCCCAGAAGGCAAGAACTCGTGGAATGTGCTGAAAGATAATGCCAAAAAATAAAGCTCCTCTTCCAGGGCAGCTTCTGTGAGTATGGAGATGTCACCATCTGGACAGGTGACCTCGTGTTTTCACTGCGTCTGCCCTCAGCTCCTCACTGTCAGTCACATCAGCACTTTGTCAGGGCTGCTGAAAGTAAGCACTTTTATAATGGAGGTCCTAGCCTCACGGTTTCAGTTGACAACCTCCAGACGTGCTGGAAAAGCAGCCATTTAGTCTTTTACTAAGTCCTGTTCTGTAACGCCCCTGGGATAAGCTCTGTGTGGTTGTGGTGAGAAATAAGGAGGACACCTGTGTCAAGGTCAATTCACTTAGGAATGACACCAGAACTTCGAAGCCTGGCTTCTACAGGAAACCCAAAGAAGGCGCTAGGAGCTTTTGGTAGAAGGTGAGAAAGGTGGTCTCTCTAGTTGGGAGAAGTTAGAGGGTAGAATTTGATGATAATCAAAAATCTTTGCTTAGCAATAGTTAAAGGTACAACTTTTTATTTGGCTGTATCTAGAAATATTTTCTAAATTTTATTACTTAATCATTTAACACTTGAACTTTAATTTCTTCTCATTGAATAATGAGTGATTACATATGTCACTTTTGTAGTATGTCACATTTTAAAGACATACTATAAAGCATAAAAAACTATGAAAATGTTATTAATATGACTTTCAGTCTTATGTCTAGTCCCATGGATGCCTTCATGCATGCCTCCCCCTAAATGACTGAGGATCTAACAAATGAACACATGATCTTTCTTCCTTTAATAAAATGAAGCAGAAAATGCAAGCCCCAGGGGGAGTTTTTATTTTTGTTTCCTCTCAACAGAACAGGGAAGCTTACGACTATGTAGAAGGCCCCAGGACACACAGACCAATGCAGTGAACTCTGGTAAAAATCCATGCTGTATTTGGCAGAGAAACACTCCAAGAGAGAATGAAATATAAAGCTCAGCTGTCACACAGAAGCTCTGAGTCACAAGCTTTCAGGTTCTTCCTGGCCCGCACCACCAGGGCAGGGCCACAGCCACAGCCCCTCCATTGGGGTGCAATGTGAGGCCTGGCAGGTCACCCCATACTAGTGGGGTAGCACATCATCCACCTCTAGAGTGAGGAAGGGAAACAGTATGTCCCTTAGCCACTTCAAGCTGCTTCTGCTCATGAGCACGGGCAGGGTGTCCACGAGAAGGTCGGGGTTTATATACTGCAGGTGGAAAAACATATAGCCCACTAGCCGAATGACGATCATGATCACGAAGAAAAGGTACCGGAAGTGCCTGTGAAGAGCAATTCATCATTAGCTTTAACATCAAGCAAATGGGATATGAAATAGCAAATGGCTGGTGAATTTGCTTTCTTTTTGGCAAAGCGTTTGGGGTGCTTAGGAGATGGGGGTGGAGATGGTGAATGCAGATGACAGGAGAACACAGAAAAACCATGGTTTAGTGGTCAAGCATTGAACATTGCCTTCATGACATGCAAGTTTTCCAACGGAATAGATGACTGTCTGGGTACTACATATGGGGCAGGCCTTTCGGAGGGTAACAGTAAAAGTTTAAGACGATCATTGCAAGCCTGATGGCCAGTGGTGCCTTTCATGCCTCCTACAGCAAGTAATTCTAGAAAATGAAGATAACTCTCCTTATTCTCTCCTTATTCCAAAACATTGAAAAAGAAAAGACAGAATTAAAGTGACTTTTCTCCCCTTGTAGCTTCTTAGCTTACAGTAAGACACACAAAGAAGTTAGTGTACCCTTGTCCTCTTTTTCCAGGAATGTAGCAAAGGTTTGGATGCAGAACCTACAAAACTGAAAGGGAGCAGTGCAGAGGGAAGATATGTAACCTATGGCTTCCATCCAGAGTTTCTCGGAAGTGGCCACTATTTCCTTCAGCTACTTAGACCCGTGTAAGCCTGCTGTCCTAACTCTGAACACAGAAAGGAAGGAAGGGTTCGGAGAACTCCGGCGCTGCACGATGTATCTCTCTGATGCTAATGCTCATTCTTTTGGCCTGTATCCAGTCAAATAGCACAGCGAATGTGGCTTGTACCAACTAGGTCAGGAGCATGATTCTGCCACTTACCTAAGCAAAAACTTCCTCTTCTGTTTCTTAATGATGTTCTTCTCCTGTGGAAAGTAAGGAACATGAAAACTAGGGGTGACCAGAATCTCAATGAAAAGTAAGAAGTGCGGTGGGGCGGCTGCAAGAAGAGACTTTGCAGTTAGGTCATCCAGCTTTGCATCCTGGCTCTGCCTTCCCTTGACCCCCACACCTCCCCAATGTCATGGTGTGGTGACAGGCAGAAGAACCTTTCTTTCTAGCCCCAGAATTATATATATATATATAATTATACAGTATTCTGCCTGCACGTATGCCTGCTCACCAGAGGAGGGCTCCAGATCTCATCTTGGATGGTTGTGAGCCACCATGTGGTTGCTGAGAATTGATCTCAGGACCTTTGGAAGAGCACCTAAGTGCTCTTTCCCTCTGAGCCATTTCTCCATCCCCTATCCTCAGAATTAAAAAACAAACAAACAAACAACCAAAAAACAGAGGAAGGAGAATGAAAGAGACAGCCCTGGAAGAAGGAGAGCTAGAGAAAAGTCCAAGTGTGGGCAGGCACACTCACCATGTTGCTTTGAATGGTCTCGACCAGGGTTGAGCCAGGTCTCACTACTTGGGAAGAGTCCTTCTGGGCTTTGGACCTGGATATGCAAACGACAAGGAAGATAAGAGCCAATTATCCTGCTGACAAGAGCTTTCCTAAGTCAAGAAACACCTGTGGCTTGGTTGAAATTCATAGTTTCTCAGCATACAAAGATGTTGGGAAACATGACTGATTTATTTTCAATACTTTCAATGGGTTTCATTATGGCCTTTCTTACATGTAAGTTAGTATACTTTGTTTTAATATATTCCCCTTTTAACTGCCTTCTTGTTAACTGCCTCTAACCTCCCCACTTGATTCCCTTTTTCTCCCAAGAGCCTCCAGCTTCTGCCTCCATGTCTTATGTATCCTTCCCCCTTTTTGATGGTGAGAAATGAACTGAGGACCTTACATGTTCTAGGCAAATGCTCTGCCACTGAGATGTATCCCAGTCCCATTCTTTCCTAGTCAGGGTTACTCTCACTCTGATACAACACCATGACTTGGGGAAGAAAGGGTTTATTTGGCTTACACTTCCACACCACTAAAGGAAGTCAGGACAAGAACTCAAATAGAGTAGGAACCTGGAGGCAGGAACTGATGCAGAGGCTGTGACAGGGGTGCTTACTGGCTTGCTTCCCTTGGCTCTCTCAATCTCCTTTCTTTTAAAAAAATTATTATTATTTATTACAATTTATTCACTTTTTATCCCAGCTGTAGCCCCCTCATTTGTCTCCTCCCAGTCAACCCTCCCTCTCTCTTCTCCACCTATGCCCCTCCCTTAGTCCACTGATAGGGGAGGTCCTCCTCCCCTTCTATCTGACCCTAGTCTATCAGGTCTCATCAGGACTGTCTTCCTCTGTGATCTGGCAAGGCTGTCCCCCAGGGGAGGTGATCAGAGTGCCAGCCACTGAGTTCATGCCAGAGACAGCCCCTTTCTTACAGAACCCAGGACTGCCAGGCCAAGGATGTCACCACCCACAATGGGCTGGACCCTCCTCCTCCAATCACTAATTAAGAAAAAGCCCTATAGACTTCCCCACATCCCGACATCATGGAACATGTTCTCAATTGAGATTCCTTCCTCTCTAAGGACTCTATCATGTGTCAAGATGACATAAAAGCTAGCCAGCACACATTTCCTTCTTAAGAGAAAGAGAATGTATGCCTAAACTGAGCTAAATCTCTGGCTGACTTTCAAATGCCCAGGGCTGTCTGTGAGCATCCCCACTGAGGTTGTAAAACCCCACTGGCACATGGGATGGACTATGTGGCTCTAACCTAACATCAGAATGACATCCTGAAACTTCTCAGTCTGGCTGTCTTTCATTCTAGTGGCCTAAATTCTAAATTTTTCCTCCATATTTTAACTGCTCCATACATAAAATACACACAATGGGTTTGGCCTGACCTCTCAGGCCAGAAGGTATAACATTGGGAAAAATAACTTCCTGTCATTCTCCTCTCCCAATCGCCACCTCTTCTCTAACATCTGCCTGCTTTTATTCTTTCCAAGCCTTCCGGTCACTGTTAGAGTATTTGTTTTATTTAGAGAGTTGTTTCCTGTTACAGAATTGATCCAGTAAGCGTATCCAGCATTTTCATGGGTATTTACTTTTATAGTAATCAATAAACATGTAAAGAGAGAATTGGCATAGGCTCCTAGCTCTTCCATGGTAAAGTAGTTTGTGTCAGACCAACCTGCTTCCAAAAGTAGCTATAATAGTCACGAGCAGTCATGAGTCATGAGTCATGAGTCAAAGGGACACATGCCTCTGAGTCAAGTGAAGCACACACAGGAGGCTCCATGTTTACCTAGGCTTTCCTTCACAAACATGTGCCAAATCTCAGTACCAGAAAACAGAGTCCAAGCAGAAGGTGAGGAGGCAGAGTCTGGAGTTCAATTCAAAGTAAATACTTAAGTGGGCTTTCCTGTCAATGTGGGAGCTGGCTCCTAGTTACCTCTCTGGGTAACTCGAGACTCAAAAACAACAACAACAACAAACAGCAAAAGCAAGGTCAATGGATACAACACAGCACATAGAAGCCTGTGTATTCATATACAGTAGTAACGAGCAACCCTAAAATCAAAAGATAACATTTACAATATCAAAACCTATCAGTATGATTAAACATGTACAAGGATACTCCATAGAATAACAATACACTATAAAAGAGTTAAAAAGGATCTAAATAAATCTAAATAAATTGCTACGGAGGGCCTCTGAAAGGCTCTGCCCTGCAGACTATCAAAGCAGATGCTGAGACTTATGGCCAACTGTTGGGCAGAGTGCATGGAATCTTATGTAGGAAGTGGGAAATAGTAAGATCTGGAGAGGACAGGAACTCCACAAGTTGAGCAACAGAACCAGAAATTTGAACACAGGGATCTTCCCAGAGACTCATACTCCAACCAAGTACCAGGCATGAAGATAACCTAGAACCCCTGCACAGATGTAGCCCATGGCAGTTTAGTGTCCAAGTAGTTTCCATAGTAGTGGGAAGAGGGACTGCCTCTGACATAATCTGATTGGCCTGCTCTTTGATCACCTCCCCCTGAGGGGGGAGCAGCCTTACCAGGCCACAGAAGATGACAATGCAGCCACTTTTGATGTGAACTGATGGACTAAGATTAGAAAGGAGAGGAGAACCTCTCCTATCAGTGGACTTGGGGAGGAGGATGCGTGAAGAAGGGGGTGGAAGGGTGGGATCAGGAGGGGAGGAGGGAGGGGCTTATGGAGGATACAAAGTGAATAAAGTGTAATTAATAATAAAAAGTATCTAAATAAATGGATGGACCAAGTTGGAACATTGATTAACTTCCAAACTTTATTTACATACTCTAATAATTGTAATAAAAATCTCCTTAATTTTTTATTATTTTGGTAGCAATTGAAAGACTGATATAAAATATTTGTATTGAAATTCATGAGTCCAAAAATAGCCAAAACAATTCATGAGTCCAAAAATAGCCAAAACAATCTTAAGAACAATACACTTGCAGATAATATCCACCATGTATCAATGCTAACTATAAAGTTAGAATAATTAAAATAGTGCCATATAGGTAAAAGGACAGAGACATAGATTAACTCTACAGAATAGAGCCTGTAAAAACAGACTATAGACTGCAGACAATTGTTTCCTCTAGTACAACAAAGGTGTGTGTACCCAATGACCCCTCAAAAATGGAAGAGTACATCCACCAAAAGGCGTACATGAGTACATTGTATAGCAGATTTTAACATGATAAAACTTGAAATAGTCAAACTGTTCATCAGTGATAGATTAGTGGCATTACGTTCATACACGGAATATTGTAAAGAGCAAATCACATGATGCAGTAGAGATAAAACTCGGTGAAAGCCAAACATAAGACTATGGACTGAACTTATGGAAAAATTGAAGGTAGAGTTTTACAATGATCAGACTAGTGGTTATTTTTGCAAGGGATATTTGACAGGATAAAGGGTTAAAGGAGACTTCTGGGGCTTATTATCTTCTATATGTGGATACACGGAAAAAGTTAACAGCTATGAAGTGAAGATGTGTGCAGCCTGTGCATATTGTATCATATGTGATACAATTAAAGAGTGTACACAACAACACCAACAACAAAGTGTCAAGTCCTGAGAAATACATCTACAGCTCTCTAGTCATCCCATATGTCAATGTCCTGGGAAAGGTTGTGACACACAGAGATGCCAGTCATTTGTACCTTGCATGTAGGTATCTCTTCACTGTGGTTTTTCCTTCTGAACATAGCTTGAGTCATGTTGGGGACACTGTGCTCAACTAAGGATATATGAAGAGAGCACTGTAAAGACATCTCAGGTCCCAGTTACTGGGAAGAGCAGTAGTCTACTCTGCGGATGAGTGTTTGGTCTGGAGCATGAACAGAGGTTGCCAGAAAGGACCTGCTGTACGTCCTTCACTCAGTGACAGCAATCGTTCTGAGGAATGCTCTGTCCCTCAGGGATTGCCTGGGGCAGGCACTGCAAGCTACCAGTGTGTGTGTGTGTAGGATGTTTCCCAAACTTACATTTCTTTCTCAAGCAGCATCACTTCCTGTTCCTTCTTCATCTCCCTCAGAATTTCTTGATATTTCTTCCCATGGTGGAAGGCATCATAAATAAGAATTTTGGTCTTTATTTCAAAGTCACTAATAGGAATATCCCACTAAAATCAACTAACATTCCATAGACTTCACATAACGGGGTGTACAAAGTATGGGGTGTTCTAATAAAAAAAATCAGAGGTTCTAGTGACAGGTTGGGCATAGGAGAACACGGGTTCCTCTTCTAGACCTTGCTTGTACTCAAATCACAGCCCTGAGCTGGACTGAGTTCCCCCAGCATGCAGAAGAACTACCTGAAGCTCCCGTGTCCTCCTCAGAGCACCTCAGGATTGCTAGACAAATGGGTTGAGGAAAACAGTGTACGACCAGGGTCCAGCACACTGGAACATTCACATTTGTTGGTCATTCCATTGAATGAAAGGCATTTTCCCCATGGCAGATGAAAGCAGCTTTCTCCTGGCTTGGGGATATCTGCCTCTATTCCGACTTTCCTCAGTAATATTCTACCTTTATGTAATGGGCCTGGTCTTCACAGAGCTGATAGACAGATTGGTAGTCACTCTCCATCTAGAAAAAGAGGAAAAACACAAACCGCATGAGTTCCACCCTGTACCAAGTTTTGGCTGCTTCCCCGGGAACCTGCCTGGTGCATTGGACACGTGGCCAGTTACCTAGCAACTCCTTACTTGAAGGGAAACAGCCACTTCGTAAAGTGGAGACCTCATCATTCAGGCATAGGGCCAAATTTTGAGTGGGGGATGTGGGAAACTTCACCCACGTGGCCCTGTGTCTCTCCGGAAAACAGGAGGAAGTGCAATAAGCACCATTGGATTTGGGATTCTACAGGGTATTTGGGGAAAGTGTGTGTTTCTAAAATGCTAAGGCCAGTAATATGAAAGTGTTTTTTTTTTCCATCTGCCTGTGAATCAGAAATTCACTTGCCAGATTTTTCTCCTCCATCCCTCCCATGCCTGAAAACCTTTCTGAAGACCCTCAACTTTTCCCCCTATTTATGTCCTAGGTAGATTCTTAGTGGAAAAGGCACTGGCTTAATCTAACCTTGGCTATTTCCTTCTCTTGTTGTGCACAGGACTCAGTTGAATTTTGTAGTTTCACCTAGGGAAGATAGTAATAGCAGAAAATGAACAGCATTCCTTTGTGCAAGGAAAACTCAGGCCAGCAGAAAGCAAACTCAGAGCGGTCATCATGTATCGACAACAAATGATAAATTAAGGGAGGATACAGCTATGATCCCTGTTTTGCAGATGAGGAAACAAAGGTACAGAGAAGTTATGTACATAACTCAACCAAATGTCAGAATGGCAGAGCTGATGTTTAAGCCTTGGTATGCTGGCTCTCCTGTGAATCCAGGCCATTCTCCTTCCTCCTACTAATGACCACCAGCCTTTTTCTCCCCCTCATTCAGGATGGTTCAGGCACTTTCTCTAAATCACATGTGGGTCACAGGAGCCATCCGACTGGTTCAGAGAAAAGCAGAAAAGGGGCCTTTTGATGGTAGGTTCAGCCAAATGCCACACTTGTCCCCTAAAACTACTGAGAGCTTCCCAACATGTTTACACACATTTCATTTGCTCACTCAATAGGTATCTGTTGGACATCTGCTATGTTCTAGGCACTGGCTTGCTGACATATATAGTCTAACAAGGTAATATTGTCAGTTGCTTTACTTTCTAGTAGAGGAAAGAGAAAAAATGAAATTTGAAAATAAAATTTACTCTATGAGCCGCAGCTAGGCAAACCATATAAGTTCATTGATATATCCTTATATAACTGTGATAATTAACATTTCCTTTCCTCTTTGATGTCTGTATTTGTGTGTCTTCATTTAGATATAAACTTCTCCAGGGAAGACCCCAATAACTGTTTGGAGTGTGTTTCATTAACTGACGAGGCTTTTGAGCCAGTCCCTCCATCTGAAGGCAATGTAGTCACTGCTGTTTCTAATGTGCACAGCAGTGTTAGGATGGTCCCAGAGGAGTAAAGGACATTGTCTCATTGCTGGTGCATAAAAGGACACACGTAGCATCACACTGAGGAGAAGTCATGAAAACCTTCCAGAACCTCGGACATGTGTCCCCCCAAATTTTCCAGTTTGCTGTTCGTACCTTCAATTCTGCTATTTTCTTCTTCAGGGTTTCTGGTTCAGGGCCAGCACTCTTAAGTCCTCTTGAAATCTGAAATACCATTCCAGAAACTGTGAACTCACCAAGGCAAACAGATGAGCTAAAGGTTAGGCTGGAGTCTTAGCCAGTAGAACAATTGTGGTTACTAATTTGGTTACTGACACGTGTCTATTTGACCCTTGTGGAGGTTGCTTCAGTCCATACTGAGTGGACAGCCTTTTTTTACTGTTATTTTAAGATTCATATTTATTTAAAGTGTGTGTGTGTGTGTGTGTGTGTGTGTGTGTGTGTATGTATGTATGTAGGTATGTACATGTGAGCACAGCTGTCTTTGGCACCCAGAAGATGGTTTCAAATCCTTGGAGCTTAAAATAGAGGTGGTTGAGAACTACCTGGCCTGGGTACCAGAAACAGGACTCAGGTTTTCTGTAAGAGTATGTAAGGTTTTCTGCACTAAGTGTATATCCTTTTCTGTGCCTATGACCATCACAGATCCATAATGAAGACAGGAAAATGGGCATAGCAGTAGGGAGTTGGGGAATAAGTGGGAAACCTTTGGTCACGTTATAGTTTAGCTTTCTTCCCATACCCTGTTGTGACCAGGGGACAAATACTAGCTTGCTGTCTGTTTGAAGACTCTGAAGGTGATGGCGGTGTGAGGCAGAGATTTTACTGCCTTCTCCTTGTTTTTCTGAGTAGAGAGTTTAGGAAGATTATTTAGAAATCAGTCATATTTCAAGGATAGAGTTTAGTGTGTGAAAAAAATCTTATTTGTTTGTAGCATATAATCAATTTTTTACGTGGTTACATATAATTGATGAAGATATATGTATATGTATATATATATGTGTGTGTGTGTGTGTGAGTGTGTGTGTGTGTGTGTGTGTGTGTAATTCTGAATATCCCCCAAGCTCACCTCTTATGTCTATTGCCCATTCTAGCAGCCTTTCTTTTGTAAAGACAATGTTGTAGGAAATGGGGTACCTTACAACCTGTGGTGTCTCCTTACCTTCTTCTGGAGTTCCATCACATTCCTGCTTAGGTTCTTGTTCTTTTTCTCCTGTAGGAAGAAAGAATCCAAAAGACAACCAGATTCTGCTCTCAACCTTCTCCCTCACCCAGGCCACTGATGTAATATGTAGGGAGGAGATTGTCAGTTCATGCACCCAGGTCTTACATGGGGGACGTGGGACAGAGCCAAGGTCTTGTCCCCATGCCTAGTGCTTCACTGTCACAGCACTGCCCCAAGCAGCTGTTACTTCTATAGCCACAAAGTTAGGAACATATGTGGTGCCTCTGGGGAGACAATGGAGTGATGCCTGCAAAAGGCATCCTAGGGTCTCTGTTAGAAGTCTTCTCACCAGCTTTGCTGTCTCCAGCTCCAGCTCCTTCAGGGCACTCTCCTTCATTATTATGATCTCATTGAAGTCATCCCTCTCTGGGGCTCTTCCTACGGACAGGGCAATATCTCTTTCAAGACTGAAAAACAAAGTCATTCAGGTATGGCTCAGTCCAAAGGAAGCTGGCACCAAAATCACACCACCAATATCTTGGGGATCCGGAGTGACAGTTGCAGCAGAATGTCAACTAAATGAAGAAATAGAGCCCAAAGATCTGTACCAAAGCCTTCTGAGGGCATCATAGTTCACATTTCAGGATTTAAATAACACGCTGAGCTTTCCACCAGTGAACCCACCCCATTCCATCCTTGCTTCCCTCTATTCTGTTTCACTGACCTTTTTATAGATTCTTCTTTCTTTTGAATCCTTCTGAGAAGAATCTGATTGGCCTCATCCAGCCTCTGTAGATCTTTTTCAAGGTCTGCATTCAGGTACCTGAGATTCTGTTTTATGGCTTCTAAAGCTGATATTTCTGTTCCCTCATGCCTGCAGGAAAAGTGTCTTCATGACTAAACTCAGCACAGAACACAACAATCCTGAGAAGACATCCCTGAGTTCTCAGCCATTCTCCAGGTTCCTGTTGGAGACTAATAGGTCTGACTTATTTTCCCAAGATAAACCAACATCTCCAATATTTCTCCTAAAGTAAATGTATGTCAGACTCATTTTTTAATTTCAAATATTATAAACGATACTCACTAAGATGGAAATCTTTTGCATTAGAAGGGAAAACCATCTTTTTATATGAACAATTGTATTCTAACTTGTTCACTTCCAAGATTTCATAAGGAGAATATTGAATCTAAGCAATACCTACAAGGCATTTAGATGGAAAATGAAAGAAATTTAAGTACTTTGTCACAAACTTGGGAATTTTCTGTCTAGGTCTGTCAGAATCCTAGGCTTTGTGGGAAGGAGAGAGAGGGATGGATCTTTGTGGGAAGGAGGGAGGGGGATGGATCTTTCCCCTAAACCTAGTCAATGAATGGTCTGAGTAACAGGACAACTTTTGTAAAGTCCCACCATGGCAGTGTGATGAAAGAAGGGAAAATGGAACTGAAATTTCCTTCAAGATTCTCAGGCTTAATGAGAGAGCATCTGCACAGCTGTGGTCTGGATCGCTGGAGACTTCTAGAGCAGTAATTTTTTTCTGGCTACCTGCTATTGGATTACTTACCCATCATCCAATGGGTTCTGTTCAACATCTTCCATCATTGGCTTCCTAGATATGAATACAGACATCTGTTATGAAAACGAAGGACCTACCATCCATTCAGCATGTCACTACCCAGAAAGGAGATGGCAAAAGTGAGACACTTTTCAGATAAGACAGGGTCAGGATAAAACCTTTTGTATGTTCTCACTTTACCAGATCCAATCTCAACATTTTAAAACTTGATTTGGGGATCTCACAACCAATCAAATTGCAATTAAAAATCTTTTAAATTTCTACTCCTTCGATCCTTCCCCTTTCTTGTTTGCATTTACTCTAGTCAGTAAAACGTAAAGGGACATGTGATAGAAACATGTATGTCTATTGACAAATACAAAAATATTTTCTTTTCAGCTCAAACCTTCAGGGAAACACCCCCCCCAAACAAAGCAACAACAAAGAGCCAAGAAATTGGCTATCTAATTTCTATTAGCCTGTTCCTCTTTGACTTGTCACCAAGCTCTAGAGAGTAAAAGCTGAGTTGATCCTGAAACAGTAGCTGCAGCAACACGATACCACTACTGGGAAAAAGACAGAGGCATTACGTTTTGGAGGAAACCAAAGGCTGCTATTTCATAACCACCACAACAGCACTAAAGTTCAGAGCCAAGTCTTAGAAAGTCAGAATACCAAAATGCTATCCTCATTTCATATTCTACCTTCTGCTTTAAAGCTCTTCATTTTAACACCTTTTGAAGCTCATCCCCTACCTGCTTTTCTTTAATAATTTCTGCTACATTTTCCTTTTCTTCCAGAAGTCTCCTTACCCACAAGAAAGCCCAAACTGTGCTAATACCTTTTAAAACACAACTTTCTTTTTCCAAAAGAGATTTCTTCTGTTCCAAACAGGTTTTCTTTCCAGCTATATGATAGGACTGTCACTCAAGGGGTTGCCTTGCTGACTGAGTCCCCACATATAACTGGACTGGTTACTCTGGCTGGGTGGGGCAGCATGTCATAGTGGGATAGTGACATCGTCTTGTCATCTCAGTAGCAAACTGGGAGAGCCCAGAGCTTCATGGCATTTATGAAACATCAATAGGTCCTGAAGAACAAACTCGGCAAAGCCAAAACATCTCCTGAGGCAGTAGCCGTCTGTAGGGCATGGCTGCATACACATATAATCCCAGTGACAAGAATATTCATCCCTAAAACTTGCTGGCTAGCTGTCTATCGAGCATGTTAACATCCCAAATCTCTAGACCCAGCAGTGGTTATGATCACTCTCATTTCTCTTCCATGGTCTCTGTGTGGCACCGTCACAAGTTATTGCTGTTAACGACAAAATGTGCACCTCCATTGAGTTATCCAGAGGGTATAAGGTAGGAAAGTCAGAGTGAAGGCCAAAAGAATCCCAAGGGTGTCTGAGCTTTGATTCCTACCACATGGTGCTTTTGGAGCTATAAAACTTATCCACCCCACATCCAAAACTGGCCTTCTAGGTCACTGGGAAAGAAGGGTGAGATGTTTTGAAGGTGGCAGGAATATGAGAAGATGAGAAGGTGAAACAGAAGAGAGAAAAGAGGACTGTTAGGTCCAGAGACCCAACTCTACTGCCCACTCTTTAGATTCCTTCATCTTTTGAGGCCTTAACTCACTGGGAGAGTAGGACAAGTTTAACCTTTGAATGTCACCCAGCTGAGCATCCTAGGATGCTTCTCTATACTGAGTAGATAAGCCAGGATACAGACTTGTAGACCATTCAATAGATTATAAGTGAGGCATGCTCCTGTAAACAAACATCTAAACCAAACCTATTAGAGACAAATTGTAGTGGTCTCCAGTCCTCAGAAAGGTCTTTGACACCACTGCTCCAGGAATGTGCCTCCCAAGCAGAGACATCTGCTGTAATCTCATACTGCTGTGGGCACATGTTCCCAAATGCCGACAACCTTTAAGCCCTCGACTCTGTTCTCCTATTTTGGCATTTTTAAAATATTTTTCATCTGGTTTTCATCGTACAATTAGGCCATGGGTATTTGAATGTCTTTTAATCATTCATCTTTCTGCCCCTGCCTAGGTGTGCTCCGGGGTTCTGTTCAGACAGAATTCAACATGGCAGGGATATTTTAATAATAAGTGCAGGAGTAAATGTCTTACATTACTTCTGCTATTTAAAGCAGAAGAACAGAATTATTTGGCCTCTTCTCCTTCCAACACACCCAAGGCAGACTCACCTGTAGAGCCCCATCAGCGCATGCCTATCTTGGATAGTGTGCCATGGCAGGGTCCTCACTTTTTCCTCTAAACTGCATCTTCTTTTCCTTAACGACACTGTACAAATTTGCCCTCCCTGTGAAACCTTCCATAATGAATCATTCTTAGCTCATCACCACAAAGAGATAATATATACTTTGTATAAGACTGTATTTCCTTTTGACACAAAGACACTCAAAGCCACATTTGAAGCTCTAAGCATTTGTTGCCGTACTGAATATTAAGGCCCATATGTTTCCTTTGGTTTGCTCTCTTTCCTTTGGTTTTATTCTCCTGTCCCATTTTCACATGGTCCTGAATATTAATTTATTTTCCCATTAAACATCTTGTTCTAAATACAGGTATAGATGATTTGGATATAGACAGATATGGTATAGGCCTTATTATAGATCATAAATAAGGATATGGGAGGGACAGTAGGGTTTAGTGTAATAGGAATCAGATCAAACTGGCTTTGGATGCCTGTTCCTCCAATTTCCAGGTGAAAGGACAGGAGCAGGTTACTAGACCCACCAAGCTTTGGTTTTCAAATTTACAAAATGGAGATGATGTGTGTGTATATACTCCATAATGTTAGTATGAGGTCAAAAGGGATGTGTCATGGCGCCTGACATGACATAAATACTTACTAAATTATAATTATAGCAACTGTCATCGTTATAAAGAACCTAAACTTTCCCACCATATCGATAGTCCCTTTTGTATCCATCCCCAGAAGAAATTCATCAACTATCCTTTGTCACATCCTTCTTTGTTTCAGTTTATCTGTCTAGATTCTTGGCGAATCTGACTTTTCCTCTAGACACGATGCTTGGATCATCCTCGCTTTTGCTTCCTGCCACCCTTGTACCATCTTCCAGTCCTGTGTCTAGGCCAGTACCCAGAATTATGTGAGCCTTAATTTAAATCTTTTAAAGTTATTATTATTGTGTGTATATTTATATATAAATATAAATATATTTATAAATATATATATACATATATATATATATAGGAGTGGGCTTGTCTATGTGCCACAGCACATGTGTCGGGGTCAGAGGATAACAGTAAGGAATTTAGTCCTTCTTTTCCCTCGAGGTCTGGGGATCAAATTCAAGTTTTCATGCTTGAATCACACGTGCCCTTAACTGCTGAGTTGTACTGAAAGTCTCTCACTTTATTTAGACAGTGCACAAGGGCTAGAAGACGCTTCATGTCTTCTGTGATGATGAAGAGGGGTGGCAGCTACCATAGTACTTAACATAACAAGGCGAAGCTGATTACTTTCCAGAGGATGGTATACAGACCCATTTACTCAAGTCCCAGTTGGATTTTGTCAACTCGACACAAACCTAGGCATTCCTAGCAAGAAATAATCTTAACTGAGAAAGTGCCTCTATTTCAGACTGCACATAGGCAAACCTGTAGGGCATTATCTTGATATGGGAAGGCTCAGTCTATTGTAGATGATGTCAGCCCTGGGCAGGTGGTCCTGGGTTGTATAAGAAAGCAGATAGAGCAATCCACGAGGAACAAGCCAATGAACAGCTTTCCTTCATGAAGCTTTCTGCTTCAGTTTCTGCCTCCAGGTTACTGCCTTGACTTCCCTCTCTGACTTCTCTTCACAATGGCTACAACTGTAAGATAAAAGAAACATTTTCCTCCCCAAGGTCACTGTGTTTTATTACAACAATGGTAACCCTAACTAAGACAACTCAGTAGCTTACTAGGGCAGAAAAAAAATGGGGACTTTTATTGACAGAAACAGGAATTTGCAGGTTGGAGAGATAACTTAGTTATTAGTAAAGTAATTGCAGCACAAACACGAGGACCCAAGTTCCCAACTCCAGTACACAGAGAAAAAGCAGGGCATGGCTGTATGCACTTAAAATCCCAGTGACAGGAATATTCATCCCTAGAACTTGCTGGCTGGCTGGTCTCCCTGGGCTGGTAAGCTCCATATTCAGTAAGAGACCATTTCTCAAAACACAAGGTAGACAGCAATGACGGAAGAGACCCAACAATGAACAACTGTGCCCCCCTCCCCTCCCACACGTGCCCCAGACAAAAGAAGATGGAAGAACAAACTAAGCTATAGGCTAGGAGAGAAAACCTTTGAATCATACTTGACACTCAGTTTGTGTGTAGACATATGGGTAGCATTGCTACCCGCAGGGAAATTCAAACTGAGATGCTGCTGTGCTGTGACTGTAAAACTGTCAAGAGTAACTAAGGTCAAATAGCGACAACATCCGATGCTAGTCATTATGCTGAAGAGATGGAGCTGTGGTACATTTAGTGATGGAAGTATAAAATGGTGCAGCCATTTGGAAAGTACTTAGGAAGTTTTCAAAAAAACCAGTTTATACTTATCATACAGCCCAGCAGTCATCCTCCTGAACATTTAGTGTGTGTGTGTGTGTGTATGTATGTGTGTAGGGAACAGGTCAACACTGGGCATCTGTCACTCACTCTCCACCTTAGCTTTGAGACAAGGACTCTTTCTTAACTGGAAGATTTGGCTAGACTGACCGGCCAGGAGGAGGCAGGGATTCATCTTTCTCTCCCTCTCTGGTCCTGGGGTTTTCAGGGGCGTGCTTCCATGCGAGTGTGGCATGCTCTTTACCTGCTGAGCTTTCTCCCAGCCTTGTACTTTCACTCTCTGAACAGAGTTCTCACAAAGCAAATTTCTAACATTTTGATATTCAGTTTATAGAAATTTTCTTGTGTTGATGATGCTTTTGGCATCATGTCTAAAAGTCTTTTGCAAACCCCAACTCCTGAAGATTTTTCTCCAACGAGTTTTATAGTTCTACACATCATTAGCTTTCTCAGCCCTCAGCTAGTGTATATGCATAACTAATTGTTTAGCTCTAGCTGGATTTCTGAGACACATTTACATTTATTTTCACTCACATGTCATCAACAAAGGTCAAACCTTTTCAGGATAACTTTGATTGACTTCTTTTTTTCTGGTTTATCTCTGCAGTGGATAATCCATGAACAACTCGCATGCATAAGCATCAAATTCTCACCTGTCTGCCTTATACCGTTTTCTTTATGCCCTGCAGACAGACAGGCAGCATGGTATCATCTGTATCCATGTGACACCAACAATAAAACATCTTCATCTCCAGGTGGGTCTGATCCTCAATCCCTTGGACATCCTCAGCCCCACTTTATCGATCTCTGCATTTGTGATATTCCATCTGGGCTTCTGTGACTGAGCAAAAACAGAATGAAGCTTCCCGTTTTTGCTTCCAAATTATGGATTTATATTCTCAGCTGTTTGTCTTATTGAGAACGGCTCCTGTTTGCTCCAGGAGCTAGGCAGTGGGGGAGCTCTGTGCTAATTTGTGTGGATCCAGAATGTAGTTTTAACCTTTACATTTGAAATCCCCAAAGTCAAGCTATTTTAGTTCTCTACAAATACTTCACTATGACGAGACAAATACTTGTGGTGCTAAGAATGAGCTCTGTCTTCTGAGGGTGAAGAGGGAATTGTCAGTTGTTAGATTACATACCTGAAAAAAAATGATTAAAAATATGGACTTAATACCTGTTTCAAAAGATCTTTTGTTTCCTATTTCATATGCAAATATGTGAAAAGAATATTTTATGATTTAGAAGAGCTCTAATATTTTGCATTTTATATAGATTTTATATAAACTAAGTTTGTTTTATATAGAGTAAGTTGTCCATCAAACTTAATAGAAGAGAACGAAAGTTTCTGTATTGTTAAGAGAGTTTCCCTGGAGCAATAGTCAACCTACTCAATTTTTAGTTAATATCTATGTTGTCTGAATGGAAATATAACAAATGGTTTC
Organism: Meriones unguiculatus; assembly: GCF_030254825.1. Classification (NCBI taxonomy): domain Eukaryota; kingdom Metazoa; phylum Chordata; class Mammalia; order Rodentia; family Muridae; genus Meriones; species Meriones unguiculatus. Next base: position 28,213,163 of record NC_083365.1, read on the forward strand.
ACACAAAAAACATGACCTCTAAATCAATATGGCAGTTTCTCCGAAAATTGGAAATGGATCTACCTCAAGACCCGGCTATGCTACTCCTGAGCATATACCCAAAGTGTGCTCCATCTTACCACAAGGACACAAACTGAAAACAACTTAGATGTCCCTCAACCAAACAATAGATAAAAGAAATATGGTACATTTACATAATGGATTATTACTCAGCTTAAAAATAAATGGAGATGATATCATGAAATTTGCTGGTAAATGGAAGGAACTAGAAAAAAAAAAAATCATCCTGAGTGAGGTAAGCCAGGCCCAGAAAGACAATCATGGTATGTGAGTCCTTATGAGTGGATATTTTCTGTAAGGAAAAGAATAATCATGCTGCAATCCACAGACCCAGAGAGGCTACAAGGAGGGCTGAAGGGGGGGACACAACTAGATTTCACAGGTGGGCTAGGTGCACTGGAGATGGAAACAGGAGGGATTAAGTGGAGGGAGAGAATACTGAGAAAGATGACTGGAATTGGGGGGAATTTCTGGAGTGAGGGAAAATTCCAGTGCAATGAAAACTCCATGGAATCTACAAGGGTGATACTGGCAAAGACCCCTTGTAATGGAGGAGGGGGAGGGAGGATTGGAGGAGCCAGAGGGACCAAGAACACCACAGGAACATGGCCCACAGAATCAACTGACTGGGACTTAAGTAGGCTCACAGAGATGAGGGAGCCTGTGTGGGTCTAACCTAGGTCCTCTGCATATGTTATGGTTGTATAGCTTGGTCTTCTTGTGGTGTTCCTACCAGTGAGAGCAAGGGTGCTATCTCTAACTCTTTTGCTTGCATTTGGGACCCTTTTTCTTCTACTGGGTTGCCTTGTCTAGCCTGAGGGGAGGTGGAGTGGGAATGGATTTGGGTGGCAAAGACTTAAAGGAGGGGGGAGAGAGGAAACTGCAGTTGGGATGTAATGTATGTGAGAAGAATAAACAAAAAGGGAAAAACTCCTCTAAACCAGGACAATCAAATGCTTCTATGATGGCATTGCTAATATCTCAGAGAACACTAAATTCAGTGAATCCAAGATTTACTATTAAGATGCTGGGCTCATTCAAAATCAGAAAAGTGCTACCATTAGACTCTTGAAAGCCTCAAAATCTGATTTCTTCCCTGTAATATGCTGATAATACTTGTTTATTACAAAACTCTTAGCTGCCACCTTGCTGTCTGTATTGGCTGAGGTCATTTGAACTTGAACTGTCGACAGGACAATGCTAGGTGTAACCTCATAATTCATGTGAGGTAGGTAAAAGTCACAGAGACTACTCACAGGATATGGACTGGACCGAGAACAGGGTAGATGTACTTGGACACAACAGCTTCTCTGTAGGGTACAGGCATAGAAAGCTGTAAATGGCAAAATAGAACAGGTACTTGACCCCACAGCTAGAAATCTCATTATATATCTTACCTTAAAAAAACACACGTGAGTTTTTACACTGAGAAAAATGCACAATCCATTTCATACAGCACTGCTAAAAATAGCGACACATGGACAGAAGCCTAAGGATTATAAGCTGTAGGACAGAGAAATAATTGTGACACATGGAAGTAGAAACAATTTGTAATGGCAGCTGATAATGTATATGGACCTCCTAATCATAATGCTGATCCAAATAGGAAGGCCACAGAAGAATGTATGTGCTTTCACTTCATATACACAAGTTAAAAAACAGATAAAACTAAGCAGTGGGGTCTAGGGTAATAAACGTAGGTGAGAAGCCTGAAAGGAGAAATGAGGAAGTAATTATTACATCCACGGTTAGTATCCTAGAAGAGAGAGGAAGTGAGTCCAGAGTGTTAAAGGCGACTTCTGAAATGTGTTTTATATTCTGGCCTGGGTATATGAGTGTTGCTTAATAACTCTTCCCTCAAAGCTACGCATGTATTTCATACTATAATTATACTCTATTTCACAATACGTTAGTCAACTTAAGCTAGCATAGTGGCCCACGCTTGTAATGCCTGCACTCGGAGGCTGGAGGTGGAGAATCAGAACTTGAGGGCAGCTTGAACCAAACAAGACCTCCTCTTAAGACAAAAAAAAAAAAAAAATCAGAAAAGGAAAATGCATATTTCTTAAAGACAATTAAATCATTCAAGAACAACTTGTGCTGGCCAAATAGCCTTGGTGGTGTGGTCTTCCTCTGGAGCTTGGTTGACTCATCAGGGGCCGCATTCTCTCCCCTCTAAATAGCTCCACTACTAAAGATGAAAGTGTATATTCAGCTTCCATCTCTGGGTAGGTATTCTGTGTGGCTTAGGCTTGCACAGGTTCTATACATGCTTCTGCAATTGCTGCAACTTCATAGACACAGCTGCCCTGCTGCGCTCACACGCTAACGTTTCTGTGAAGTTTCACTCACCTTTGCCCCTTGCACTGTGTTCACCTTCTCTTCTGTGATGATCCCGAGACTTGGAAGGTAGGGAGGGTGTGGTATATATGCTCCCTTCAGGGCTGAGCATTCTGCAGTTTCCTGTTCCAGGCACCTTAGCCAGGTGGGAGTTATTGCGTTCATCACTATCTCCTGTAAACAGAATTTTCTCAGATGACCGTTGAGAGACGCAGTGATTTATGTGTATAATAATAGTATGTGTATATGCACTTGTGCACCTGCCAAGTGCGCATATGGGGGTCAGAGGACAACTTATGGCAATCAGTTTTCTCCTTCCTCCATGTGCATTCTGGAGGTCAAATTCAGGCCACCATGCCTGGCTGCAAGCACCTTTACCTACTAAGCTGTGTCACTGGCCCAAGTGTTGTCTCTCTTATTTTTAAAAGATCTACCTAGTTTAATTTTTTATGCATGGCTGTTTTACGTGGGAGGATGTCTTTGCACAACAAGTTGACAGTGAACACAGAGGTCACAAGAGGGCATCAGACTCTTTAGAACTGGAGTTGCAGTAAGATGAGGGCCACCATGTTGGTGATGTATACCAAACTTGAGTTCCCTGCAAGAGCAAAAAGAACTATTAACTGCTGCAACTTTCCTCAATTCCTCTTCTTCAAATTAGGGTTGACTTTTGTCACTACTTTGCTGTCGATCTTGCTGAGATTCAAAAATAATACAATGAATGGGTTCAAATTTAACACTGACTTGCATAACGCTTATTTGTTTAGTAGTTGAATTTTCCTAGTTGAACATGTGGTTTGGTGGTATTTCTCCTATGTCCAAAATCCTGTTGCATTTAGTTGCCGTGACTTTAGTCTCCTCTTCATATGGAATATTGTTGCCTTTCTTTTGTCTTTCATAGACACAGATGGTTTTGAACACTATGAGTTGTCACACAGAATATTCCTCCTGGAATGCAATAAATGGTTTATAGATATTTTTTTTCTCAATACTAAGAAAGAGAGGCACAATGACATAGCAATGATGAGAGAAGGGGGAAGAGGCAAGAGTGAGAGAGAGAGAGAGATTAAGAGAGAGAGAGAGAGAACAAGTATGCTCTAGGTATGTCTTAACTAGGGTTTCAATTGCTGTGATAAACACCAGGACAAAAGTAACAGAAAGAGAGGAAAGGGTTTATTTCTGCTTATAGTTGTAGTCCATCATGTCAGGGTGGGAACTCCTGCAGGCAACTGAAATCAGGAACTGAAGCAGAGGCCATGGAGAAATTCTGCTCACTGACTTGCTTTCCATGGCTTGCTCATATTGCTTTTATATAGGACACAGACCACCTACCCAGGGATGGGACCACCTATCCCTGATGTGGGCCAGACCCTCCCACATCAATCATTAATCAAGTTTTATTCCCACAGGTCCATTCTTAGTTGCAGGTCTGTCTTCCAAGATAAACTCTAGTTGTGTCAACTTGACACAAAGTATTATTATCTTATTCCATATGGGTCAGCTAGCCACATAAGAAACCTAATCTCCCAAGTTATCTAAAACTAACTCAAAACCAATAACCAAGACAGTGTAAGTATGTAAGTTCTGAATAAGGAGCTGACATGTAAAGAGAGGATGTGCGAAGGCTGGTGTGTGCTCAGATGACTTCATGTAGGAAGTAGTCCTTTCATGAAACGATCAGAAGCAGGCAGACCGGGAAGATCTTTCAAGAACACAAGATCTCTGGTGTCTTAAGAACAATGGCCCAACAGTGGCGACCCTGTTATCCAGGAGAGCAGTTGGATTGATTCCTTCCCCTTGACTTTGAACAAACTTGTGACTGTGTGTGTACATACACTACACTGGAATTAATATTGAGTGGTTTTGGAGACTAGATTAAAAATGGCTGTCAGCTTTGGCTCATTCTCTTGGAACCTAGACTTTGAGCAAATCCACACCAAGGAAAAGGAGCAATCCATCAGGCCCCAGGCCTCGATGAATGTCTCTGCAATAGCCATCACTGACCTTGTGCTCACACAAGAAAAGTAGAAGAGAGCTAGCCAGATAGCTCTATGGAGAAGAGTGTGGTGTTTCTCTGAGCCTCACCCAAGCTGTGGATCTGTCTGTAGCTGTGTCTGTAGTCAATCTTTTAATCCTTTTAGTTTTTGAATCTTGAGTGTAGTCTTTTTGCCACGTAGCTTTAGATCACTAAGATGATATCTAATATGTGCTACATGAGCAACAGGCAAGAAACTGGGAGTGAGGTGCTCAAGACATTTCCAATCCAGCGTCCTGTTCAAGGGGTCCATAAGGGAAGGAGGAAGCATGACACCCCTGGGCCGTATCAACAAGAGACAGAAGTCACACTTGAAGGACTCCTGCTTAAAAGACTGCCATTCCAGAATTAAAGCTGGCTGCAGAGGCCTGCTCTTATACTTGATACTAACCGTGACATTTCCAGTCATATTCGTCATCTTGTGTTTGTCCCGCTTCTTAGGTTATGGTGTCAGTCTTCCAGGCTACTCTATGTCATTGAAACTGGGGATCAAAAATGCAAAACATCTACCAGCAGCTTCCATGATGTTGACCTAACAGACAAAGGCCATCACCACCATCATGTCCAATACCACCCCTTCTGCTCAAAGCCCAAGTCTCCAGTCTGTCCCAGGAAATAAATGTTGCCCTCTGATAGAGCTGCCAAATGAAGATTGGGCTTTCTCCACATTGATTGATAGCTGCCCTTGATTGTCATGGAAAGAGCTCTCAATCTGTTGTAACATTTATTAGCAACTCCTTTTTCTCAAGTATATCTAGGGACTAGTTTGAAGAGTTAATTGTAATTGATAAGCTGTAATTAGGAGCTTATGGTTTCCCCAGAGTTTGCAGCCAATAGCTACAGAATCTTATTAGAGAATTTAATTAATGGATTTCCACTTACATTTTTACTTATTAGGAGAGAAACCAGAACAGTGATAAAAGACTTTCCATAGAAATGAAGAAAAAAAGTTAGGTACATTATCATTTTGAAAGCCTCATTATAAAACGGAAATACTTTTAATGAAATCTCATTCAGATAAATAAGGAAAGATGCTTTTCTGCTCGTTTTTAATTGCTATCCCTATATTTAAAAGATATTAAGTCTCAAAGCAATATTCTGGCTTCCCACAAAAATAAATTCATGATAGACCTAGAAAACAATAGTTTTGATGATAATATGAGACAAATGGGGCAAAGATGATTTTGGTGAAGAGACAACTTGAAAAACAGTGACACTAGTGTCTACTTTCTCAAAAATAGGAAATGTTTGATAGAACTGTCTTTATTCTGTTTTAATACTGTTACTCAAATATATTCCCCCCATTTTTTCCAAAATGATTAAAATTTCCCAAAGATCCTCTAACCAAATCTGAAAACTTTGGTAGGTGCTGAGACTAGAATTTTGTGCTTCTGTGGCAAACATGTTACTGACCAACACATCTCAGCACTCACTTCTAGCTTCATGTCATATATAAATATAACTTGATACATCTATATAAGATCTAGAAACCACGAGTGAGAGAAAATATGGTGTTTGGCTTTCTGAGAGTGGTTAATATACTTAATATGATTCTTTCTAGTTGTAGTCATTCTTCTGCAAATGACATAACTTGGTTCATATTTATGGATGAAAAAAATCCCATTGTATGTATGCATCCCATTTTCTTTGTTCCTCTCTGAGTGAACGCATAGTTTGGTTATATTACTTAGCTTTTATTAACAGTACCACAATAAACACTGACGTGCAAGTTTTTCTGTGCTTTGTTTCCTTGGACTCTTTCAGGTAAATGCATAGGAGTAGGGTGCCAAGGTCACGTATCAGATTTATTCCAGCTTATTGCGAAAACGCCATACTAATGTCCACAGTGGCTTCACTAGTTTACATTACCACCAGCCCTAAGGTTTCACTTCTGTTCATATTTTCACTAGCATTTGATGTCCTTTGTGTTCCCAATGACTGCTCTTCCAAGGTGAGTCAGAATTCCAGTGTAGTTGTAACTTGCATTTTGTGATGGCTAGTTAATTCATGTTCATTGCCCACTTGTAACTCATAATTTGAGAACAGTATGTTAACTTAATTAGTTCATTGACTGGTTGAATTGTTTGATTTACTTTGTAGGTTTTGTACTTCATTGTATATTGTATTAGTTCTCTGTTACATGTGTAGTTAGAAATGATTTTCTTCCATTCTGTAGCCTGTCTCTTTACTCATTAACTGTTTCCTTTCTGTACAGAAGTTCTTATTTTCATGAGATCCCATTTGTTGATTGTTGGCTTGATGTCTGCAGTGAGTGGAATATGATTCAGAAAGTCTTTGCCTCTGCCTGTGCCTTGCTGTCTTTTCCTAATTTTTCTAATAACTTTAGAGTTTCAGATCTTATATTAAATTCTTTCTTTGATCCATTGGCAGTTGAGGTTTGTCATTGTAGATAGGGATATAGATTAATTTTTCCATATATAAATATCCAGTTTTTCCAACCTCATTTGTTGCTATCTTTTCTCCAAAGTATAATTTTGGCATCTTCATAAAATATCATATGGCTTTAGCTGTGTGGCTTAATATCTAGGTTTTAACATTTCATTTCATTGACTGACATGTATGTTTTTGTGCCTATACCATGCTGTTTTGTTACCATGGCTATGTAGTACGACTTGAAAACAGGTATTGGTAGACTGTCTCCAGCATTTTTGTGGTATGTGTATGTGTGCATGCGCACATGCTCAGAATTGCTTTAAATGAGATCTATTGTGCTTTCATATTAATTTTAAGATTTTTTATATTTATGTGAAGATAGCAGTGAAATTTTGATGAAGATTGCAATGAATATGTAGATTGCATTTTTTTTTAGTTTACCAATTTTTACAATATTCATTTTTCCAAACCATAAATATTGGAGGTCTTTTTATCTTCCATTGTTTTCTATAGTGTTTTATATTTTTCAACACAGAATTCTTTTACTTCCTTGGTTAGGCTTTAAAAATATCCTTTTTAACAGGAGCCTACCAGAGGGCTTCTGAAAGGCTCTACCCTGCAGGGTATCGAGGCAGATGCTGAGACTCATAGCCAAACTTTGGGAAGAGTACAGGGAATCTTATGAAAAAAGAGGGAGATAGTAAGACCTGGAGAAGACAGAAGCTCCACAAGGAGAGCAACAAATCCAAAAAGTCTGGGCCCAGGGTTTTTTTCTAAAACTGAGACTCTAGCCAAGGACCATTCATGGAGATAGCCTGGAACCCCTGCACAGAGGTAGCCTATGGCAGTTCATTGTCCAAGAGACCTCCATAGTAAGGGGGACAAGGACTGTCTCTGACAGGAACTGATTGGCCTGCTCTTTGATCACCTCCCCCTGAGGGGGAAACAACCTTACCAGGCCACATAAGACAATGCAGCCACTCCTGATGAGACCTGATAGAGTAGGATCAGAGGGGAGGAGAGGAGGACCTCCCCTATCAGTGGACTGGGAAAGGGACACAGGTGAGGAAGAGGGAGGGTGGGATTGGGAGGGGAGGAGGGAGGGAGGTACAGGGGGACTACAAAGTGAATAAACTGTAATTAATAAAAATAAAAATAATTAAATGAAAAAGAAAAAATATCCTTTTTATTGATTAAATGTGTCCTTTAATGATTTCATTCATGCTTATAATGTGTATTCTGATGATTCTCATATAATACTTTCTTTCATTTCCCTTCCACACTTGTCATCCCTCCCCTGCAAACGTTGCTTTCTGGTATTCATGGCCTTTTCTTTTGTATTGTGATTACTAATCATAACAAGTGTCTGTGTGATTATAGGTTTGGAAGTGCCCAATCGAGCCCGGCAGTCTTACCTGGGGTGCATAATTGAAGACAATGATACCAGTAGCCAATAGTTCATCAGGGAGGCTTCATGATCCCCTTCTCCATTCTCGGCTGGATGTCAACAAGGCCCAGTCTTGTAAGGCTCAGTGCAGGTAGACAGAGCTGTTGAGAAATCATTTCACAGCCCTTCTAACTTCAGCTCTTACATTCTTCCTGCTCCCTCTTTCATGATGTTTTCTGAGTCTTAAAGGAGGTGGTACAAATGTTTATTTTGGATCTGAGAACTCATAGTCACTTACTCTCAGCGCTTTGAGCATCCTTGAGTCTTTGAATTCACTGCCATTGGCTGTCCTGGCTGGGTGAGTCTTTTGAAGCAACTGCAAATGGAATTGTTTACCTGATTTCTCTCTCAGTCATTGGTACATAGGCTTATTTTTGTGTGTCAGTGTTGTATCCTGACAATTTACTGGAAAGAATTTTTCAGATTTCAGAGTTTTCTGTTAAAGTCTGTAGGTTTTTTGTTGTTGTTGTTTTGTGTGTGTGTGTGTGTGTGTGTGTGTGTGTGTGTGTATAGAATCATACTACCTGTAAATGTGGATATTATGACTTCTTTTTCAACTTGTATCCTTTTTATTTCCTTCTCATCTTATTTTATAAATATGACTTCAACTTTCTGTTGAATGAAAGTGGAGAAAAAGGAAGGTCTAGTCTTATTTCTGATTATAGTTGATGTGCTTTTGGTTTTTCCTCATTTATCATAATGTTGATTGTAAGTTTGCCCCATACAGCTTTTGTAATGTTAAGGGAAAAAAGGAAGATGATTACAGCAGAGCATGGCAGGCCCAGCCTATGAATTGGGCACTGGGTATTCAGGAAAGGAGAAATAAATATGAGAGTGAGATGGCTTGGGATAAGGAGTCTGAATGCAGCTCCATTTGCTTTCTGACTCCAGTCTCATTGGCTCTAAGTGTCTTTTCCAAAGATCTCAGATATCTGTCACACTGCTGGGTGGTCCTTTTAATGTTAGTTATAGATGCTGGTCAAACTACTGGGAAGTCATTCAAGGGCCCAGTTGTAAATGCTATCCTCACCTCCATATAGTCCTTTTAGTGTGTGTGTGGGAAGTGGGGGCGGGGGGAGGTCACAGATGCTGAGTCCATCAGTGAGTAAACCTTTACAAGTTGATCCTAGATGCTGGTAATACTTCTGGAAGGTCCTTCAGCATTCTGATTGTGAATGCTGGCACCAACATTGGGTGGACCTTTCTAATGTTGAGCGTATGTTAAGTTTCTTCATGTCCTCCTGTGGACTCTGTTCCTCACCAACTTTCCCCTTTGCTGAATACTATTGTCATGAATACTTTAGTGACAGAGCACTTTAATGTTAAAAGGCTGCCCTCAGTTTTATTTAATCAACGTAATTGTGTCAATCATTCTATTATATTGCACTGATCACAAATGACAATAATGGCAATTAATTAAAACTGAGCTTTGTGTGTATTGTCATAGAGAAAAACTGGTGTGAGTTCTCTCTCCTTTTAAAATATTATTATATCCATTAAACAAATCTGTTTCTACTATGCAGATAGATATAAATGAGGTCACCTAGCTTCCAGTGATATTTTCCCCTTGCTTCCAACTTCATTTGGAATCCAGAAAACAGAAAACCACAAAGAGAAAGGAAGGAGCCTTTTCCCCTGTCCATGTACAAGAACATTATTTTCCAGGAGCCCATAAAGTTTAAGCAGAAGCCTTACATAGAAAATGTTTGACTTTTTATATTTATACAAAAGGGAGCCAGATAAAGCTTTTCCAAGCTGTGCTAAGTAGCATTAGGTCCACTTCTCAGAACTAGATAATCCAAGGCTATCCAGTGTATCAGGTTTTAGTAAGACTGCTTTAGTATGGACCTTCCTCACATCTTCTTGATAAACAAGAAAATTAGGTAATTTCCTTTCCTGATAAAGACAGATGCCAAAGCTAATTGCTACTTGAAATGAGAAAGGTGGCAGGAAGTTCTTTTAATTAAGATTTCTGGATATAGGCATAGTTATCATATTTTTCACTGAGGTGTCTGGAACTGTACCGAGTGGCCACACAATTAGTAGTTGCCACCATTTGTATTAACATGTCATGATAAAATTGTAGTACTAAACATTATGAATAGTGACAATAATGAAGGTACTTTCATTATTTGTCTAAGCTGTAATGTACAACAAATCACTTACTAGAGTTACAGAAGTGGCTTAGGCAAACTTAACCAGATTGAAGAACCAAAGTGCTAAATATCCTAATTTGCCAAAATGTTTAAAATATCTAATTTTATTTTTTATGATGGTTCCCAGTCTTTACAAGACCCTGTTTGTCATGCTCTAAGGCATCAAGCAGTTCTTGAGTTAGAAACAGGCTGCCAGCTATAACAGGAGATAGAAGGCTCAGAAATGATTTTTTTTTTTTTTTTTTTGGCAGAGGTAGGAAGACTAGCCATATTGGAACGCTCTGGGTTTGATTGAAAGACTTGCTTCATTTAGAGATGAGCCTCGTGAATTTCCTACATCAGTGTTGATGTGCCAACTGGTATGGGCTTTGCATGTCTTGTGCAGTCAGCCATCTTGTTGAGTGTTTATGGGGGCAACATCCCTGTCCTGTTAGAAGAAATTAACACATAGCAATTGCCTTCGGTCTCAGGCTCCATAATCTTTCTGCTCCTTTTCCAAGATGTTCTCTGAGCCTTAGGCGTAGGGATTGAATTTTTGAGGTCTCGTTTGAGGCTTGTCACCCCATGGTCACTTATTGTCTGCATTTTGGTCAGTTGTATACTTCTTTCCTCATCTCCATCTGCTGCGAAGAGTAGCTTCCTTGATGAGATGCAAGAGCTGAATTTATCTACCATATAAGAATGTGCTTCTTTTTACTTGTTGATTTATTTATTTATTCCCTCTACTTTCTGATTGAAGACCCCTTCCTCCTCTCCTGCTGGTTCTACCCTCTCACCCTTTTTCCCCATCTCCCTTTCCCATTCTCCTCAGAAAAAGGAGCCCTCCCTCGTACCAACCTGCCCCAACACATCAAGTCCCATCAGAACTAAGCATGCTCTTCCACTGAGGCCAGACAAGGCAGCCCAGCTAGGAGAAAGTGATCCAAAAGCAGGCAACTATGTCCATATCAGAGAGCATCCCCACTCCAAAAGCTAGAGGACCCACATGAGGACCAAGTGCCCCATTTCTTTTTCTTTTTTTAATTTACTTATTTTTGTTTCGATCCATTGGTGTTTTTACTACATGAATGCCCATGTGAAGGTGTCAGATCATCTGGAACTGGAGTTACAGACAATTGTGAGCTGCCATATAGATTGTAAGAATTAACCTGGGTTCTCTGCAAGAGTAGCCAATGCCTTTAACAACCATGCCATCTTTCCAGCCCTAAGGATGGATTTTTTTTTTAAATCAGACTTACTGTTGCTGTGATAAAACACCAGGACCAAAATCAGTTGGAGAGGAAAGGCTTTATTTGGTTTACACTTCCACATCATTGACCATCACTGAAGGAAGTCGGGACAGAAACTCGAACAGGGTAGGCATCTAGGAGCGGGAGCTGATACAGGTGCCATGGAGGAGTAACTTGCTTATTGTTTTGCTCAGCCTGCTTTCTTGAAGAACCCAAAACCACCACCAGCCCAGAGAAGGCACTTCCCACAATGGGCTGGGCTTCCATCAATTACAAATTAAGAAAATCCCCTACAGGCTTGCCTGCAGCTTGCCTCAGGCTCCCTCCTCTCCAATGACTTTAGTTTGTGTCAAGTTGGCATAAAAATAGACAGCACAGTCAGCATTTAGAAGGCAGTTGGAAATTTTAATAATATGGCAGTAGTAGGTTCTTCTTGAGGACCTATGACTTTACTAGCCATGGATTCTTGGTTCACAGTTTCCAATCATGAATTTCCTCCAGTTGAACATACTTTATGTCTAAATAGACAGCCATTGGTAAGCCCCAAGATACAAGTGCCATTATGACACCATTGAAGATAGCTTTGTAGGTTCAGTCATTGTCATTATTCCTAGTATGTATGGCTGGGTAGGGCTATTGCTATTTTTTTTTTCTCCCTTGGCAGTTTGCAAAGCATGTCTTGACTCCCTGCCAGGGAAAGGGCTTCCAGGTCACCACCAGTTTGATCTCTTCAAGTCCTGTGACTGAATTGTGTTGTGTCTTCAAAAATAGGGTCTTACCTTGACGTTCTGATGTAGCTGCCTCTTCCCTTTGTTGACTATTCCCTTTGTTGTGCAGAAGTGTTCTTAGCTTGAAGACTTCCTGCTTATCTTTTTGCTTTTGTTGCCTCTGATTTTGGTGTCATTTTCAGGAAATCATGATCCAGAACAATGTCATATAGATTTTTCCTTCATTATTCTAGGAATTTTTCCCTGCCCAATGAAATGTTTAATTTCTTTGTTCTCTGTCATATTTCAAATATGGTTTAAGATAAGGGTCAGGTTTCATTCTTTCACAGTAACTCTCCCAATTCCATTTTCTGAAGAGACTATCTGTGGTGGTTTGAATAGGTATGGCTCCCATACACTCATGTGTTTGAATGCTTGGCCCATGGGAAATGGCACTATTAGGAGGCGTAGTTTTGTTGGAGGAAGAGTGTCACTGTGGGGGTGGGCTTTGACATCTCCTGTGCTCAAGCTATGCCCAGTATGGCACACAGTCTCCTTCTGCTGCCTGCGGATCAAGATGTATAACTCTTGTCTCCTGCAGCACCATGTGTGTCTGGACGCTGCCATGCTTCCTGCCATGATGACAATGAAGTAAACCTCTGAAACTATAAGCCAGCACCAATGAAATGTTTTCTTTTATAAGAGTTGCCGTGATCATGGTATCTCTTCATTGCAATGAAGGCCTAATGAAGACACTATCGTTTTCTAATTGTGTATGTGTGTGCGTGTCTTTCTCTTTGTCTCTGTCTGTCTGTCTATCTGTCTGTCTGTTTGTCTGTCTTTGTTCCATGGACTTAATTAAAGATGATTAATGTTGTAGAGCATGAGTTCCAAATAAACCCAGCCTCCATCTTCATCATATTAGCTATGACTGTGTGCAAGAAGGTATCTAGATCTGGCCTGACAACAATTGGTACTCTGTCATACAAAGAGGAGTAGGGAGGGTCACTAGACTCACCTGAGATTCTAGCAGCTCAACCCAGCCATGTGTATGCAGTAACACACTAACTGTGTTACTAACTGTGATCTCAGAGCCTCATGAGGTGAGGCACTGAATACGGTCAGGGAACTTACGGTTCCTCAGGCTGAACCTTGAATGCATATTTTCCTTTTTTCCTTGGACCTTTGTAATGAGAATTTAGACATTGTTTACATCTCCCCAGGGATGGAATTCTCATAACAATGGGACTATATGTGCATGGGTTTGTTTGGGGGCTCTCTACTCCACCGTGCTTGGCACAACTTGTTCTGCCACAGTAGCTACTGAACTATGTGCACGATGAACAGCTTTGCCTTGCTCTCAGTTATTGGGACCTTCCTTGGCTAGGGAGGCTGAACCCCGAACACCAGGGATCAAGTGAGAAGAGTGTGGAAGCATCGCTGGGATGCTAATATTGGTTGGCTGTCTATGGGGGTGTATTTGTATTTTGAGTATTTGTGTTTACCTGAATTTGCTGCTTCAAAACAAATAATCAAAAAGTCTTTAAAAAGTTTCTCAGTATAATCAAAGGGTTAAAAAAAAACCCTTGATTCATGTCAGCAGTTTGTCTTATATCAGGAGCTTGTCTCCAAAATGTTGAGGGCTGAAAGTGTTACCTTCTAGGTGTCTTGTTTGGGTTTACTTTCTCTGCCAATTAAAGAATTAACAGGCAGGAAGACAAAATCTCAGAGCAGGCAGCAACAGGTAACAATCTTTATTAAAGGTGAAAAACCATATACACACAAATGCATATACATATACAGAGAGGGAGGAGAGAAAGAGGAAGAGAGAGTGAGAAGGAGATAGGGAGGGAGGAAAATAGAGATAGAGATAGATATATAGAGAGTGATAGAGACAGACAGAGAGAGAGAGAGAGAGAGAGAGAGAGAGAGAGAGAGAGAGAGGGAGAGAGAGAGAGAGCTTCCATGTAAAGCAGAAGAAAGAACAAGCCCATTTCTCCCTGTGGGTTTGAAGATTTTAAATGTTTTTGATGGCTTGGAATGGGTCTCCTTCCCCTCATTTTTGGTTGATGAGCTTAAAGAAAAAAGAAAGGGGAATTTGTGGGCCCAAAGCTTTAGGTAAATGGGACCTGCAGCCTTGAATGCATCTGACCAGCCTGGAGTGGTCAGCCAGAAGAGAGAGGCACTGATGAAGCAGCCTTCCAGTTTTTTGTTTGTTTGTTTGTTTGTTTGTTTCTTTTTGTCTCAAGTCAGGAGGCTAAGGAAGAAGCTGAAAGTTTGTCATCTTCATTTTCTCTCTGTGATCACTTTCCCTATTTGTCTGCCTTCCAGTGATCTGTCTAACTGTTAGTCCCTCAAAATTACTCCACCATAGACACAAAACCTCCTGACTGAGGACCACCCATATCTCTAGAAAGTGGCTAAAATGTGTCCTTTTCAACATCAGTTCACATTATGATTGCCCTGGTTCTCCTTGATGTCCTGACATGCTCAGCAAGCAATATTGCAACAATAATTCAGCATAGCAGGACTATTATCTTCAAGGAGAGGTACACTCAGTGAATACAAGGATCTATCCTCCGGATTGTTCATGTCTTTCTTCATTACAAATTAGTTATTAGCTTTCTGTTTTCGGCTTAAGCTAATAGATTTTGTTTTCCAGATTCCAGCTGAGAGCAATCTACCCACAAAGCCACCTCATTCCAAGTCCTATTTCAGTCTGGCTAATGTGTTTGCCCTCACATGTCCTGGAGAGGACACAGGCTCTGATGCTCATCTGCTACTGAGGAGCGTTCTGAATATTAGTTAGCGACTGTAACCAATTATTGGAGTCATTGCAGAAGATCAAGCTTTTTATTGAAGCCTTGCCAGGAAACAGAAAAGCTTAATTAGATAGGGTTACAGACCTCTTTTCATCTAGTATTCATTCAGAGATTATCTTTGAGCATTTTAAATGTAATTCACTAGTGTGACAGTGGAGAGAAAAGGCTGCAAGATGAATTATGATTGTTCATCAAATCACCCAGGAAGGGGTCAGGCTGATGCAAAAGACCTGTAGGTCTTATCTTAGCAACAGGCTGCTGAGGATTGCAGAGAATGGGTAATGTTCCCTGTCTTACTAGATAGCTTGTGGCAAACCACGTGTTTCCATTTGTTCCCTAGTATCATTTTGACTACCCTTGTAACGCTATTTTTGCATTATAACTAATATATATATATATATATGTAAATAATTATATGGCGGCCTTGACGTTTGAGAGTTGAGATAGGCCCCTTAGAAAATAGAGAGGTGGCAAGTCTGATGCTTTCAGCATCTTCAGTTTTGTGAGGAGAGAACAGTAGATAAATTCCCATGGAAGCTAGGGCTTCCATCTTCTCTCCTTCTGGAGCTTCTGTCTTCAGTGAATGGGAACATGGGAAATGCTGTGGTCCTACAGTCCTGGGGCTCTGAAGTGAATCCCTGGGAAAGATGAAGGATGCTGCAGGCTTCCTGGGAATGCTGGCTCTCTTTTGCTTCATGTCTGCTGTGGCCAGAGTGAAAGCAGAACCTGGCTGGACAGGTGAGCCTGGAGTAGTGTTCTTCAGTTGCTCTTGGGAGCATCTTGCCTGAACGGATACCCAGGCATTCTGCTGAAAAGATGGGGAGAGCTCCTCCCTGTCTGCTTCTCCCTCTCCTGATAGCCAGCCCATTGAACACTGGACTGTGCTGGAGGGAGGGGAGCTTAGCAAGGCCTTGATCGGCAGTGAGTGCTCAGGCAAAGAATACATATACCTGGGTACAGCTTCAGAGAAATGGTTCAGTTTATAGGGGGGGTGTCTTTATGCTCATGGGGAGCAGGGTCTCTGGGGCAAGGTTTGTGTGACCATGTACAATTGGCCAGAACAGGGATGTTTAAGGATATTTCATCTGCATATTCAGGAGCTAAGGAGTCTAAGGGGGTGGGGGGGGAATCTTATAAGATCATCTTATAAGGAATGAGGCCTGATAACTGTCAGGGTAGTAAATTCTTACTGGGGTCGATGGTA
This sequence comes from Meriones unguiculatus, assembly GCF_030254825.1. NCBI lineage: Eukaryota > Metazoa > Chordata > Mammalia > Rodentia > Muridae > Meriones > Meriones unguiculatus. The sequence goes on from NC_083365.1 coordinate 28,229,557, forward strand.
GGGCAGTGGACTATGTGGTACCAGCTTGGGAGAGGGGTGGGAGCCCATGCCTATTGTCCTTATATAAGGTATCCTGGGTTGAAACTCTCCTTGGTCCTTCCCCCTTTAATCCTGAGCCATTATGGTGCCACAGGGAGGTGCTGGGAGAGCTAAGGCATAGGCAGGATGAAGAGGCTCCAAGGAAAGGAGTATTTATAAGATTTGGGTGAGGGGCTGGAGAGATGGCTGAGTTTAAGAGCTCCGACTGTTCTTCCAAAGGTCCTGAGTTCAATCCCAGCAAACTCATGGTGGCTCACAACCAGAGATCTGGTGCCCTCTTCTGGCATGCAGGCAGAAAACTGTATAATAAATAAATAAATCTAAAAAAAAAGTCTAGGCTGTGCCCTAGACTCCAGGGATAACTTCCTGAGCATGACACAAGGGATCAATATGGAATTGGCCATACTGTGGCCAAAGATAAAAAGCATCTTAGAGACCAGGAAGCCCTACCGTGGGATGCCTGTTATATTCATTAGGAAGGAAAAAAAGGGCAGGACAGCACCCTGGAGAGTCAGAACTTAGGCAGAGAGACTGAGTAATCCAAAATGCAACATTCATGCTAGTCCCCAAAAGGAACTGAACACTGAATAATCTGATTACTTAACCAAAAGGAGATTGGTTAAATCCTAAGAGACAGAAACGTTAATTAGGAAGCTAATTAGCAAGTTTCCCCAGTACTTAGTGAGACTGGAGGCGTATAGAAAATTAACTACATCTTGGTATGTTTGAGTATATAGTCTGAATTATTTGTACCACTGGTGCTTTGGCTGAGCAAACACACCTGCACACGTAAGGAGAGTGTTTTCTTTCATTTTGGCTGTGATTATAAATTGCAGGGAGGGAGCTAAGGGGTTGAGAACTCATCCCAGATCTGTTCATGGACGCAGGGGTCATTCTCTATTCTTTTAGATGATGCCCTGAGGTTGTTCTTGTACTTAAGGAATCTGTCTCTTTACCTCTTCCTCACCCTCACAGTGACTAAAATAATAATGAAATGCGCCCATTTCCGCCGCTACAACACTAGGGGCTTCACAGTGTTGGTATGGTGGCTCGGCAAGGCCACTGGAGCTCTGATTTTGATCCATCTTCCTGCTTGTCGCTGTTGTTTAAACTCTGACTAATAGATTGTCGCAGCAATTCTAGAAGTCACATGAAAATACAGTGTCCTGGGGAAGAGATACAAATTCATCCCATGTTTTCCAAGAGCTTTCAGGTTTTCCTGGTCTCACTCACAAAACTTTGTCACCAGTATACTCTTAGCCATGTGTTGGTAAGGGGAATGGAATTTTAAAAGACAAAATTTCATTTATAAAAGTGATACATGGCATCAGCAATAATATATACTTCTGGGTTTTTTTTTAATGGCATAAAAGGCTTATCTTACGTTTAGTGCACAGCAGTATATACCTTCGAGTTCTGAACTCACAGTGGATTCAATCAACCCAAAGTAAAAAAGACAACCCTCCTCAGAACCTACTATGTTATTTTGCTAAGAAATGTTGTCAAACTGCCTCCTAAACTCCCATATTTTTAACCATAGATGCTGCTCTCAAGGCACAAAAGCAGGAGGGAGACATCGTGGGAAGAAGTTGTTCAGTGGGAGAGATAGGGGAATGAGACAAGATGATGAAGGGGAATGACCAACTTTCATTATATACATGTCTCAAACTGTCAAAGAATAAAAATTAAATTTCCATCCCACAAAGTACATTTGTACCGAATACACATAGGCTTCTTCTTATCATTGTTATCTGAACAATAAACGTTTTTTTTTTTTTTTTGTATAGCATTCACATGCCTGTAGGTATTATCAATAATCTAGAGATGATTTATAGAGACAGGAGGTATACATAGTATATATATATATATATATATATATATATATGCAAATACAACATTATTATATGGATGAGACATGAGCATCATTATACTTTGTGGGAGGCAAGAGCCAATTTTCCATGGATGCTGAAAAACAATTGTACATATACCAATTTAATGTCCAAATTAAAAAATGATGCTAGAACATATTTTTACTCTCAAAAATGTAAACTTGGTATTTTACTAAAAGATTGTAAATTGTAACACCACCCCAAGAATAAAATAGCAGAATGTTTAATGCCATTGGGAATGATTTGTCTTAGGCTAACAGGCACAGAAGTTTTCTACAGTATTCAATATGTGTGTGTTTGTACACAATGAATAACAAAGCACAGACCATTTTGTAAATTACTTTTGCCACTTAAAGCACAGAAATGAATATTCTCCTTTGTGATTATTTTCTATAACAAACTTTTCCTTAATAACTCTTAATTAGCCCTCATCAATATGATGAACATATTGCTGGAGACCCCCTTTCTTTCCTCTCTGTTTGTGGATGAGAAAAACAAGAGCCATGAAAATTTTATGATTGTGTTACATGAACACAGAAATTAATGAAAAGCCAACACTGGACTAGAGTTCGGATTTCCTGTAGGCTCCTAGTTCCCCATATAACAAATAGCTCTGACTCGTCAACTCTTCTCAAATGTTCTGACCTTTTATAAAAGTTGTAATTGAGTAGATTTAACATATTAGAGATTCCTCACATGAGGCTCCAACATGCATCAGTTTGGGTACATTAATAATAAGCTCAGAGTCACCAATAATACATCAGTGTCGTTTTCAACATATATGGTTGATCACTTTATAAGATTTGTTTCAAACTATAGTCACTGTTGTCAGAAATAATTATAACAAACATAGAAAAACACACATTACTCATGGACCAGGAGCATGGAAGGTACATGTCTTATGATTACAGCTATGCATTAGCCTGGGTTGTAAAAGTTGATTACATGGAAAACCTGAGGCAAGGAAAATTGGATGTTAAATGGTTCTCTTAAAGGTAGGTTAAACAAACAGGCTGAGTACACAACAGGTTATAGTTTCAAGTCTTAAGTGACCCCAAGGTGTTTTATTAACTCTGGTTGTCAGGTCCAGCAAATATTAAGTCTCTTAGATGTGAGAGATGTTTTCATCATCATGCATTGCCATAAGAACCATGGGTTAGATCTATCATTGACCTAACAATATAATCTGGATGAAACCTCAAAAGTTCTCCTTGATGGGAAGTTGAAATAAAATTCTTCTACATACATCTGTCTTTGAGGTAGCATTTTGTTCCAATATATTAATAGTTTTCTAATCTTTTTAGGCTTTCTGTAAATTCTGTGCACACACAGCCTCTTTTTGCCAGATATTATATCATGTTCCCTTTTTCTAGCTCAGAACTATTTTGCTGCCTCCACACCAGACAGGAAGCACCACCATCGGTATAAAGACTACCTATTCTCAGTTGCAAGAATAAGAAATAAACTAACAGTGGACCCCCTGGCAAAGTCTGTGCAGTGTAGAATTCTGGGATTTATCCAAAACCCATACTTACCAGCTGCCAGTCACCTGGTGTAATATAGCTCAGTGTTCTTTCTGTCAGAGTATTTTTATATTACTATCATTGTTTCAGTGTTGGTTCCTTAGTGTGGCCAGATGATGTATGCATGGGAGCATAATCCATCCAAAAAAATGCATACTGGAAGTTGGTCAGTGGTCAGGCATGAAGGGGCCAGAGATCCCTCAGATTGACACGGTACTTATCTTTAGGAGTTCTACTGCAGTGCAGATTCATCTAAGAAAATACAATAGGAAGCAGTAGGCCTTGGCAGGAGTGGGAAGAAGTAAGGAGTGCTTAACCCCCAAATTAAAAGAGACTGCAATCAAGAGAGGCTCTCTGGAGGATGAAGATGCAAGGGTAAGAAGGAGTTGTCTTTAAGACAACAAAGGTTGAAGGCATGGAGTGCATGTGTGTGTTTGTGTGTGTGTGTGAGAGAGAGAGAGAGAACACATGAGACAACCTCCAACGCAGTCAACTAAACATTTGCTTTTTTGTCACTTATCTGTCAGGTCAGATGTGGCTCTTTTTGGCTTGTCTGAATTTGTCTGGAGATGGGTTTAGCGGTTGGAGCTACACAGATTTGGCTTACAGAGAAGCCATGAGCTATAATGTGTGGTTATAGCTGTCGGGACAAAAGGGCAAGAGGAAAAGCAGAAACAGGTAATGGACCTGCTCAGAACTTGTAATCATCATTTCTTCCACATGGTAGACAGTAGAGGGGGTGGATGCTTGGTGAACAAGAACAGGAAATAGCAAGAATTAATAAACTATCCATTCTGCTACAGTAGTTAATAAGAGCATAAATCTGTTGAGAAGAATCGGAGCGCAGACATGTTGGCACCGGCAAATTGAAGCCTTGGGCACCAAGTAACTGTATCTGTTGAGAGTCTATGGAATCCAGGCACGGCAATGCATAATTGCAATCCTAGTACTTCTTCAGGCACAGGCAGGAAAACACATTCAAGGCCAGCCTGGGGCATGTGGCAAGACAGTCTGAGACCTTCGTGATGATGTATGGTGGTGATGATGATAATGATGATGCATTTTGTATAAAACACATCTATTTTGAGTGAGACCTCTCATGATGGGGTGTCCTCACCACACAAATGCCCTGTTAAAGATACAGTGTTCCCTGAACACCAGGCTGTAGGGGGTCTTCTTCATGGGAGAATGTTGGGTGCCACAGCCAATATCCTACAGCATTCGTAGTCCTCAGAATATTTATCTGCAGTAGTGAGGGTGCTTTACCTGTTGGCATTTCATGTTAATTGGGGATTGATGTACTTCTTTTCTGGCTGGTTGCACAAATAAAATTTTAACAGCTGGGCCACAATTAAATTTAATTGGATACTTGAAGAACAGGACTTGTTCAACTTACCTATTAAGTGCTCAGTGATTTTAGTCTCAGCACATGTTACCCTGATACCCGTCCTCCCTGAAATTATAGCTTATATTTTGAAATGTCATCAGGAACTCCTACCATGATCATAAAATCAGTGCTTCCAGATGTGAAGTTGATCCAACTTCATCTGGAAACCCCAGAGTCCCCTCGCCCCTGCATCCTTTCTCTTGAGTTGTCAGTCACAGATGGCTTTGCCTGCCCACTGTCCCTGGCTTCCTCCACAACATGCCCTCTGTTGCAGTCTAGCCACAGAATTTTACTAGCCTCTTGGGAGCTTCATAGTCAGTCACAGTTCTACCTTTCATCACTACAACATGTGTTCAATTGTATAACTCCTGTTTTGAAATAATTTCAGATGTACCAAAGAATTTTTGGAGTAAAATAAATTCCAGGATAACCTACCATAGACTCCTCAATATAAATGTGTTTTCATTTTTTTCATTGTTATACCACATGCATACGTGTCTAGTATCTATTTCATATACACAAACAGATGTACATATGTGTGTCTCAGTACATACACATAAATCTATATACTTCTATATTTCTGAACCATAAGACAGTTGCAGGCACAATGTTTCTTATTCCTAAATGCTTCAGAATACATTCTCTACAAACAAGAACTTTATCCCTCAGAGTAATAATAGTAATTAATAAAATTTGACTTTATGCTGACAACACACTCTTCTACCCTAGAGATGCTAGTCAGTGTTCTCCAGGTATCCCAATAATATCCTCATGATTACATGCTATTTTCAGTTTTTATGTATGTTTAGTTCATTTTGCATATCAACCTAAAACTCCTTGCATTTATTCTCCATTCGTGGAATCATCCTCTCCCTTCACCAGAGACTTCTTGGCTTTATTTACAGTTTATGTTTGATTGCTGTCAAAATTAGAATTAGTTATAAAACACAAACCCAAGGAAACTTTAAAGGGAGCAGTAATCTTTAGGAGCCAGATTCTCATAGTCAGCAGCCACATTAATTCAGTGTCATTCCTTTTGTCATCAGACTGTAAGGCTCAAGGGTAGTGGCTATAGAAGGCATCTCCAATTGAGCAAGATAGGTAGCTAAGTGTGCAGTGTGGATTCAGTATAGAGATGTAAGCTGGTTGTCACAATTGTCAGACATATCACTTCCTCTGAGACCACGCATCTCCTTTGTAGGCTCATGGTTGCCCATCTTCAGATGAGAGGCTGTAAAATCTATACCTAGGTCCTGCTTAGGACCAGCCTGGCACGGATTCTGCAAGGCATTGTCTAGTCTGTTTTGGTGTTCCTGAAACCCAGTCTCTACTTGGTGTCCAAGTTCTGCAAGCTACATTCTGTTCTTATCATCTTCTATCCCTCTGTACATATCTCTGTTAGCTTTCTGCTCTTTTATGTCCAGGACGATACTTTGGTCTTAATACATTTCTCCTTGAGAATGAGACTACTTCCCATGATTCTAACTAGTAATGGCTTCTACAAGATAAGGATTGCTTTCTTAATATTGAATGTCCCCATGGTTTCCATAACATCTGTCCTTCCTTATATTCTTTAAAATTTTGTTGCACATACCTTTTAGGAAAAACAAAATAAGACAAAACAAAAACCCATGAATTGCATGGGCTTTATTTTCTGTCTTCTCCTGGTGACTGCTTTCTTGTCTGAAACCATAGTTTCCAGATTCTGGCTGCTGCCTGTTGGACTGGGTTCTCAGCCTTGACATGCAAATCTGGTGACCTGGCTTCCCCATTTAGCAGGTATGTCTTCATATCTGGACCCTTTCCAAGTTGTCCTAACCTGTCACTCTGGTCATAAGTAGCCAAACTACCTCTCATTACTGCAAAGTGTTAGTTAATTAAATAACCATATGTGCGGGCTGCAGGCTGCTCAGTCAATGTCAAATTGTCAGAGACCCTTAGAGAATACAGAAAGGCTTTGGGCTTGGAGAGGCACTGTTCAATGCTGTTGTTTGTTTTTGCCTTTTTTTTTTTTTTTTTTTTTACCGAGGAGTAAAAGGAATGTTTCTCAAATTTTCAAAGAACGTGTAGCTCAGAGAAATCATAAATATAGTCTTTCAATACTTAGACTATATTCTAAGCTAAGGCCACTATGAAATGGGAAAAAAAAATATATATATATATATACCGAAGTCAGTACATATAAAGACCTTTTTTTAGCTTCAGAACTTAACTTACTAAAAATAGAAAAATCTAACTTATCGCATCCATTTTCATTTGGCCACCCAGCAGCAGCAAGCTGTAAATAGCTCTTTTGTATGCAGTGCTGGCTGGCTTTACCTTCATTTTTCTATCTAGAAAATCCTTCTCTGTTCCTTTCATCTCCCTCCATCATGATTCAAATGGTTGCCTCCCCAGAGCCTTACTGCACAGCCTAGACGTGCTGTTTGCTCCTCTTCTGTGACCCGGGTGTGTTACTGTTTGCTGTACAAACACATAATATAGAGGGATGGCTTGCTTCCAACTCCCAAGGGAGTCTTGGAGAGAGCTCCCGGACAGGGTGCCTTTTTTTTTTTCTTTTTAACTCTATTATAATACTTTGCCAGGCCATGGTACACAGTAAATGTTGACTAAATGTCTGAAAATACTAAACAAACTTGTTTCTCCAACAGCTTCCTCTTCTTCCATGGCTTGCTTCTAGTATATTTAAGTCACTACAAGTTGTCTTTCTATATTCTTGGAGTCTTACTTTTTTTTTTTTAACTTTGTCTGTCCACTGTTAGGACTCTTGCCTGTCCATTGTTGAAACGATGGCACTGTCTTTAGAAGGTAATTCTTACCTTGGCTTATTCCCCTCAATCACGTTTCTTACTGTTACATTTCTAAATTTCCCTTATCTTGGGGGCCTACATTCACCCTTGACTCACTGTTTTATTTTCTACTTAGCCTGGGTTCCCCCAACCTGTAATGAGGACCAGCCTTGCTCACTTCTCTCTCAGGGGCAGCTTCTACCCTGAGAGTCAGCGTATGTAAAAGCATTTTCTTAACCATTGTCCTCTTGTGCCCTCTTGTCCCGCCCTGTCTTCCACTGGCCCTGGGTGAGGGCCTGAGTAGCAAGTGCTGGGTTTTGGTTGACTTCAGGTATAAGGTAAGTTGTCACCATGACAGAGCATTTATTAAAGCATTTGATATCGTTAGCAGAGAGGCAACAGATACCATGAACAGAATGCCTTATTACATTCTGACTAGGCAGACCAATCAAGGTGTCACATTTAACGACCATACAAATTTACTTCCTTCAAATGGGGACAAATCCAGCATCCAGGATCCCTAGCCCTTTCCTGGAAAGCAGACGGGGGTATATGGATTCAATAACAGAAAAGCCATCATGGAAAAATAAAACTGGAAATAAATTTCTAAATAGTACGGTAGCACATACAAGTAGAGGCAGGAGAACTGTAAATTCACGATCAGCCTGAGCTATATCCTGACAATCCTAATTTTTTTTTTCTCCAGTGCTGCGATAAACATCATAACCAAAAGCAACTTGGGGGAGGAAAGGGTTTAGTTAGCTGATGCTTCATCATCACAGTCTACCATTGAGGAAGCACTCTTTATAGCACTCGTGAGCCGTGAGGGAAGTTGGGACGCACTCATCCTAAGATGGCTTCAGCTTCTGCGGTTCCCATCTTATAAACTACTAAGCATCCATTTCAGCCCACCCTCTATAGTTATGCATGTACTTACGTATTCCACCTTGCAGGCCTATTGAAAAGAGGGTCCTTGTATCCAACTCAACTTTACCACCTTATGAGAGGACATATACAGCACACAGACTTTTCTATAAGTACCTCTACATAAATGAATGGCTAGATGAGAGGATGGGCAAGCGGATGAATCAAATGAACATGTGACCTATTATTATTCTGGGAGTTGTTCTATGATTTTGAGGACTTCTTAAACTTTTCCCTGATTAATAAAATGAACATTTACTCTTTTACTATCTGAGATAGTAGAGGAGATGGTTAATGCATTCATTTAAATGCACTGGAAACATAAATATATTAGGAAAAAGATATTTTGAGAGTACTTTTTCTTTGTCCTTTTTATGTTTTAAATTCTTCTATTAAAACTTTGACTTTTTCATGTTATGGAGTTTTATAGCAGTCATTTAAAGTTTACATGCATTTTTATTCATGAGATTAATTTTTTACTATGTCATATTCTTTGTAAGAAATCTTCACAGAGCCATAAAATCTTCTTGTGGTATGGGTTAGAATACATTAACTAAATAATATGGCTTTAGTTATACTACCTTAATTCAATGTGTTAAACAAAAAAAAATTATGTATTTCCCCATTAATTATCAATAGTAAAAGCAGGAACAGCACACACAATACTTTTCAAGGCCCAAACAAGCAATTTTTCTTTTTTTATGTGGGTAGAGATCGACCCTTTGAGTCCACATTTACTGTGTTCTCTACCCCAGCTAATAATTCTATCCCCTTCACCTTATTCACACCTTCAAATTACATAAATCTGGGAAGCTCCTAACCAAAGCTATATCCATAAAATACCCCAAATACCCTTCCTTCTAAATCCAAGTTTAAAAATGAATGTCAAGCCCTCTTCTGGGAACTGTGTCTATAACATGTCAATTTCTAATTACAATGTATCTATTTTTGGTCTATGTTGATTGCAGTCTCCTGAGTTTATTCACCGAGTTGCAAATAACTTTGGAGAAAACATAGGCAATTTATCTTAAGGTTGTTGGGATACACAATGAAACCCCAAACAAAGAGCTTTGCAGTGGCAGTATCAGACCCAGAATCCTATCCCTGTTGCTTGGGCAATCTTTTAAAGTCAAGTATTCGATTATTTTTGCTTCCTGGATATTTTCAGTGGTTGTTGACCTTTTTAATGTTCAAGTTCATGTGGTGTGATTTTATGGAGATTGTCCTGTTGAAGTCATCTTTTCACATCCTGAAGTGCTGTTTTCCATTATCAAATACACAACCAATCTCAATGACATAACACCTATTAATGAAATTCTCTCTCTCTCCCTTCCTTCCTTCCTTCCTTCCTTCCTTCCTTCCTTCCTTCCTTCCTTCCTTCCTTCCTTCCTTCCTTCCTCCCTCCCTCCCTCCCTCCCTCCCTCCCTCCCTCCCTCCTTCCTTCCTTCCTTCCTTCCTTCCTCTCTCTCACAATGAGTTATCACTAACATTCTCCAGATCCCTAGTTTCTAAATTCTTCACAAAGAATAGAAAAGGAAGTGTAGTTTGGGGTTTGTTCATGTCTGAAAGTTCTGAGTTTATATTTGTTGCATTAAAAAACTGTCAGAATCTTTAACACAAACCTGATAGATCAAAGCAAATTCAAACATCTCTTAGAAACTAGATTCACACCATGCCACTAGAGGGCAGCCTAATGTAATTATGAGGGTGTGTGAGTCCAGATGCCTGAGAATCTGGGGTAAGCCCGAAATGGTCCAGGAGAAAAAAAATATTCTAAACAAGAAAACCCATGCAGGGTGTTAAAATACAAACACACACACACTTCTGGTCCTGGTTTGAGGGCATAATTACTCTTCCCTGCTTGATACCATTTGCATTGGTTATTTTTCATTAAATTTTTATTTTTTTATAGTAATTACACTTTATTCACGTTGTATCCCAGCTGTAGCCCCCTCCCTCATTCCTTCCTAATCCCACCCTCCCTCTCTCATCTCTTGTGCCCCTCTCCAAGGCCACTGATAGGGCATTGCTTATTTTTAATTCTAGTTTAATTCTGGCTATTGCCTATTGCTATCTGAGGTCATGAGTTAACTGTAAATTCAGGATGAGACGCTATTGCATAGTCACCAGATTTCCAATTTACCACTTAAAACTGAAATGTACCCCAGGCCACTCCAAACATCCAGGGACTCCTCTGTACGCTTTCAGCTCATAAATTCCTCTGTCTCTTCCCAACAGTTACCATAGCCACAGGGTTCTCATGATCTAACTCAAATTCCTAACTTTATTCAGAAACCCACTCCTGTTTAATTGAGTAATAATGGAAACAGCTTGTTTTCTATGTAGAGGACTCCATGATATCTTTCTTGGTCTTTGACTCTTCTGGTGACATGATGTGGGTGTGCTTTGCAGTTAGCTTCTTTTTGATATCACATGGCACTGCTGCTTCCTTCATAAACGAGAAGAATAGCAAAAACAAACCAAACCAAACAAAAACAAAACATACATTTTAGTTCTTTCTTTCTCTGTAAGCTTTTGTTCCAAGCCCTTGTATCAACTTGTCCCTTTCAGTGCCAAGGTGGGAATCCATCCCTTTGTCACTAGTGAGATGGCCTTTTCTTGTTCACTTTGACTTTAACTCAAATGTATATCAGAGCCCACATTCAGCATGAACACGTGCTGCTTCTAATTCCTTCAGCAGGACAACATGAATGCAGTCCCCAACTCGCTGCCAAATGTTCATTCTCAAAGCCTAGCTGTTGGGCAAGCCACAGGTCCCCCTGGTACGGAAGGCAATCTCACAGGGCAAGCATCACTGACAAAAGCAACATTCAGGGACTCCTGTGTGGAGGAGCCTGTGAAGTTGGGTACTGTGGCCTCAGCAATGGACACATCACTTGGAGTTCATCTCTAATAATATCAAATGAACACAATCTTTCCAGGGACACAAATCAGGTGGCTTCTTCAGTCTGTGTGACCAACAACTAAGCAATGTATGTGTCATGTTGTAAATATGTGGGCCTTGAGGCCTGGGGGCAGAGCCAAGCCAGCTCTGCCTTCGGGCTTTTCCAACAACCTTAGGAACCTGGGCAAACAAACACACCTCCCGTCAATGCTGTGTCCTTTCCGAGCTAAGGAGAAAAGCTCCTATCCAAACACTTGACAGGACATTGTTGGGCTGAAGGGCAAAGCCGCTCATGCACACAGCGGAGGGTCATTGTGGAAGCAAGTTTTCTTTAGTAAATGAATGGCTCTTTTTCCCCATTCTTTCTCTTTTCCTCAACAGTTAGAGGAGAATGAAATGGAAGCAAGAAAAGTGCTTTATGTTTTATCTGTTCTCATTCACAGCAGGGACTATGACCAGTAATTGGTCTCCCTAGTGCTTAGCATATTAAATATTAACCATGAAATGAGAACAGAAAGCTCATTTTCTAGCTTGTCTATTCTTTCTGACATGGATAAGTGCTAGGCATTCTCCGGTAGCTGGAGTGGACATGTTTTCAGGACTGTCATTGTGCCACACACTTGTGCTAATCATGTTTGGGATTTGTTGTTGCTTAATTTTCAGCACAGCATTTGCAGGTACAGTCATCATAATTATTATTTCCATTTTACAGCTGGAGAAACTGAGACTGGGAGAGTATTAGAAGTTTGCCCGAGTTCTCACAGCTGGCAAAGCCATGAGATCAGTTCGGAGTTAGCATTTGAAATGACATTCTAGACTAGGCTCCCGTTGCGCACACATTGTGCATGTGTGCAGGTGGTATGACTTTTGGCTCCATGTCACCAATCACAAATGTATACTTTGTTTAAGCATCTTTGCTGCAGGAACAGGTGTGATAAAAGGGAAACTGTAGCAACCTTACAAGTTAAGGAAACCCTGCAGGCTCCATCCTCCTGTTCTCCTAACATCCCCAGCTATATGTCAAGTTCTAACTGAACATGCTTTGTACAGCTGAAGGAGAGTGGCTAGCCACACATGCTTCTACAGTGTGTAAGTCAGGACTAGAGGCTTTATGACCCATCCCTGAGGCCAGCAGGTCATCCCTGAGGTCTGCCATTCACCCCACTTGCTTCCTGCTGCAGTTAGAAGAGAGTGATGCCTGGAGCTGGTTTTGTCACCAGTTTTGGTCCTGAGGTCCTTTAGATCTTAAAAGATGTTTTTTTTGTGTAAACTGTACATGATAATACTTTTGATATTAGAAGTTTAAAAAAATTAAAAGTATTAACGAACTTTCAAGTAACAGTAATAGACTCATTGTGTACGGCATTTTATTTAAATTCAACTGCATTATTTCTCATCTGGAAGAAATAACATTGTTTCTCATTTTCAAATGTCTTTTACTTATTTGTTTAGTGTATGTGCATGTGTGTGTGTACAAAAATGTCACATACGTGTAAGTCAGAGGCTAACTCATAGGATTTGGCTCTCTCCCTCCACTGTATGGATTCTAGGGTTTAAATTCAGGACTTCAGGTTTTGTGAAGCATCTTTCCAACTCTCAGATGTCTTTAATGAATCATTTAATAAAGTGTAGCATGATTCTCAAATCTGTTTCTTCCTGTAAAATGCTGGGCTATGCTGTTTTAACTGAAGTTGGTGAATAATACATACTTTATGCAGATATCTCTCTTGCAAAGGGGCTTCCTGAAGTGTTGTGGGGGTACCTCAATGTTCTCACATTTGTACTGGCATACACAATATAAGTTTCTTTGTGGAAATTTTCAAGCAAGACTTTTGTGGTTGATGATTCTCATCCTTTTTGGGTTCAGGTATCAGCAGTTTGTATGGCTTGATGTCTGCCTAAGTCTTGTCTTGACAAGGGTATAGAAATACCCTGCCAGTTAGACAACTCCCTGAGCAGTGGACTTCAAGAAGCCTAAAGGCACCTGATTATTCCCTGTGGACCTCATCACTGATGTAATTTTTGACTTAAGAAACTGAATGTTCCTATTAGCCATCCTTTCAATAAACCTGTATTAAGAGATATAAATGCACAAGACTCAGAGGCATGGAAATAAGTGTGAATAAAAGAGAATAGAATCATGAATTAACCAGTGGTTCCCTATGAAGATGGTGAACAAGACAGACAAGTGTTGATGGTTCAAACAGGCAGAGATATCTGAAAAGAACATTATTAAGAACCAATTTACACAGAAGTAGACATAGACCACAGGGCATAAACTTGAGAAGTACCCAGATTTCTTATCCTGTTATTTAATTCTTACTTTTAAGTAAAACTACCCTTCCCTTTGAAACATGATAAGAACCAGTGACAAAATGATTGGACCTTCTTGTCCTTCGAGAGTCCAACAGAGACAAGAAGCAGTAAGTTCTTGGAGGTATATACACACATGCATGAAACAGAAGCCTACAACAAAGAACTAACTTGGCAGTTGTGGAGAAGGCCAAATCCTTTATGTCTGCTGGGTAAGCCACCAGGTAGGAAAAATGGTACACTAAGACAGTAAATGATGTTGATTCCATGATTCCATGAAGGCACATGATTCCCTCCTCACTCGATTTCAATGGACTGGACCAGGCCCACACAGAATACCTGGATTATCTCCTTTCCATAAATGTAAGTGAAAATTTTAATGAAAACTACAAAATGCGCCGAAGACCCTTAGAGAAGTATAAAACTGACTTTAACCCACCATTTTGCTTGAATAAGTTCCTTTCTAAAAATTCCTATAAATAAAATTATCTTCAGTCCTAGGGGCTGACAAGAAAAACAAAGGAGACAATAAAGAGAAAAAGCTGGTCATTTGCAAAGGAAATAGAGGAGGGGCACAGGATAGAATCAGAGAAATTGCCACAGGGAGATATGCAACATGATAAGGGGGATAGAAAAAGAGGGGCAGAGAGAAAGATGACAGTCCATGGGGTAACTCACTCTTCACGTTGGCTTTACTTACAACTCTTTCTTTTCCTTATCTTCAGTGTGGGAAGGAGAAGTCATCTGGCTTTGCCAGACAGGCTTAATTGATCTAAATAATTAATTCCAAGGAGCAGGTCTCTGGACCAGAACTTCCTATCTCTGTATTCTTTGTCAAGTAGCTTTGATTCTTTTAGATTTGTTACAGAGATGTGTGGTCCTTTCCCTCTCTGGATCAAGTCCTCATTCTCAGTTAACACTGAGTGGAGGTGACCTTTGAGATGGTCTCCAGTGTTCTCTATCTCCTGGTATTCTTCACGTCCTTTGTGTACGTCCTCTCTTTAATGTGGGCTGTGACTAATAATGAGTTCCTAGTGCATAGAACAGGGCAGGACAATGAGTGCTCATTTTAAATGTAAGGCTGTGATTCTGTCTTATTAGCAATCTTGACCTATCTAAACATTCTCATTTGTTAGTGAAGCAAACTTACTAGGCTGTAAGTTGCTGTATTGGAAGACCTACCTGGCTCAGAGTTGAAGGTAACAAGGAAATTGAATGCTATGCCTTAGATAGCTTATTTGCAAAACTGGGCCACAATAATGATGATAACGCTGTGCCTCCGGACTATTAACTAGCTGATGCATGTTCAAAACCACAACAGTACCCAACACACAGTAAACATACAGCCAACACATACTGCTACTTATTGTCATCATATCCCAATCACTGAAAGTTCTGAGAACGGTCATTGAGATCTTTCTAGAGAAAGCAAGTTACTGATGGATTACTAATAACAATTATGCATCTTACATTGCAAAGCTCAAATTTTCAGTCTCTACTACCAAAGCTTTAAAACTATCCCTGATCATGAAATGGCATGTCCTTAGACAGAGCTACCCTGAGAGCCCAGTGCTCTTCTGATCATGGAACAATAGAAGATATTTCTCACCTGTATGAGAAGTAAAACTCTACAGACATCTTCCATTTGGTTTTCTCATCGTGAAATGATTTTTACCCAAGAATATTTAGTTCTTGGTTATAGAATTATTTGCTAAAAATATGGAATGGATTGGCTTGGAACACTGAGTGGAGGCTCTTTCTGCCCACCCTGTCATTTCTCTAGAATCTTACAGAACCACTCCTCATATGGCTTTTTGTTGAGTTGGAGGCAAGGGATGTGTGGGAAGGAGCAGGCAACATTCAAAGAGCAAGCTGAAGGGTCGTTACTGCTCCTCTCTTTTCTAAGTCATAAACCAAGGCAGATACTGTTCCGTATTACCTTTCTAAGCTGTTTTATCAATGAATGCCTGAGTGATGGTTTCTACAACTCATCTGTTATTGTAAAAGAAAGCTTCAGGTAATAAGTATTTTGATTTTCAAAAAAAACTGCCAAAAGCAACATATGGAATGTCAAGTACTAGCTAAATAAAACTTTTGGTTTTGTAAATACGGGGCTGAACCTAAATCTCAGTGACTTCCTCTACTCTCTGAGATCCAAGAAAAACAGAACTGTACCATTTGTTGACCAAGGCAAGGAAGCTGTCACTCAAGTGTGTTTCAGTCTATTTTTCTTGTTCCTTTTCAATTTGTCTTCATAATCTTGTAGTAGCTTCTCTGATAGGAGTAGTCAGAGAGATGGTCTCTGCAGCTAGGCTGAAATGAGGCAGACCAAGCTGCCTTTAAATGCAAGTGCATTGTATCAATTTGCAGGGTATAGTTTGACTATGTCAGTTTCCAAATGATTTCAAAACACTCCTTTTTGTCTATTTGCTTGAATGGGAGATATGAAATCATACTGATTTGGTTCACCTGTGAAATCAGAGAGGCTATCAATCCCATGTTGGCTGAGTAACCTTAGAGAGGTTCCTCAACCTTCACACTCACCTGTAAAATTGAGTAAAATGCCCACTTCATAGGGCTGCTGGTCGGTGCTACACTGTGAGAACTGAGTGTGCAGAGTCAGGGTAGGGGTAGAGAGACTGAAAACCCTTGCTGGCTCCGGGGCTGGTGGTTTGGAATGGGTGGCCTTATCTCTGGAGTAGAACGCTTTGCATATTCTGGGTTACAAATGGATTGCAATAAGAGTTGGTCCCGGCTCCCAGATACAAAGACTCATGACCAAACCTTCGGCAGAGTACAGGGAATCATATGAAAGAAGGGGAGTTAGTATGATGGGGAAAGGATAGGAGCTCCACAAGGACCAAATATATCTGGGCACAGGGTCTTTTCTGAGACTGACATTCAACCAAGGACCATGTATGGATATAACCTAGAACCTTTGCTCGGATATAGCCCGGGGAGCTCAGTAACTAATTGGTTTCCCATAGTAAGAGGAACAAGGACTATTTCTAACAGGAACTCAATGGCTGGCTCTTTGACCTCCCCACCCCCCAAGGGAGGAGCAGTCCTGCTAGGCCACAGAGGAGGACTTTGCAGCCAGTTCTGAAGATACCTGATAAAACAGGATCAGATGAATGGGGAGGAGGTCCCTCCCCATCAGTGGACTTGGAAAGGGGCAGGGTGGAGATGAGGGAGGGAGGGAGGGACTGGGAGGGAATGTGGGAGCAGGATACAGCTGAGATACAGAGTTAATAAAATGTAACTGATAAGAAAAAAATAAAATTAAAAAAATGAATCTGGGGATGTCTTGATTCCCTTGATGTTTTGCTCCCTCCCCGATAATTTCTGCTTATCTGAAAACAAACATAAGGCGAAGCTTAATCTCAGTCAGCCAAAGAGGCCATTTTGACCGCCTCAACCAGTGGTAATGCCACTGTTCCAACAACTTTGCAAGTCCTAACAACATGTGTCTTCCTTAATGTACTACATTTCAGGTTTGTTTTTAGAACTAAGTTCAGTATATCAGGGCAGAAATTGATTTTTTTTTTCCCCTTCAAACTACTAAGTAGTAGGTGGCATAAACTGTCTGCTACAGATTTTTTTCCCCAGATATCCGAGATTTTTGTCAAGGAGACTCAGGGATATCAACTGGAATGATAGGACTGGGTTCCCCAGGAAAAGTCCCGGGTTCGTTGCCCCATTTCTTCCCTACTTTTATCCAGAGCATCCTGCTCTCATGTCTTTGCATGTCAGCGGTAATGAGGATCATGACATTTTTCTCCACGTTGTGTTTTTGAGGACCTCGCCATCACAGGGTACTTTCCAGCCCAATTTCCAATTACCCAGTGGCTTGTCCTGTCAACTTGAACAGCCTAGATGCCCTAGAGAATTAACACCCCTGGGAGCAGATTTCACTCACTGACTGACCAGAGGTACTTTATAAATAGCCTGGCTTCCTTGTTCTTCCCTGAGTGGTTTTGAGAGGCATATTTGTCACTAGTCTCAGAAAGATCAGGTCCTGCTGCTCACACCTGTAGCTGGTTTAGTAACTTAGTCACTTCCTTCATTTCCTTCCTTTCACAGCCCTAGGATCATCTTGCAAATCCTTTCCTTGGGTTTGCTTTTGGGGAAACCAGACAGCAACCCAAGACACCTCCTCATCACCAATCTCTTCGAAGGGCTTTCCTAACCCTGACTCTTTCAGTTCTCCAACACCATCTGAACATTTTTGGAAATTTCACTTCCCCTCACAAATAAGAAGACTGAAGGGAGGAGAAGCTGCACATGTAACCCAAGTCCACAAAACTAATGATTGTTGGTGCTACAATCCAAAGTATGACATTCTAAAATGAAGGAACTTTGAAATTTGCTGATCCTGGTAGAGTTGTCTGCCCTTTGGATAAAAATCACAATGTCTTCCAAACCCCTTACCAAAGCTAATTTTTATTCTTTAACTCCAGAATCTTGCTTTTGTTTTAAATGTTTCAAATCCAGATAATTTTAACCCTTTATTAGAGGCAGTGGTTTTGTATCTTTCACTCAATATTCCATTATGGGGGCCATGGCAGGAGCAATACAACTGCTATTTATTATTGCCTGAATAGATATTATTCCTTCTGGTTCTTGTGCCAACATCACACGGGAGCTGCAGCCTTGGCTCTGGTCATGTTCTGCATGGATGCTGGGAGGAGGAAAAATCCTGGCAGTATGTGGAAAAGGATGGTTTAAATTCTGCCTTAAACATTCTGTATTCAAAGAACCAATGATACAAATAGCTGGAGGGCATCTAGCATGAAACTAGAACAATTATTTTGGGGCTGTATTTTACAATACACATGTGAACACAGGGTTGGCAACGGCTAATGGAAGGGACAAGTCTCCAGTGTTCAGAGGACCAAGTGGATACATGAGGGAATCGGGAGGAAATGAGGTCATTAAAAGGGACAGAGAAGGAACTGCCATTGAAGGAGGAGAACCAGAACACTGCCAGAAGAGGGACTCTTTCAGAAAATACTCTTTAACAAGCACAAACCATGGTGAACTAGAAAGGAACTGAATACAAGAGCTTCTGACATCTAATGTAAAGCATAGACCGTAACACTGAGGTATAAACTAAAGAGGGCTCAGAAAGTGTGAAAGTGGTGATTAAGTTATATAATTTAGTAAGTCCATGCTTTGCTTTTGAGAAGCCTACAGTTAAGAGTCCTTAAGATTAACTCCAACCTGGTCTTTCTTCCAGCATATTTAGTACACACTTCTAAAGAAGTTGAGCTTAGTAAATCCACTTAACACTACATATTTACTTAGGATAAAATGATTTTATTTGCAATTAAGTATGCACTCCAGAGATCTTATGTACATTTGTGAGTGATATTTCCCTAAATTCAGCTACAAGTAAATCAAGAAAAATGAATTCTAAACAGAGAGCTTGGAGGTTGGTGCCCTAGTCCCAATTTTACCAATGCAGTCTGGTCTTATCAGTGCAGTGTATCTAGCAATGACTTTACTTATAATGAAACTACTAATTTACTTTGTGTGGGCATGCTCCTGTTGTGGCACGTGTGTTGGGTAGGATGGTCAGAGGACACCTTGCAGGAGTTGGTTCTTCCTTCTGTGAAGTGGAATCTGGAGATTAAAATCAGGTAGTTGTGTTTGGCAGCAGGTACCTTTATCCACTGAGCCATCTCCATAGCCTGGGAGTTCACTTTTTAACAGTTTCAAAAAGTAGTACTGCCCTCTGATGATCTCAGGAAGTAAGTGTGTGCGTGTGTGTGTGCGTGTGTGTGTGAAGTCTGAGTTTTTTGTAGAGAAACAACTGGAGGATATAGTAAGTTATTGTAGGTTGCATTTGTCTTTTCTCCCGTTTTAGTTTAAAACAACCTATTTTAATACAATAATAATAGCTATCACCAGTGGGATTTTCCATGTGTTTAATGGCAACATAGGTTGACAATCCCATGATATGCCAATTTTTTTTTTTTTTTTTTTTTTTGGTTATTTGTTGATGCACTGGACCACAGTGGTTCTGTTCTCCAAACTTCTAGGCTTTATGTGTGCAGTAGATAAGAGTTCAAATTATCAGCCAGCCACGGTGGTGCATGCCTTTAATCCCCAACACTCAAGGAAGCAGAGGCAGGCAGATTGTTGTGAGTTTGAGGCCAGCCTGTGAATCCAGGACAGCCAAGGCTACACAGAGAAACTGTCACGAAAAATCAAAAGAAAAAAAAGAGAGAAAGCAAAATATCCGACTCTCATTCGAAACTTAGACAAGAGCAACAGGAGCCACTCAGCAGTCCTGCAAGACTCTGCACAGTCCAGCAGCATCCTGCCATGCCTGCTGGCAGCGCTGGTGACATATTGAGAAGGAAATTTCAAAGCATAACTTGCATCCCAAGACACTGGCACTCTGAATACCAACAGAAAATTATGCATCCTTGTCACGCAGAGGGAAGGCAGATCTGCTTTGTTAAATTGCGTGAGTTATTTTAAAGGAAAATCTGCGGGGCTCAAATAAGTTAGAAAGGAGATCTATTGAGAACAGGCTTTAGAGACAGGTTGAACCCAGAGGCTGGCATAAAAAAGAAAAAAAAAAAAACTATGCTAAGATCAGAATCAAAGTCATTTACCTACATTTTTGTCTACTGAAATGTGGGTCTCGCTCTGACACCTGAAATAGACGACATAAGACTCTACCTGTCTCCTTTCCCACTGCGTATCCACCTATTTCAGCAGTAACTATTCAAGCTGCAGGGAGTCAGGGCGGACTGTCGAAGGCAGCAGCTTTAAGATATCTGTGCCACAGAGCTGCAGAAAGAATTAAAATGCAGAAATTACAAATCAAAGGCATCCAGACTCGTGTAGGTGAGACTAATGTCATTAAGTATAGTTTCACGAGGCACCGGATCTCAATGTCATCAAGCCCAAGGGGGAAAGCTGAGTGGGGGAGATGGGCACTGACAATTCCACCTCTCTGGAGGAAGCCATACCTTTCAATATGCCATAGCGACAGAGCGGATTTCTCATTAAAGTAAAGGCATACTGCAACTCAGAAAAACCCTCCTAGAAGCAAACATGGAACGCCAGTACAGGTGGTCCCTGTTAACTTGTGGCATG
Source organism: Meriones unguiculatus (assembly GCF_030254825.1). Taxonomy (NCBI): domain Eukaryota; kingdom Metazoa; phylum Chordata; class Mammalia; order Rodentia; family Muridae; genus Meriones; species Meriones unguiculatus. The sequence goes on from NC_083365.1 coordinate 28,250,439, forward strand.
TGACCCTGCCCAGGATCTTTGCTTATTGTGACTGGAAATTATTTCCAGAAGCCAGAAGTTTCTTCTAGATGAGAGAGAGAGAGTAAAAAAAAAAACAACACCTCATTAAAATCAAATGCCAAGAGAGCTTAAAGAGAGGCAGGAACACAAACATACTTGAAAGGCAGGCAGTGAAAACCACAGACTAGAAGAAACAAACCCGACCGCTAACTCTCAGGATTTTATTTTTTTATTTATTTATTATTTATTTTTTTTTTCCTCAGGATTTTTATATGGAACACTTTATAAAAGATTTTAAAATTAATTCTGTGAGGGAGAGAGAGAGAGAGAGAGAGAGAGGAGAGCATACAGGCATCTTGCAGCTGGAATTATAGACAGCTTAGAGGCGTCTGATGTGAATGCTAGGAACTCACATGTAGGTCCTCTACAATCGTGATGCTCATTCTTAACCGCTGAACCATCTCTCCAGCCCCTATAGTGAGCATTTTTGCACAATATTACAATATTATGAAGCATTTTATAATAATCAAGTTATTTAATTCTGTTTTAAAGGAAGCCCAAGAAGTATATATACTCAACCCCCCCCCATTTTCTAGAAGATGAAGCAGTCTCTAAAAATTCAAATCTCTTGGCTAGAGTCATTAAATCCTTAAATGAGACAGTCTAACTTAGTCTTCAACCCTTCATCTTACCAACAATGTCAACGTGGATGCGATATTCAACAGCTAGGAGTTCTTCTTAAATGTAGGCTGACCCTGAATCAAATGCAGACAAGCTTCAATGGCTAGCAGCTTTATCTATTGCTTTAGCAACTTGTCACAGCTGGAGGTTCTTGAGGGAGAAGTTCTATGGACAGCACACAGAGAAAGCCTTCAGCAGGCCTCCTCAGCTCACTCCCATCCCTGTGACACATTCACAGGCAGTCCACTCACCTGGGACAGAGTCCCTTCTTTGATACTCTTGGGAGTCTTGCACCAGAAGGGCATCTTAAATTTGACTTATAATGTAGTCCTTCAGTCTTAAGATATTACAGAAGAAGATGAGGCAGAAAGAAGGGGGGGGTGGTGGAGAGGAAAGAGAAAGAGGAGGAGGCAACTCTATGTGCTCAGCTTCTGGGAGTTTTGTGCAGTTGTGGAACCTTGCCTCTGTTAAGCATTTTGATGTCTGTGAGAGACACAGATAGAAAATTCTCCTCTTTAGAAAGAAGATAGGTGTGGAGAAATGCATTTTCCACACACCTATCTCTTTCTAAAGAAGAGCATTTTGGTATTGCTTCTGCATCAGTAGACTAAAGATAGATATCAACTTATTTGCTCATTGTAGATATCTTAGAACTGATAATAATCACCCCTAACCATTAAAAAAAATTCCAGGAAATGTGTTTTCCATCCCGCTTATTGGTATCAAAAGCAGGCATACTTTGATGTTGTTTCTGTTCATGAGCTTACAGGTGGCTGCATTCTGGGGACTGCAATCAGGTAGTCATGCTTGGTAACAAGTACCTTCACCCTAGGTAGCAATTTACTTGCCTCATGCCTGTGACAAAACGCCTGGCTAGAGCAGCTTAAAGAGGACAGAGTCCATTTGGTCTCACAGTGTGAGGGCAGCGTCTATCATGGTGAAAAGAAATTTCGGAAAGCAGAGGTTCCTGGTCACATTGCACCCACAGACAAGATAGAGAGATAGATAGCATGTGCGTGCGCGCGCGCGCACACACACACACACACACACACAGAGTTTTGGGATACTGGCACTCAGCTCACTTTCTCTTTTTTTATTTAGTCTGGTCTCCACACCAAGCTATAATACTGCCCACATTTAGGGGAGGTCCTTTTTCCTCAGTTAAACCTTTTCCTCATAGACAGACCAGACAGACCCAGACAGATTGTTCTCATGGTGATTCTCAATCCAGTTAAGTGGACAATGAAAATTAACCATCGCAGTAGTGATGCATTTTGTCCTTTCATGTGTAGAAGAGATTCATGACTTAAATACCCAAATGAAAAAGCACAGAAAGATTTTTTTTTTCCTTTGCTGATGAAAGAATGAATATCCAGTCATATATGGATAGGATTCACATATATGATGACATATTAAAATAACAGTTCCAGGAGAGCCAGCTTCCTCCATTCTCTCTACAGTTCTTAAAAATTACTGCCTTTATCCTTTTCCTAAGTGGAACCTGAGTTAGTACAGATCAGAGCATAAGTGCAATTAGCTTGGGAAATGCATTTCAGCCCATGGATGATGTCTATAGTTAGGGGTGATCTAGTGTGGTTGGAAAGAATTTCTTTTAGCTTGTAGGTTACAGTCTATGATGGAGGGCAGCCATCTGTGCTGGCTAGTTTTTGTGTCAACTTGACATAAGCTAGAGTCATGGGAGAGGAGGGAGCCTCAACTGAGAAAATGCTTCCATAGGACCTGGCTGCAGGCAAGCCTGCAGGGCATTTTAAAAATTGTTGATTGCTGGGGGAGGGCCTAGCCAGTTGTGGGTGGAGCCACCTCTAAGGATGGTCCTGGGTTCTGCAAGAAGGCAGGCTGAGCAAGAAAGCAGGCTGGGCAAGCCATGGGCAAGTAAACAGCACCCCTCCAGAGCCTCTGCACTAACTGCCTCCAGGTTGAGTTCCTGTGGTGACTTCCTTCAGTGATGAACAGTGATGTGGAAGCTTAAGCCAAAGAAATTCTTTCCTCGCTGGCTTCGTTTTAGTTCCGGTGTTTCATCACAGCAATAGTAACCCTAACTAGACGCCAAAATAGCTATCTGAAGCAGAAACCGTGGAGAAATGTTGCTTGCTGACTCACTCGCTCAGTTTTCTTATACAAGGACAATGTCCTCAAAGGTGATCCCTCCCCCAGTGGGCTGGGCCCTCCTCCCTTAACTAGCAATCAAGAAAAATATTCCCACAGACTTGGGCACAGGCCGATCTGATGGGTGCAGCCCCTCTTCCCAGGTCAAGCTGACCACCAAGATTAGTCCTCACAGGAGGAGATGCCCAAGCGGCATGGACGGTAAGTTCTGTGGTACATACAGTTTACCATAGGTTCACACGGGCAAAGGGCATTGAAATCAAATGTGGCCTCTCAGTTTCTATGTCCCCATGAGTAGTTCTGTTACCATATTCCATACTGCCTTCCTTTTGGCTAAATGAACAAAGATTTGTGAGGATTAGGGTCAAAGTGAAGGGGCCAGGTCCTTAACTCGCAAATAGAGTGAAACTAACCAGCCTTCTTGGAATTGAAAACACAACCCTGGTCCCATTAACACCATCTGGGTAATTGGCCACCATGGATAATAACGCATAGCGAATGAGATGCTTATTTATACGATGGCGGCCATTTTTTTTTCTAGCATTCTAGAGCTTTGTTGTTCTTTTTGGTGAAACACACCTAAGGCTTCCTTTTGTGTGACGTGAACAGGATTAATTAAACACAGAAACATTTTATTTCTTTAGTCAGATTTCAGGTCTTGTGTGTGTGCATGTGTGTGCGTGTTGCACTTAGCAAACAGTGCACGTAAAAAGAATAAGGGGCTGAAAGGACTAAAATGAAAAAAAAATTATCTGGCCCCATAGGTTGTCCCACAGCTGCCGTGCTGTCAGTGGCACAGTCCCCCCTCCATTCCTATGCTCTTGGCTTCTTTGATGACTTTCTACAGTTCAAGCATCCCGAGGGTATTTCGTTGTTCTCTGGGTTCTGCGGAAGGAAGTTCTAAGTGGCTGATAGCTTTGCTCAGGGATTTAGAAATCCAAGAGGCTTTTTGCCTTTCCAAGTGTCCTCTGGCTGCCAATGATGGAGAAGACTCTTCATCCAAGGATGGGACACAGAGGCAAAAACAGCCAGGTGGGCTCCCGCAAGGTGAAGTGCCACAACGTCTAGATGGCATGATTTGTTCCAGGCAGGCTTTAGAGGAGTTGGTAGGTTCGAAGCCGGAGCATGCTGCTCATCTCCAGCTTCTTGAGGCACTTTCCTGTAAACATTCCTCTTGCCGGGGGAACGTTTGAACCGGCACACAGAAGGGTCACCCTGCACCCTGAGCTTTCGGGGGTACCAACCTCACTGCCTGCAAATCCTCAAAATCTGGGTGAGTATCAGCAGCCTCGTGGGACCTGTTGGACGTATTCAATCTGCTCTCCCGGGTCCACAGGGCTGGCACTCTACAGGACCGAGCAAGGTTAAGGAGGGGCACAAAGAAATGATTCAGAGTCCACCTGACTTCCTAATTAAGGGCAGATGCAAACCCCCTGACGAGCACAGGGGCTGCTGCAGCTTTATCCAATGGAGGTGTAGTGACCTTATCAGATTTTTTTTTTGTATTAAAAAAAAAAACGTTTATTGAATTTGCTTTTTGACAATTTCACACCAGTGTAACGTGCATTCTGATTATTGTACCCCCTCCTCATCAAACATTTAAAGAGTGAATGGGTTCTCTAAAGGTGCCGGAAGAGCTACCCTGGGGATTTCAAACTTTGTTATGAATGAACAGTCACCCTCACGCCACCCTTCTCTCCTTGCTGCGCGAAAAATGTAGGAACACCCAAACTGAGTCTCTCTCTGTGTGTGTCAGTCTCTTACAAATCTTGAGGGTTGGTGCTCAGTTTGGGGGCACTGAATCCAAGCGAACTGGCCGTTGTGTAAGAGCCATCTTTCTGTCGCCGCGGGGCGCGCGTCTCCACCGAATGTGCGGTGCGGTGCGGTGCGGGGGAGGCTCTACGGCTCTGGCCCGGGTCCCCCGCTCTGCCCCACACCCGCCCGGCGAGCGCCGCGCTGCGCTGCGCGGCCGCCGCGCACTTGGCTGGGGCGAGTGGAGAGAGAGAGAGAAAAAGAGAGAGAGGGGTGGGCGGGCTGCTCTCCCGGCATTGGCGCTCTGCAGTGCAGTCAAGTGTTAGCCCAGCTCCCTATATGGTCGGGGATTAGCTCGGGCGCTGCTGAGGCTGAGCGAGGAGCGGGAGGAGGAGGAGGAGGAGGACCAGGAGGAGGAGGAGGAGGAGAAGGAGGAGGAGAAAGAGCAGCGGCAGAGCGGCGGTCGGCGCACGCCGCTGCCTGGGGGGAAACAGAGGCGCCCGAGCCTGGGGCTCCGCGCACGCCTCGGGGAGCCATGGCCGAAGCGGGAGAAGCGGGCGAGGATGAGATCCAGTTCCTGCGGACTGTGAGTCTCCGCGGGCGGCCGGGCGCGGCGGCGGGCAGGTGGGGAGGAGCGCGGCGCGGCCAGGAGGGGCTGCGCCGAGCCGCGCCGCGGGCGGTTGCGGGGCGACTTCTCCGCACCCGCGGGCTGCAGAGGCGGACCAGCCACCTCCACCCGCGGGGCGGCCAGGGGCTGAGTGGGAAGCGGCACCTTCTCCAGCCTTCCCCATCCTCCCGTGCCGCCCGACCTCACAGTCCCGGGTCTCCCAACCCCGGGACTGCTCGCTCGCTCGCTCGCTCGCTCTCGGGGCAACTCGCTAGCTACTTGGTCTGGAACCTTTGATGCCCAAACTTCAAGCCGAGCTTGGGCTCCTTGATTGCTCAGCCCTAGAAGCTCGGTGCTTCACGACCGGCCTCCTGTCACCTCCACTTTATTCGTTGGAGCTGACATCGGGCTCCCGGGGACCGCCAAGAAAGGAGCCGGTGGGGCAGGGGCGAGAGCGGGGAGCCCGGTCTGGAAACGGGCGCCTGCTCTCGGTGACAGTTACAGGGACCGCTCAGAAGGGAATTCACCCCGGGCTGTCCGTCTCCCCTCTCTTTAAATCTCTATTTAGCAACTGCTGCTGAGCCTTACTTGACTCACCCGCCGGTGTGTGAAAGCTACTGTTTCTGCTCCAGGCTCCCAAGAACCCTGCAGAATGGGGAAATCCCAGTCTGTGGTTCCGCGTCATCAGGTCCCCTTCTTGGCACTGGATGGAGGGCAACGCTCCATCCCAGATTTTGGGAGCGGGGCGAAGTCCAGTGCAGCTATGCCACTCTTTCTCCTTGGGGAGTTAATCGCTTCAAGGTGGGCGACCACCTTGAAGGGCGAGGGGCACAGGGTTGCTTCCTGGGGCTGATTTCAGCCACGTGACCTTGAGCAAATCACACAATCCTCTCTTCTTAGCCTCAGTTTCCTCTTGGGTAAAATGGAGGAAAATGTGACTAGCGTTTTCTGAAGATAAGAATTAAGTGAAATAGTGAATGCCGTAATATTTTTAAACCTCCGAATGCTTCGTAAGTGCTAGGTGATCTTATAGGAGCTATCTAGGTCTGGAAAATTAGAATGAAAGTCTTGTCTCACACCATCCTCTTTACGAGCACTCCACTTTTCTTTTGACCTGGTCACAGAGGACGACAACTTCTCTACGTCTGTCTTTTGGAACATTCTCTTTGAAGAGTTTCCTTTTAATTTTTCCAGGCCCACCCCCACTTCTTTTGCCTGTTTTTTTCTTTCTTTTCTTTTTTTTTTTTTTTTTTTCAAACATGGTTCTTTGGCTCAGTCTTGGGTCTTGTTTGAGGGACTGAGAAGACCAAACACCCTCCTAATACTTCTGAGAGGCCGGACGTTCTTCCACTTCCTCCTGGCTCATCTGGACCCCCTTCCGCCCCACCCCCATCCATTCCCGGGAGCCACCTGTTCTTCCCAGAGCCCTGTGGGACCCTTGTGCTTTCCCTCCAACAGGTGTCCTCAGTATTGAATGGCTCACAGCTCAGGTGCTTCTAGTTTGGTGCCCTCCTCAGCCCGGGTTGTTTATTAATTTTTGTTACTGAAAATTGAGGACATTTTCTTTGGACAGACTGCCGCAGCTTGAAGGCGTGACTCAAAGAATTAAGGGTAGGAATTGGGAGCCTGTCTTTGGGTCTTCATCTAGACTGCTTGTTTTGGCTTCTATGGGGCCATCTTCCCGGCCTTCCCCTCTGTGCTGGGCAGTGTTGCTGTATTTGAGAACACCTGTAGCCAAGGCTTAGTATGGAAGTGGTTCTTAAACTTTGTCTCACTAGCTTTCTGGATATCGGAGTACGTGGACCTCTTTTTAAAGCCAGAATCCGTGGGGTTCAAGAACCCCAAGAAAGAGCCTGGATGCAGAGGGCTAAGTATTTTCACAGCTTAGAGGGAGAGCTGAGGTCACCATGGGGGAGAATGACTCCGAGTATGACAAAACCAACTCTTTCCTCATCGTAGTCACCTGGAGTATTTTTTACTTAAAAGGAGTGTTCTTAGTTCTTTGCTGCATTAGACAGCTTACAATCTTCATCTTATTCTTGCTTGGAACAGAGAGAGGGACAGGAAATCAAATGACTTGGCTCTGGCTGCCCAGAAAGTTACTGGTAATTGTCATTATGTAATGTCAAGTTTAACTCCCAATGGAGCTGTGAGGCTTGCTCCCGAGGTTAGAATACCAGGAGTTCATGCAGATGAAAATCTGCAGCTTTCTGAATTTGATTCTGTTCCTCTTTAGCCATGAATTAGTTGAAAAAAATTATTGGAACTCAGAAATTGTAAACTGAATTTCTGCACAAAAAAAATGATATTGCCTTTCGGAGTCATGAGTGTTATACTAGCAGGGTCATGTATTCTCCGGTGAATGTACCTGTGCGGCACAGGGTAGTTCACCTTGAACTCACTCGGTTCTATCATGTTTTTCTTCCCTACAAACAGAATCTGCTAAAGCATTCTGGCCATGTGTCAATCGCCTTAACAGTGGTTTGAACCAGAGGTGACTCTTTGACAATGGAACAGAATCATCCTTTTGCAGCTGTGGACTTAAAAGGATTGCTGTCTCAGAAAGCAGAGGCTTTTAAACGCTACAGAGCAGCACTGCTCCATGGATATTAATCAAATGGTGGGCGATTATGATGTCATGTGGATTACACAGTGACAACAGTGAAAGTAGCTAGAATTATCGATGACATGAAATGAGCTAGAAGGCAGCTAGGGTGTGTTTGGTGTGGCTTTAGAAACATGGGAATCGATGTTCTAGACTCATCTGAAGCTCACAGTTTCCTAAGGAAGAGTAGGTCTGCCACGAGCGGTTTGGAAATAAAACTTAGTGCCCCTTATGCTCCAAACCTCAAGAAGGCACGATGAGACTTCATAAATTCCGAAGTCACTGGAAGCCACGACTATGGCATAGAGAGACGGACAGAAAGCTTCTCTTATCCTAAGGCTAGAATCTTCTCTCCCACTGCTGTTGGCAGTGGTATCCTCCTCCCTTCCAAATGCTCTTGCTGACGTAGCCAGTGTCACTGATGTGGCTCTGGAGCTGCTCAGAAGCAGATAAACCTGCCAGCCACTGATCTGAAAACAAGAAGTTATGGCGAGAAGAGTGACAATTACATTGTCTTCAGACACTTGGCAGAGTGGCTGGCTTCCGGAGTGCCAGGGAGATGCTGTCCCCCCACCCGCCCCAGGTTACAGTAGCCATTTACAATTACAGCAAAGTTCTGAGCCTTCACTTGCTGTTTTTAAAGATATCACAGACCTGTCCTTGTTAATTTCATCCTACCATGCAGGAACTTAAAACAGAACTTGGGATGAGATAGGCATCCATTTCTATTACAGATTGGCCGCATGTCTCCTAGCTGAGTCCTCCCTGTATTCTGTTGTTCTTTGCCCCTGAGATGCTATTGAACAGGGAAAGGTATTTGGACTGAAAGTCAAGGGCTGCTCCTGTCCTCCCATGGTGCTTCAGACTGATCCTTGTATTAGGGTGCTTCCACTACTGTGAGTTCTGCCCTTCCTGACTCATGGCCTCTGGCTAGAGCACTGTTGGGTGAACTTTTACCTGGTGGCTTGTGGATGCTACCTTACTTCTTTTGTAGGCACTGTGGATTTACTTCCCAGCTCTTGAAGTCAGATACTTTTGCTCAGGATGCCAAGCGAGAAAGTTGTGAGAAACAGCCTCCTGGTGCTAGAGAGCATCGTGGAGGCAGTGCTGGAAGGCAGACCCTAGAGCGCCAGGTGTGGACTGCAGCTGGGCCAGCCAAGGGGTCTACAGCTGAATGAGCGTGGATGTTAAAATCAGCCTCCCGAGGTTGTTACAGGGCTTCTCAACTACATAGTCCCTTCCTCGACAACGTCTCACAGTCGATTTGATCCTGTACCGATGGAGCAGGGGACATACTATTCTCTTCTTCCCAGGGAAATGAGCCCGGTGGGTGTGAGCAGGAAGCAAGGTCCTTTCTTCCAAGTAACCAAGTTGAGCTGGGAAAAGAGCTTCCGTATCAGGGTGGTGTGGCTTTTATTCGCTGCCACCCAAGTGCTCATGAACAGGGTTGAGCAGAGTTTTTAGCTGCTGAGCTTTAGGAGGAGACCTGATGATGGCTGCAAGCTTGGAAATGCTTAGCACGAGAGGTGGCCCACTACGAAGAATGATACCAAGAAACCAGCCCGCCATTGTGGGAAGCATGACTAATGCTTTTGTTTATTTATTTTTCCAATGCAATTATTAAGGAAGGATGAGGACACTCAAGGGAAATAGGATTTTTGTAACACAACTTTATTTTCTAAAATTCACTTAATGTACAGTAAGTATATTTCTTCAGTTCTTTTTGGGCTGACCTGTAGGGGGAAACTGTTGAAACAGAAATGAGTGGGGGGAAATTTATCTGGAGAGCAAAATAATGCTTACTTTTGTGTTTGAATAGGTTTATATCCATACTTGTCTCTTTGATTGTTTTATGATCATTTATTTCATTTTATCTTTTGGCTTTCCCATTGTATTGCTACTTAAAGAATTTTACAGTTAACACTACTGACCCCATGATTTTTACTGATGTGGCATCCTTCTCAGTGGTCTTGCTCACGCTGTGTAAGGAAGGTGAGGAGGCCTCTGTCTTCTGAATGCACTACTGTAGCCCCCTTTCCTCAATTTCACATCAGGATAAACCCTTCTAAATTAACTCTGTTCATAAGGTTACCCTCAATATAAGATTTATCCAGTAGGAGTAGATGGCTGTAATAAAAAAATTGAACTTAGAGGAATTCTTATTTCTTATATTAGCTCATTTGTGACCTTGAATGAGTCATTTAAGAAAACTGAGATTTTTTTTTTTTCTGTTTCACCCTCTGTATAGAGAACCTGCCTTATAAGGAGAGTCACGAAAGGCAACAGTAGTTCCAAAAATACTGCCAACGACAAAAGCAGGCACATTTCATAGGGCACTGTCATTGTGTCTGTCCTGCAACAGGAAATCAATCCTGCTTCTGATTGGCTCTTGCTGGAAAAGTACCACATCTCTCTAATGTGCTCTGGGCCTTCAACCCATCTAGTGTGGATGTCACCTTGGTGCCACTTTGCAATCACTTGTCTAGAATGAACCCCAACTTCTCTCAAGCTATCTCTTTAGAGGATGTGAAAAGCAAGTTATGGCATATATAGCCAGGTTGGCTTCTGGGAGTTCAGCCATGGAACAGAGCACTCTGGTGATTTTTGTGACCTCAGAACATCACCGTAGCTGCTGATGTCACAAGAGTACTTCTTACTATTTAATCCCACAGCTCATATTTGCAAAGCTTCCCTTCTCGTTTTCCTCCACTCTCTTTTAAAGCTCATCATTCCTATCTCTCAGGGGCTTGCTTTTCTTTAAAGCCAATGTAGCTCCCCCCCCCCCCCAGGGATTTTGCTGTTTCTCTTTTATCTGCTTGGGGAATAAGGTTCTTTGCAAAAATCATTTTGGAGACATCTGGTAACAGATGTCACTGTGGTGGGAAGTCCAGCCCAGCCTGGGCTAAGACTGTAGGGCAATCATTCTCCCCAGGGGACCATGTTGGTCATGCAGGTCTTAGGTTTGCATCCTCACAGACATCCTTTTGTTTGGGGTGTTTTGGGGACACACTTCCAGCCACTGCAGTTTACCTTGGTTCAGTGAGTTTTGCCCTCACAGCACCTCTTCAGTTCAGAGAGAGGGAAGAAAAAGTGCTGGCACCTTACCAGGTATCATGCTACAGGGATGAGCCTGCTGCGGTGCCAAGTTTTGTGGTTTTATTTTCCCCTTCTTCCTTATGTCATTCCTGATTCCCAGTTGTTCGAAAACAAAGTTCAGATTGGTCCGAGGCTGATGATGCAGTACTATAAAACAAAAGAGCTACCCCCCCCAACACACACACATTTTCCTTCCCGTAGCTCAGAGCCCATTATGGCTTTACAGTCATAACTGGGCTATTGTCCTCTGAGACTGACACAGCTTTATAGCTAGGCACTGACTCAATAACCCCTTCCCACTTCTCCTTTCCCCATATCCCTAGACGGTAAATCCTCCATTGACTTAGGATGATGGTTGTATTGGCATGCCTTCTTGGTGAATAGCTATTATTTCATTCAATGCCCAAGAAAAAGAAAACATTTCATCTTAAAATTAGATTACAACAGTAGTCAGAAACTACACGTTCTTCAGGGTGATAGCTGCTTGCTTCTGCTTGTCTTAAAGTATAAAGGAGCTGAGAAAGACTCTGTTTGCAGAGCTGCAGCTGGCAGTGCAGGATCTTAACTGCCCATCAACACTTTTTCTGTGGAGGTCAGTTTGTGGGTGGTTTATGTTATAGGAAGCAGCCAGTGTGGGAAACTAGGCAGAGCAACTGTAATGAAAATGTAGGAATGAAAGTGTAGGATGGTCTCAGTGTCAACATGACCCATGCAAAAGATATTTTTCTCTTTTGTCTGCCTTTGGGGTAAAGTATTCTCTCAATACATTTCCTCCATCAAGAAAACTGAACTGTGAAATTGTTAGTTCAGCGGGTACCATTACTGCTTAGCATCATTAACAGCTGAACAAAGCAAGTTCCCAAAGGAGTAGGAGTTGCACTGGAAGAAGACAGTATGTGGGAGCAGTGCTAGGAGGGGCAAGTGTGGGTGGGAAGAAGCCGGATCTTGAGGAACCCCGAGTAGGGTCAGAGGAGCCAAGGTACAGTAATCCGGGTTGCATGTGTTTGGATGAGTGGGGAGTGGAGGGAGAGTCTCCATATTTATTCCAACCTTTGAGCAGAATAAAGGAACTGTCCAGCCTAACTCAGGTGGTAGGAAGATCAGTCTTTAGAGTAAGGATTGAAGCTAGTAGATGCCTTATCTAAAATGACTCTAGATTAAGGGCAACATGATGAGAAAGGAAAGTCTTGGCTTTTTCTAATATGATGTGGTTCTCCACCAAAGTGTGCATCTTCCGTGAGGTAGAGAAATGACTGAAAGGACAAACCCCATTGTCAGAACAACAGCAACAAAATCTCCCTGAAAGGTGGCACAGCTGCCCCACCAGTGATGAGGCCTGAAAATACTTCTCTAACAACTTCACGGTGGAGCTCTCTAGTGAGCCTGACTAGGAGAGCTCATCAGTGGACACCAGGGGAAAAAAAATGCAAATTATCAATGCTACATCCGTGTCCATGTTGTAAGGTGTACTGATTTGAACTCCCACACCATCGTATAGACCGGATCCAGGCTGTCTGTAACAGTAGTGGACCAGCTGGTAACACTACCACAGGAACAAGGAAATAAAACAGCTTTGCTAGAGGAGTTTGAGCCTGTTATTGCAGGCACTTGGAACATGTGGCTGTGGTTTGCCTGCAGATCATCACTGTCTGTAGAGGCTGGAGGAGACTCTAAGAAGAAACAACATTAAGGCTTAATAACATTTCTTTGCAAGAGATGAAGGATGAAAAAAACAGAGATCACACAGGTCAAATGAGTGAAGTCAGGGCCACAGTGCTTGGTATATTCTATAGTAGTGGTTCTCAACCTGTGGGTTATAAAACCCTTGGCAAACTTCTGTGTCTACAAATATTTACATTATGATTTATAACATTAGCAAAATTACAGTTATGAAGTAGTAACAAAAATAAAATAAATTTATGCTGGGCTCACCATAACATGAAGAACTCTCTTAAAGGGCCACAGTATTCTGAAGGTTGAGAACAACTGTTCTACAGTATTTCTTTTGCTGACTACCTGAAGGGTTGTCTGCCCTTGTGAGGACTTTAGTTTATCCATTATAAAGGCATGTTAGCTCTGGGATGCTTTGGAGGGATGATGTCTGCTCCAGAATCCTTCCCACCACCAACACACATGCACGCTTATACACACACACACACACACACACACACAGAGAGAGAGAGAGAGAGAGAGAGAGAGAGAGAGAGAGAGAGAAGGAAAGACTTAGAATATAGCAGTTATCTGGTTGCCTAGAAGACATCTACCTTTGTAAAGCATTAGCTATATACATTGTGAAGTCCAGAAACACAGGAATCTTAATTCAGTCTAATCTTTTCCTTTGCACCTATAGAATAGAGGAACTACAAGTTTAAACACTTCGGGGGAATCAAACAAATATCTAAATGTGTAGATCAGCTTTATTTGCAAAGAAAGGCTGGCCTGCTACACACATTCAAACAAACAAACAAAATTCTTAACACTACCAGTCAGGCAAAACACATCTGCAGCAGGGTTCAGAGCTGCCTGCCAGTCTGCAGCTGTGGAGGAAGCCTCAGAGTCTGTCGGAATGAATGCATGCCCCAGAATGCATGAATATTTTTCTTTGAGTAGGATTGGGCTCACAACACATATCAAGGTCCTTGGATAAAATGTTAACATAAAAGATGATGTATCATTTATCACAGTGTAAGAGTGAGAGTTGGCAGGCAGACAGATTAATGGGCTTAAGAAGTGATAGATGTTATCACCAAAATGAAGGCAGAGTTTCCAAGCCTCTGAAAACCCCTTAAAATTGTTCTAGAGTTTGATGTAATACAGTTTTAAGTAAGCAAGCTATCTAGTCAACGTTTATTGGCCAGCTACTCTCCCTCTCATTCTGAATAAGTCCTCAGAGTTACATAGATGAGTAAGACATTGCAATGGTGAATGACGGAGAGCGTCACCTTAGGAGAACTCTCAGCTGTGTCGTGAATTAGCAAGGATATCCGCTACTCCAGGTGTAATTCTCTGTATGTTTATATGGTGAATTCTGGTTAATGCATATGACCTTGGGAAGCTTGATTCTGTACCTATCTCCTTGTGTTTTAAATAAGGGTACTAATGGTGCCTGTCTCAAGCGAAGAGTTGTTGTGAGGATTAAATGAGCTAATCCATGTAAGGTGCTTAGAGCATCACCCAGCAGATAGTAAGTCCTTTGCAAATATTAGCTATTAATATGGTCTCAACAAACAGCGCAAACACTGACATTAGTCACATTAGCTAGTCAAATGTCACTATGTATTCATTTTATAGTTAGAAAGCACAAAGAGACAGTCCCCTACGGTTGTTTCATGGTCTTGATTCCCAACCTTCTTTTAACCATAAATACAAGCAGGCCAGATAAATGGAAATGAGCTGCAGTTTGGTTAGTACTTGAGGGTCTACTTTGCAAAGCTTCTCGATGCAAAAGCCAATGATTTCTTCCATCGGCGATTTTTCTCGTGTCAAAGGATCGGCAACACAATTTGGAGAATTCTCAACCATGGAAATCTCATTGTCTTGATGGAGGAGATATTTTGTCTTTTGTTAAACCTATGCTTTAATGAAGAAGTTTATCTCTCTGGAAATTCATTTTGTTGCTAACAACATGAAGTCATCCTGCTTCAAAGACCTGGCTATTCATTACCTCAATTCTGATCCCCTCTTATCTAACAACACAGTGAATAAACCTAAAGCCAAGCTTGACTTTCCTCCTATGCTGTAATTCTTTCTTTTCTACAGGCTGGTGCTAGAGACAGTGGTCCAAGCCTTTAATTTGTAATTCTCCTCTTTATCAACATTATTTCTCTCTTTACCCCTCTGCTTTCCATGTATCTAAACTGGATAACATTGGTTACTGAAATCTATGGTTATTTACCTTGTTAAAATAGTCCAATTTGTAGAGAGTAACAAGTGTGTAGGAAGGCCTAGGCACAGGGCAGGATGGTGGTTTCTTTCTTTTTTTTTCTTTCTTTCTGTCTTTCTTTCTTTTTTTATTGTTAGAAAAATCTTCATTAGCTTCTCACTTCACTCATAAAAGCTGTTTCTAGCCACTGTATTAGACCAGTATATGGAAAATTTTATTAAAAAATTAAAATATGGTTACTTTGAATAATGAAACAGATTGACTTTTGATTACCTTAATGAAAGGTAATCAAGGGGGCACTGAATCTTAGTTTTTTACTAAGTACCAATAGCTTTCCTTTCTTAGGTTGTGAGTACAAAAGTAAACCATACATGTAAGGCGAATATGATCATCACCATATCAGAAACAAACTGAAAAGGAAACTTACATGGATGAGTTATTTTACCTGTTCCAGCTGCAACCTCAGGCTCCTAATCCATGATTTGAAAATGATAGTGGATTTACCTGTTATTAACCTTTCCTGTTTCTGTGATAAAATCTCTTGATAAAATTAACTTCAGGGAGAAAGGTTTTATTTTGAGTCACAGTACAAGGCTGCAGTCTGTCATGGTGAAACAGTCATAGTAGCAGGAGCTTGAGATAGCTAGTCATGTAGCTAGATTCAAGAAGCACTGACTGCTTATATGTAGCTCACTTTTTTTTTTTATACCAACCAGAATCCCAGCCTAGAGAATGGTGCCACCCACAGGGGCATATCTTCTCACTTCAATTAACCTAATCAAGATTATCCTCCACAGGTTTACCCAGCCCATCTACCAGGTAATTCTAGATCCTGTCAAGCTGACAATTGAGATTAAGCACAGAGAGGGGTCAGAATGAAATAAAGACGTTCCAAGATTCTGTAGAACAAGGCCTTATTTTGTTAGTTTGTCTCCCTTCTTTTCAACATCTGATGTTTAACATTTGAAGACATTTTTTAGCCAGGTGCTTTATAAAGTACTAATTGCTCCAAAGATAGAAAACATATAAGCATTTCTACATGTTATGTGTCCCGCCCAAAGTTCATGAAACCTTGACCCAGAATTCATATGTTGAAGACCCTTGGGCAGTACTTAGAGTTAAATGAGGTTATGATAGTTGCATCTCCAGAATGGAATCATGTTATCCTTAGATAACAAGGAACAGAGGCCTGTGCTCACATGCTTTCTTCATTGTTTGTGCTCATTCTCCCTAGTCAACCATTTGAGGACCTACAAATACCAGGCTTTTGCACTTCCATCCTCCAGAACCATGAGCCAAAATCCTCTGTTTGTTATTCATAGTTTAGGAAGTAGTAGGACATGCTCATTAGAATTTGTGCTATAATGAGATCTGATTATATATGCATTGAGGTTAATAATCTAAATAAAGAAATAAATTTTGAATCAAATGTATTATGTACACAATGCATACATATTATGTACATAATAATAAAAATTATTTGTGTTTTGCATACATTTCTGTATACGTTTTACATACACTTTTGTATGTAAGTGTTATACTGATATTCATCATTAGACATGATTGCACCACACACTTTCTATGACTGGTATGTGTTGTCTAGTAAGGACATTTGTTTCTTTGTTTTTTTTTCTTTTGACTGAACATCTTAGTTCTCTCCTTTAACAACTCACTACAGTTGATGCTTCTCCAATGGCCTTGCGATCAATATCATTGCCTCTGCCATTTCTAGTCTTTACAGAGAGTAGTTAAGTATTTCAAGTGGTTCATCCCTGTGTTTGGATTCTGTTTTCATCAGCTGCCAATGATGACATTTTGACAGTTTCTTCATCTTCTGGAAAAAGGATACTAAGATGTCCTCATGCTTATAGAACCCCGATGAGCATAGAATCAATATACGAATATGTTTTCTCCTGTGTTGCTGATTTATGATTCTCTCTGGGGAAACATGAACAAATATCTATTCACCCCAGATAGGTCATTTAAAAAAAGAACAATGTAACACTGCACTCAAGTCAACTTGAAAAACCAGCAAGTTTGGGCTTCATTACAGAGCACAGGTGAGGTGTTACTTCCAGGCACATGATTGGCTTAAGGGCAGCTCCTTCATCAGTAAGTCCACTCCAGCACGGGTGAAGGCTCACTTCAGCTGCATCCTTAGAACTTCCTGAACAACTTGTAAGCAGCTTAGCTGGTGGAAAAGTCTCTTCTTCCCAGGAGTGATTACTGCTTATATAACCTCCAAGGTGGGGAGGAAGTGTCTTGTGAACCTTGAGTTTCAGGACTTTTTAGAGACTTCCAAGTTGCTTGCATCGCAAGCCTTCTAAGTTTTGTTTACTTTCCGAGTCTTAACAAGCCTCCTCCTAGGATGGAGTGTTTAAAATGAGGAGCAAACAGCACAAACAATTACTATATATGACATAAGATGTAACACAAATTTCTGTGGCGTGTGTCCTGCCTACTTAACTGGTGGCTGGGGACTCCCGTGCCAAGTCGCAGAATGCATGTTCAGCCCATGCTTCTGTGAGCCATCTGTGATCCTGAAGCAGCTGCTTTTCAGTGATATGAGAACTATTTGGAGGATATAAAAATACCTAAATTGTTTATTTACTACAATTTCTAGCTTAATTAATTGAGAACAGAATCTAAATAGTTCTTCCACCTGTACCCTGGAAGCCACAGCCAAGGGAAACCTGTGTGTGTGTGTGTGTGTGTGTGTGTGTGTGTGTGTGTGTGTGTGTGTGTTTGGGTTTGGGTTTGGGTTTGATTTTCTGAGTCCATGAAAGTCACATCCCAGCTCATGCTTTAATGATCAGCATTAGCCTCGGCCTAACTCTCAGCTCTCTGGTGTGTGATATTTCAGTTGATCCCTAGGCTATGCCAAGAGAATGTCACTCATGTTCTTGTCTCTGTGAAGCTTCTAGATGACAAATAATTCACTGAGCTGAAGAGGCTACTGGATCTGGTGTAAACTTCATTAAATAGAAAGTAAAGACAGATTTATTGGGGTTTCAGTGTGACGGGATTTAGTGATAATCCCTTTCTAACCCAGAGGTTAGGTATAGTGTGCCCTGAGAGTATTGAGGCATTTTTTTTTTCCACAGTGCCTACTGAGTTAGATCAAAGCTAATAGTTTCCTTTTGAAAAAGAAAAAGTGTGTGTATATATATATATATATATATTTAGTGTGAGGGAAGTGGGAGGACACTTTACCAGAGTGAGTTCTTTCCTTCCACTGTGTGGCTTCATTGGAAAGTGAGTGAGCGAAGGTTGTCAGGTTTGGCAAGCAAGCACATTTGCCTCATGAGCCATCTTACCATAATACCTTTCTGAAGATGCATGAAGGCATTTAAAGCTCATTAAAACCCCAGACATCATCCATGTGATTGGAAGCAGAAGCCACTAATATATCCAATCGGTAGATTTTAAGTCCTTGTCTGAAAGATATATGCTACAGACTAGAGAAAATTGAAAGTTAAAAAAAGTATATAACTTCATTCTCAAGGGCTTTAAAGTAGTAAAAGCATCTAAAGAATTAACTGTGAAGCAGGTCAAAATGTATTAAATTAACATATTATATACCCTAAAAGGGATAGCTAAGTTTGATGAATGAATCAGGAAAGCTTTGAAATGCTAGGACATGTGTGGACTTCATGGATTTTGTATGATCTTAGTAGACTGCAAATGGAGTTGAAAATACATTGAAGACAGAAGGATTAGTGTAAACCAAGCCTTAGAGAATAGAAAGTATATGGCTAGGAACCATGAAGATAAGAGTGTAGGAGACACAAGGAGACTATAGTGAGAGAAAAGACGGGGCTGGAAAACTGTTTTGGAAACAAATCAAGACCAGGAGATCTCATTTCTTTAGACAATGGAGAACCAGCTGGCCTAAATCCAATTTTCCCCAGAAGCTATAAACATGCTTATGTTAATTTATGTGTGCATAATAAAGCAGATCGTATAGACACGGGTTATATAAGGTTGCTTTTTGTATTGATTTCATCAACTCATAACTGTATATCTGATGTTTTAAGAATGTAAGTGGTTCTTTAAGGGAAGATTTTATGAGCAACTGAAGTTGTAAAGTCTAGCCTTGAGATGTCAAGAGTCTTGGTGAAAAACACCCCTCAATGAAGGAGGGCGTGCCTGGCTGTGTGGATGGAAATCAAACATTTCTCAGTTGCATCTAACACATTCTTCAAGGCATAAGGTTTGCTCTGTAGCGCTAGATGATGATTCTCCCCATGTTTTAGCTCCTTTTCTCCTTGCTGTGACAATCCCTGACCAGAAAGCAACTTAAGGAAGTTAAGTTCAAGGATACAGTCCTCAACAGTGGGGACATTATGGTGGCAGGAGCTTGAGGCAACAGGTGAACATGGCAGCCACAGTTGGGGAGGGAGAGAGGGATGAATGCTGATTTCAGCTACTTCCTCTGTTTTTTGTTTTTCAATCTGGAACCCAGGCCCATGGGAATTTAGCAGGAGCCTTTCCACCCTGATAACTAATCTAGAACATCCCGCCCAGGTACTTTTCTTCAAGGTGAGTCTAGATCTTGTCAAGTTGACAACATAACTAATCACACCAAAAAGTTTAAGGTGACAGAAAAAAAATGTAGGTACTTAGAGCTCATGTAGAAAATAGAAACCAATTAGCCCTGAAGAGCTGCACGCCTTGTGAGTGCTGAAGACTCTGGGTGTAAAAGCTGAGCGCTAGCTACATGTCTTAAGCTCGTATGTTAAACGTGCATAACTGCTGTGTTCCTCCTACAAGGACAGAAATAGCCAACGGGCCACGCTGACTCTTACAGCAAATCAGGCGTACTGTGGTCTGTGTGAGAGCTGACTCTACCAGGCATCTGCTGTGGGGTGGCAAGGGCGCAGAGGGGATGCACCTCCCTCCCCCAACCCCGAGATACAGCAGTTGGAAAAGCTGCTTACAGGGTCATGAGATCAAACACACATTATAATACCTGCTATCCTGGCTGCTGCCCTTTGAATTTACCATTTTCTCAGGCCTCATACTGAGGCAAATTGAATTACATTCAATTTGTTTAGAAATTGGCTCAAGATTTACTAAAGCGTATGACTGAAAAAGATTGTTAATTATTGTTTTCTGATCTGTAAATAATCTTGCAGTTGATGATATTGTACAAATTTTGGTTCACTGTAAAACTTTTTTCTACTACACTGAACAGTCCCTACAGATGAGCGCTTCTTTCTTTCTTACTTAACTGCACTCTCTGCCAGTTAAAACATATTTAGACACAGTAACTGCTCACATTTAGACACAGTGACTTTGATTACTTTGAATGGTTGTGTTTTTTTTTAATCTTTTTTTTTGAGTCTGTGAATTTCATATCATGTCCCCCAATCCCATTCATCTCCCTGTCCCTTCATATCTACCCATGATCCTTGTGACCTTCCTCACAAAATAAAACACACGTGCACCACCACCAATGCCAACAACAACCACCAAAACAAGGCATAGAAAACATGTCATCATGGAAGCCATAGCGAGTCAGTGTGTCCCTCACATACCCTTCTGTCCACACATCTTCACTTGCAAATGTTCCCTGAAGTGAGTCACTGGTCTGGTTCAAGATCTCTGGCCTCTGACCGTCAATATTGGATCCTCATTGTGATTCCTCCTGGTTATCCTGTTGTTGCCCTGTGTCGTGAAGATCCTGCAGCTTTAGGACAGCAGGACTGGCCCTTTAATGTGTCCCAGCCATTTGCAGATTATATGGATTTTGGAGTGTGCGGGTTGAGACCTGGATCTGGGCCTGGATGGTAGCTGAGTTGGTCAGCCTGCTGGCTCTCCCTTACCCACGCCACCAGGGCAAGCTCTGCAGGGAACCCTCAGCTAGGGCACCCAATGCTGCCATCTGCAGGAGGCAGGGCCCGCTCTCCCGCTCTCACACCTTCAGCGTGGCTCACCCACACCTACACCTGCAGAGCCAGCTGCACTTTGCTGTTCAGTTGAGGGAGGTTGAGGGCGTCACTCTTCTAAGTGCTTCACCGTCAGGGGCTGGCCCAGCTGCACCCCCTCTATCAGGGCCAGCTCTACTATGCTACCCAGAGAGGGTAAAGGGCCTGCTCTCCTGATGCAGCTGGAGAGGGGTAGAGCCAGCCCATCTCCCAACTGCCACAGGTGGCAGGTGTGTGTCTGTGTGTGTGGCCTTACCTCTGTGCCCACACCACCTCATGGCAGATGAGCGGCTGGGCCACCTCTCCAACACTCTCGCCCTGAGGGCTGGCTCGCCTGTGTCTCTGTCATCAGGGTCAGCTCTGTTGTTCTGTCCAGGTGAGGTTCAGGGCCAGGTCTCCTGAGTGCTCCAGCTGGTGATGAGCAGGGCTAGCTCTTCTGAGCTCATGACCCTGTAAGCAGCTTTTCCAACTGCTGTATCTCGGGGTTGGGGAGGAAGGCGCATCGCCTCTGTGCCCTTGCCACCCCACAGCAGACGACTGGTAGAATCAGCTCTCCCGTATTCACATCCTCAGGGCCGGCTCACCCACGCCCCCGCTACCAGGGCCAGATCTACTGTGAGGCTTGGGCAAGGTGTGGTGTCCACTCTCCCGAGTGCTGCTGCGAGAGATGGGGCCAGCTCTCCAGAGTACCACATCCCACGAGGGGTGGGACCAGTTACGCACAACCTCCGGACATTCGTATGGTTCCTGGCAGCAGCCCCGACCTGGGGCAAACTCATGCTCTCTAGCAGTAGTATGAGCCGTGGACATCGACACCAATCCTGGTCGCTGCAGAACCGAGGTCTCAGACATGGCCCTCAGCAGCACCATGGACCCTGGGTGACATCCTCCATCTGTGCTGCATGGCGTGGCTGCAAGTGCGTTCTATGGCCTGCCTGTGCCATGCTATAGGGCAGGTCTGACTATGGCGTGGGGTCCATGGGTTCTTTTTGTCTTCCTCCTCCCACGCTGCATGGCCTGGATTTGATGTGATTTTTATGAGTCCTAGGCTTTGGCCACTATGCCTGGCATCACCCTAGGACGAACAAAGGACTGCCGTTTGCTCTGCCCCTGACTAAGAGACACCACCAGCAAGGTGTCTCTTTGCCCTTTGCCTGGGGGAGGAGAGCTTTTTAAAGATTTATTTGCTTTTATTTTGTATGTATGGGTGTTTGGCCTGCATGTATGTCTGTACGCCACATAGCTGCACTGCCCATGGAGGCCAGAAGAGGGCATCAAATCCACAGATATACTGGAATTCGTGCGCTGCCTTGTGGGTGGGAGTGCTGGAAACCAAGCCTGGGTCCTTTGCAAAAGCAACAGGTTATCTTAACGCACTGAAGCATCACTCCAGCCTCATTTCAATTATTTTTTATTTATCCCCCTTGTCAGATTCTCTGGCTCATGAAAGGCACTCAGTAAATATCATTTTAGAGTACCTCCTTCAGTGGCATATTCCTGCCTAATTACTTATAAAAAAGAAAGGACAGGTTTTATTCTGAATGAGATAACACACTTCGTAATTCATCTAAGAAGTTATAAGTGTGTTCGTGTTTACAGGCACACACAAATATATAGGTCTAGGATTAAGTCAAGGACTTTGTATTTTTACTGTTATCTTTTTATGATTTATCTCTAGACTGTTACTGTTAACCATGTTCTGGACAACCTAATTAAAAAAGTAAATGGAAAAACACAAATTTATTTGGATTCTGATTTTATTTGTGGAGTGCCATATACAAGAATAAGACACAGCCCTGCCCAAGGTATCCTTGTCCTTCTGGAGTGACTGCTCAATCTTTTTCAAGCTCGCTACTGTCACCTTACATACGCGCCTGACTGAAGGAGCCACCCATCATGTCTTCTTGCTGTCATTTAAATTCCAGCTGTCTCTTCTCAGTTTCCCCAGCTTTAAGGTGTCACATTGCTTTTCTAGTTGAACTCCTTTTGATGTTTATTCATTTTCTCTTCCCTCATCCGTTTCCCCCTTTCTCCTGCCTTGTTTCTATATCTTTCCTTTTTATAAAACCTTATTTTTACCTTTTCTTCCTTTACTGTTAACTTATTTCTTCTTCCAGTGGCAAGAATTAATGTGTGGTTATGAGCTGAGTTTCATAATGATAAATGACTTGGTATCAATATTAACTTTTCTCCTAAAAACAAACCTTTTTGTGTCCCTAGAGTACCTGTGTGCTACCAATGACATTTATAAAAGATATATTTAAATACTAGGAAGTTAGGCTACAGTGAGTACCTTTGTCTTAACTGATAATCAAGGTTTTCAAAATTTACAATGCTTTTCGGTGGGTGAAGAGTTGAGGGGGACAAAAGGAAATCAGTGCTCCTGTAAGGAGATTTACATCATGCTCACTCATTTTCGTGTGTGAGAGTTCTCACTCTGATGCATATTCATAAGAAGTATAAGCATATAATACATGCTAGGAGTTTGAGCTACATAAGTAAATTCTTATTCTCCAATTCTCAATATTTCTTTTAAAAAATTATTCTTTTCTCACACATTACATTCCAACCAGTTTCCCCTCCCTCCACGTCTCCCATTCCCTTCAAACCTCCCCTCTTCCCCAGATCCACCCCCCCTTCTGTTTCCCTTCAGAAAATAGCAGGCCTCCCAGGGTTATCCACCAAACATGGCACAACAAGATGCAATAAGAGAAGGCACAAACCGTCATATCAAGGCTGGATGAGGAAACCCAGTGGGAGGAAAAGGGTCCCAAGTGTAGGCAAGAGAGTCAGAGAAACACCCATTCCCACTGTTAGGAAACCAATAAGAACATCAAGCTACAAAACGGTAGCGTATGTGCAGAGGACCTAGGGCTGACCCATGCAGGCTCTGTGATGGTCACTTCAGCCTTTGTCAGCCCCAGTGAGCTCTGCTTAGTTGATTCTGTGGCTGTGTTCTTGTGGTGTCCTTGACACCTCAGGCTCCTACAATTCTTCCTCCTCCTCTTCTGTGGTCCTTTCCAAGATCTGCCTTAAGTTTGGCTGTGGTTCCCTGCATCTGCTTCCATCAGTTGCCAGATGAAGGCTTTCTGCTGACAGTTGGGCTAGGTACCAATCTGTGAGTATAGCAGAATATCATTGGGAATCATTTAATTGACTTTTTTTTTTTGCCAGTTGTTTTTGGTTCTAGTCTAGGTCTCAGTGATATTTCTTAAAATTAGAATCTTAAAAAAAATTAAAAGAGATTTATTTTTAAAATATATGTGTGGGTGTTTTTGTCTGCATGTATGTTTGTGTAGTGTGTTCAGTATCTGTAGAGCCCGGGTATGGATTAGCTGGTGAGTCACTTGGCTGAGGCAGTGACTTTTGTTGGCTTCAATCATAGGACACATTTTCTTTTCTCTTAAAAATGGTATTTTCTTGGTCTGGGGAAATAGTTCAGTGGTTAAGACTGTTTTCTGCTCTGGCCCTCTCACCAGAACACTCTGTGATTGTACACCAACCTGTCTTGCTCTTTCTCTCCCATAAAGGTTACTCTTGCAGCCTCCCTTTACAGCGTTTCAGTCCAGGTCTCATCGGTATTTTTAAGAAATGATTTGAACAGGACATTGGAGAGTAACAGAGACTATGTTCTAAAAGAGCTTTGTTTTAAAAATTAGTCTCCAAGTCGCCAATGCTTTCACTCACATGACATAATTATGACTAGACTTATAGGCAGAGCAGAGCATTTTCTGACCAATGTAGTTTGTAGCAGCAGTCAGATTAACTACTCAGGACCACCTTAGTCCTAATGTGATCAAGACTTTTCATCAGTGTTGTGGGTATACTTGCATACAATTATATTTCAAATTTAAAGACACTTAAATATTATTTTTCACAGGATATTCTTTTTTTTTTTTTTTTAAACACTGATTTCCTTTGTGGACTGTAGTCTTAGTTCTGCCATTACTCCTGCAAATTTAGCCAATGGATAATTTAAGTGATCAGTGAATGTTCTTCTATTGTAGCACCCTGGGCTTTGTTTCCAGGGAGCATAGTCCTCAAGTGACTGTCCTGTTTTCTCATGAAATTTTATGAGTGTATCTATGGAGAGAATCTATTTAAAGGCTAGCTTTCAGAATGAAGCTTCTTTGTCCTCCTGTGTATCTTTTTTTTAAAATAATTAGAGTCAACTGCTTCTTTCTAGACTAATATGTTTTGGAGCTTTGGGAAGAATACTTTTTTAAAACCGACTTCTTCCCTTTCATATACTAACTTAAAATATTCTTCATGCCTCAGCACTCTAGAATGTACTCACATAGTCAAGAAAGCAAAATAGCTCGTGTTTCCACCTATTATCTTATAGCTGTTTAATTTGCTGATGTTCCTACAAGGTAGATCACTAGCTAATTCTGCTTTTTTAGAGGAATGTACTGAAGCATAGTTTGCTTTAATTAAGTAATCTTGGTCAGCAAATTAGTTGTTTAACTAGAAATAGATTCTTTGTGTCTGTGTTTCCTTTGATAAAGACAAAGCCTATTACCACTTTCTGTGGTTATATATGTAGGAGAAAACAAGAAGCAGGACAGGAGCCTACCATAGAGGGCCTCTGAAAGACTTTGCCCAGCAGGGTATCAAAGCAGATGCTGAGACTCATAACCAAACTTTGGGCAGAGTGCAGGGAATCATAAGAAAGAAGGGGGAGTTAGTAAGACCTGCAGAGGACAGGAGCTCCACAAGAACCAAATATATCTGGGCCCAGGGGTCTTTTCTGAGACTGATTCTCCAACCAAGGACCATGCATAGATATAGCCTAGATATACCCCTGCTCACTCAGACATAGCCCATGGCAGCTCAGTATCTAAGTGGGTTTCCCTAGTAAAGGGAACAGGCACTGTCTCTGACCTGAACTCAGTGGCTGGCTCTTTGCCCCCCCCCCCACCAGGGAGGAGCAGCCTTGTGAAGCCACAGAGGAGGGCTTTGCAGCCAGTCCTGATGAGACCTGATAAACTAGTGTCAGATGGGAGGGGAGGAGGACCTCTCATATCAGTGGACTTAGAGAGAGGCATGGGAGGAGATGAGAGAGGAAGGGTGGGATTGGGAGGGAATGAGGGAAGGGGGCTACAGCTGGGATACAAAGTAAATACACTATAATTATTATAAAAATAAAAATTATGAAAATACAAAAACAAATTAACAAAGTCTATAAACAAACAAAAACAAATAAAAACTTTTAAATCATAATACAATAAGTCAAGAGTATATGAAACACTATAAAGAAATATAAACTGTAGGTAGAAAAATTAATGTACAAAATTGTAGATAATAGACACATGTAAATAATAGTAGGAGGAAGCATTTGAAAATAAAGAATTCGTAAGCCAGTGTATTATTGAAGGAAGGCAAAGGTGTTATGTTAGAGTATAAATTAAAATGCAAATTAAAACTTCTAGAGTATATAAGAAAGAAGGATGGGAGGGAAAAAGGAGAAGGGGGGACAAAGAGAGGAGAAACAGAAAGAAAAGGTACATAGCTTTAAAGCAAACGAAGGAGAAAACTACATCAAAGTGAATTTCAATCATTATAAAAAAGTTACAAAAAGGAAATCAGTAGGAAGTGAAACTGTAAAATATCCAGACTATTACCAACAAGCTTAATGGACTTATTTCTCAACTAAAACCAAGATTCTCAGGGTGGGTGTGTAAACAAATGAGATAAAACCTTAAAGCATACTGAATAGGCATATTGCTTATTCTTCCAACCATTCGGTTTTGAAAAAAAAAAAAGAAGAATGGGTGCAATGATGTTCCAATAATGTTTTGTTGATAAAAGGAGTCAGTTAACCAATTTAGTCTATAGCTCTTGGTTTACCAACCACTGCCCTAAATATTGACATTAGAAAATGAGAAAGGTTGGAATGAATAGACTGCTCATGAAATTTAAGAACTTGCTCCAAACTACAAAAATAAAAACAAAAACAAAAACGATAATAAAAGGAAATATAGAATACGTATAAAGAAAAGAACATGAAAGAAACATAGAGATGAGAGCAATAATAGAAAAACAAAGCTTAATTGCCTGGACCTCTGAACCCATAAGTTCAGGTGAAGATTAAGGTGTCAGATACCTTTACTTAGGAGTTGACAAGTACCAAGGCCATTACCATGGGCTAAACGTGAGAAGCTAACTGTACTGTGAACTGCCAAGGGTGAAAAGAATATTCCAACAGGCAAGTTCAGTTAGCATTGTGAGCTTCTGTTCAAATCTGAAAGCAAAAGGTGATTCATCCCAGGTGTATATCCGAGGGTGCGTTGTGGAGAGATATATATGAAGGGGGAGGAGTGACAGCTTTAGAGTAAGTGTTTGCAGTGGAGTTCAGTGAAACGTAGGAATACCCATAAGGCCTGTATTGCAATCCGAGAGAACAATAAACTTCTAGAACTCTGTAAACATGGATATAAAGTGAACAAGAGGTATGAGTAAATGATGTGGAGAATTAAACGTGGATACTTGATACAGCAGAGATTTCAATGGTAAGCAAAGATTATAAGCACATTATGCCAATAATTTTGAGAACTAAGCTGTTAGGTCAAATTTCTACAAAAAATATAAACTATTAATCTGAAAACAAAATTAGAAGGTTCCTGTAAAAATTATTAAGTAAAATTAATAGCATATTGTAATTATTTACTTTTTAAGGAAAAAATTTCCTCAAAACAATGACAACAGTGAAAAGCCCAGAAAGAGTGACTCTATAAACAAATTCTTTACCAACACCAACAAATCATGATTTATAATTCCAATCTTGAAAAAAACCTCCACATCTAACTTCTAATGGAACATAATATAAATAAACACCCCCCCACGCCAGTAGAGCATTAAAACTAAATTAGTCAAGCATTATTTAAGAAAGGAAAGCTAGCATGCAGAGGGTGGAGGAAGGGAGGAGTTGGGACGGGAGGAGGGAGGGACCCACAGGGGGGGATACAAAGTGAATAAAGTGTAATTAATAAAGAATAAAAAAAAAAAGGAAAGCTAGAGCCCATGTTCACTTTTAAACATATGTGCAAAAATCCTAAATAAATTTTAGCTGAGATGTGAACACATCGTGAATCTTAATTATGATGGCCAATGTGGGTAAGAAACATCACAATATTTGGGAAGAGGATAAAATGGAATATGTTTTATCCTATGCCTCCCCAATTCCTCAGTCTAGACAACGCATTAAGTATGTGTTCAGGCATGTTCAGTGTGTCACCTGGGAATAAACAGCCCACATGCCTATTAATGACAGAATGGGGAAAGTGTACATATTACAAACATATTACAAATATATTTATGGTGAGAACAATGAAATTAATTAGCCTTGCTGGATTTATATTTCCGTGGGTAATTTTCTGCCTATATTTTTGAGGGACATTGAAAAAGTAGAGGCGGTGATGGGGAACAAAGCGTTAGATCTTAAGTACAGTTCAGGTTATGGATGGCAGTATCATGAGAGAAAGTGGCAGCCAGGGTTTGGGGAGAGGCTTTGAAAAGCATTTCGAAACAGAATGAAATCTAGATACTGCCTGCATGGATTGAATGGCTGTAGGAAATTCATTTCTTTAGTTGGAATCTGATCCAAAATTCTAAAACCATTGAAATGGAAGAAAATCTGTCTGCCCAGCATATCAGAAGACATGATACATTAGTCTGCCAGGTCTGCTAATAACAAAATACCCAAACCTGGGGTACTAGTAACACCCTTAGTATCAGAACTGGTGTTCTCACAGGTCCAGAGACTGCCAAGATCATGTTCAAGGTCTCGTACCATACCTGTATCCTCATCTTGATGGTCTGCCTTGTCACTGAGACTTCATGTAGCGTTTCTCCTATGTAATCAACCCCTTGGTGTCTTTTCCTTTTTTCTCTAATCCAATCCCATTGGATTATAACTATACCCTTGGGACTTCATTTAACCTTAATTATATTTTCAAAGCGTCTGTCTCCAAGTGTAATTATGCTGTCATTTAATGCTTTATCATCCTTAGTGGTGGTGTGGAGTTAGAGAATTCAGTCAATAACAAAGAATACTAACCATGGTGCCACTACCTACCAGAAGAATGATCTGAGGCAAATAACTTGTCCAGTTCTCCTCTATTCTTTTTTTCTTTAAAATTTTTTTTTTATTTATTACAATTTATTCACTTTGTATCCCAGCTATAGCCCCTCCCTCATCTTGTCCCAATCCTGCTCTTCCTCCCTCTTCTCCTCCCACGCCCCTTCCCCAGTCCACTGATAGGGGAGATCCTCCTCCTCTTTCATCTGACTCTAGCCTATTAGGTCTCATCAGGACTGGCTGCATTATCTTCCTCTGTGGTCTGGTAAGGCGGCTCCTTGCCCCCCTTGAGGGGCTGGTGATCAAAGAGACAGCCAATGAGTTCATGTCAGAGACAGCTCCTGTTCCCCCTTGTAGGGAACCCACTTGGATACTGCGCTGCCATGGGCTACCTCTGTGCAAGGGTTCTAGGTTATCTCCATGCATGGTCCTTGGTTGGAATATCAGTCTTAGAAAAGACTCCTGGGCCCAGATTTTTTAGTTCTGTTGCTCTTCTCGTGGAGCTCCAGTCCCCTCCAGGTCTTTCTATCTCACCCTTCTTTCATAAGATTCTTTTATCTGAATAAGAAGGCCTAAGTATTAGAATGATGACTATCTAACTTCAACGTTTTTCAGGACGATCTGCTGTGTTATTGACCCTGTTGTATTTCTGAGCCTATCCCCAGATGGTCTGCTCCAGTGGACCAGACTAGGAGAGGCTGCTCTTGAGAAGTTTCTGTTAGAAGTTCTTAACCTGCTTTTTGCCACAACCCCTGAACACAGTTCCTCATGTTATAGTGACCCCATAACCATAAAATTATTTTTGTTGCTACCTCAGAACTGCAACTTTGCTATTGTTATGAATCACAATGCAAATTCTGATGTGCAGATGAACTGAGGTGACCTCTTTAGAAGGTTCATTCCAATCCCAAAAGGAGCCATACCCCACATGTTGAGAACCACTCTTCTAGGTGGTGGTGGCATTGCTGCTCTGAGAACTATATGTTTGAGAACCTTTGGGATAAAATTATCTGGGGAGATTTTTCAGTATATTATTCTATGATAATTCTGTGGGAGATAACATATTTTCTCATCTAGGCTTCCTCGTCTGAACCACGGCTTTGAAGATGACCTGAGAATTTGTCTTCTCAGTTCTTCCAAGAATACTATTTGGATGCCTGTGTGTGTTTGTGTATGTGTGTGTGTGTGTGTGTGTGTATCATCACCAAGGCTACAATAGACACTGAAGCCTACTAGCTCTTGTAGAGCTAGTATTGCAAATGGGCTAGTGTCAGAGTCACAGTTGGGCTGAGCAGGCTCCTACAATGTTTATTTCCAGTTTCCACAGCCTGTAGCAGAGCAGAAACCCTATCCTAGGTCATTCCCTTCTGTCCAGAAAGGTGGAAAAAGTTAAGACCACAAATCAGCTGTAAGTTATCACTAAGCCATTGCTATCATTTTTTGTTTTTTTCCAGCGAAGTCAAGTGAGCTTCAAGTCTGACATCCTCCGAAGCTACAGAGCAAGTTAATGGCAGGCTGATCTGAGCTCAGTGTTCACCTGGCCGGTGCAGGTGCTCCATGCCTACTTAGTGTGATAAATGAACAACTGAGCAAGGGAGGAAGAGAGCCCTGTGGGAGGCAGTGGTCAGGAGCTCACTCTCAAGCAGAAGCAGCAGGCCGTGCCCAGCAGCTGTGGTGGGGCGCACACTTCAGCATTTAGGATGGCAGCATATGCCATCTTAAGTTGCCTGCTGGGAGACTGCATTGACTTCTGTCCCCCACCATCTGCAAGTTTCCATGGAGTGTTTAGAGAAACAGCAATTTGTTGCACTGCCTTGGAACCCGGTGTTTATAAATTAAGAATAAAATGTAAGATTATATAAAATATACATGAAAAGAAATTTAAAAATCCTTATACCTGTGGAACGGTGGGAAGGACTCGCTCCCAGATGAGTAGAGATTTTGTGTTGGTGTCTTGTGCTGAGGTGACATTGTTTGATGTCATTTCCCTTCACATGCTGCCTGATGAGTGAGCATCCCTTACTGAGCTTCAGGAGTGCGTTGATCGGGAGTTTCTATAATCCGCCACACTCAGAAAAACACCGCTCTCAAAGAAAGCAGGCTTTTAGTTTTTTTGTACATGGCACCTACCTGGGGATCTTACTTACTATTATAAAGCATTGCTTGTTCCTGTCAGTTTCCTCTTTTGGAATCTCTTCCCCCTTCAGATTCAAAGGCAGCAGAAAGATGCTTCTGTTTGAAATGTCACGATTTTAATTTTTTTTTAAATGTGTTCCTGCTACGTGAGTCGATGTTTCAGATTTCTAGCTCAGATTGTTGAAGGGCAGCCTCATAATCATCCCTGAAGGCCAACACGATTACTTATGTGTATAAATTTACCACTCACTTTGCCTACACTCAGTCTCTTTGGTACTACAGCAGAAGTTAGAGAAGCTACGTCATGTGCGGAGACACCAGCAGATTCTCTCTGGGTAGAAATAATTAGGATTTGAAACAAAATTACAGGCTTGGTTGCTTATAATGGTCTATCCTATTCCGTTTAAAGCAGAAACAAAAATCCCAAACCATATCTGTTGATTATGAAATGAGAATTTGAATCTTGAATCTGTATTTTAGTACCCCCCCAACCATTAAAAATATCTCACCATTAGGCTGACGCACGAAGCTGATTGCTGGAGTACAGTATTTTACTGTGTTGTTAAGGCATGTGTACAGAGAATCTGTCTCCCCTGCAGAATGCTTCTTTCAAGGGTCTGAGTATATTAAGGCACAGGAGCTCTCTCCTTCAAGCTTCTCACTTCCCCAACTTTTCCTTGGTCAGATGGAAAGTTAAAAAAAAAAAAAAAAAAGCACCTCATCTTCTATTCCCTCCCTAGTCTAACAAGCACCTTCCTTTGAGATTCTATCTGAACCGTCTCTTTTCTACACCTCCTGCTGGATCACACAGGAGAATTTATTCTGGGCTATTTTATCACTATTTTATGCCTCCTCCACTCTCAGTTTGACTTCTCTGAGGTCTATCACCTCCCTTACCTTTTTTAATTTCCCTACCCTTTCCATCTTCAGGATGACTTGTGAATATCCTTATTTTTCACTGTCTCTGAGTGGCAGATTTTTTTTTCTGTTGTTGTTATCAGTTGGGGAAAAATCATGTTCTTTCTTTTAGAGTTATTTTTTGTCTCGTATCTTGATATTTTCAAAATTCTTGGCCATTTATTGTTCTAGTTAGTTCCCACTTTTTTTTTTTTTAATTTAGTTTTCCTATGCATTAAAAACAGGGATTGAGGATTATGTTCTCAGCGGTGTAGCTGCCTAGAATTCCACCAATCCTCAGATAACAGCCCTAATTAGATCACTGGGTCGCAGAAAGAAGAGCCAAACTGTAAAAACAGACAGGAGAATAGAGGAGGACTTAGGTAAGAAAAAGGTGTTCAGAGGGTGTGTGAGAGCACGGGAGAGTAAATGATGAAAATACATTATAAGCATAAACAAAATTGTCAAAGAATAAGAATTTTCAAAACCAGCATAGGATAGAGTTGGAGCTGTCCCATCGCTGGAATAGAAGCAGACTCACTACTGTGTCTTGATTACCTGGCCGCTTACAAACAGCCCTGCTGCTTCAGTGATTCAGGAAGACCTCATGCACTTGCATTTTCCCCTATACAGCGATGATTCTTGATGTCTTCTGGCTGTGAAGAAGCGATTAGTGGAATGGAGAGAGGTTAGGAAGATTTCGAAAGATGGCAGCTTCAAGTAATCTTCTTTTAAGACTGAGAAAAATCTCTGCCAGAGAAGTCTGGAAATGTGTCACAGACGTAAATTCAAAAGCATACGTTTACTTGCTGGAGTCTGTGCTGTTGCGTTTTACAAAGCAGACTGAATGGCAGAGTGATGACTGACTTCCTGTCTGAACAGCGAAAGGGAAGGCAAGCTCACTGCCCTCAGCAAAGGTGTTCATCAGCGCGAGGCTGCCCTGAAAATGGAGACCTGTCTGTCAGAGCCATGAAAGAGTCCACGCCCAACACAGAAACCTGCTGAGTGATTGCACAGTGCCAAATTGCTAATATGGACTGAAATAATGAAAAAATAATTTCTTCTTAAAATTTCCCAGTTTTGACCACTTGCCAATCTAAAACTAAAATTAGGAAAATTGGATGCAACTTGAGTGTATCTACATGAATGAATATTTCCCAACATTTCTGTTCTCTCTCTCTCTCTATATATATGTTCTCTCTCTCTCTCTCACACACACACACACACACACACACACACACACACACACATATATATATATATATATACATATTTGAGATAGCATTTCTCTGTGTAGCCTTGGCTGTCCTAAACTTGATTTGTAGACCAGGCTGACCTTGAACTCACAAAGTTCCACCTGCCTCTGCCTCCCCGAGTGCTAGAATTACTGGTGTGTGACACCATGCCAGGCCTTACTTTATATGTTTATTCTTAACAGAGAAAAAAAGGTATCATTTCCAGAAGAAGTTATACAGTCATCTTAGTCTTTATAGAAAAAAGATGTGTTTACTTTTCCAAGAAGAATGTTTGATTTCTGACGACTATGCTCCCAAGTTTCCCAAATGTTTCCTCTCGACTCCATCTTCGAAGACTTATTTGTGCTTAAGACTTGATCACAGAGATGTAAGTGATTTGAAGGTGATTTGTCTGGTCAACAAAAACTGTTTCCATCTACAAAAGCCCAGGCTATTGCTTTTCTAACCATTTCACTCAAGCTGGGCCAAGGGAGGTGATTTAGCATGAACAACTGAGAGCACTAAGAGCAGCAAATTCATGTCTAATATGTACAACTCAAAAGGCCCTGGCTTTTGCTCACGTAGGGCGGCAGTGTCTGTACTACTTACTATAGCTTAGATTAAGATGTTCATCGCTGAAACCTGCTCTCTTAATCCCGCTGCATTGTGGAGGTAGAAAAGAGAAATTTATGGATGTGAAGTAGATGTGGCAAGCTCACACAACAGCTTAGTAGCAAAATTAGAACAAGAAGTTGGGTTTCCTGATGGCTAGTCTTCTCTCTCTCTCTCTTTTTTTTTTCTGACAAGTTTAATATGAAAGATCTGGTGATGTAGTTGCCAAATTTTATATTGCAAACTAAGATAAAAGAAAAAACGAGCCAAGCGTAAGTAATCAACTTATGCATTCAATAAATACAGAAGGTCAGTATGTGCCAAGCATAGTATGTGACACAGCATTAAACTTTCTCCATAGAATGCCATTCTATGATTTTAAGCAGCCATTGATTTTGAGGGGAAAGTTGGTTGAGAAAGGATCTCCCTGGATAGCCCAGGCTGGCCCCAAATTCATGAGCCTCCTGCTTCAGCCACTGTAGTTCTGGGATTACAGGCATGAACCACCACAATGAAGTTTTAAAATATAAATTACACGTAAAATGCAAACATAAAATTGTGAGGTAGTGTGGTTAGTTCCTAAGACTCGGTGCCCACTTTATAATCGTCAGGATGGCCTTCGGTACAGAGGTCTTCAGTTCATTGCTGCGATGGATGGAGGGCTGTGTGATATGGCCTCTTGGGTCTCCTGGAAAAGCCTTTTTGAATGTTTGTATGACAGGGTTTCATGTATCCTGAATCAGCCACAGGGTCTCAGAGAGGTTCTGGGGGCAGCTGGGTTTAGAAGTTCTAGTATAGGAAGGGGACCTAGCTACCTAATACTTGTACCTCACTATACCAGGCCACCCAAAATTCAAGAAGAAATGCAGACACAGCTTTTAATCTTGAATCTGCATTAAAGCACAAACGTTCATATTCTGTTTATAAAGGTTCAAAGATTAGAGACATTCCCACATGAAAGTCTGTTATCTTTCAGCCTTGCTATAAAGTAGTGTGGTAAGGATTCTACTGATATTTTCCTCTAATGGTATCAACATATGGCATTTATTAATAAAAGTATAATTAGGTTATAGTTGGCAACTTTGTTTTTGTTTTTTTAAATGTAATTACCATAAATATAGTCTTAGATATAACACAGATTTGAAGTATGTGGGTCCAACTATTTGTATATCCTTAGTTTAGAAACTTCAAAAAAACATACAGAGGAAAGTAGCATAGAAATACTGGGGAGAAAAACTAAGAAAAAATTTAGGTGTGTCATGAGTACATAAAATATTTATAGAAAAAAATGACTACAAATATAAAAAATGAAGATACTTCAGAAAGTTAAAATGTATCAACACAGATGCATATAGCATCTGTTTACAGCTGAGACCAAGGTGAACAAACAATGCAGTGTGAATTAACTACTGCAGTGGAACTGTGTTGCTGTGACCAGTTCTGGCTACCTCCTGCTACTGCTGCGGTTCTTGCAGGAGCTGTGAGCATCTGTGTAACGTTGTGACGCTGGTCATCTGTCTGCATTTCCTTACTGCGTTAAGGTGCAAAGTCAATAAGAGGTGATCTCTCATGGTTTTCCTGTGTTCTTCACTATATGGAATATATATATATATTTATATATATAAAATACAGAATATATGTTAATAAATTGTTCCTGCTATTAATAAGGCCTCCAGCCAACAGCAGTCTGTACTTACACTAGGGGTGAGAATCAAAAGTTATATGTATCCTTGTGGAGCTCCTGTTCCTTCAAGGTCTTCTTATCTCCCCCTTCTTCCATAAGATTCCCTGCACTCTGCCTAAAGTTTGGCTCTGAGTCTCAGCATCTGCTTCGATGCCCTGCTGGGTAGATTGTTTCAGAGGCCCTCAGTGGTAGGTTACTGCCCTGTTCCCTGCCTTGTCTCACTTCTGATGTCTCTACTGTTTGCTTTTCTGAATGAGAGTTAAGTATCAGAGCCAAAATATCTGGGCCCAGGGGGGCCTGCAAAGATTGATGCTCCAACCAAGGACCATGCACAGTTGTAGCCCATGACAGCTCAGTCTCCAAGTGGGTCCCTAGTAAGGGGAGCAAGGGCTATCTCTGATGTGAACTCAGTGGCTGGCTCTTTGATTACTTCCCCCTAAGAGGGGAGCAGCCTTGCCAGGCCACAGAGGAAGAGGTTGCAGCCGTCCTGAT
This sequence comes from Meriones unguiculatus, assembly GCF_030254825.1. NCBI lineage: Eukaryota > Metazoa > Chordata > Mammalia > Rodentia > Muridae > Meriones > Meriones unguiculatus. The sequence continues at coordinate 28,286,256 of NC_083365.1, forward strand.
GAGACCTGATAGGCTATGGTCAGATAGTCCCCTATCAGTGGACTAGGGAGGAGCAGAGGGGGAGAATAGGGAAGGTTCGTGGGACTGGGAGGAGATGAGGGAGGGGGCTACAGCTGGGATATAAAGTAAATAAATTGTAATAAATAGCAAATAAATAAAAAACAAAAGTTATATGTAGAGTTTTTATTCTATGATACAAGCATGCCTAACATGCTTGTACACATACCTTGTGTTAAGAGCCAACTTAATTTTTCCACATGATTGTATGCATTTGTTTTTCCTTACTAGGGACTGAACCCCAGGCTTTGCACGTTAGGCTGAAGCTCAACCATAGAGCTACAACTTCAGCTGAGCTGAATACTTACTTTAAAATGCAATGTAGCATTTCATTGAGTGTATGTATTTAATTTTAAACAATCATTTACATTTTTTCCTATTTTTAAAAGAACTCTAAACCAACTTTTAAAAGATTGTGTGTGTGTGTATGTGTGTGTGTGTGTGTGTGTTGTGGGGGAGGGTTGAGAAGGATCTAGCTGAAAGGGAGTTTGTAATGAAAAAGTATCTCACAAAAGGAGATTCTGTTATTTTTCCAGAGAGCTCATATGACAGTTGGCTCCTACATGCCGACTTCAGTGCTTTATGGCAACACCACTGAAATTAATGGGGGAAATCCTTGTTCTCTAATGATTTCCTTGACTCCCCAGATGAAATCTTAAGCACAAGTATGGCAGTAATCCATGATACTGCCAGATGAAGAACCAAAGGAGCACGGGGGCGGCAGGGAGCAGTACGTTTTTACTAATGCTTCACATCCACTTCCCATTTTGAGGCATGCATTGCAATTAGAAATTCTGCTGGTATTAGAATAAATGGCAGACAGGGTTGGCTCCAACTCTCGTTTTGTAAATGCATGAGAAAGGGGGCAGCCAGCCTCATTCTGTTTGTTTGATTTGTTAAGTCCCTAAAAGCACACTATGACACAAATAAGGGCTGTTGATTTTTTTTCTTGTTTATAGTGTTTACTCTGTAGAACAGTGTAATATTTATAAAAGGAAAATGTGTAGATAATATGGAGTTCCATGTTACTCTCCTCCCACCCACAGTTATTAATATCTTGTATCATTATGATGGATTTGTTGCAATATTCAGTATTCAAGCATGATTATCAACTACTGATCAACCTTTATCCAGATTTGCTTAGCTTTTGAATGAATGTCTGTTTTCTGTCCTAGGATGTATTGAAGGTATTACATCATATTCAGTTTTTAAAATTAATTAATTAATTTTATTGAAAATAGATTCTTCTCTCATATAATACATCCCAACCACAGTTTTCCCTCCCTCCACTCCTCCCAGATCCACCAGTTCCCCTCTCCTCCAGATTCACCTCACAACACACATTTCTCTTCAAAGAGGAGCAGGCCTCCAAGAGACAATAGCCAAACATGACAAAACATGGTAAAATAAACCAAAACAAAAGCCCTCAAATCCAGGCTGGACAAGGCAACCAGATAGGAAGAATAAAGCCCCAAGAGCAGGCAAAAGAATCAGAGATACACCCGCTCCCACTGTTAGGAGACCCACAAAAATACCAAGCTAATGGCCATGACATATACACAGAGGACTGATGTAGACTCATGCACGCGCTGCGCTTGCAACTTCAGTCTGTGTGAGTCCGTGTGAGCTGCTTAGTTGATTCAGTGGGACACATGTTCTTCTGATGGCCTCCATCCCCTCTGCCTTCTACAATCTATCCCTCCTATTCCACAGGGTTCCCTGAGCTCCAAGCAGAGGGAACCAATAGAGAGCTCCAATTTAGACTCTATCTCTACTTAATGACTGCTCCATCTGTTGCTGGAAGAAGCCTCTCTGATGACAACAGGACAAGACACAGATCTATGTGTATAGCAGATCCATATCATTAGGAATAATTTTATTGATTTTTTTTTTTTTGCCAGTTGTGTTTGTTTTTACCCTAGGTCTCAGGGCTATCTAGCCTCTAGTTCCTGGCCATTCATATAGTGTACCTACCTGTGTGCTATGTCAGCTTTATAAACAGCCATTTGTCAGGTATCTAGGTATTTCTAGATCCTTTTACTGGAGAATGATATTAGAAACCAAGCCCAAGACATTGGGTGATTGTTGACATAGGCATTTTGGTTCGTTTAGACCTTTTAAAACTGTGTAAGAGGAAAGATATGGGTTTGTGCTATACCCTAATACCTACATATATATCTATAGGCATGTATATCAATAACAATCCTGGTCCATATTAAAATAAATAATAAAATATAAGTATTTATCTGTTCTCCAACTCTATTATATCATTACATAGATTGTTCTAGCCTTCTCTAGCTTAAGTAAATTCTGTTCACACACTGAGAAAACTTCCCACCACATACTATCCATTTCCTTGATTGTTTAATTCCGGTGTCCATAGATAACAGTGTCAGAATTGCTAACTCATACTCCTATGGGGAGCAATTTAATCAACTAGAGTGCAGAGCCTTTCTGCAGTTCTGTTTGCCTTTAATCTGGCAGACTTTGGTGCCCACATTACTTAGGCAAACATCTTTACCATATTCCACCAGTGGGGATGTGTCATACATTTGCAGTGCGATTTGATTCTCTTCATTTCACTGTCTTCATTTTTCCTAAGATCTTTGTCCACGTGAGTGATTTGTCAAATTTGTATACATTAAAGCTTCCTATTTGTGCCATTCTGCATGTTTTGACAGATGTATAATGTCACATAACTGCCATCACAATATAGAGAGTGTTTCTATCCTCCCAGTTTTATCTTTCATCTCCTTCTTACTCGGGACCCTTTGAAACCATTGATGTTTCCAGTGCTTTTTGCTTTGCCCTTTCCAAAAGGTCAGACAGTTAGAATCAGCTAGCCAGTGGCCTTTTCATACTGATTTCTTTTGCTCAGCAATGTGTGTTCAAGGTTCTTCTACATCTTTTAATACTTTTTTTTTTTTTAGACAAGGGTCTAGTAGATTGATAGACCACACTTTATTTATCCATTTGTCTATCCGAAGACTTCTTGTTGCTATTAGTTTTTACCAATTATAACAAAAGCCATTATAAATGCCATTAATGTACAGATTTTTATGTAGGCCTAAGGTTATGACTTAGGTGGGCAAGTAACTAAGAGAATGAGTGCTGAATTTCATGGTGAGAATAGTTTTTAATTTTCTAAGAAACTGCCAAACTAACTGCCAAAGTTAGCCATACCATTTTGCATTCCATTAAATGTGTGTTCTTGTTGCTTGGCATCTGTCTAAGCGCATAGTAGGTCAGTTTTATGGGTTTAGCTGTTCTAGAAAATGAGGGCATATCAATGTTGTTTTAATTTGCAATTACACAAAGGCAGGTGATGTTGGGCATATTTTACATGATTTTTAAAAGTCTGTATCTTCTTTACTGAAGTGACGTCATACATTATTAGAGTCTTAATGGTTATTTTTATATTTAACGCCATGTCAGATCCTATATAGAGGTCCTTACATGCAAATCACTTATTAGATATTTATCTCCAAATGTTTTCCCTTATGGCATGACTTGTCTATTCAACCCCAAATAGCGTCTTTTGTGGTTGTTACTTTTTATTCCTATTAGAGGACAAGGTTTGAAGCGTTTATCCATAGGTAAGGTCAGTCATTTTAGTTCAATTTGTGCTTCCTTCCTCTCTTTCCATCTTAGTAACCATTGATCTAGATTCTGATCTGGGCTCATCTTTTCTGAATTTGAAGTCTCGCTTGTTGGCTTACCTGTGGGGACACAAAGAGGAGGATGGTGCTTCGAAGCCTGGAGACCCAACCCTATCTCTTGTCACTATAGCAGCACGGCTTTAAATGATAGTCCTGTACTCTGTGCTTCCCTTGCTTTGGATGTGCTGCTCTCTGGGGTAATAATGTACAGGAATTTGCAAGTGAATACTTTAATGCCAAAATATTTGATTACTCTCAGAGCTTCAGATTTGGCTGCTACAAGTAGGTTTTTCAGCAGAAGCCTAATCCTTCTTGTGTGTATTCATGTTAGCCTTCTAAAGAGTCACTGTTAAAACTGCAACTGGACCATGTCTAGAAAATAGGATCAAACAAATCTAAAAGCTTCATTTGACACTAGACTTTGTGGACCGATTTATGCTTGGATGTGACATCTGGGCCAAATAAAAACATTCCGTTTGAAGGTGCTTTTCTAAGTGGGAACCAACCATGTCCATGAAGTCTTCTGATGTCTATTAGATCAAGTTAACCAGCTTAGAACAGCAAACTCAATGTTTCAACTTCATTCCTTTTTCCCTATACAAAGTATACAAATACTTAAAAAACAAAAAACACTTAACTTGAATTTCTCTGAGAACCATCTTAGCTGCATGGAAAATAGTAATGTGTAGTCAGATCTGATTTTTTTTTTTTGTCTCGGTAAGGAATTTCTATATTATTTTGTTTGTCAAGGAAGATAATTAGGGGGTTTCAAGGAGAAATTGATATGATTGGATCTCTTTAATGAAGCAACTGACCTTGAATGTACATAGAAGGGGTTTTGGAGGGACAGGAACAGAATCAGGGAAACATAGCAGGGAGTGGTAGAGAGGAGAAAAAGTTCCACATGGATTGGGCCAGCTGGGGTAACAGAACTGAAAAGAAGGCCACAGGTTTGAAGTATTTGGGGAGACAGTGCTAACTAAACTTGTTTATGGATTAAACCTCAGTGAAAGATGGGACAAATTACTGCTATGATTTATGTAAGACCATTCCTGTTTATACACTGAAATCCCTACCACTTACAAATCCAGCCTAGGGATGGATGATCACATTGTTGATGGACTACCAACTCTTTAAAATTAACTGTTGAAGTCATAGAGCATGCAGGTCACTCCTTCATTGCTAGGATCCAGGAGACCCTATGAAAGAGCATTCTTACTTCAACAAACACAACCTGATGGTGATACTGGCATGTTTTCTGGTATAGCTGTGGCAGACATTTCAGAGAAAATAGTCCTCCATAAGAATAGTAATACATCTCATCTGATGACAACTGTGTGAAAGAAAGTTCCTGATTGCTAGGGGGAATTTAATTTCTCTAAAAGAGAAAATAGTTCCTGCAGCAGAAAGCCATGGCGTCTCTCATTGGAAAGGTCTCCAAAGAACGCATTAATCATTAAAAGGCAGGCTTCCCAGAGTCTACAAAAAGTTTGACAAGATCTCCTAACCTTGTTTTGGTGACTTTTTGAGCAATACGGTTTGAGCTTGTGAAAAGTGTAACGAGTATTTATTTTCCCCATTATGAATGTTAACATTTCATTTTCTCAGATGCAGGTGGCCTTGATAAGAATGCTCTAGCAATGCATTTAGCCTTGAAGCTGTTTAAGGTATCCTCTATAGTATCAGCCAAACCACCTGTAGAGAAACCACACACTAAGATAGTATAACAGCATTTGTGAGTGTTCCTTTTCACTTGATTATAATTCTTAGAATCGAGTCTGCCTCTCCTTGCTTCTGATGTAAATTATCTCCTATTTGCTTTTTCTTTCTACACTCTGTACACAGCAGTAAAAACATTTTGACTAATGCCATATATGAAGCTTTGAACCTACCCATGGGGAAATGTTAAGAGTCTTTTCAAAAATCCCTTTTAAGATCGTGTAAATGAATGCATTTTACAAAAGAGAAAAGTGCTTTGTGTCAAGTATCACTTCAGAGTGCTACTCTTGACTTCCTTTATTCACAAATGCCAGGCCTTTTATCTATTTTTTGCAAACCTGCTCTAGAATTGATGGGATCAGCTTTCTATGCATGCTTAGAGGTTGTGGATGGGAGGCTTTCACTAATTCTCATATATGAATTTCTTATGAAATTAGGATGTTTGTCTAGCAGGGGATGGCTTTTCACAGATATCCTGGAAGGTTATCGTGTTTTGAGTTTTCAAATTCCTTAGCAAATTACAAGTGAGGTAGTTGACTTTCTTGGCCCATCTCTGACAAGACCAGTTTAAAGTCGCTGGTCAGTGGTCATTCATCATGGATTCTGATCACTCCATTAGCTGCTTTGATAGACTTTTCCTCCTTGTACTTTCCACATAAGCACAGAATTATGGGAGGTTGAGTTTGCACTACTTAAATTAGAGGGTTTGAAGTTATTGCTTAAATGCAAATAGGACTTATACTAACAAATATTTATTTACCATCATGTAATGTGTCACTGAATAGCCTGCCCACAAGCCCCGAAAAATAGTTTAGTTCTCCCAGGAAACAAATAGGGAAACTGAAGTTGGGAAACTGGGGCATACGCTTCAAGGTTTTTGCAAACTCATGTTGATAGTAAAAACTAGATGTAGATCTGCGAATATGGCTTGTATTGCAAACAGAGTCATGTTTATCTTCAGGCTGCTATATAGTTGTTGAGGTACTCTCACAGAGTCTTTCATTACAGTCATGAGATAATCAGTATGACTAAATCCCAGACCAGTGGTGTTCCTACTGTATTTAGTTCCGTGCAGGCCTATTGTAAATTAGAACCTCTTCTCTGCTCCTCCAGTTTGGGTACAAGTGATCAAGGCCACGCATTACAAGTAGAGAGAAGGAAATTTAGCATTCTTTTGGTCTCTGTGCTTCTCGGGACTCTGCAACAACACTCAGACTCTATATTGGAATACTTCATTTATGTATTGAAATTTTAAGTGCCTGCTTTGCGTAGGAATCTACAGAGTGTGAGGAAAATGAAAGAAGAAAACCTTTAACCTTTAATTAGGACATTCAGATGGAGACATCCAGCATATGCGTGTCAGTTACCATTGGATGTGGAGATAGAAAGGATATGAATGTAGTTTTATAAGCCGTGCATATAATGAAGTTTTATGAGTCTTTGTGAAGCAGCATGACTTATTGGAAGGATAAAAGAATTAGGAGTGAGGACTGTGATAGAGTCTTATTTTTGCCTCTTACTTGATATTTCTGGCAATCTATATAACCTCTGTAAACCCCTGCTCTCTTCCCTCAGAGCAGAATAATAATAATTATTATTACAGCATTATCACAGAATAGCAATAAACTATGATGACTTGCCTAGAATGTGCTATCAGCATTTCCCTTGGTGTTATTATTGCTATGATTATAACTAAATGAAAAGGAGGGTGGAGTGAGTGAATGTGAGCTAACCAATGTGCCACTGTATATGCAGCCTTTGAAGTCCAAAGTTGAGCTTGTGGATCTTTCCCAATAGACAGATGCGGTATTGTAGATAGAATGATAATTAATCACATGTCAAAACTGGATGCAGAAAAAAGATTGAGTTGTTTAATCTCTCTGAATCTTGGTTTCTTCCTCAGTAGAGTGGGGGTAATTATATACACATTGCATGCGTATTTTGAGATCTAAATGAGGTAATTTTTAGGATTAAAGGAGACAAAGGTCCAAGAATAGACTCTGGCACATGCTAACGGTTTGGAAATTTGGCTCAATCACTGGAGAAGCTATTTGGTTAGCTATCCTCACCATTCACTTTGACCAGAACTTACTCAAGTTTCCTATCCCTGTCCCCTCATCTGTGTCTGATTCATCATTACATCCAATACGTAATAGGTATTATTAACAGTAAGTTTGTACCAAGTTAGTGGTAGAGAGGACGTCCATGAAAGCTGACTATTTAGACAGATGGGTCTAAGTGGGAACTGTTTATCTGCTCTTTCCATCAGTCAGGATCTGGTGTCTAGTTAGGTATGGTATTTCTCACCATGCTGATATCCAACTGAGTCAAAGACAGGAGACCCAGAGAAGACCAAGCAGACCAGAAATTGCCACAGGTGAGCTATTTAGGGAAAAAGATGGAATACAGATGGAGAAACAAAATTCAGCTGGGCTTACAGGCTCAAACTCCCCAAAGGAGAGATCAGTTAATTTCACTCACTTGAAAGAATATAATCAAATGAAACATTAAATTTATGGCCCTGGAGATTCATTATCTTTGGTGAGCATTATAGCTACACTGTCAAGTAACAAACACTGTTAATTGTAAAGCAATAATTAGAGTGATGGATGGCTCCAGTAAGTTAGAGTTCATCAGCACTGGCTTACAAAAGCTGCTGTTAAAAGTTTATGCAAGGAGCCTTCAGTTAGTCATCATTTATGAAGTTCTAATTTCTTCATTTGGGAGGGTCCTTCCTATTAGTTGGTCTGAGAGGGTTTTGTGGTTGTTAAAATTTGATAACTGTGTGGTTTCTGAAATTTAAGATAGTGAAATAAACCTCAGGAATTGAACTGAATAACTGATACATATTTCAATACTGTAAGCCTAATCTGATTTTTAAAGGTGTCATCTTAGACTAGGTTATATAGGTCAGCCTTGACTTGAAAAATGAAAATATTCACAGTGGCATATGCTTTCTTTGTGATGTTAAATGTCAGCTTTTTATGATTCTGTGCTCCCAGAACTAGGCGAACTAGGTCAGGGGACCTAGGCTGACAAATGTTGATCAGGTAGGGCTACAGCTTATGGGTCAGAATCACAGGAGGATCCTAGAAGTAGAAATCCACAGCCAGGCAGCCCCTCTGAAGAGGCACCTGAGAGAGGACAAAGAAGCAGGATGAGGGCTGGGACACAGACTCAGATTAAGACAATGCTGTTCTGTATGGAGTATGGAGAGGCAGGAGGTCCTCAGGGTCAGGGGTTTAATATGCTCATTTTTGGTGGTGCTTGGAAACTTGCACTGAAGGTAACATTGTAAAGGCTAAGTTTTCTTCCAATTTCTAAGGAAATTGTTCTCTAGGGACCAATGTTCCGCTTAGCATCCCTCTAATCTTGCCTACAGTAAGATTCAGTAAGTCGGACTTACTGAACCCATCACTATGGATCCATGGCTATGGATACAGAGTCTGTGCGCTGTCCAGAGGTGACTGGCAAAGGCCAAGAAGGGGCCGAGAGCTGCTGAGCTCCCTGTGGTCAGTACATTCCCAGCACACAGGTTCTTGTCACGCAAAGTTACTCTAGCCACCTGTCATTGAATGGATGTGTTTCTGCCTTGGTGACCTCCATTTCCAGGCAGACTGGAACAGTCTCTGTGTGGCTGGGATCTGTGCTGACTTTCAGAGGAGGAACACACAACACCATTTGTCTAATCACAAAAGCCAGGCATTTCAAACCTTCCCTTTTTCCTCTTTTCTCCAAGCTGGGAAGAATGTCCAGGTACCTCGATCTTTAGATGAACACAGGATCCCAGCCTTCTCCAACGCTTGAGTTGACCCTTGCCTTTGTCAGTTTAGAGAGGGAAGGTGCTGTGAGGTTTGGAGCAGGAGATGACGTGAAGTGAGAGGCTGCCAAGGCAGAAGCCAACACATTTAAAATGCTCTTGGGTATACCTGAGCCTGTGATACTGTGGAAAATGGTATAAAAGAATGGTCAGAACTGCCTGCTCTGCAGCCCTGCCAGCCACAGACAGAACCAACAACAGTGCTCCAGATAAGTAAAGTGTTCACTGCTCAGATTATATCTAATGATGCCACTCCAGTCTTGGGGAATTTGCTAACTTAGAGATGTTCCATTTCTGGCCGAGCACAACCGTCACTTTTCTCTGGACTTTGATCAGCTGTGAAAGGCCAGTTCACAATGACCTCATCAACTATGAAATTTTTATATTTATATTTTATATTAAAAAGCAACACATTTTAAAATGTGTCTGGTTAAAAATCCTTCATGATTGTGTTTTTTTTTTCCCTGAGGGTCTTACTAGGTAACCCTGATAGCCTGGAACTCACTAGTTAGCTAGTTAGACCAAACTGGCCTAGAACTCACAGAGATCCACTTGCCTCTGCCTCCAAAGTGAAAAACCTTAATGTCTTAAAGTCAAATAACTAGTTATATTGGAATCAATACAGGATTTCTAACTCCATTTAATGTTTCATGATATGTTATAATAGAAAAATTCAAATTACATTAAAAATCTATAAACAACCATAAATTTAGTTTATGAATATCTTAATACACAACCTATGCAATACATTAAAATTTTTAAAAAAGAAATTGCAATACTTTTCTTTCTTTTTTAGTCAGCATACATGGGGCTGTTGTGACATTTTCATACATATTCATCAATATATTTTGTTTTTACTTATCTGCCCACTGACCTCCAACTCCCCCAACCCCCCTGTTTTGATTACTCACCTTCCTTTGGACATACACACAGGAATGGCAGACATAGGTCTTAGGATAGTTCCAGTTTTAGATATTAAACTGGTGGCAATAGTGCATAAATTCTTTCCCCCATATCCTGGCCAGCATTTGTTGTTTGTTTTCTTAATCATTGCCATTCTGATTGGGGTGAGAGGGGACCTCAGTGTAGTTTTAATTCGCATTTCTCTGAGAGCTAAAAATAGTATTTCATCAATTTTTAATGGCAACCGACAGATTGTGCTAGCATATGCCTGTAACCCCAGCACTTGGGAGGTAGAGGCAGGCGAATCAGAAGGTCCAGGTCATCCTAGACTACATATCCAGCATGAGACCACTGTGGCTATCTGAGATGCTGCTTTATAAACAGAAAAAAAAATGAGGAGTTTTTGAAATAACCATACTGGGCAATTTGCCATGCCCATAGCAATCACCAGCAGATCTAATAATCTTTAAAAAGATTTTTGTTGTTGTTTCTGCTAAGGATTGGGAGGTCATTATATATGTGCTAGGCAAGAGCTTTGCTGCTGAGCTACATCCCTATTCAAACTCTGTTGAGTAAGTCCTGTTTATGAATGGAAAACTGGTTTTGGACCGGAAAGGAGAGTGTCTGTGTCCAAGACCTTTACACACATAGGCAGTCAATAAAGGACACTTGAAATTGCCGAGTTGAAGATGACCTGACTGCCTTTGCAGCTATTTCAGGGCTTCATTTCAGCTCTGGTTACTGCTTTCCATGTTGTAATAACTGAGATTATTGACCAGTATGAGTTCAGATGCGTGGACATGAGCTATGGGCTTTGCTTTTCTCCTTGGTGAAATAATTTAACAAAATGTCAGTGTCACAGATCACAAGCTTCCAGGTCCCCTAAAAGCATCTGATGGGATGTAGGCTTAGGCCTTGGGCTGCTTACTCTGCCCATTGGGGCACTGCTGTTCACCTGTGATCCCAGACTCCAGCAGCAAAACAGGAAAGGAGCGCTTTCCACCGCTTAATTCTCACAGCCTCTGCTGGGCTTGCTTAGAACTTGTTTGATAGTATCCAGCTGACCCATAAAGACAGGGATTTAGACGAGACAGAAATGTGCCAAGTTTCAGTCCTGTTCCCAAATATATATATATCACTTTGTTGTGCTGCTGTGAAGAGGGCAGCAGAAACAGAATGGCCTGCTCTGCTTCAGTCCTGCCTTCCATCCAACATAGGTCCTTAATGCCTGCCTGGGAGTCTAATTGCCGCAAACTTTCTACTTAGCATTCTTTAACATCTGTTGAAATAAGAATAATAACAATGTAAAAAAAAATCAGCAGTTGTTTTAATTTTCACTTAACTTTTAAAATGTCACTTAGTATAAATTTCACTCTTTTTTAATTATTAAGATTATATATTGTTTTATTATTCCATATGTATGGGTGTGTTGCCTGCACGAATGGTTTTATGTTTATGTAGCACTTGAATTCCCGAAGATGATAGAAAAGGGCATCAGATCCTCTGAAACTGGAGTGATAGATGGTTGTAAATTGCCATGAGGGTGCTGGGAATATAGTCTGGGTCCTCTGGAAGGACAGCCAACACTCTTAACTGCTGAGGCATCTCTCTAGCCAGCTTTGTAACTTCTTCTTCTCACACAGTTCTTAACATCTTAGCAGCAGTTGGACTTGTGAATGTGAAGACCCCCAGATGTGAGGTCCACCTGTACCCCCAAATGCAATGTGCACCCATGCCCCCGACATAAGACACACCCGTACCTTCCAAATATAAAGTCCATCCATACCCCTAAAATAAAAAGCACAACCCTTTTCCTTTTTCTGAGTGAGATGAAGGCTCATTGTCAGAGAGGAGTGATACAGAGCTTAACTGTATATGCCAGGCACATAATCCTATTCTCTTTCCTCTCTCCCTTTCTTCCTCCCTCCTTTTTTGTCCTTCCCCCCGCCCCACACCTTTTTTTTTCAGGCAGGGTCTCTCCTAGCCAGGCTCACCCTAAAATCTCTATTTTGCCGTAACTGACCCTTCCCCTTTCAAGTTGCAGGAGTTTAGGTGTGTGCTATGTGCTCAGCTTTTCGGTTTTCCCTAGAATAGCTTAACAACTGTTTTCAGTGGCTTTTCAGCTGCTGCGGATATTCTAAGTATGGTTACTCCAGCGGAGTTCCAGCAGGGGTGAAAACTTGTGTGACCGCGTCATTACCATCATGAGGTAGGGTGATTTCCCACCTGCCCCTTCACACTTTAGACCTGGGTGCCACCCAGTCTGCAGCCCAGGCCACTGTTATTCCACTTTCTGTCACTTTGGACTGTTGTGTCTTGTTTCTGGCCTCTTTTGTTCAGCACAATATTTTGGGAACTCCTCTAGAGACTTAGGGCACGTGCCACTGAATGGCCCTGTTTTATTGTTGAGTATTGTTGTATTACATAAGGCTGCCAGTTCCTCTGTAGCTTCGTACTTGGGTTGTTCTAGTTTGGGTCTGTGATGAATGAAGCGGTCATGAGCATTTATGCACAATTCTTTGGGGGAGGGGAATGTATGCACTGGTTTATATCCGAGTTCCCGCACTCCCACTGGGCTACCCTGTCCAGCCACAACACAGGGGCTTTTGGCCTATCCCGTTGCATCTTTAAAACAGATTCCCAGGATCTACTTGCAGTAACGTAGAGCTGAATGCTCTGGGTTGTAGTCTAGACAGCTGCATGTTAGGTATCCTCACACAGGATGCAGATTGTCAGGGAACTGAACTCTGGAAAGGAATGTGAGTCTGCCATTCTCTCGTTGAGCAGAGCAGCCCATGAAGTTAGCTGACAAAAGGCTAGCTGAAGCTGCTTGGATTCTGAGGCTGAGCCTCCTGGCTGGTAACCATCTCTCCGCAACCACAGCTGACCCTCTCCAGAATGATCTTCACAGTATCCCATAGGGGGTGAATGTGACAGGTTAATGTGTTATTTATAACACACCATTCTTGCTTCCTGCAGCTTGTCGCTCCTTATATTTTTGTACCAAATGCTCTGTAGCTCTTATAAATAAGAACTCCCTATTGGACTGTGTTATTGCCTTTGTTGTTTGGTATTCTTTGTCTTTTACTCTCTTTGCTGTATTCCAAAGTGAACAGCCATCTGATTTCCCATTTCCCTGACTGCACAGGCTCATTCTGAGAATTAAGTCAACAAATGTGTATTATAGCATTTAGAAGATTATATACAGTCACCGCTCAGTAAATTTTAATCATCATTGTTATTTTCATCATCAGCACCACCACCACCACCATCATCATATGAGCATGAACCTCTACATTCATATAAATTTGCACATATGTTTAGTTTTCTATCTAAATGCCTTGAGTGGCTCCCCACATCCTCTGTAATAGGATTTAAACAATAGTCCAGCATCCATAGCTTCCCTAGGCTTCCTTGTCCATCTCAGCTTTCTTTTCCCTATGGGGTTGAATTGATGGTTCACTGTTCCCTCCTAATCTCCTCTGTGGCTTTTTTTACACTGAGCTCCATGGTGGGAAAAAAAAGTAAGTACCATCACCATCCTTCAGTACTGACTACAGAAAATGTGAGTATTTTTCTCCTGTGAATATGAGGTTTCCTGTGTAATTCATTCAAACTTCCCATATGCTTTCTACCATGTTCTCTCTTGTGAGAAAAATCAGCCATGCTTGAATCTTTTCTCCCCTACCAAAGAATACACAGTGTCTTGAAAACATAGCGGTGACTTTCTTCTTTCCTTATGTCCTCACCTTGTTCTAATTATTCCTTCCTTAGTACAATGACATGACTATGGCGATATCTCCATACACATTGATTATTGAATTAATAAAAACATGATGGACACTATAAGAATGTTATATATACCAGTCAGCTCTAGGGAAAGGAGCAATAGGCAGCCTGTGGTCAGTGTGCTCTCTTGTCTCATCTCATATCTCTTCATTTTTTTTCCAAGTGTATATCATTTCCCTCCTAGCCCCTTTTTCATCCACTAAAAATACCTGCTGAAGTTGGGCACGGTGGCACCTGCCTGTAGTTTCAGCACTCTGGAAGACAGAGGCAGGTGGACCTCTGTGAGTTCGAGGCCAGCCTGGTCTACAAAGTGAGTCCAGGACAGCCGAGTCTACATAGAGAAACCCTGTCTTGAAAAACAATTAATAAAAAATACCTGTTGCTGTTGAATCATTGGCTTGCTAATATCCAAGGACTAATTTTGTGAGTATGATAAAAGTTCGTAATGCCTTCAGAACCTCCTCTCCCATTTTCAACAGTAATGGTCTTAAATACTCATTTTGCATAGGGAATTCTCTTTGCCAGTGGATTTTCACATGTGCCACAGAATTCCTGGGATATGGCAGGAGTTATTGTGGATCTTCCAATTCACGTCTGTGTTGAGGAACATGCTTGCAGCAATGTGTAATAACAGTTACCAAGGAGGCTGAGAGTTCAAATCAAGGGATGCATGTGAAAAATACTGCCAACACTAAGAGGCAGGGTTTTATTCCAAATGTAGAAAAGAGTGACAAGAAAGGGCATTTGGATAGCTTCCTCCTTGGGCCAGTGCCTATCTTCCTCCTGAGATTGAGAGAGTGAATACTAGTTAGTAACGGGGAAATGAAAGCTCAGCTCATATCTCTTGATGTGGATGAGTTTTACTCCCTAGAACAAAGAAGCATCATAAACGTCACCAGGTCTGAGATCAAATCTTTAAGAGACAGGAAGAAGAGGGTACCTTTGACAAACAAGGATTGGGTGAAGGAAGAGGGAAGGCTTTGCTGATTTAAAAATAAAGAAGGTGGATTGTAAAGACTGTCAAATGGTGACTTCTTCACTGATTCCATGCAAGACTGTAGTACAGGTTATGAAGACAATAGTGTGGACATTAGCAAAACATTGGAAAAGCCAGGAGTCAGTTGAAGTTCAGCAAAAATAACAGCAGTGCAGCTTTTCTGTCACGAGGAGATCTCAACAATGTAGTTGCCTAAACAAGACCTAAAAGATGACAACACCAGTTGACATGCCAAGGTGGATGGGAGAATTCTCCCAGGGCTTCACTCCTAGGAAAAAAACCTACAGGAAATTGGTGATGTGTGCGCACGAGAGTGTGTGTGTGTGTGTGTGTGTGTGTGTGTGACAATTATAATTAAAGAACAAGAAGACATAAATTTGAGAATGAATGGAAGGACCACAGGAGGAATTGAAGGAAAAAAGGAGAAATGGGGAATGATGTAAATATAGTACTCTGTAAAATACTCCAAAAGAAAAATTTTAAAAACAAGAGCAAAGCAAACAAAACACCGTAATTTATTTCGACTACCGTGTGACAGAGTGGCTAACAGTGGTGCATTGTGTATTTAAATTTTTCTAAGAGGCTATATGTTATATTAAATATTCTTACTATAAGAAAAATTAATAATAATGTAAATAGTAATAAAGGAGGCAGAAGGAAATTTTAGCTATGTCCATGGCCCTAATGGTGGTGAGTAGTTTTATTGGAATATAATTCATTCAAATTCATTAAGTTGCATACATTGAATATGTAAAGATTTTTCATATGCTAGCTATAATTCAATAAAATTTTGGGGTTTTTTGGTTTTTTGTTTGTTTGTTTGTTTCTTTGTTTTGAGACAGGGTTTCTCTGTGTAGCCTTGGCTGTAATGGACTCACTTTGTAGACCAGGCTGGCCTCTAACTCACAGAGGTCCGCCTGCCTCTGCTTCCCCAAGTGTTGGGATCACAGGTTCGAGCCACTGCACCCAGCTAATAAAATATTTTTTTTTTTATTTTATCTCAGAACAGTTGATTTTTATTAACCTGTCAACATTACTTAGCTGGAGGACCAGAACAGTGTTTACATGTGTATCTGCAGGTCAAAGTACAAGTCAAGTCTCTTCTGAAAGCACTATGAACCAAATTAAAAAATATGAACTGAATGATCTCAGAATTGTGTTCAGTAAGCACAATCACACAAACTTCACGTGAGCAGAGGTTCGTTCAGTGTCCCATGGATTCTGTATCATCCTCAAGCCTCATTCATAGTAGATGATAGATTAGTCCTTGGATTAAATATTTTGATCATTGTTTATCAATCTTCTGCTATTTGTGACTATAGACAGTTTATGACCATGTGTCATTTGTTCTTTTGTCATTCGCATTCAAACATCTTACATTGAATTAGGTTAATCTGAAACGTGTGCTTATATAATTTTTGAGAGTAGCCAATATATCAATTGGCAAAGTAAAGTAAGTGTCAAGACAGGCACAGTGGACCTCAACTAAGGAGATGGATGTCAATAGGAGTAACTATGGAACACTTCACAGCATTTCAAAGACTAGGAAAACCAGCAGCAGTGCTACCTGTGGGCGAGACTGAGGGATTTTTAAATTGACAGTAAATTCAATATGAGCTAACAGGATGGTGTGCTTGTCGGAGAATTAATGTGAACTTCAGCTGCACTTGATAAAGACGCATTGGAGGGGGAGCCTACTGTGTAAGTGACTTAGGACTGTAAGGCCCATGGGAGTGTGCAGCCTGGAGACTTGATAGAGGGCTTAAACTATTCAAAATACAAATGAATTGTGCTACAAATAAGAATCTTGCTATACAACGCCCAAGTAAGGAATGATGAAACTAATCCATACAAAGTGAGATGGATCTGAGTCCAACTAGCGTTTTCTAAAATCCAAGCTGGAATGAAATATTACAGGGGGATTTGACTGCCCCATCTCTGCAAGGATGCAAGGTGACTCAGCGACACCGAGTGTGTCTGTTATCAGTGTAAACAATCTGGCACAGAAGGTCTAGCATCATATTAATTTACTTATTTAAATGATATTAAAGGCACAGCTAATGATTTAAGAACTATGAAAACTAAACAACAAAAGTACTGCTTTAATTTATGACAGTAAATTACTCTCAGTAGCCAGAGGCTATGATAATTCCTGGTGGCTGTGTCATTAAGTCAGAAACCATGAAGTTTATCAGCAGATGTTAAATTATTTTACATTATATTTCTAAAAAGTATGGTCAAGAGGTATGAAGGAAATAAACAATCTCCCTGAATGCTTGTAAGGACTTCAGCTCCATTCTCTTATATTATCTTTCATCTCTACCTCTCCACTCTTCTCTTTCTTTTTTCTTTTCTATTTATTATTATTATTATTATTATTATTATTTCATTACTTACTTTTTGAGCAAGGTCTCACTGTGTAGCCTGTCTTGCCTAGGGTTCACTAAGTAGACCATGCTGGCCTTGAACTTACAGAGAGAGATTCACCCGCCTCTACCTCACAGTGTGGACATGCAGTACCATGCCTGCCAGTTTCCTGGATATTTGCTTGACTTTTATAGAGTTGTCTTGGTGGGGAAGATGCAAGTGGTGGGGAAGTTAGACTGAATGAATGGAAGCATCAACAAGGCCACACACACAGGCTAACTTTACAGTGAACAAAAGATAGCCTAAGCAAGAACCCTGTGCAGGCTTTGGTTATGTGAGGACAGTTCATAAGCAACGCTCTCGGTGGCTGGGCATTAGGTTACCTAAAAACAAAGTTGCTTGGAAATTATACCCTGATTTTAAAACCTGGCAAAACAGCAATATCACCTGTAATATACAAATATGATAATTGAGCTGACACATTCTGAGCTGCTTCCATGTTTCTGGGCAAGTCTCAGCTTGAGGTAGTGACCTCGCTTTCTTCTCAGTCCACAAATTCTCAGTATTACGAGGGACCTTTCTGGTTTGTACTTCAGCCTTATTATTGTGCAGATTTTAAAAATCAGGACACACAGATAAATGTGTATAGCCAGCCTTGTTGGCTACTTTATTGGATTATTTTTCCTATATCCCTATACCACCCGTATCTCTTCCAATGCCCCAACATTAAATAGGAGAGAAAGTAGCTTAGAGGGGAAAGGAGGCATGGATATCATTAGACTACTTCCTGCTCATTAGGGGCTGTCAAGTCCGTTGGGGCAAAGTGTGAGCTTTCTTGTCAGGATATATCCAACCAGCAAACAGCAAACATCAGCAGGAGCAAATGGCAAATAGCAACAGTAACAGGGGAACAGCAGCCACACCCAATTCTTTAACTTTTGCATACCCTCTCAAGAATTCTGGGGAGAATGCCAAAGGTCTTGCAGAAACTGTCTTCAGCTGGCAAAAAAATCACGCCACTGCTAGAGCACAAGGCAAATCATAATCAGCTGCGGTGGACAGTCTGAAGCAGCCCCACATTCCACAGCTGGGATTAAAACAAACAAACAAAAAAATCACATAACATGTCTATGTTTTCAAAGAAACCAAAATTCTCAAATATGTGTGGTTTGTCTTTGTATCAGATTTTTTTTTTTCTCCTGGCTTATCAGGTTATCAGGTCATGTATTTTCTGTAGTTGATGAGGTATTGTTAGCAAAAGAGATGGGAAGGAGAAGAGGGTCAAAGTGAATTCTAGTTTTGCTAGTGTTTCGTTATCTGCCAATGAATTGCAGACAAAACAAAACAAAAACAATAAAAGAAAACAACAACAATGAAACCCTTGCTGTTCCTTATGTGGTCTAATTAACACCTCCTTTAAATAAAACAGCCTCAATACTAGCTCATAGAAAAGTATAAGGACTCAGAATGAAGAACAGATAAACCCTTATTGAGTTTGAATTACCTTAGCTTGTCTGAATATGTGACGTTGGACTTGATTCTAGGTCCTCTCCTGGATTTGTAGTTTGAGAGACTTGTTTCCCCATTAGATCATTTTTCTGTCCTGTGGCCTTTCTCACTACTTCACTTCTCTTATCTGCAAGGCTTGTTGGCTTGTTGAGAACACAGGGTTCAGCCTTACATGCCCCCACAATGACTTGTGTGTCCCACATTTAATGTTGAATTTTCCTTTGGGATCTTCCTGAGGCTTTCCAGAGACCGCAGGACAGTGGTGAGATGGATACGAAAACCCACTGGCTTCTCACTGGTAAAATTCAATTTTGTGATGATGTTCAACACAAAATGATGGGTGAGGAGACAGCACAGACAGCAAATACTTGTGCACAAGCATGAGGACATCAGCTTGACCCCAAAATCCATGCTTATAAAAGGAAACAAACCCAGGTGTGATGATGTACATTTACAGTTCCAGCTTTGGCAGGGTAGATGCATGGGTCTAAGTGTCTGGATGTTGAGCTAGCCTATGCTATTTGGTGAGTTCCAAGACAGTGAGAGATCTTGTGTCAAAAGCAAATCACCTAATTAGCAACACCCAAGGTTTCCATCTAGCTGCTACTTGCGCACACTCTTTATGCACCTGTACTTGCAAATACACACACCTTCACACACCCTCATCCCCCCTACCTCCCACTCTACACACACCCTCACACACCCCACACTCCACACACACTCTCATACACTCACATCCCCCACACATCCCCCACACCACATACAAACACACTCACATACACTCACATCCCCCCCCACACACACACAGTGACTGCATTGTGCCAGATAAAACAGATTATGCCAGGACTCCAGTAAGCACTTTCCTTCTTCTGATGAACTTTTTGAAACACCCAGGGAACCTCCCTCCTTACCTGCTATCACCCAGAACCTCCCCTACCTCTGTCCACACAAACAGAAATGGAGAAAGCCTCTTCTGTGGACTGGGTCCTAGTGCTATGAAGTCTGTGAAACAAGCCTTCTGGGCCCCTACAGTAAATTCTAAAAGGTGGAAGGCCCACTTGAGAACCCCAGCAAGTTTTCAAGTCCTCAGGGACACTGTTCCGATGTGGGAAAATCCCTGAAGTGAGTACCCTATTGTCAGAAAAGCCTGGCTTGTGTGCTTTCACCACAACATGGACTGCTGAAGACAGAACTGAACATATTTGAACTATACAGTGCACCTCAATAGCTTTCCTGTTTCCAAAGGAAACTGAATCTACAGAGCATTAGATCATTTGCTGAGTCACATACCTAGAAGGTAGCATAGCCAGACAGGACCTGACCGCTGTGTTCTGCTGTTCCAGAAAAGCTCCTGCTAACCACTTCAGGCACTTGGATTCAGTGCTCCAGTCTGAGGGAGGCCATGGTCCTCTTCTTGTTCCTTAAGAATCCACAGCTGACCCCTCATGATGCTTCTATCATAAAGCTCATCTTTCTCCTTCCATCCAGAGTAATCTCTTTACCCCGTGCTCCAGGAGTGTTTTCATCAAAGGGTCCTGTCTTCTTTGTGGAGTTCATTCTCTTCCCCTTACCCTCTTTTCTCCTCTCCACCTCTTGTCCTTTCCCCTCTTCTTCTCTTCCCCTCCCCTCTCCTTTTCTTCCCCTCTCCCTGTCCCTTTGTCTTTCCCTCTCCCTCTCTCTCCCCCTTTTCCCCTCTTCTTCTTTTCCCCTCCTCCTTTCTCCCTCTCTTCCCCTCTCCTCCTCCCTCTCTTTCCCTCTTCCCCCCCTCATTCTCTGTCATATCTGTATATCATTTATAAACATTTACCTTTCTAATTTACCATCTATTGCTCAAGTCCTCTCATTCTCAAGTCTTTTCCTGCCCTGTTTATTTTTCTTAGCCCTGGATCCACAACACAGCTTGAACTGCACTATTTTTTTTAATGTATGAATAAATAAATGAATAGATGTTTGTTTGTACCTTCCCTTCAGTAGCTGTCACACCATGCCTTATGTTTTAGTTCCACGGAAAACATTTCTCTGACAGAGTTGATTATAAACCTTGTGGAGTCTAAAGTTTATGCCACAGTCAGCCTTTTATTCATGCAGGATCCACCCCCTGCTTAATATAGCCTGCTTGTTACTTAGAGAGTATGTCCCTGTGTGCGGGTGCTCTCTGGAACTGAAGGGGCCTGGTGAACTTTCAGCCCTCACAGTGCCACTTATTTGAATGTTACTATGTTACTAACAAGTGTTTGAAGTGATTCTTTTTTCTCCTGTAGGAGTCTTGGTACCATGGCAACCACATTGGTTTGGTTTTGGAAACATGTCTCAGAAACTGAAGGCTTTTCCTTCTACCTGCTGTTATAACAACCAGGAGCCTGGACACCCCCTCCCAGAAAGGCTATTGTTCCTAATTTAACAGATGTCAGGAGGTATTGCCCTTCATCACATGCCCTCTAACACGGCTTCTGCCTTCACTGTCTACGTCCACCTCACCCAGTTTTTGATGGGTTATTTTGAGGTCTGAAATCATGATGTCATCTACTCAGCAGCAGCCACTCCTTTGCTGCTCCCTCCCATCAGTTCAGATCACTGAAGTCCAGGATGCCAGGTCCAGAAGTGCTGAGAAGGCCATTGTATCAGGCTGTGCTGTTCGCATAGACAGCATCTCATTCTGGCCACAGCTAGTCACCAAACTGCTGACCCTGTGCCTTGCTCTGGGTCTCATCCTTCCTGCAAGTGACCACTGCTGTGACCCTGTGTGTAGTAAATTTATCGGACATGGAATATGTTCCTGGGTTTTCAACTTACAGTGAGGTATTTTATGGGAAATGTCATGGCATGATGCTGGCATCTCTGATGCAAGACAAGCAAGGCTGTGAGCCAAGCTGGATAACGTCAAACAAGGCATCCGAAGCCAGCATCAAAGCAGAGGCAGGTTCACAGCAGCATTATGCCAACAGGGAAGAGAGACATATGACCCTGGAAATTAAGATATCTCATAGCTACAGCAGGTGATGTTAGAGATGGGAGCTTTGATTTAAAAAATCTATATTTTGGGGGTGATAAAGATCCTCCAATATGAATGTCATAAGTCAATAATTTTGGCCTGTTTTGTCTCCTGATTTGCCTTCAGGCCCAAGGAGAATTACTGGCACTTAGATGGTGGGCAGTAAACATTTGGTAAATGAACAGACTCAGGAAAGAGTGTTTTTTTGTTGTTTTTTTTTTAATTTAATGCATATTTGGTAAGATATTTTACAAAGGCATTCACACACATGCTCTTAATTGAACGTTGTAATCACTCATTGAGAATGTGTGTTATTTTGTTTTATGAACCAAGGAACAGGCAGGAAGTCCTTTACCAGGCAAGTTGTATTATAAAACTCTAGTACATGGGGTAAAGTTCTCCTGATACCTGCAGTTATTTCTCAGTAGCAAAGCATCAGGGAAAAGGAAAGATAAAAGCAGCATGTACCAGGGAAATCCTATCCTTTTCCAGGGAACCGATCGATTCCCCACCTGAGGAAACACAAGGCTGGGATAACTGCAGCTTCCAAGCTCTTGCTCACTTACAATAAGCAGCACCTGAATTCTAGACTGCTGGTGCCTCCAGCGCCTCTTGTCAGATACACTTGGAGGGAGAGTGAGCTGAGCCAGCAATGATGGCGGGAACTCTCCTGCATTATCCAGTTTAACATTCGGCTATGATCCCAAGGCTCAGAGGGCTTCATTCTAAGCTGCTTACTCCAGCCAACTGGGTGTTTGCTTTCATGAAGCTGGTGTGTAAATGATGCCTTTGGGACTTTATAACTTGTTGATCCTCACCATGCGTGTGCCAGGCAGTGTGCTGGCTGCTCTGCATGAGCCATTTGGCCTTCACAGCAGTACAGCGAAAGAGACTGTCACTATTCCCAACTTAAAGGGGAGGACACTGGCTTTGGTAGCGTCCCTGTGTGGCCCGTGAAACTCTAATTCCTCTCTTCCAATCTCTGTGCCTGCTTCAAAGCCATTAGAATTTTAATTTACAGAAAACAATAGACATTCTGGTGTTGCTCATTGGTTTACATTTTCCTGGGTGGCTTCTCATGGAGTATTGACTGACTGCCTTTCCAGGCCCCTTGGTGCCCTATTCTCACTGCTTCTATCAGTGAACTCAGTGAGTGCTCAATGCATTTCCAGTTAGTTATCTAAGAATCATGCGGACAGCCTTCCCCTGTGTTGTAGAATTTGATTCTCCTAGCAAAACAACGGGCATCTTTAATTCGTTAAATCAGCTGTGCCTGCTTGCAGTATCAATCAGGAATGGGGTCTGTGGACTCTTGACATTCTCTCATAGAAGGATGGAAGGGGAGCTTGTCCTTGTCATCTTCACCTGAGTCTCCAATCATTCCTTCCAGCTCTTTGGATGCAGTTATTCCTTAATTACCCACAGGATCTCGTGTCTGGGGAGCAGGACAGAGTGTAGAAGCTGAGTTACATAAACAAAAAGGGGCTCCGTTCACATAGCTGTAAGGAGGTCATAATTTTGTGCTGCGTGTACACCTTATGTGGTACATCATCTTTGAAATCACCCCTGCTCTTGCCAGTAACCCCTTCCCTGTGCCCTATAAGTAAGCCTAATAAACTTGTTGGTTCCTGAGGGTAAACCGGGGTGAAATAGAACTTAATCGAACTTGGTTAGTTAGGAAGAGAGCGTAGATGCTGTTTATGCCTCCCCGGTGCCTTCCCCCACCCCAGGGATTCTCACAATTCTTTTTCACTTGAATCCACCAATAAGCATCTGCACATGCCTGTCCTCCACCAGGGAATCTTAGCACCCTTGCCTCTCTTGTAGGGTTTTATCTTTATGTGTGGTAGCTAGTGTTTTTGCTTATCGCTACTTTTCCTTGTATTCTTTTAAACTGTAACTATATATACATAAGGGGGAAAAACCCCCTATAAATGTGATAGATTTCTTTCTAATTCACCTACCAAATCACATACTACGGTGAACCAGATTTCTCTCTCTGTAAAATGGCATATTAAGGTGTATTACAAGGTACAAATGAAATAATATGTGCGAAAGGTCTGACATGGTATATGATAAACAGATGTTTAAGGAAAATCAGGAGTGGTAAGTGATATAGCTAGGCGCATGATTCTTACGTGTTCCTAGGCATTTTCAGCATTGTAACAATATCTACTTTTTTTTGTGGTTGTTATTTGTTTATTTGCCTATGGCAAATTTCCCAGAAGTGACTTGCCTTTCATATTCTGGTGCATTTTAAATTGCATGTAATATTAGAAAAACATATCACAAAACATATACTTTACTTACTCCAGGTCAACAACAGTCAAATTTGGATGCCTTTAAATTGCCCCACAGGGATTGACTCGAGGGCAGTGGGAGGAGGCACCTGTGAATGAGAAAAAGGTGGGGCTCTGTCTCATTTGTCTCCATTTTTGTACTTATGTGAAAATGCAGTTGGCTCCACAGAGAGTGAGGGAGGCAGAGCTAAACTCTAGATTTCTTCAAGACGTTACAGCTCATCCCTGTGGTTTCTGGGGAGATAGTTAGCAGTGAAGGCCCTTTACTTCTTTAGAACAGACTAATTTATAAGAAGCTTTTCTAGCATGTGAAGCTGAAAACTCTTCATTTCCATAAACAATAGCCAAGAGTTCTGACATTACAACTCTCCAACTGCAATACCTGTCTCCATGGTAGAGCCAACAGCCATTCCAAATGTAGGGATGTGATCTTGTAGCGTCTACTTCTGACTCCAAACACCGAATGTGTAAGACCTGACTCATGCCTTTCCCCAGTGGCTGCCAACGACTACAGCACTTTGTAAAAATACGCGATGAACAAAATGGGAAGTAAATGTTTTTTAATACGCCATAGTGGGAACAGAGAGTAAAAGACAAAGAGCCATAATAAGCAACTGAAATGCACAGGTTTTGGAGAATTGTTGAGACTATGAAAACCTTGCAAAATTTCTCCAAGCCCCAGTTTGTGTCCTAGCAAATTGGGGTATACAGTCATTAAGGGATTGTACTAAAATTTTATATATTTAATCTAATATATATATATATATATATATATATATATATATATATATATGTACTTAGAATGCTGCTTTTGGTGCAAGGTAAAAACTTAAACGGCAATTAGTTATTGTGGTTGCTAAGTTCTTAGTAGTCAAGGGACAGAGGAGAGAGTAAGTCAAGTGAGTATGGTCATTTGGCACAGGTTCATCTTTCGAGATGGCAAGAGATTGGAGAACACCTTAAAACTCCTTTTTAAAAAATGTTATTATATTATTGTTATCATTTATTACAATCTATTCACTTTGCATCCCAGCTGTGGCCCCTTCCCTTGTCTCTTCTCAATCCCACCCTTTATCCCTCTTCTCCCCCTATGCCCCTCCCCTAGTCCACTGATAGGGAAGGTCCTCTTCCCTTCCATCTGACCCTAGCCTATCAGGTCTCATCAGGACTGGCTGCATGTCTTGGTGATCAGAGAGCCTGTCACTGAGTTCATGTCTGAGACAGCCCCTGTGCCTCTTACTAGGGAACCCACTTAGAGACTGAGTCTATGGGCTACATCTGAGTCAGGGTTATAGGTCCTCTCCATGAATGGTCCTTGGTTGAAGTATCAGTCCCTGCAGGGCCCTCAGGGCTCAGTTTTTTTGGCTCTGTTGGTCTCACTTTGGAGCTCCTATCCCCTCCAGGTTTTTCTGTCTTTCCCTTCTTTCATAAGACTCCCTGCACTCTGTCCAAAGTTTGGCTATGAGTCTTAGCATCTGCTTTGATACCTCAATCAGTAGTCTTTCAGAGACCCTCTGTGGTAAACTCCTGTCCTTTCCCTGCCTTCTCCTGCTTCTATCATGTTTGTCCTTCTGAATGAGGATGGAGCATCTTCCCTAGGGTCTTCCTTGTTGTTTAGCTTCTTTAGGAGTATAGATTTTAGTTTGTTTATTCTATATTATATGGCTAATATCCACTTATGAGTGAATATATACCCTGTGTGTCTTTCTGTTTATGGTTACTTTACTCAAGATGATCTTTTCTAGTTTCCACCATTTGTCTGCAATTTTCATGATTTCCTTATTTTTAATAGCTGAGTATTTTAATAGCTGAGTAGTATTCCGTTGTGTAAATGTACCACAATTTCTGTATCCATCCATCCATCCATCCATCCATCCATCCATCCATCCATCGTAATAGCTTCTGGCTATTACGAATAGAGCTGCTATGAACATGGTTGAGCAAATGTCATTGTTATATATTTTAGCATATTTTGGATATATGCCTAGCAGTGGTATAGCTGGATCTTGAGGTAGCACTATTCCTAATTGTCTGAGAAAGTGCCAGATTGATTTCCAAAGTGGTTGTACAAGTTTACATTCCCACCAGCAATGGAGGAGGGTTCCCCTTTCTCCACAACCTCTCCAGCATGTGTTGTCACTTGAGTTTTTTATCTTAGTCATTCTGATGGGTATAAGGTGAAATCTTAGGGTCTTTTTGATGTGCATCTCCCTAATGGCTATGATGGCTATTTAAGCATGACATTCAATATTCCTCTATAGAGAAAATTCCTCTATTCCTCTATAGAGAATCCTCTGTTTAGCTCTGTACAACATTTTTAATTGGATTACTTAGTTTGTTACTTTTTAACTTCTTGAGTTCTTTATATATTCTTTATATATTAGATATTAGCCCTCTGTCAGATATAGGGTTGGTGAAGATCCTTTCCCAATATGTAGGCTGTCATTAAAACTCCTTCTTAAGAGAAGAAAAATCAGCCAGATAAGTGTGAGGAAAAGTAATAGGAGAGTGGCAGATTCCATGTGAAACCAGAAAAGCACATCAGGATTGGACCTTGCATGGAAGCCATGTTGTGAACATAGCACTGTGGTGGGATTGATACTGAGGGAGCCCTACCCAGTGACCAAGTTTTCATCGACATGTACTTTTCAGTAAGTACAATTCAGT
The DNA here is from genome assembly GCF_030254825.1 of Meriones unguiculatus. Classification (NCBI taxonomy): domain Eukaryota; kingdom Metazoa; phylum Chordata; class Mammalia; order Rodentia; family Muridae; genus Meriones; species Meriones unguiculatus. The sequence continues at coordinate 28,313,035 of NC_083365.1, forward strand.
TTATTCAAGCATACAGTTTGGTGGTGCACTTTTGAGTTTCCAGTTTGTGACTGTCATGAATAGGATGGGATACCACATACATTCACAAGGAAGTCTTAGTGTGTATTTCATTTCTCATGGGATAGCCTTGAAAAGTATTCTACACTGAGGCATGGGAGAAAGTCTTTGTATCTATATGACTGGTCCCTGAAAGTGGTCTATCTTGGGTGAGGCGGATGATTTTTGAGGAGTGAAACATCTGGAGACAGAGATTCAGGTTTGAGGCACTACCCGCAGTTGGGGTAATGATGATCTCGTTCTAAAGCAGACCTGGTGGACCACAGTTTCTACCAAACCGTCTAAGATCATTCTTTCAGATCATGCTTCTGCCTGTGTTCTCCTTTATGTGTAAACTTCATTTTGTGCATAAAGATGCTCAATTGCGGCTGCCCCAGTTGTTAAAAGGCTTGCCTTTCCTTATTGAATTCCTGGGATCCTTCGTTTAAAATCAATTTACCACATATGCATGGGCCTATTTTTGGCTCTATTCTATTCATTGATTTATTTATCCTCACGTGAAGCAGTTTTGAAAAAACTCTGGCAGAAACATTATAACCCCTTGTGGTCCGGAAGGTAATTTACTAGCTTAAGAAATAGAGGAAAGGAGCATATAGCTTACAGTTCATTTCAGAAGCAGACAATAATGGCACCTAGTAGTGAAAATCCGAGGTAAGTTGGAGGGCATATACTCAGAATTAGTAAGGCCATGGTTGTAGGCCAATCCTGAAATCTCAGTGGCTCACCCTAACAGAAGCTTACTTTTTATGAAAATCACTGCCTGAAATGATGTGTTCTGTAAGCGATGACGCAGACACCTGGCTTCTCCCTTCTTACATGTATGTCACCTAGATATAGAATGAGAAAGAAGCTTAAGCACATGTTTGTGTTATCTGGACATGCCCATATCACTGTCCATCACCTGTCCATCATGTAACCCATTACCCTATCATGTAACCCATAGGGAGGTAAATAATAGTCTCTGAGAAACCTGCTTCCTGAGAGCTCTGACAGGTGATCAGAGCAGTTACACTGCAGAAACTGTTCCTCATGCCATAGCATCTAGGGTTGGAAAAAAATTTGAGGTGTTCTCTTCATCTTTGACAGGGGCAAATATGGTTGGCAATAAGCTGAAAACTGGGTAGTTAAACCAGTATAAAAAGGGCAGAGGAAATCTTTTTCCATATGGAATAAGCCAAAAAAGTACCTGAGTGTTTCATTCATTATTAATAGTCCCAGAGAGGAGACTGGCATTACATCCTAATATTACATTTGATCCAAGTGCAAGCAGTTGTAAGTTACTGAAAAGTTTTTTTTTCTTCATTATAAGTCACTGGAGAGAAACTTTACATCTCTGAGTGTCTACTTGTCCACACTTACAGAAAAAGGCGTGCAAAGAGAAATTTCTCAGGAAACAAGCAGTTAGGATACCACTTGTCAGAGGAATTGGAAAACTCCCTCTTCAAGAATTTGAGAGGTTGCATGCATAACATTTAGAATAAAGCATAGCAGTAGCCCTTGGCTATCAGTGACTCGTCACATGGCTGTTCATTATACTGGAGGAGGAGGGAAAGTGAATGGCAGTGTTGGGGATGGGGACAGAATGCAGCTGAGCATTACAATATGTCTAATGTTGAGCTTTCATATCTGAGGGAAAGAGAATGTCACTGTTGTCTTAGCATTGACTCCAGATATTCTGATACCTCAAATCTCATCTCAGTTTGCTCTTTACCCAACTGGAAGCCAATAATGAGATTCATAGGCCAAGATAAGTGAATGTGAAGCTGAGTCAGTGAGGTCTGCTCTGACTTCTGAGTCTGTGGCTTCTCTCCCTGAAGACCCTCTGTAAATGGGCTCCCAGGGCTCTGTGCTTACAAAAGGGACTGACCACAGACCTGTTCTTAGAGGCAGGAAGTGGGATCAGAGGAGCAGGGCAGTTAAGTAAATGCTTATTACTCACTCCAGGGAAACCCTTGCAACATTCTATTTTAAGGCATTCTTCTGACAGGGGACATTTATCTTTGAGTGACTTTTAGCCCTGGGAAGGCTGAACTGGAGATGGTTGAATGATTAGCTACTAGGGTGATAAGCACTGTAGAATTTTCGAGGGAGAAGGCTAAAGATAGAAAATTCCAGAAGCAGTTCTTATTATCAGAATGTCACGAGGAGGCTCACATTACTTGGGCTTCATTACCCTTCTAAATTTAGTTGGTTTTATCTATCCATATACCCAAGCCTTGCCCTGCCCTGATGTTTTTCAGCTGGTAAGGGCTGCATGGTATTTCCCTGGCATGTGGGCCATCCTTTTGAAGCCTACAAGGCAGCATACTTACACTCAAGCCTAGTTGTAGTGACAATCTTGGAATTTTGGTTTCTTTAAAAGCACAGAAATATTATAAGAATGTGTTCTTCTTTTAATCCCAGGTGTGGGAATGTAGGTCTGCTTCAGGCTTACTATGATTTGCCTTGTGCTCTTAGTACAGCATGGTTTTGCCAGCTGCAGATAGTTTCTGTGATTGTATGACATTTGGAAGCCTGGGAACTTATCAGAGGGTATATGAATGGTTGTTGGTCATTGGGGGTAGGGGTGGTAGTGGTGGTGGTGGTGGTGTTTGCTGTTTTTTTAGTAGTAATGATCAAAGAAGAAACAGGAAGAAAGAAATTAAATTGAGATAACTCTGTCTCTCTCCTCCCTCCCCCTTTCTCTCCTATCTAGTGGTAGGGGATAAACTGGAGGCATAAAGGGTAGGAAAAAAAAAAAAAACACCTAAAAGTAGAAAAGATCAGCTACAAGACTTAGATTCAGGGGATTTTAAAAAATTCCTCTCTCTCCATTATCCTTGTTTCTCTCCTGTCTAGTTTTAGGGGGTGAAACGGGGTGGGGTGGGAGGGGAGTGGAGAAGGAGTAAAGGGTGGGAAATGAAGAACCCACAAGGTAGCAAAGACCAGCTATACCTAGTCAGATGCAAAATTCTGGAAAATGTCATAGTCTTGGTCACTATCATGAAAGGGAAACCACTGTAGCCCAATATTTAGTAAGGCCAGCATTTTTTAAAGAAAATTAACTGTGGTATGTCAAGTCTGTGCTATTCAGCTATGATTTTGAATTTTAGGGTCTGTATATCTTTATAAATTGTATACTTTTTTAATAATTTTTATAAATTTATAATTTTATAAAGATCAATGATTGCCTAAATCATTGCATTTATGTCTTTCATTGAACAGAACACCTTCTTAGAGCTCCACCCTGTAATTGTTCACAGTAAAAGCTCAACAGAGGCTTCCTTTTGCCTAAAAGGAGGAAGGCAAATTCCTGGGCTTTTTTTTTTTTTTCATCTCATTCCAATTTTCCCAGCTTCTTCCTAATTATCTTAAAAGGTTGGAAAGAAAGACTATTTCAGAAAAGCCAAAGACATCAGTGTTGTAGGTAAAGACGCCAATCCAGAACATAAAAGCAGTCTCCTCAGGGCTACGCTAGGAATCAGCTCCGTAGGCACTGGAATGGGAAGTGCTGTGAAATCAGGGACTTTTGATATCTGCTGTATCACTAGTGTCCAGAACAGTGAGTGCTCAAAACACATTTACTGAATTAGTTCATGAAGGGGCATGCATCCTCAGAAGCTTTTTTTTTATTATGTATTTATAAAATAATGACATCATTTCCCTCTTTCCTTTCCTCCCTAAAGATTCCTCCCATTAACTCCTCTCTTCTGACTTTCAAATTCCTTTGGCCTTTTTGCCATTAATTTTATTTGATGTATGTATGTCTTTGTATAAACACATATATACCTAAATATAACTTGTTTTAGTCTGTATAATATATGTGTGTGTCATATGTATGTATCGAGGACTGACCATTGGTATGGGGTAACTAAGTGATGTGTTCATCCTGGACTTCCACTTTGTTGCCATTTTTTCTGCAAACCTCTGCTTTCCTTTTGTTGTCCCAGCCTGAAGGTTAACATTCTCTTCTCTAGGAATTTATTAAAGGCTTTGTCCTCTCATGACTATCAACTCGGTTTAATTCTTCAGATTGAATTCTTAATTCAATCCTGTCATGCCTTGAAATCATTCCTAATGGTTCCAGGTCTTAGCAAACGATTCTCTTTTGACCTCTATGCAGCATAAATGGCTTACTTAACTCATACTGCCTTTAACTGAGATTTCCTTTCCTGAGCATACTCTGCTGGTTACCGAATTCACCCTCTGTCCATGGGTGTTCTGCACGTTGGTCGAGTCCCACTCTTTAACCCTGAGAGTTTCCATTATATATCTTAGCTATGTTCTTGCCCCCATCCATTTCCTGTCTTAAATTCTAGAGCAGTGTTAGCCATACCAGAGACGGTGGAAACAGAACACAGACATCAAGGCAACTCAATAGAGGAACTTTAAAACAATACTAAAATTCAAATACTTTTAAAAGGTGAATGAGAGATGCTCAGAAAATAACAGAGGGCATCAAAGTAGATATAATTTAGAAGGAAAGTGTTTTGGGAAAACTGCTCATGGAGAAGTGGAGATGAAGTAAGTGTCAGAAGCAGCAGCCAGATCGTAATGGACTTACTTACTGAACTTAAGTACTTAAGCATGACTTCATATGCATCAAAGTTTTGTTTCAGAAGGCTAAGGATGAAGAGCCACATAATCTCAACAGGAATGCTAATTGGATGTTTTATGTTATACTTAAATACTATGCAAAAGAATGAACAAGATCTGCATATTATGCCCCTTTATAAAAAGCATTTATGCAAGATGTTACATATAATGAAACTTGAATGTTTATATAGCATATATTCGTGAAATAGCGTGATGTTGTTAATAGGATTCCTGGGGATCTGGGATGAGGGAAAATGCTGGTTTAATGAAAATAACTATTCCATTTCAGTGGTGGGGCTTATTACATCTTTTGTTAGTGTTTATCTAGATTGCCTTGGCTTTTAAAATGCCTCACTGGTGCCAGTCCTAAATGAGAGATCTTTGTCAACCGCCACCCACTCTCTGCCCAAGACTCAGAAAATGTTGAGGAAGGGGAGGCAGAAAGAATGTAAAAGCAGCAAGATGGAGAGGAGTGCTGTAAAATGCTGTCTTTTGGTCATGGTATGGCAGGAGCTCAAGCAGCTCTGCCCTTTGCAGAGCCAGTCAGCATTCCAACTTGGATAGAAAGGAGCTCTGAAGCCCCAACCCCGAATGAGAAGCTATTGGCAGTCTATGGTGACTCTGGTAGGGAGAGTGGTTTTTGTTTGGGAATTTGATCATTGATTTTTTTTTTTTAATTCTCCACTGGATAAGCATATATTCATGCCTAATTAGTGGGCATCTATGGGTTATTACCAGAGGTGGTTTGAAGGGCAGGTGGGGTAGATGAAATAAATATATATTTTATCAATATATAACATTTTAAAGTAACAAATGCATTTTTTAAAGTTTTTACGTTAAAATGACATAGGGTAAGGAGAGACTAGTTGGGAAGTAGGAAGTCAGTAGGAGTGGAAGGAGTATGAGAGAGGATATGGACACAATATGTTATATACAAATAGAAAAAATAAAATGAGTTCCTTATGATTAGAATTACTTGGCACCCCTGAAAGAGTTTAAGCAAGGAAATAACAATCTCAATACAAAAACATTCTTGGGCAATAGTGAAGAAAACGAGATAGATGTACCTAGTGGAGTCAGAATCAGGTTGTTGCGAGAGATCGTACAGGATTGTCAGGGAGAGGTGATGGGGTTACCTTGTGAGAATCAGGATCAGTTCAGGTTGGAAAAATGAAGTGCACATGTGTTTGACTTTGAGGCCGTGAACACGGGAAAGTGGTGGTCTGGTGTGTGCCTGCCACTTTACATTTGTGTGCCGACTAGCTGTGAGATGTTGCTGTCCACAGTGGGAAAAATGCAGGTCGAGAGCTAGATGAAAGATTGGTGCTAGGTCACGTTATGTAATTGATATTTTTAAGAGGACTTCTGATCATTGGCTTCTGAGAATTATTTTCTGGATTTCACACTCAAGGACATGGGTTAGCACCTAACATTTTCATGAGCTCGACAACATCCAAGCTTAGACTCTAAACCTCCCTTTCAAACCACAGAGGTCCAGCATAGAGCCTATTGTGATCATGGGGAGAAAAACAAAAGCATGAATTTTATGCATACTTCCTGCATACGATAGGGAAGTAAGGTTTTATTTCCTAAATCTTAAATCAAGGTCTTACTTGAAGAATTTTTTTGGGGGGTCTTAATTAAATTTTTATTTTTATATTAATTATAGTTTATTTATTTTGTATCCCAGCAGGAACCCCCTCTCTCATTCCCTCCCAATTCCACCCTCTCTCCCTCATCTCCTCCCATGCCCCTCTCCAAGTCCACTGATAGGGGAAGTCCTCTTCCCCTTCTGTCTGATCCTAGCTTATCAGGTCTCATCAGGACTGGCTGCAATGTCGTCCTCTGTGGCCTGGCAAGGCTGCTCCCCCCTCAGGTGGGGTGACAGCCACTGAGTTCATGTCAGAGACAGTCCCTGCTCCCATTACTAGGGTACATACTTGGATACTGAGCTGCCATGGGCTACATCTGAGCAGGGGTTCTATATCCATGAATGGTCCTTGGTTGGAGTATCAGTTTCAGAAAAGACCCCTATGCCCAGATATTGTGGTTCTGTTGGTTTCCTTGTGGAGCTCCTGTTCCCTTCAGGTCTTACTATCTCCCCCTTATTTCATAGGATTCCCTGCACTCTGCCCAAAGTTTGGTTATGAGTCTCAGCATCTGCTTTGATATACTTGCTGGGTAGAGTCTTTCAGAAGCCCTCTGTGGTAAGCTCCTGTCCTGTTTCCTATTTTCGCCTTCTTCCAGTGTCCATCACATTTGTCTTTGTGGGTGAGGATTGATCAGCTTACCCAGGGTCTTCCTTCTTGCTTAGCTTCTTTAGGTGTACAGATTTTAGTATGTTTATCTTATAGGTCTAATATCCACTTATAAGTGAGTATATACCATGTGTGTCTTTCTGCTTCTGGGATACCTCACTCAGGATGATCTTTTCTAGATCCCACCATTTTGCCTACAAAATTTCATGATTTCCTTGTTTTTAATTTCTGAGTAATATTCCATTGTGTAAATTTATCACAATTTCTGTATCTATTCCTCTGTTGTTACTTGGAGAATTTTGTCACACCCTAAGATACAGTTTTAAGACTCAGTGGACAGATAATGCTCAGACTTTATGTCTTCTTTATCAGGGCTTCAGAGAGCACCCGAGATGACCTGAAATTAAAGAAGGGTCAATTAGTTTATTAAATAATGCTGGTCAGAGCCATCAGGATTTTACCTGAGTTATATGGATAAGAGATTCCAAGATTCTCTGGTATTAGGTTTATTTTGTGAAGAAAAATTGAGTACTACATACAAATTGTTAATTTTGAGTTGGCAAATAAAAATGTGCATAAAGACATCTTGTAAATCATGGGATCTCTAAATGTATCTAGACAATATACTTCATTTACCATATTTTATCTTATTTACCTTTCTGTGATATGAATATGTAAGACCTACTCTTCTTTATCAGTTTCACTTTAAATATAGTGGATTGTTACTAGCCACAGTTGCTATACTGTACGCTAGATCCCTGATCTCTCTGGCTAGATACACTTCTGTGTGTTTTGACTAGCATTCCCCTAGACCTCATCTTCATCCTCTTTGACTATTCTTGGTTAGACTAATGGTTTCCCAAATGCTTATTTGAGTTGGTGTGGAATTTTCAAGGCTGGAACGTAAGCACTTAAGAGCACAGGGAAAAAAGCTTTAAAGCAAAAGTTAACCCTGGAAAGAAACTAAAAGACAGCTGAGAAATAGCGGGCCTTAGATGGTCTCAGCAAAAGACTGGAGAAGAAAACTGCACAGGGTTTTAGGAAATTGGTTGTAGAGCCAGCCACTCAGCATAGTTCCCCTTATTTCTTACCTTTTCCTCTACATTAAGGGTCATTTATTTTCTGGGCTTGCACAGCACTTACCACTTCAGTCAACAGAAGACGGCTCATCACTGCTTAATAAGTGCTCATTGATTACTTCTGGGCCTCTTGGCAGAATGAGTTAGAGCCAGGCGCTCTCCTTCTGCATTCTGTGATTATTTCTCTTTGTTGCTTCTTGGTAAGAAAAAAAAAAAAAAGAAAGAAAGAAAAGTGGAGAAATATAGTCTCTTTGCTAACAGCAGTGACAATGCTATGATGTCAAGTGCTAGAGCATTCTGAAGCTCAACTGTTTTCCTATGGGTGATGAGAAATAGGATCAAGCACTCTTTTTCTGTAGCTGCTACTTTGCTACTATATACTTCTAGGAGACTGGTTTTGTTGCTCTTTTTTTGAGATAAGGTGTTCCAGACTCATCCACTTTATAGCTGAGGATGACCTCAACCTTTTGATCCTCTGCCTCCCTCCTCTCAAGTGCTGATAAACAGACATGTGCCACCACACACACCTGAGTTCTTGTGTGTGTGTGTGTGTGTGTGTGTGTGTGTGTGTGTGTGTTAAAATAAACCAAAACTGCAGAGTGACTTTAAATTCTAAATGGTAAGGTGAAATGATTTGATTACTATGGACAGGAATGCCTTACTTCTATAACAAGGATTCTTGTGGAATCTTTGAACAGCAATGCTTCTTTTTTTTCTCCTTTTTAATAATAACAATGCAAACAATACTTTTTCAAGAAACTAGAACATGCCTTTAATCACAGTACACAGGAGGCCCTGAAAGGCCTATCTTTGTGAGTTTGAAGCCTGCCTAGTCTACCTGGTGAGCTCCAGTACTCATAGTGAGTCTGTATCTATCTCAAAACAAATACATATATATATAATTCATTGATTTAAAATATTAGAATTATTTTTAGAAAACAATTTATGTTCTGTGTGAATTTGTCTTCTTGGTAGCATTTTATTCATGGAACCTGGAAGTCTTCTTGTCCAACAGTACCTTTCTTGCTATCTTTTATGTTTTCCATAATTGGATTAAGTCCTCCATATTTGGATTAAGAAGAACTGCTTATTGAGAAGTTTCTTTTACCCATTTTATGTTTCATTATCTGTCATAATTCACACCATCCAAATCCAAAACAACTTGAAATATGTCAGTGAGGCCATACCTTGATAAAAATGTTTATATAATAATGTGTGGTGATAATATGGTAATATTATAATATTATAATAAATTAATAACAATAAAAACCCAATTAAAACATACAGGCAGCTGGGCACGGCGGAGTATACCTGTAATCCCAGCACCAGGGGAGGCAGAGGCAGGTGAGCCTTTGTGAGTTCGAGGTTATTCTGGTCTACAAAGTGAGTCCAGGACAGCCAAGGCTACATGGAGAAACCCTGTCTCAAAACAAAACAAAAACAAACAAACAAACAAACAGAAAACCACGATCATGACCTGGCTCACTCAGATCAGTGTGGATCTTGGCAATGGTGGTAAGTCATTGCTGCCTCTCCATTTCCTCTCTTTTTAAGAGCCGTCTTCATTGTTCTAAGTGTATAGGCCAGATTATGATTATAACCCCAGTGTCCTGTAAGATGCTTCGTCTTGCAAATCTCAAGCTTATCAAACAGCGGTCCCTATTTCTATCTCTTCTTAGCCACTCACAACCGTCATTCAGTTTTCTGTTTTATGAATTTGACCAAGATGTGTCGTAAAAGTGGAATCATACAGTAGTCTTCTTGTTGATACTAACTCTCTAACTTCTCTGTTTATAATTTCCCAAGGTTCATTCATGTTCTAGCATATGTCAAGACTTTCTTCTTTAAGGCACAATAATAGTTCATGATATACATGGGCTGTTTTGATGCACATTTGTACTGCTTTGGTCTTTTGGCTGTAAATGATGTTTCTACAGACTTACATGTACAGAAATCTGTTGAGACCCTGATTTCAAGTCTTTGTGTTTATACACAGAAGTGGAACAGACAGAAGTGGAACAGTTAGATCCTAAAAATAGTGTTATTTTCACCTTTCAAAGAATCTCATTCTTTTTTTTACAGAATCTGTACTGTTTCTTCTTCTCACCAAGAGTTCATCTGAATTAGTTCTCAACATTATCATAAATATCAGGCCTTGTTTTCCATAGTAGCCATCATAAATGAGTATGAGTGCCCTCTAAGCTTTGTATTGTTTGATTCTTAAGAATGCATTATTGAAGACCATTATATATTTAAAAATACAAGATGAAGAGATAAGAAAAATCAGCCTCATGGAAGGCAAAAATAAACCAGGAAACAGACTTTGTTTTTTTTCTTTTTCCTCTTCAGATTCCTAGGAAAAAAAGAATGGTTATCAATATACAAAACAATATACTGTATTACAGGAATAAGGAACAAAAGGCACATATTACCTGGACTGAGGGTCTGACTCAGTAGAGCAGCTCTCCTGTAACATGCATACACAGCCCTGAATTTAATCCACAGTACTGCAAGATACAATAAAATCCAAAATACTCTTGAAATCTTTAAACGATGAAAGAGTGAAAAATAATGTTGAAGCAATCTCTTACAAATCCAGAACAGGCACATACGGTGACAGAAAGAATGATCTAGGCAGATCAGGCAAGACAGAAGAAGACAAACGCAAACATTTTGAAATAATTTTCAAAAGCTGAAAAGTAAGATTGAAGACCTGCTGCCTAACACAAATACATAAAACATGCTGTACAGGTTGCACGATGTGTGGATACACTGCTGTGTGGCTTCGAGCTCCTCAGATAAGCATGGTTTTACCGATCTATTAAAGTCACGTGCCTGTCACGAGAGTGTTCTGAAAGTTCCACATGGAAAGCCTTATGAGTTTGCTGAAGAATAAGCCAATAAAACTAACCAAACAAACATAAAAGCAGGCTGACTACAAAGGAACAATAATCACAGCAACAGGGATGCAACATTATTAAGAGAGTTGACGGGAAGTTTTTATGTGAACTTGACTTTCATGCTTAGATGTCTTTGCTCAGCAAAACTATCAAAAGTGTATAAAAATATAGAAAATATCAGATATCCTAACAGGACTGTAAAAGGACAAAGGCAGCGTGGAATTCCAGAAATAATTTCAAACCCAAAGTAGTAATGTTGGAAAATCCTAGGATGACAGTGAGAAGGTACTAACAATGAGTCATGACTGAAACAGAAGAGTGTCTTGGGAGAGAGGTTTGAGGGAATAAAAACAGGTGAGAACGAAAGACTCTACAGATACATCAATGCTTACAAATCTTTAAATAGTACAGGGAAGCAAGAAGACATATTAAAAAAAGGCAACTAAAAGTTATAGGAAAAGTAAAATCTATACGGTATAGAAAGCTGAGTGTACTTTGCTGTCTTCCTCTAAGACTTGAGCACTCTTATAGAGATGTTATAGAGTTATAGTTATAGAGATGTCATTATGTAGATACTATTTGTTGATGTATCTTTTATAACTAACCTTCCACAAGTATGAAAGAGCGATGTAGGTACAGAATAACATGCAGATAATAGCAGCCTTTACACTAGAATTAAAATCAAGGAAGATAATCATAACCCCTCATTCTCATATTCTGAACACTTAAACATCTGTAGGAGATGATGGAAATTAGAGTTTAATGATATTACTAACTGAAATGGAATCAGCAGAGAATTTACAAGACATGTAAGTAAAAGGTTCTACTAAAGGATAGTTGTGCTCTTAAATTCAGAGACTGCCACGTTTCATTATGTTTTTAACTATTTGGTTTTTTGATAATGGCTTGTAGGTTACTTTGATTAAAGAATTAATAGGCACAAGCTTAGATTTAACTGCATTCTGTATATCAAATAATGCAATAGAGTGATAATTGGTGATGTTCATGCAGAAGTAGAATGACCTCGTTCAATCTGCGAATTATGATGTATACTATGAATAAGTTTATGAAAATGTGTTTAGTATGGATGGAGACTAAAATAAGATGTAGATAATATAGGTTTTGGTGTGGAATTTGGGAATGATTGCCTTTGCAAACCTTAACATTTTATATATTGCTTTCTTGAGGATACAGTTAGCATTGTGGGTTATTATCAGATGCAACTTTATATTTGGAAATATTTATGAACATGTAATGAGGCAGTGAATGACAAAGCAAATGGTATCTGATAAACATGCCACCTTGGCTTTAAGACTTTGACTAGAACAGAGCCACAGTAAAGACACTATGCTCATAAATCTCTTTCCCCTCAGATATGTAAATTATTTACTAAAAACATGCTGTATGTGTGTGAGAAATGGTTTGCAAGTCATTGGATGAGTTGGCTTTATTTCTCCAGACATGTACATTTGTTCCAAGCACAGTCGTGCGGTTGGGAAATGAAAAAGATGATTTTTCAGTTTTTAATTTGCATTTCAAAGGAACCAGTAATGTCCCATTTGTATTGTCCATCTGAAACAGATAAAACAAGCATTTGGGTTGACCTAATCCTTGAGCTGGCACCAGACAGGCTTTGATATCTGCATGCCTGTGGTTATTTACTATACTTGAGTCATTTAACATTGGTGTTTCTCAACCACCCAGGACTAAACCAAGGTAAGAGTTTTTCTGTAAGATTTCAGGTTAGGTTGCCTGTTTTTATCAATAATATGTTAAAAATGGAGAGAGTTTATCTTACTCATTCACAATTTGTCATTCATGGAGTGGTGATTGTATTGAAAGAACACAAGATTCAAGTTTTTTCTATCTTTATTTACTTATTTTTATTGTCTTATTTCATGATTTTTTTATTGAAAGTAATTTTTTAACTTTTATTAATTACACTTTATTCATTTTGTATCCCCCCATAAGCCCCTCCCTCCTCCCCTCCCAGTCCCACTCTCCCCCACTTTCTGGATGCATGCCCCTCCCCAAGTCCACTGATAGGGAAGGTCCTCCTCTCCTTTTTTCTGATCTTAGTCTATCAGTTCTCATCAGAAGTGGCTGCATTGTCAGGGTTCTAGGTTATCTCCATGAATAGTCCTTGGTTGGAGTATGAGTCTCTGGGAAGTTCCCTGTGTTCAGATTTTCTTGAAAGTAATTTTTATAAAATATATTTTGGTCAGGCAGTGGTGGCATTTAAGGCCAGCCTGGTCAACAGAGCAGATTCTAGAAAAGCCAGGGCTCTACAGAGAAACTCTGTATCAAATATCCAAAAACAAAAATTACAACTCATAAAATGTATTTCGATCACATTCCCATCCCTCATCTTCTCTCAGATCTTCCCCCACCTCCCTACTCACTCAATTCCACAATTTATTTCTCTCTCTTTAGAAAACAAACTGGCAAATATATTTAAAAGGGTATGGTTGCAATGTTGACAATTGACTGCCATCTGATGCTTTGTAATTGACCCAGTCTCTAACAGACATAGTTCAACGTGTTCCATATTGTATAAACTGATTTATAGTGAGACCATGATGGTTTCTGAGGATCTGAAGCAGTGATCCTTGCTAGGTAGAAAGTGCTATGTCAGCACAACCCAGTACAGAGACAATTATGAGAACTTTGGCAGAAAACCTACCTATAATATTGTCTTTACCATCCAGCTATGTATAGGTATGTGGTTACACATCTGTGTAATTTCTGTGCTTGGCATACAACTCTGTGCTGAGTCTAGTAAGTCTCCAAGATGAAGGTGGTTTCAGGACTCTGACTCTTTGCATTCTCCCATCTACACTCTCTAGCAAGATCAAAGTTCTCAATCATGAATGGGTAAGGTAGTAAAAGTGTTGAGTTTTTTGTGATCTTCCAACTGAAACCACATAGCTCTTTCAGTTCCTGCTTCTTTTTTTTTTATTTTTTTATTTTTTTATTTTAAATTTTTCATCAATTACACTTTATTCATTCTGCATCCCCCCATAAGCCCCTCCCTCCTCCCATCCCAATCCAACCCTCCCTCCTCCCTCTCCTTGCATGCCACTCCCCAAGTCCACTAATAGGGGAGGTTCTCCTCTCCTTTCTGATCTTAGTCTGTCAGTTCACATCAAAAGTGGCTGTATTGTCCTCTACTGTGGCCTGGTAAGGCTGCTCCCCCCCCCCCCCAGAGGGAGGTGATCAAAGAGCAGGCCAATCAGATTATGTCAGAGGCAGTCCCTCTTCACATTACTATGTAACCCAATTGGACTCTGAACTGCCCTGGGCAAACTAAGCAAGAGAGAGGACCCTAACTAAAACGTCCAAACCCCATCCAGAAAGGCAAAGAGGATGGACATCAGAAGAAGAAGAAAACAGGAAACAACCTAGGAACCTACCACAGAGGGCCTCTGAAAGCCTCTGCCCTTCAGACTATCAAAGCAGATGCTGAGCCTGATGGGCAACTGCTGGGCAGAGTGAACGGAATTTTAGGTAAGAACTGGGAAATAGTAAGAGCTGGAGAGGACAGGGTCTCCACAAGGAGAGCAACAGAACAAGAAAATTTGAACATAGGGAACTTCCCAGAGACTCATACTCCAACCAAGGACTATTCATGGAGATAACCTAGAACCCCTGCACAGATGTAGTTCCTGCTTCTTTAGTATCCTTTATCCAGTGTGATCGTGTGTAGAGTATGGAAGAGTTGAAGGAGTCTTATGTAATTATCTGATTAAATTTATTTCTAGTCTGCAGAATTGTATCCTGAAGCCTCAGGACTTTTATTTGTGTTGTTTCCATTGTCTGACACAACTTACTCCTACCCACCTTTTGCCTGTGACCAAAAGCTGTTTCCTAATGGAAATCTTTGTGAAGCAAGAAAAGGTCTCCTTTTAAAAATATTTTGGCTGTATTTTTTTGTTTGTTTTTGCTTCATAATATCTATCAATTAAATTCTTGCTTGCTTGATGCCATCCTCTTCCACTAGACTGAATTCAGTGAGGAAAGAATGATTTTTATCTTGTTGACTGGTGTGTGGCCATGCACCTGGTGAGTCCTTGATAAACCTTTATTGGATAAAGTAATCCCAAACTTGTATCTCAGTGTAATTGTATATCTTTGTAATCTCATAGCATGTGTAATGGCCACAAGTTTGACTGACTCAAAAGCACACCTTAACATAAGGTTGGAAAACAAGTCGTGTAGATGTAGGCAGCAAGAGCTCGGCCCTGCTCAGAAGCTGTGTGCAACATACTTTAGAGTTGTTCTTACTGGAGGGTGAAACATTGGGAATTTCCTCACTGATTCTTTCCATTTTGTTTGAAAGCTGCTCCTTGGGCCATTGGTTCCCGAACACTTCCAGCCTTTTCCACTTGAGGACCAAGCAGGCTCCTTTGATGAGAGGAACCCCATGAGGCAAGGGAGCTCTTGACACTGAAGTGGGCACTAGCTTCTACTGAAGTGGCGTTGAAGGGATAGGAGTGGGTTCCACAGTGACTGCTCTGTCCAGAAACCAAGTGAATGCAGTCGGGAGTCACTATTATGATATGCTGGGGGGAAAAGAAAAGAAAGAAAGAAAACAAAGCTTAGTAGGTGTTTGAACAGCTCGGGTATATTTTAGGAAGTATATTTTAGGAAGATGCTAAATTGCATGAGAAGTTAATAGCTGTGGCAATAAGAAATTACACAGCAGTTTTAGACTGAAGCTTTGAAAACAAGCCCTTTCTGTGGGCCTAGAAGAATAGCTGGTGCCATCTCCCCTTTGGTGTATGAAGATATTTCTGTCAGGAGGGCTACTATCAGCAGATTCTTTCTTAGGAGTATTTTTTTAATTGTTCATTTTTCAGAAAAAAAAAATGATATTAACAGGTAGGGTCTACGTAAGAGCAAAGAGAAGTTAAATGAGGGATAGCAACATCCCACAACTGAGAGAAACCTGCTGAGTTCTTTCCCAGCCCTGCTTCTTATTATCATAACGTCCCATGCCTCCTGGCCCTTCTTCATACTGTGGTATTTTCCTATGGCAATGTTGTTACATGGACCACAGGAACCAGCCAGAATGTGTGTGTGTGTGTGTGCGCGCGCGCGTGTGTGTGTTCCTGTGCAAGATACAGATAGATAGATAGATAGATAGATAGATAGATAGATAGATAGATAGATAGATAGATAGACAGATAGACAGACAGACAGACAGATTGTGTGTGTGTGTGTGTGTGTGTGTGTGTGTGAGTATGTGTGTCTTGAACAAGAATACAACATTCTTCTGGGAAGAAGAGGAATAAAAATTACACAGTTAAAAAACAAAACAAAACAAAAAAGCAAGAAAAGGAAATTTTGGAAGTTTGCCATTTGTAGGAAGATAAACCCATTCAAGATGAACACATATGGTTAAGGATGAAGGCACAGGAAATTCAGCAGTGTTAGATGTTTGTTTGGCAGAGCCCAGGATTGGGGACTCTCAATTATGGATTTTAGGTTTGGCACTTAGCCAGTTTGGCAAGTTTTCAGAGCCTCTGTTGGATGCTGTACAGAGGAGTACACATGAGCAGTAAGGCAAGCAAACTTACCGTGTTTGGTCCTTGGTTGGCAACATGGCCTTTTCAGCTGGCTTTCCCAGAGAAAGAAAACAGCCACTAAGCAGAATTGGGTGCGAGGCACAATGTGAGTTGATCCATAATACGATGTCTCTGTTAACATATTCCACAGCTTTGAAGACAAATGTCATAATATTCTTCTCAGATGAGGACATGCAGACACAAACTAATGAAAAAAAATTGTCTCAGCTCATCCATCTAGTAAAAATCAGAGCCCAAGTCAGATGTATCTGATGCCAACATTTACATTATTTGTACTAGCCTGAATGGTGCAAGTTACCTAAATATTCTCTTGCTACCTTGGAAAGTCAATTAAGTACTATTACTCTCATTTTCCATGTTGTTGGAGTATGGAAGGCAACATATTTAACATTGCACTGCAGAGCCTCCTGTCCGGAGTCAAGCTTGTGTTTCTATGATGTCAACTCTGCAACAAGTTAAGATAGTGTATGTGACAAAGAAAGTAATTACAGAGCACAAAAGCCTTTCATGAACTTCGGTGATGTTTAAAAAGGTTACCTCAAGACCCAGCTATACCACTCCTAGGTATATACCCAAAATTTGCTCAAGTACACAACAAGGACATTTGTTCAACCATGTTTGTAGCAGCTTTATTTGTAATAGCCAGAACTTGGAAACAACCCAGATGTCCATCAACAGAGGAATGGATACAGAAATTGTGGTATTTTTTTGTTGGTTTTTTTTATTATTATTATTAATTACACTTTATTCATTTTGTATCCCCCCATAAGTCCCTCCCTCCTCCCCCTCCTGCTCCCACCCTACCTCGCCTTTGTGCATGCATGCTCCTCCCCACGTCCAATGATAGGGGTGGTCCTCCTCTCCCTCCCCCTGATCTCAGTCCACCAGATCACATCAGGAATGGCTGCATTGTCTTCCCCTGTGGCCTGGCAAGGCTGCTCCCCCCTCAGGGGTGGTGATCAAAGAGCCAGCCACTGAGCTCATGCCCAAGACAGCCCCTGCTCCCCTTACTAGGGACCCCACTTGGAGACGGCATCTATGGGCTACAGATCAGGGGTTTTAGGTCCTCTCCATGTATTGTGCTTGGTTGGGGTGTCATTCTCTACAGGGCCCCCAGGGCTCAGTGTTTTGGCTCTCTTGTTCTCCTTTTGGAGCTCCTGTCCCCTACAGGTCTTTCTCTCTCCTCCTTCTTTCATAAAATTCCAAAGTTTGACTGTGTGTCTCAGGGGGAGGTGATCAAAGAGCAGGCCAATCAGTTCATGTCAGAGGCATCACTATGTCCCTCCTCCCATCACTATGTAACCCACTTGGACACTAAACTGCCATGGGCTACATATGTGCAGGGGTTCCAGGCCATCTCCATGAATAGTCCTTGGTTGGAGTATGAGTCTTTGGGAAGTTCCCTGTGTTCAAATTTTCTTGTTCTGTTGCTCTTCTTGTGGAGTTCCTGTCCTCTCCAGCTCTTGCTATTTCCCACTTCTTACATAAAATTCCATTTACTCTGCCTGCCAGTTGGCCATCAGGCTCAGCATCTGTTTTGATAGTCTGCAGGGCAGAGGCTTTCAGATGCCCTCTGTGGCAGGTTCCTAGGTTGTTTCCTGTTTTCTTCTTCTGGCTTTCAGAGGCCTCTGTAGCAGGTTCCTAGGTTGTTGTGGTATTTTTACACAATGGAATACTACTCAGCAATCAAAAAGGAGGAAATCGTGAAATTTGCAGGCAAGTGGTGGGATCTAGAAAAGATCATTCTGAGTGAAGTATCCCAGAAGGAGAAAGACAAACATGGGATATACTCGCTTATATAGACCTACAAGATATGATAAACATAATGAAATCTACACACCTAAAGAAGATAATCAAGAAAGTGGACACAGGCAAAGATGATCCATCCTCATTTAGAAAGACAAATGGGATGTGAATTGAACATATGACAGGAGTCTACCACAAAAGGCATCTGAAAGACTCTACCTAGCAGTGTTTCAAAGCAGACACTAAGACTCATAACCAAACCCTCAGCAGAGTGCAGGGAATCATATGAAAGAAGGGGAGTTAGTATGATATGGAAAGGATAGGAGCTCTACAAGGACCAAATATATCCGGCACAGGGTCTTTTCTGAGACTGACACTCAACCAAGGACCATCTATGGATATAACCTAGAATTTCTGCTCGGATGTGGCCCGTGGTAGCTCAGTAACCAAGTAGTTTTCCAAAGTAAGGGAAACAAGGACTATTTCTAACAGGATCTCAAGGGCAGGCTCTTTGAGCCCCCGGCCAGGGGAGGAGCAGTCCTGTTAGGCCACAGAGGAGGACTTTGCAGCCAGCCCTGAAGATACCTGATAAAACAGGGTGAAATGATAGGGGAGGAGGTCCTCCCCTATCAGTGGACTTGAAAAGGGGCAGGGAGGAGACCAGGGAGGGAGTGTGGGGTTGGGGAGGGAATGAGGGAGTGGGATACAGCTGGGACACAGAGTTAACAAAATGTAACTAAAAAGAAAAATAAAATTAAAAACAGGTTTTTTTTAATATTTACTTATTTTTATTTTTTTGTAAATTCCAAAAGAGGTGAGAGAATTAGAAAAGCAGAGAATGTAGCATGCAGTTCTCTGGGTTCAGTAGTGGAGAGGGGGAGGGAGGAAAGAAAAAGGGGAGGTGGGAATAAAGAGAGATGGGGGAGAACATTTTACTTTCCAACATTTCATGTGATTTTAGGTTGGCCCAAATTATAGTAGCTTTAATTTTTCACATGTGGGGTTAGGCACAGGTACCCTATTATCCCATCATCTTTAGCTCCAAGTTGTCACCGTGGCTGTCAAGCTGGTTTTTCTCCTTAGTACATCTTAGGATGTTATATTGAGAATAGAACTGTAATTTCAGTGGAAGAATTCTTTTCTCTGTTCTGTAAGGCTCTCATCGGCTACCACAAACTAATTTGTTTCTGAAAAGATGCCATGCAGCACAACTTATCTCTAAATCTCTGGGGACTTTATGGACTCAACATGCATCGATTCTGTTTCTCACAGTCAAGATAATTTCTAAATAATGCAGCAGCCGGTTTGGAGAGATGGCTCAGAGTTCAATTCCCAGCAACCACATGGTGGCTCACAACTATCTATAATGAAATCTGGTGCCCTCTTCTGACTTGCAGGTGTACATGCAGACAGAATATTGTTTACATAATAAATACATCTTAAAAAATACTTCTAGGCATATATCCAAAATATGCTCAAGTACAACAAGGACATTTGTTCAACCATGTTCACAGCAGCTTTATTCATAATAGCCAGAATCTGGAAACAACCCAGATGTCCCTCAACTGAGGAATGGATACAGAAATGGTGGTACATTTACACAATTTACAAGCAAAAGGTGGGAACTAGTAAAGATCATCCTGAGTGAGGTATCCCAGAAACAGAAAGACACAAATGGTATATATTCATTTATATTTGACATACAATATAGAATAATCATACTAAAATCTGTACACCTAAAGAAGCTAAGCAAGAAGGAGAACCCCGGGTAAGATGTTCAATCTTTATTCAGAAAGGCAAATGGGATAGACATCAGAAGAGGGAGAATATGGGAAACAGGACAGGAGCCTATCACAGAGGGCCTCTGAAAGACTCTACCCCGCAAGGTATCAAAGCAGATGCTGAGACTCATAGCCAAACTTTGGGCAGAGTGCAGGGAATCTTATGAAAGAAGGGGAAGATAGAAAGACCTGGAGGTGACAGGAGTTCCACAAGGAGAGCAACAGAACCAAAAATACTGGGCCCAGGGGTCTTTTCTGAGACTGATTCTCCAACCAAGGACCATGTATGGATATAACCTAGAACTCCCGCACAGATGTAGCCCATGGCAGGTCAGTGTCCAAGTGGTTTTCCCTAGTAAGGGGAACAGGGGCTGTCTTTGACATGAACTCAGTGGCTGGCTCTTTGATCACCCCCCACCCCTGAGGGGGGAAGCAACCTTATCAAGCCACAGAGGAAGACAATGCAGTTCCTGATGAGACCTGATAGGCTAGGGTCAGATGGAAAAGGAGGAGGACCTCCCCTATCAGTGGACTGGAGAAGGGGCATGGAAGGAGAAAAGGGAGGAAGCATAGGATTGGGAAAGTGAGTAAACCGTAATTAATAAAAAAGTTTAAAAATGAAAAATATAATGTAGCAGCCAATTATGGCAGTAACAGGAGTGAGGGAAGTGGAGGAAAATTAATTTTAAGATCTAATTCTGAGAAATGAATGAAAAACATTAGAATTTGAAAGGTAGGGAGGCCAAGACAGATGTATAATACGAGTCCCCAGGAATTTTTATATACATCTGTATAGGGTATTTTTACTAACCGCCGGGGTGGGGGGGATTCTTAGAAAACTGGTGTGGTGTGAAATGGGGGAAGGTATTGGCATAGAGGTTCTATAAGCTCTCCAGCTCATACCCACTGCACTAGGAAATAACATACTATCTAAAGGATTGTGATAATCAGTGATTGTGATCATCAATGGTGCTCAGTTAAAAAATAAAGACTGTGAGAAACTAGTGCTCATGCTCATAGCCAGCTACACAGATATTTAATACAATAGACTGAACCTGGGAAGACATTTATAATGCAAAAATGATGTGTTCTCTTTTGTTCTTTTTCACCCTTAGCTCCTCAGAGCACTGCTGTGCATGGTAGCTGTTATTGTTAATCTGAGACTTACTAATGGAATGATTTGGTCTCTTTAGTCTCCACTATCTGCTTCATAACACATTGCACAGAAGTAATTCAACAGCGGACATTTCTGAATGTCGGGCTGGCCTCTGAGATGATAGACAGGTAAACCACAGAGTCAGGCAGGCCATAAATTTTGAGCTGGTGATAGAATCTGGCCAGACCCCCTTGACTGACAGTCCTTTAGTGACATAGGCAGGCCCTCTGCTCAGTCCGTCCACTGGAGTCCCACATTTGTCACACGGACTAGAAATCATATTTGGCTGCTCTGCGAAGTGACAAATCCACATCTGGTTCACACTGAGGATCCCGTCTCTTAAAGCTTCTCTGATTAGCTAAGTGATTTATCTGGGGGACCGCTTGCCTGCAAAACAAGTTAGAGTCAGTCCCTCTGGGCCTGCCCCCTATCTTAACTTCTGGCACTTGTGAGTGGATAGGAGACGCTGTTCCCCAGCTGTCACTCAGCCACACAGACACTTGAGATTTACACCAGTGGCTTTTCCATAGTCGCAGAAGTGAAGGTGCCACTTGACACATCCTCCTGCTCTGTTTTTGGCTCGCTTCGTAACTGTGAGAGCTGGATTCTGACACAAAGCAGCACACCTCACTGAAGGATATCTGCGCAGGTCTTCTTTGGGACAGCATCAATTTAGACTGAGACCCGCACAAATATATCCAGTCTATCCGTGAGGAGTAGAACATCTCCCAAAGTCTGTCAGCATTTGTGGCCTGATACGCTGACTGGCGCCCATGTCAAGAGGGTCAGCCCTGGGCTTCTCCATAAGGGTTCTCTGGCCTCTGGCCACCTACACCCTACACACATGTCACTTCCTCTTCCTTTTGGTGAAGTAGGAGAACTTCATCACAAGTTCTCACGCCCCTGATCATTTTTAGCATTTGCTAGACACTTCAGGCTCAAGTCATTATGTGGTGTGGCAGATAACACATTGGTGAAGCAGGCCACTGTAGGACTCAGTGGGAGGATGGGGGACTGTGGCAAAGTGGATAACAGGTGGCCCATCTGCAGAGAACACCTGCCATTCAGCGGAGTCAGTTGTTACCAAGAAGGAACTGAGAGCAGGGAGTTCCAAGGGAAACTATAAATATGGATTACTGCATGAAGCCTGGTTTTAAATGTTGACAGCAATTTTCATGTTACCAAGACCATTAGAGAGTGGCAAAATATTATATGGGTCAGGGAGGGTCCAGGGATGCCATTTCTGACACTTTCATAGAGTTTCTATGCCTTTGGGTCTTTTCAACCTCACCCTCTTCTTCCTCTACTTTCACTGACTTTTAATGGTGTTTGGGGGAAGCCCTGACTTTGGGCACAGTCAGGGAGATAACAAAGGACCAGGTCCAGAAGCCTGGGGGTATTTTTGCACCTCATTCACTGTGACAGTAGGTTCTAGCAAGAAAGATTAGCGAGGCTGTTTCCACCTTCAACCTCCACTGCAGGCTTTGGATCCCAGAAGGTCAATGCTCATGTATGACAACAACTTCTTGGTTTCCCTGCTTTAGGAACAAAGCCAGATGTTTTTGCTTTAATTCTACTAGAATAAGGCAAAGAATGATTTCTACAAAAAAAAAAAAAAAAAATGGCGCCTCTGTCTATGACAGGACGAGGCATAACACATTTGATTTTATTATAAGTCAAAATTCTGGCATGCAAATAGTAGCATATACAATATAATAAAACAGTATGTCTGAATATTTTTCTATAATCTCATTGATAAAATGCTCCATTGGGAATCTTATTAATGTTGATACTGGCCAGCCTTGGTGGCTCCTACTTGTAACCCTAGAACCCAGGGAGCTAAGGCAGGAGGATTTCTGTGAGTCTGTGGCTAGCCTACACTAAGTTTCAGGCCAGCCTAGGCTATAAAAGGAAAGTCAGTGAAAAAGAAAAATCCCGTGTAAATTTAAAATAATTTAAAAAGTATATATGCTGACCATGCTAAAAGGAACTGCCCTTTTAAAATGACTTTTTCAGAGTTATATTCGCTCACGTCATGTCAGTGGTCAAAGTGATGTCTATCTTCATTATTAACCTTGTGTATTTGGGCATATTACAGTAATGAAATGAATTCTTGACTTTTACAGTAGCTTTACTCCCAAGAATTTTAAGGTAATGAAATCTGAAAGGAAAAGGCAATTGGATTCTTATGACCTTACAACAGCAAATTAGTGTATCTAGTTGAGGACAGCGGCATACATCTGTCACCTCAGCGGCATAAGCAGAAGGAGAAGAAATTGCATGTTCAAGGTCAGCCTAAACTATTTAGTCAGTTAAAGGCCAGCTTGGGTTACAGCTCAATTAAAAAAAAAAGAAAGAAAGAAAGAAAAAGAAAATCTGGGATATATCTGAGTCCAGAGCATTAACAAGACTCTAAAAATATAGGTAGCGCTAAATGGTGAACATATATATAATAATTTCAATATGCATTAATCAAGAAAATTCTGTTTATGGGGTTTTTTTTTTGGAGTTTATTTTCAGAGGGGTAATTTTCCCCTTCATACTCCTGTCCCCAGTAGATGAGCTTTAGTTGCCCATATCAGAGTGGGGGTGTATAGTCAGGGACCTGTAGCTCATTAGAGCAGGGTAGCTTAAGGAATTGAGAACATGATGGACAGAGAAACTTACAGAGACAAAGCTGAGCTGCATCTGTTGAGGTAGGCTTGTTCATGCAGGAGGATGCGGGTGTCTCCTATGGCTTGGGTACCTGGGTGCTGATGGGGACTACAAGCTGGCATCTCAAACAGTATGCTAAGAATGAGTCTCCTAGAATATGCCGCTACTTCTTGTTTCTTGGGGCTCAGTTCCTTTTCACTGTCACATTTCATGTTAATCCCCAATCCGAGCTTTGCACAGGAGCTGGGATATCAGAGACAACAGCTCCCTTCGAGCAAGAAAGCAAACAGGCTTTGGAACTCATCACAATCGGGTCTAAGTCCTACCATCAGAGTGGTGAGGCTGACTCATCGTCATTTGTTTTTGCCTGATAACCAGTTTAAGAGCAGCAATTACAGTGTTCTTATGTTCTGCACTGCTACATTCAGTAAGCGAGTTGATCCAGACCCAAGCCCTTTCCAGTTAAATGAAAAGATGGACCCTAAGTTGTTCATGGGCCACAGCTGAGCTGTCTATGCCTTCAAACTCCACATGCAGGAAGGAGAATGACAATGACTAAGGCTAAAACAAACCTGAACTCTATCCACAGTTACAGATGTAACTATAAATAAGGACAGGGATAGTATGTTACCCACATGTACATATGTAAATCAAATCCAAAATCTTCCTTTTTAATAAGCTTCAAAAATTGAAGCTAAATACAAGCACATATATCATAATAGAATACATTTGAGCACCAAAATCCCCTTCCCATCTCTCTTTCCATTCTCACCTGCCTCCTTCAAGGAAATTCTGTCCTGACTTCCTACCCTTGATAAATTGTGTATATGTTGACATTATAAGGGTTGTGTAGATATTCTTTTGTGTCTGGCTTCTTTCATTCAGCCTTTTCATTGTGAGCATTGAACCCATGAATGCACAACCTCACACTAAAGTGCCCACCAAGGGAAAGCAATGCAATCCTCTCTTCCCCAACACTCTATAGACTACCCTTTTATGATTTCTTTTATCTTCAAGCCTGATGGAGGTAGTTGGCTCCATCTGGCTCTCTCTACATTCAACCATGATAGAGAATCTAGTGAGGCTCTGATTGCCCTGCTTAAAAATGGATAAAAAGTAATTTTGTATCCAGTCACTTTGCTGAAGGTGTTTATCACCTTTATCAGTTCCCTGGTAGAATATTTGGGGTCACTCATATATACTATCATATGTAGCCCTCCTGTATACAAAAGACAAAATGGGCTGAGAAAGAAGTTAGGGAAACAACATTCTTTACAAAAGTCACAAAGGACATAAAGTACTGTGGTATAACTCTAACCAAGCAACTCAAAGACTTGTATGAAAAACACTTCAAGTCTGAAGAAAGGAATAGAAGAATATATCAGAAAATGGAACGATCTCCCATGTTCATAGTTTGGCAGAATTAACATAGTAAAATTGGCCATCTTTCCAAAAGCAATCTACTGATTCAACACAATTCCCATCAAATACCAACACAATTCTTTACAGACCTTGAAAGAAAAATTCTCAACTTAATATGGAATAACAAGAAAACCAGGATAGCTAAAACATTCTTCTACAATAAAAGATCTTCTGGAGGTATCTCCATCCCTTATCTCAAGCTGTACTATAGAGCAACAGTAATAAAAACTGCATGGTACTGGCACAGAAACAGATTGGTGGATCAATGGAATTAATAGAAGACCCAGAAATAAACCTACACACTTATGGACACCTGATTTTTGACAAAGATGCCAAAACCATACAATGGAAAAAGATAGCATCTTCAACAAATGGTGCTGGTCTAACTGGATAGCCAGCCACATGTCGAAAAATGCAAATATATCCATACTTATCACCCTGTACAGAACTAAAGTCCAAGTGGATTGAAGACCTCAACATAAAACCAGATACTAAACCTGTTAGAAGAAAAAGTAGGGAAGAGCCTTGAACTCATTGGCACAGGAGACAACTTTCTGAACAGAACACCAACAGCACAGGCTCTAAGAGCAACAATCAATAAACAGGACGTCATGAAACTGAAAAGCTTCTATAAAGCAAAGGACATTGTCATCAGAACAAAATGATAGCCTACAGATTGGGAAAGGATCTTCACCAATCCTATATCTGACAGAGGGCTGATAACCAGAATACATAAGGAACTCAAGAAGTTAAACAGCAACAAACTAAGTAGTCCAATTCTACACAGTGAATTCTCAATAGAGGAATATCGAATGGCAGAGAAACACTTAAAGAAACATTGAACATCCTTAGTCATCAGGAAAGCGCAAATCAAAACGACCCTGAGATTTCACCTAACACCCATCAGAATAACTAAGATAAAAAACTCAAGTGACGAACTATAGAAATGATCCCTGAAAGTAAATGGTGGGATCTAGAAAAGATCATTCTGAGTGAAATATCCCAGAAGGAGAAAGACAAACATGGGATATACTCACTTATATAGACCTATAAGATATGATAAACATAATGAAATCTATACACCTAAAAAAGATAATCAATTGAGCGGACATGGGGTAAGATGATCAATCCTCATTTAGAAAGACAGATGGGATGTGCATTGAACGTATGACAGGAGTCTATTGAGCGCATCTGAAAGACTCTAACTAGCATTGTTTTCAAAGCAAAGACTCATGACCAAACCTTTGGCAGAGTACAGGGAATCATAAGAAAGAAGGGGAGTTTGTCTGATGGGGAAAGGATAGGAGCTCCACAAGGACCAAATATATCTGGGCACAGGGTCTTTTCTGAGACTGACATTCAACCAAGGACCATGTATGGATATAACCTAGAACCTCCACTCAGATGTAGCCTGTGGTAGCTCAGTAACCAATTGGTTTCCCAAAGTGAGGGGAACAGGGACTATTTCTAACAGGAACTCAATGACTGGCTCTTTGGTCTCCTCACCCCCGAAGGGAGGAGCAGTCCTGTTAGGCCACAGAGGAGGGCTTTGCAGCCAGTCCTGAAGATACCTGATAAAACAGGATCAGATGAATGGGGAGGAGGTCCCCCCTATCAGTGGACTTGGAAAGGGGCACGGTGGAGATGAGGGAGGGAGGGAGGGACTGGGAGGGAATGAGGGATCGGGACACGGCTGGGATACAGAGTTAATAAAATGTAACTGATAAAAAAAATTTAAAAAAATGATAAGAAAAAAAAAAAAACTAAAGTGACCATATATGCTGAAGAGGATGTGGAGAAAGGTGAACTCTCCTCTGTTGCTGGTGGGAATGTAAACTTGTACAACCATTTTGGAAATCAATTTGGCACTTTCTCAGACAATTAGGAATAGTGCTAGCTCAAGATCCAGCTAGAGCACTCCTAGGCATATATCCAAAATATGCTCAAATATACAACAAGGACTTTTGCTCAACCGTGTTCATAGCAGCTTTATTCATAATAATCAGAAGCTGGAAACAACCCAGATGTCCCTCAGTTGAGGAATGGATACAGAAATTGTAGTACATCTACACAATGGAATACTACTCAACAATTAAAAACAAAGAAATCATGAAACTTGCAGGCAAATGATGGGAACTAAAAAGATCATCCTGAGTGAGGTATCCCAGAAACAGAAAGACACAAATGGTATATACTCACTTAGAAGCGGATATTAGCTATATAGTACAAGATAATCATGCCACAGTCCACAAACCCAAAGAAGCTAAGTAATAAGAAGTACCCAAGGAAGGATGCTTGAATCTCCCTCAGAAGGGGAAATAAAATAGATATTGGAAGTGGATGAAAAGGGAGAACTGGGTGAGAGAGGTGATAGGAAGGCAAACTAGGGTGGGAATCAGGTAGTAGGAGGTGGAGCAGGAGATGAGAGGACTGGGAGAGAGAAGGGAAACAGATTGGGAGTCATCTCTGGGACAAACTGAGACCCTTAATGGGGTAGGCTTCTGAGAGGATATGGGGTGAATCTAGCTGAGACTCCTAGCAGTGGGGGATATGGAGACTGAAGTGGCCACTTCCTATAGCCAGGCAGGACTTCCAGAGGAGGAAGGGGAACACCAACGCACCCACAAAACTGTGGATCCAATATTTACCCTGTCAACAAGGTGTGCATGGTTTAAGATGGAGCAGAGCTTGAGGGAAAGGCCAAACAATGACTGGCCCAACTTGAGACCTACCCCATGGGAGAAAGCCAACCCCCAACACTATTAATAATATTCTGCTATGCTTGCAGACAGGAGCCTAATACAGCTGTCCTCTGAAAGGCTCTACTAAGCAGAAGATGGAAACAGATGCTAAGATTCACAGCCAAACCTTAGGCAGAGCTTGGGAAGTCTTATAGAAGAGTTGAGGGAAGGATGGGAGGAACTGGAAGAACAGGAACTCCACAAGAAGACCAACAGAATCAACTAATCGAGGACCCTGGGGGCTTACAGAGACTGAACCACCAACCACAGAGCATGCGTGGACTGGAGCTATGTCCTCTAAACATAGTTTGCTAATGGGCAGCTTGGTCTTCATGAAGGTCACCTAGCAATTAGAGTGGGGGCTGTTTCTGACATGGACTTTGTTGCCTGCTTTGGGATCACTTTTGCCTAGCTGGGCTGCCTTGTTGGTCTCAATGGAAGAGGATGCACTTAGTTCTGAAGTGACTTAATGTGCTAGGATCAGTTGGTGGGAGGGGACTTCCCTTGTCTGAGGAGAAAGGGAGTGGGAAAGAGGGGAGAGGACAGGAAGGTGGGACCAGGAGAAGAGGGAGGGGGCTGTGTTAGGGATGTAAACTGAATAAATTTTTAATGTAGAAATATATTTTAAAAAACAAGTAATTCTGATAAATTGGATTTTTAATTTAATAATTATAAAATCTTTAATATATTGTCACTTTGATCATGATCTAATTTAAGTTATAAAAGTAAATAGAATATCGTATTCATAGGAAGCAAAGGAAAATTTTCACTCAATGCTCATAATCTTATTGAAAGTAATATAACAGAGGCAATAAAAGCCTAAAATGTTATTCTATGGTAGAAATAGAATAAAAATTCAAGTCAAAGAGAAAAGCAAAATACTATATTCCCCAACATTTAGAAAAGATTATGTATATACTTGTAAAAGATGAAAGAGTTTATCATATCTTTATTTTCAGGTTCTACCGAGTACATCTAAAAGTATAGTTGTCAAGCTTACTTCAAAGTTTTGATACAATTGAATGTCGACAACTAATATCAGGCAAAGGAAACCAGATCAGTGACCCATTTTTATTTCCAAGAGGGTGTTCCATGGATGTTAGAACAATCCAACTAATCCCTTTTCTCACTCCTAGTTCTCAAGAATAATGACAGGGCATGCTGGTGGTGTAGCATGCAGGATGGATAGCTCTTTGTAACAGCCAGGGCTGCATTCTAGACGCAGAATGTCCTTCAACCCTTTAGTTCACCATAAGTGAGATGCCTCTGTGAGTCCCTGAGATGTAGGGTGAGTCATCCATGCATAGCTAGGGTAGCTTCAACCCACCAGGATCGCTTCCCTGAGTCTTAGGGGCCAGCTCACAGATTCATAGTGTCTGCCATCTCTTCCCGACTCTCTGTAAATAGAAGGCCTATTTCATGTATTTTGTTAAATGAGGAGATTTGAGTCCTCACCACATTAACAAGTCGGTAACTGTGGTAGTTAATCTTGTCAATTTGGTGGGACTTAGAATCACTAGGAAAACAAACCCTCAGGCGTGTCTGAATTTAACTAAAAGAACGAAGTGTGAAGAGCACAGCATTCGTGTCTCTCTGTTGTCGATGCCACGTGATGCCACCATGCCCTCCCCACGATGGTGGGCTGTACCTTTGAACTGTGGGATGAAATACCCTCCGTTCTCAAGTTGCTTTTGTCTGGTATTGTGTCAAAGTGCTGAGGAAAGCCACCAATAATGGCACTGGTTTACAATATGAAGTTCAAAAATGAGCAAACTGGTTAGTAGTTACAGAATTCTGGTTGGCACTTTTGCGTGGTTCAGGGAGTGTGGAAGAGTCTAGGAAGGGAGATGTGATTCTGGGAGTCTGGTAACAGTTTGTTTTTCCACCTGGGTGCATTTCCCCAGTTGTTTACTTTGTAAGAATTCATGGGTTGCACGCTTTTGCTGTATGTACAAGCTGTGATTTATTGTCACGTTATTTACAACCTCCGTGTACCCTTTATGCATTAAGAAAAAATTGGATAAAAGCTGCAGATGCAGGTGTTTGCTCACTGATTTAAACTCCCTTCATGAAGACCTTCCTCCCCCAGGGTGAGCTGTGTGGAGAAAGGTAATGTGGAAGTTCAGAAGACTCTAGGATGAGGGATGTTTGCTTTACCTCAAAGAAAAAGTGGCTTCCTAAAGAGTAGCTTCCTAAGCCACAGGGGAAGAGGATCCCAGGCAGTCCTGATGAGACTTGATAAGCTATAGGCAGATGACAGAGGAGGAGAACTTCCCCTTTCGGTGGACTAGGGAAAGGGGATAGGGGTAAAAGAGGGAGGCAGTGTGGGACTGGGAGGACTTGAGGGAGGGGGCTTCAATTGGGATATATAATGAATAAATTGTGAACAAAGTTAAAATTAAAAAAAAAAGAAGGGAAAGGTTATGTGTACTCTATGAAAGTGAATTTGGTTAAATCAGTACTGATGGAAACAGTATTTTAATAAAAATATAATGCATTTTTTTTAATGTGGCTTCCCCAGTGAGGGCCTTAAGTTGCCTACACAGAATGGGGCATTGCAAAGGTGTCACTGCTCATTACACAACTTATGTTCCCTTGCAATGAAGCCGTGACCTGAATCAAGAAAATATTTGTAAACATTTTTCAAAACGCATCTTGTTGTCCTTTTAATCACCTCTGATCGTTGAGCCACTGTTTCTGTGGATCAAAACAACATAAAGCCAAGGCAGCTGATAGAAGCAAATTTGCAGGCTGTGATTTGCAAGGCCCAGCCAGCCACTGGGACGATTGCTCTGAAACAACTGTAGTTTCCATAACAGGAGTTTCCTGGTTACTAGGATATACTAAGGGCATTAACAACCCTGGGCCATGCCCTTTTCTGCACTATGTGAGATGTGCCCCTTCAGAGTCTCGTTTGGCAGGATCCCCTGTTCGCTACAAGGATGCAATAAAAATAGTACTTCCTTGTTGGGGCAGTATCTTTAATGACTTCAGAGTCAAAATTTTTGCGTGCCTCTTTCAGAGCTACACTTCAGAGTGTAGCTTTATGCTACACTCACAGGGACTAATACACTCATACTCAAAGCTCATTCAAATGTTCACACATTTTTTTTTTTTATTCAGTAGCCTCCTACAGGGTAGGTGGTACCTTTCTTATCTTGTGTTTGCTATGATAAGTAACTACTATATTGAGTGAATTTAATCACTTGATAAAATCCTGCAATAGCTTTTTTTTTTTCTCTACAGATACGGTCAGTATTATCCCCTTCTCTAACTGAATACTATCATATAGCTATTAAAATAAGGTCCTTAAGGAGCAGGTGTGGCGGTGCGCACCTTTAATCCCAGCGCTTAGAAAGCAGAAGCAGGCAGATTTGAGTTTGAGGCAATCCTGATCTACAGAAACTGATCCAGGCTACTGAGGGTTACAAAATCTAACTCTGTCTCAAATAAGATAGATAGATAGAAACATATATACATACATACATACGTACATATATACATAGATAGATACATAGATAATAACCTTTTAAAATGCTATTAATGTTCTAGAATTTCTGACCCAGAGAATATCTTTTGATGGATTTCTTTTTATTCTTTGGTAATTTTGTGAATGTTGGCAACTATAGACTATTTCTAAATAGATGTTTATACTCTTGTTACTTTTGAGGAAACATGCTACAAAACTTTCAGTTGTGATGTTTTATACTTTAATACGAGGAGAACTTTTTTTTTATCACCTCACAATGTGAATGCCCCATCCCCTTCAAATGGTTTTATTATTTGGACAAAAATATCGTATATAACAGCATCTTAAAGTCAGCTGGTTTTTCCCTTCCTAATATATGTTCTGTATAAATGAAATGTAAACCATGATTATTACATGATAATGTAAACCATAATTATGGGCAATTAAATATTTTTCTCCCTCACATTTTTCTAGAAAATCCATATGAACTCAGTAATATGTTTTGAATTTTTGTTTTCATGATTTCCTCTTGCAGTAGTGGGATTAGCGCAGGGCTTGGCACAGCCAGGCCATAGCTCTACCACCGAGGTGTATATTCCCTGTGAGTTGTTTATTTGTTTTTAAATTTTTAAAACCCTTTTTGGTTTTCAGGTTAAGTCTTGCCTCGACTGGGCTTTTATTTGCAATCCTCCTGTCTTAGCATCTTTGTAGCTGTCGTTATAGGCTCATGCTACCAGGTTCGTCTGATAATGGCTTTTTAATGGGGTAACCAATACACCAGGCCCTCAATCAGAACTACATCTCTAACAGAGGAAGAGCAGTTCTTTTCATTATTGTTTTTTAAAAAAGTAACAGGTGTTGTTTCCTAGGAGGGGGAGTGACAGGGAGAAGGACTCAGTTTTCTTTACGTGGCAGACCACTGTGAGTTTGACTGTGTATGCTCCAGTGAGTACATGGGCACAAATTAGACTTTGTAATTTTTTTTTCCTTTGGAGAAGTCATAAGGGAGGTAGGATGGACCTACCTCCCTTGTGGTGGAAGTGAATGTGATCAGGGTTCATTATGTGAAACTCCCAAATAATCAATAAAAATGTTATGTTGAAAAAAAAAAAAGAAGAAGAAAAAAGATAACAGATGCAGAAGCAAAATATCTAAGATCTGCAGGAGCTGCTGAAAGCATTAGAAGCGTCTGGTTCACAGAAAAGGAAACAGAATTTGGTTTGAATATACTTTAAGAACATTTTCTTGGTCACAGATATTTCTGTGCCCAGTAAGAATATCAGATAGAAAAGAAATGATGACTTACTATAAATTCATACTTGAGTCTGTGGTTGCTTCATCCAAAAGACAATTTCTGAGATGATAGGGAGAACGACCATCTTACTGGCAGGATATCCAATGGCTAACATAGTTGAAGCACCTCGTTTAGAAAGTGACAATGGAACTAAGATCTCCCCCATTTGTTTTGCATGCCCTAAATATTTAAAAATGCAAAGAAGGCTCTCAAGGAATTATATGTCAATCTTGTGAAAAGGTGGAACAGTGCTTGCTGGTTCTTTCCCACTTGTCCTGGATCTTAGCAACTTGCCTGGGATAGTCTTCATTTAACCAGCATATTGTGGACATCTATAGCTGTCTAACTGTAGGATGTACAAACAGTGTACTTCCATCATTTATCAGTACCCGTTTGAACTTCACATACTGATCCAGCTTTACTGGGCTTGAGCACCAGCCTTGAAGATTGTCACCATAGATCCTGCACAGTCTAAAATCATGTCAGTAAGACTATGGGCTTGGGCAGTGGTGTCCCTCACAAGGCTTGAAGACTTGCTTGGATATCGAGTTTGCATCTGTCAAGTCTTGGCAGGATTAGTGCTATTTATTGGCATGAAACAATATGCCTGATGGTGGGTCCAGGACTAATTAGGCCGACTGTGGTGTCAGTTGCATAGATGTGGGCAGCAGCAGTGGTGGTGGGTATGGCGAGGTAGTGCCAGCCTCGCTGCCTTTGCCATGAGCCACACTGGGTCCAGTTATGTGACTAGAGACAGGATGATTTAAATGAACATTTCATGGCATTGCTCTTTGATATTGTAGCTTGCATCTTTATGATGAGGCTGTGTAAAAGTGAATGAGTGATTGGGAGAGCTGATAGAAGCATAAACCAGGACTCTATAAAGAGGTTATAACTAATGAACGAGCCTCAATGATAAAATGTTTGCTTAAAGTCACACAGCTTAACACCATGTGATACTGGAAAATGCAAATACTTGGTTTTGTGTATTTATATCAGTTTTATTCTAAAAGAAGAGAGACTGCTTTTAAAGCATCAACTACATTTTTCTGTGATTTATCTGTCTAGCATATCCTATAGATAGATGCACTCAGTATAGGAATATATTAGAATCTTTGAGAATTTTTCTTGGTCAATTTATGAGTATTAGCATAGAATCATTCCATGCCAAAAACTCTCCATAACATGCACAATGCATTCTTCTTAATGAGTATAATTCTATAAAATGTAAAATGCATCATGCATCTTTTATTTCTGTGAAGAGGCTGTATTTTGTCTCCCATTTTTTTCACTGAATTTTGTGTCAAGTATTTCTCTGTGTCCCTGATAAACACTGTTCTTACATGGTCAGTAAGAATGTATGTAGTCAAGTATACTGATTTCTTCAGTTCTTTCAAAATGTCTTTATTCCTAGTCATGCTTGGTCAAGCTTGGCTTTAAGTAAGTCTTGGTTGGCTTCCAGATTAAAGCAATAGGAGAGAGCCTAGCCAGCTGTAACTTCAGAGGGGCTGTTTAAAAAGTAAGTGCTATTGGTAAAAATGTATGGAATGGCTTGTCAACTCAGAAATGAGTGGTTGTTTCTTATGGCCATTTCTTATAATAACAAGCCACACGTTACTGTGTCTTCAGATTTCTCCTTTTCTTTTGCTTGTGCCTATCAAGGTGTCTGTGATGGTAAAATATCGGTGAGTCATGCCTTCTATTAACAGAAATGATGACAGGATATAAGCATCAAAATATTGCTTGTGCTCTACTTTTTTTTTTTTTTTTCACTTACACCAGTGATTATAAAGGATGGAACATACTGATGATCTCTGGAGGCAAAGCAATTCGTGTTTATTGAATATTTACATATTCCTGTACTTTAATCTTTACAGCAGTCCTAAGTGCTAAATAATGTTTCCTTCTTAACTATTAAAATTGGTCCTTGGGTTGTCAGGAAGGTTCATCGAGGTCACACAAACAGGTGGTTATGACTGGAAACCATGTTTACCTCCCAAAACAAAGGTTATTCAGTCTGTCCCCAGTTCTCCCCTAACTTTTCCCAGACCCATCCTCCAAATCTACTACTTCTTCCTAACTTTGAGTCCTCTTTTCTGATACTTTACAAAACTCACCAAGTCCCATTTGGGTTGGCCAAATACTCATATACCTATGGCAACCCAGCTTGTTACATGGGTTCTGAGGTACAAACTTAGAACTTCATGTCACACACTAGTACTTTACTGGATGAGAGAGCTCCCTAGACCCACTGTAATAAAATCTTGATGTGTGTGGAATACAGATTAAGTCTTTGATAAAGGTATAAAGAGGGCAGTAAATAATTTGCTGTTTGAAAAATGTAGACCAGAATGCTTATCTTTAATCTTTACATGCACCCTTTATTTCTAACATCACGGTTTGTTGTTGTGTGGTGATAATTTTGATTTTTATTTTTGGCATCAGATGTCAAATGACTCATAAGTTGGGGAAACTTAGAAATACGATGGCTTGAGTTCTCAGACCAGATAACCCAAGGTGACCTCCCGCTTTTGCTGTTGACTCCCTATGTGACACTGTGCTAATGGTCACCTTGGAAAGCCATCACTGTTTCATATCAAAACAGAAACAACACTTTGTAACCTTGTACATCTATAAAGCCCGCTCCTGCCCTGTGAGATAATGTTTACAGAAATTCTGGAAATACATGGTATTCTCTGAATCTTGGGTGACAACAATAGTTTCTGTCAAGCATATAAGTAAAATTTAGGTCCTGTTATGGGTGGACAATTTCAGTGAAAGAGGTGGTTTACTCCATTAGTAGCTGTAAACTGTTTCATTCTTGAAGGCCACAGTTTTGGCATCCAACTGAGACTCTAAATCATCCTACTGATATCCCTCATTAAGTATGTGGCTTGGAGTTTAGCTGGGTAAAATATGACCTGACAGTCTGTCTTGTGTTTACTCTTTAGGGATTCTCCGTAAGCCTTTCCATGAAACTATTTGACCAAGATGCCAGGTGGCTAAATAAGATTCTGGAACTGTGTGAGGTTTTGTCTTGGTTTGTATACTAGAAGGAAATGGCTGAATAGTTCTAAAAAACCATGTATGCAGATGTGTTCTTCTAATCTACAGGTAGCTTACGTTCAGTAAATACTATCTCTGGTAGAAAGCAAATCAATTAACTCACCTGGTAGACTGATGCCGCAGTGAACTTTTAAAGAGACAGGTCTACCAGTAGTTCTGATATCCTTAGCTAAGACAAATCCAGTGGTAAATATTAAAAACCCAAATCAAATAAACCTGTAAAGAAGAAACCCCATTTGTGCATGCAACTCAATGGTCCAAGAAGTGACACTGACTTCTGACCCTATGAATCTAAGGATTGAGACAATGTCATTAGGACTCGGATCTTCTTTGTTTAGCTGTGTTGACTTCCACGTCATTGTCATATAGGTTCTCTTGAATGAAGAGGACCATTGTGGCTCCAGGTTCATAGAAACCTCCAAGTATATGAAAGAGAGCAAAGACTGTTCACCTCTCTTCTAGCATTCATGTAACTCCTGAAAATGGTTCCCAATGTTTTTGCTTCATCTATGTGCCAACTCTTGAACTAAGTGGTGTTTCCAGAAGGATGTGTTATTTTGAGAGTCTAGCCTGAGTTACTTGCTCACCTCTGTAGCTGGAAAAGGCAGCAGGGGGATGAGATTTAAAGGGTACTGCAGTTTTCAGTCAAGTACATTATATACTTCATCATGTGTACATGGGAAAATAATCCCACTGGATACCAAGGAATGCTTTCTTCTCATTACTGCTAGGACTAGCTAGGTGCTAAAGGAGGAAGATGTCCGAAGAATTGCATCCATGATGACAGATGATTAGCTTCCCTTGGCCAAATGGCTTACCCTCTCAGTGTTCTAATTCTCAACTCAATCTGCTGACTGTCTTCCACCTGCTTCTGTCCTCAGCCTGTTCCCATAATGCCTTTATCTATGATCTATCTCCATCAGTTGGACAGTGAAAGTGTGGGCCTATTAGATTTCATTCATTACAAGAGCATTTGTTCTGGGGAAGCTAAAGTTCTAAAGATAAAACTTTAAGATCCAAGGAAAAAAGTGTTACTATGAAACAGTACTGAGATGCTTTCTATCGGGGCTCCAGTGTCCCTCTCCAGATATATCCTACACCTTGCAGCATACGGGCTTAGTTAGTTTGAGGAGTGTAGCTTCTAGCCATGTGTTCTTAGAGACACAACTGGACGTGATCAATCAGACAAGAACATGCCAATTCAGAGGGAATAACTACCTTAGTCCAGATCACAGATCACTCTAACAAGTATTTTTGTTGCATTCTGAATACACCATAGAACAGATTCTGGGATCTGAGAATACAGTAATGGATAAAAATGTCTCTATCCTAGGTACACATTCTAGTATCTGAAAGGGGGTACTTTGGTCCAGGTACCCTCTTTGTTCTATAATAATAACTTGTGCTATAACAAATACCACAAACTTGGTAACTTATAAACAATAGTTGCCTTTTCTCCACATGATTCTGGAGGTTTGGAATTCTAAGATCAAATAACTTTCAGAACTCACATGTTGTAAGGACGTACATTCTGCTTTGAATATGGAGCCTTAACACTTCATCTGCAAAGGAGGGTGGAGGACACTGTCTTTTTACGTGTTAGAATAGAAGGGCAGGAGGAGTTTAAGCTAGTTTCCTTTAGTTATCTCTCTCTCCCCCATCTGTCCATCTGTCTCTTTCTGTCTCTCTTTCTCTCTGATACTTTTTTGTCTTTTTTAAATATTCATTTAACATCTGATACATCCCTCTCCCTCATCTCCTCCCAATCCTACCCTTCCTCCCTCTTGCCCTTTATCTCTGCCCCTAGTCCTCAGAAAGGGGGAAACTCTCCTCCCTTATCAACTGACCCCAGACTATCAATTCTCTTCAGGACTGCCTGCACCCTCTTCCTTTGTGGCCTGGCAAGGCCATCTTACCTGGGAGAAGTCAGTGAAGAGCAGGCAATAAAGTTCCTGTCAGAGATATTGAAACAGATGCTGAGACTCACAGCCAAACTTTGGGCAGAGCAGAGGGAGTCTTATGGAAGAGTGGGAGGGAAAGAAGGACCTGGAGAGGACAGAAACTGCACAAGAAGACAAACAGGGCCAAAAAAAATCTGGGCCCAGTAGGACCTATGGAGACTGATGCACCAACCAAGGACCATGCATGGAGAGGACCCAGGCCCCCTGCTCAGATGTAGCCAACAGGCAGCTCAGTCTCCATGTAGGTCACCTAGTAAGGGGACCCTTTATTTTTCTTAAAGGTAGTAATCCTGCACTTAGAATTTAATCATCTCCTGATTAAATATTATAATAAAATCTCCTGAGTGGCTTCACTTCTCAGTATTTGTAAAGATGGGGATTCTGTTTCAACTTGAATTTGAGAGAGATATAAATATACAAACTGGCAGAGAGTGGCAATAAACATATTAACAGATCAGTAAAAATAATGTGATGGATAAGGTAGAGTGGGACTGGAGTAGACTTACAGAGCAGACAGCTGTCTTAAGACAATGTTCCAGGCAAGAGGGACAAGGAGCTCACTATCCAGAGGGGGTTTATGCTTTGCATAATGGAGGAACAGCAGAGGAAGTCATGGGAACAAGTTCCCTAGGGACCTTGGAGGGCCCTGTTAGGAAGTTGGTTTGTACTCTGAGGAAAATGGAAAGGCACTGCCATTATCCACACACAAATCCTGAAACCAGATAGCTGGGTTTTGGGTGTTGTTAGGTAGAGTTTGAGTGGGATTCATGACTTTGACCTGTGACAATATTAAGGAGAAGGTAAAAGAAAATGGTGGTGTGTGTAAAAAACAGGAGCCCAGGATGTGAAGAAAGGCACTTGTTCAGACAGCATCCCTAGATTTCAGCGAGCTCTAAGTTGCTATGAACAGATATCAACTGGGCTGTATGGACAGCCATGTGTATATTCCTCATCTGCACACTTTTCTCACCCAGAAGCATTTGATCCAGGAACATCTTTCCATGCAACATTGCTTTGCAATAGGACTTTACATTTTAGAAAATGGAAAGGTCATCCAGTTAAACATGAATACCAGGCAAATAACAAAGATTTTTCAAAGGTATAACTGTGTCCACACATTGTGTGGCATGCTGTATTTTTAGCTGGCAAATCTAGCAGAGCAGAGATTTTTGCTGTTTTCCTGGTTCTGCCCCCCAAAGATTACTCCTAAAGAATGGAAGATGGACCTTTCAGATACATGCCCACCTGTTTAGAACTATGACTACAAAAGTGAACCTCACAGATCTTTCTGAGGTGAGGACCATGAAATAGTTTTTGTCCATGTGTGTTGCAATGGGGAAACACATGAAAATCCTAAACAAGGCTGCATAGAGATTCTCATTCTGATTGCTAATCGATAGTTAGATAAAATTGCAGGAATGACTGCTACCCAGTTAAGAGGCTTATGGCTTAGGTGACTTCAACCTTGTTGAAAGCATAGATAAGACTTTCTTGTTCTAGGAAAACATCTAGATTCAAGTTTTTTGTTCCTCTATATTCTGTCATGTCTGACCTGCAAAGTTATTTTCATTTGCACAGACTCTCTGTCTTATCAGTTCATCCTGTACCACCTGGCTATATCCCTGGCATGTGACACAGTCTAGAGTCACAGGAGCTGGCTCAGTGGCTTGCTGTCCTCCTTGTCCAGTGACCTGGAGACCACTGTTAACTGTCCAGTGTCTTACCTAGTTGTTTTAGTTAGAGTAGATGGAGCATTTGTATTCACATGGTCAAAGACACATATATAAATATCCTAACAGTTACCTTAAAAGTTACTCTCCTATGTTCTTTGACGATAGCTCAATGTAGCTAGTAGAGGAAACCAAAAACTCACCTTTTAGATAGAAAAAAAAGGAAAACAGATGATTAATACATAATAAGGAACTAATACTTTCCCCTCCTCTTCCTTCTCAGGCCTGGACTTGGGGAATTCACATGAGATACTTCTGAAGGGTTCTGAGTCCATGATTCTATGATCTCAGTATTCATTTTCCTAGCTTGGAGCCATCCAGTGCAGACATAAATCCCCCAGTGTAAACATCACTGAAAATAGACTTTGTTTCTTTTTATTTTATTTTATTTTTTAATTTTTTGCCCTGCTAGAATTTGCACATAGAAAAGGCATATACCCCACTGCTTATCCATAGTCTGTGGCTCTGTGGTGATAAATGAGAGCAGGGTGAGATGTATGCATGGCTCCTTCAATGTACACTCACCTCCCACCCCAGGGAATACACTCGCGGTACCAAGTTAGCAGATATATCTGGGCCTGATCTGCTAGCTCATCAGAGTTGGGGGCATTACTGCTGATCACGTATTTTTAAGTAACTGAGCACAGGGTTTTGCTTCTTAAGCACTCCTGATGGGCCAGGGCTCCCTAATCTGGAACCCTCTGAGAAGAACTGGAACGCAAAGGCAGGTGGCCACCCCAGTGGAAGGGAATAATCCACTGCTTGTCAGTGTGCTGAGAAGGATTTGTTGTGAGTTTAGCTGGGTCGATCCGGGATGCCTTCAAGAAGAAAAGCTTGTCAGGTGAAGGAGACAGACTTCTCGGAATGAATCTATGTGGATTCGGTTGCCTTGTTTTAATCAAACTCTGGGGGAACGTGGAAATGGATGCAGACACGGCACTGCTGCATGTTTCCTCATTACCCGCACAGTACTCCTGATCTTGTGGGCCAAATAAGGAAAAAACAGGTAGGGACTCTGCAGGCTGCCCCTGTTTCTTCAGTCCCCTGCCCAGAAGCAGATGTCCTACTGGCATCCTATTTTTTAACCTCCTAGCCTGGACTTGTTTTCCACTGGCTGTCTGAAAAATCTATTCTTTTCATGCCTAAGGTGTCTTGTTGAGCTCCAGAGAAATGTTATCAGACACATCATATTTAAATGGTTTTTTTTTTTTTCTGAAAATCTATAGCATTCAGCAGTCATTTTGGCATATTTAAGTTACTAATTAATAGGCACAATAGTAATTTAATAGTTACTAAATCATAAGCCTCAAGACAGGAGAAAACCAGTATGTTAGATACTTTGTATTTGACCCTTGTTTCCTGTCTTCTAGATGTTTTTAATATTAATCAGTTCCATAAAGACATTTTAGGTTCAGATTAACTCGCAAGAAAGAATTTGTCACAGTCTTCTGTTGAGAGGTCTCATGTTACTGTGAATGCAGCATCTCCTCCAGATTTTTTGTGTGTGTCAGCTACACCTGTTGCAGT
The DNA here is from genome assembly GCF_030254825.1 of Meriones unguiculatus. Taxonomy (NCBI): domain Eukaryota; kingdom Metazoa; phylum Chordata; class Mammalia; order Rodentia; family Muridae; genus Meriones; species Meriones unguiculatus. The sequence continues at coordinate 28,354,040 of NC_083365.1, forward strand.
TGGTCACACATTTATTTGATGAGTCGTTTCTTAGTGAACTATTGCAATGTGTAAGAGAATAAAATATGATGAATTAAATAAAACAGATATGGGCTCATCTCAGATACAGAGTCGGGGCTAGGCTTGTGGATTCCATGGTTTATGATGAAAGAACGAATCTTTCTCACTTCATAACCTCCTTGGCATGAGACCAGACAAGTGATGGATTTTTCTGGGCCCTGACTTGATAGTGACCTCTGTGAAGTGCCAGAGGTATGTTCCTAAGATGGATCTGGGCTTTGATGCCACTCCCCACATGGAGCAAACCGACAGCTGAAACCCTGGCTTCTTTTCAGGCTTTGGAAGGGACAGCAGATGGTGGTGTGTGGTATTCCATCAAATAATTTGGTTGTCACCAATGGGATTGCTTTCCAGCCACCCTGATCACGCTTGTCAGCAGTAGTCTTTCTGCTCTCTGGAGGCAAGAGAGAGAAGCCCTGTGGTTTCCCTTCAGAGCCTCGAGTTTGTGACTAGCTCTCAGAAGAAAGAGACTTGGGCTTGTCCCAGATCGCTGGAGCTGGACCAGCTTGGGAGTGTGCTAAATCAGGCTCTTGCACCACGGTAGAAGTCTCAGAACTGTCCTCCAGTTCACCACTTTCACACCCTCCTACTTCTGCACCTTCCTGTTTGCAAACAGATTTGCTTTTTAAGTGAAAAAGAAGAAAAAAAACCCTCACTTTGTATGCATTTGTGTCAGGGAATGGAGGAGGAGAGCCAGTCTTCCTGGTAGAAGGCAGCTGGGGTTGAGTGTTGACAATGAGAACAAGAGTCTCAGGAAGAAAATCTCATTCCTCTGGCCCACTCCACTTGGTTTGAGGATGAGTCAATAGCATTGGTTCTCAACCTTCCCAAAGCTGCACCCTTTTAATACAGTTTCTCATATAAGTGATGACTCTTGACTATAAATTTATCTTCATTGCCAGTAATTTTGTTACTGTAATGGATCACAATCTAAATACTTGATATGCAGAATATCTGATATGTGATGTCTGTGAAAGGACCACTCGACCCCTGAAGGGGCTGTGACACATTAGTTGAGAACCATTGATCTATTGTCTCTGAGCCTGAAAGACAAATGTACCAATTCTGATCATCATTATTTTGTCATTTCAAGTACATTGTTTCATAGATAAAACCATCCTCTTTTAAAGGGCATGGTTGGAACCTCTTGAATTCTAGAATTTATTCTTCTAAGAGAAAATTACTGTGTGCTAAGAGAAAATGGAGATCAATTTTGCACTTAGGAAACATGAATAAAAATACATTTGTGTGGTTCAAGACCTCTTCTCACTGGCTCACATGATTCTCATGTGATTCCTCTCTTGGGCCAGAGTTTATCGTATTGTAACACCCTTCTCAAAGAAGGAATATTAAACAATGAAGTGAAGCAAGTATGATTTCTGAAAGAATGTGAGAGAACCCCTGAATCCAAAGCAGAAAGAGCAGTCCAAATTCTGGTAGAAAAGTCATGAGAGGAAAAGTGAGAGAGCAGAGGAGAAAGTTCTGATACCAGCATTGAGGCCATCAAGACAAGTCGGAAAGATGTTACTCTCTGGTAGGATTAGGAAGAGTATAGTTGGTGGGAAATGTGAGGTGAGTGAAAAGTGAGATGGCCTGCAGACCTCTGATCTAGAACAAGCCAGTCATACGGAAATTGTCCATACCCAATCTGTGCAGAAAGTGCTTCTGTAGAGTACTCTTCCCTAGAGGCCAGTACTCCTATGCCTTGATTTCTTGCCCCTGCTAGCTCCCTGGCTATTCTTGATGCCTCTTTACTCCTTTCCCATAGGAACATCCCTGTCCTGTTCCCTATAAAAGGGAATAATACAGGGCCTGGCTATAACTTAACTGACTGGCTCTTCTTCTAACCTTATGCCATTATTGATAATGATCTTAATGCCACAAGGGATTATGACATTCATATTTGAAAAGGCTCTTTCATGGCTGTTGTAGAATAAGGAAGGGATTTCAAGTACTATGTAAAGCCACCAGGGAGTGGGTTTGGAATTAGTGCCGTTTAAAATTCTTCAGGTGCATTTAATGTGGCCATAACCATATACTATAGAATTGAAGTGTCTTTAAAATTGCTTAATGAACTTTTTCATCTCTATTTGTTATGCTTGTCATACCTTCAGGGATCCCAGGCTCCTCTCCTTCCCTAACTAAACTGCAATTAATCACACTATAAAATTATAATAAAATTTTATTGATTTGAAAGCACCCTGTGACAAAATGGGTAAAAAGTCATATTGAAGAGAAAATGTGTGTTAAGAAAATTACCAAAAACTAAGAATTTGTAAAGAGTAGAGATTTTTGAGCTGAGACTTTTTCAAATCATCTGAATAATAATAAAGCAAGCTAGATGTGGAGAGCTGTGAATTGGTCCCATGAAGCCAAAGACTTAGCAACAAAAGAGAAGAAAAAGATGAGTTTGTTTACCTAAAGTTTTTAGGGTCTCGGGGTCTCCAGAGATATCTTAATTTTGTGAAAAAGAAGAAAGCCATCTGGTCCCAAGAATAAGGAATGTGGCTTCAATATTTTGGCTAGAGCACCCTACGGGTAGTATTTGATATCCATTTGAGAAGTGGTAATAGGAGGCAATATGACTTTGGTGGAACCAAGGAAGCCTTAGAACCCATGTTTTGTGGATTACCAATAATCCACTAGTTGTCTCTGTATCTATATAATATGTGGTTAATATATAGCTATCCCATCACATATATGTATTTCTAATAAAAGAAACCATTATCCATCCACCTAGTCATCACCTGAAATATGAACTTTCTTCTGTACATAAAAAAACCCACACACACCAGACTTCTGAAACAAAGCAAGAAAAAAATGTAAAATCATCTCAAGAATTACTTTACTGCTATATGTCAAAATGATAATAGATCACATATAAACTATTAAATATATTATTGAATTAGTATTCCCTTTAACGTTTTAATAATGTTAATAATAGAAAGTTAAAGTTATATTAGTGTTTGGAAGTATATTTAAACATACAGAATTGATTTAGACATTCATATGAGTATGTATCTATAAAAGAAAGCTTTTAAAAGTCCTGTTGTTTATCTTTGTTTTTGAAAGGCCTTGCATTCCAAAGAGGAATAAAGATTCAATATATTTTCAATACTTGTCAGCTTAACATGTGATGAATAAGACATATTTCTTTAAAAAAAGTACTGCAATACAGTTTGAAAGAAAGTATTGTTTTAGAAGACTGGGAGTGGGATGGATTAGGGAGGGGAGAGAGAGAGACATTCAGACAGAAAAAGAAAGGAATAGAGACATATATCCACACTAACTAGCCAGCTGACTACTGCAGGCCAAAGAGTGGGCAGAGACTTCAGAGTGGAGTCTATACTTGAAGTAGACTTTAAAGGAAGAGTAGAAAGACCTTTAAGGGTCTGGAGCTCCACAAGGAGAACAACAGAACCAAAAAAATCTGGGCACAGGGGTCTTTTCTGAGACTGATACTCCAACCAAGGACCATTCATGGATATAACCTGGACCCCCTGCACAGAGGTAGCCCATGACAGCTCACTCTTCAAATGGGCTCCCTAATAAGGGGAACAGGGACTGTCTCTGACATGAACTTAGTGGCTGGCTCTTTGATCACCTCTCCCTGAGGGGGGAGCAGCCTGACCAGGCCACAAAGGAAGACTATGAGAGACAGTCCTGATTAGACCTGATATGCTAGGGTCAGATGGAAGGGGAGGAGGTCCTCCACTATCAGTGGGACTGGGGAAGGGGCATGGGAGGAGATGAGGGAGAAAGAGAGGGTGAAATTGGGAGGGAATGAGGGTGAGGCTACAGCTAGACTACAAAGTGAATAAATTATAATAATAAAAAAATTATATTTAAAAAAAAAAGAGAACTGGACCAGAAGGAGAATCTGGAGAGAACACATTCCAGGCAGAGAGATAAACATTTAAAAGGAAACAAAACATGGAGTAGCTTGCCTGGCAAGTTAGATCCTTTTAAGGGTTCAGTGTGACCACAGAGTACCAAGTGGAAAAAGATGATCCTAGAAGAGCAGCTGCAGAAGCTGGACATGTTTACTGACCATTATCCTGTAGAGTAAGGCTAGCCCACAGAATGAGTCACTGAAGGCTCATGAGCAGAAAATGATGCTTGCTCTGATATGTGTTTCTAGGCACTGACCTGTGGAAGCAGCGTGATGAAGTTGAGAAAGCATGGATCAAAAACCCTCTCAAGACTTTAGGTTCTAAGCCAGTGTGTCAGCTCATGCCTGTGTTAGCAGTACTTCAGAGGTGGAGGCAGAAGGATTGCTGTAAGTCTGAAGCAAGCCAGGTGTACATAGTGAGTTCTAGGGCACACTGAGCTAGTGTGAGACACGGTCTCAAACAAAATGACCACCCCCCAAAAAACTTCCCTAAGCTTCAGAAATGGGCATAGAGGTGAAGAGAAAGCAGCATGTTTAGGGAACACTTAGATTATGTAAAGAACAGGATTTGGAAATTGAATTGCTGGGGGGGAAATGAATTACTAGCACAGGGAAGAGGAGAATCTAGAAAGCGTCAAATAAGGGAGTTGATGGAACTAAGAAACACAGGTTCATAGTGACTTTATTTCCACATACAGTGCAGGCAGAAGCAGCTCTTGATGGAAGGACTCCCAAGGTGGTGCACAGCCATCTGCTGGCTGTGTTTGTCCTTAGAGAGGCAGAAGCTTTGGGTGAGCAAGAGGACAGGACCAAGCAGAGAGATGAAAAATATGAAAGTGAGGAGGATGCCCAGTAGGCAAAGTGTCTCAGGAGAAAATGGGCAAGGGTTGAGAATCAATAATCAGGCAAGCCAGACATAGTGCCACACACCTATGGTTCCAGAGGTTGGCGTATGAGTCAGGCGAGCACTGGGTTTGAAAGCATTTGTTGTACAAATAGCCTTTGTTATACAAAATAATCTTCCATTAAAAAAAGGGGCGGGGTGTATGTGGAGAAGAGGCATGTTTGAAATAGTCACTGGAAAGGTTGCTAAATCCTCAAGCTTCTTTTGGTAACAGAAGAACAGCAGTTTAAATTCTTCAACTTAAACAAGTACCTCGGAGGCATCAACTCTATTTCTTGACTTTCCCAGAAGAAACAGGGTTCCATTTCAATACAGAAAGTTGACTGTTGGAAGGAGGCTCTGTGCCTCGGGGCCATCAGTGGGACCCTAGGGCTGACAGACTCTGGTCTAAATATTTGATTCCTGTCTTTCCTTCTCATCTTCTTTAATCTATCCAGTCATTTTTAATCTAGATGCTCTTGCTTGGGCTTTAGTTTGAAAAGAGGTGAGTATCTTTCTGGTAAAGGACTGTACCAGATTTAAAGAACAAACAAGTACCTTCATCAGGCCATATAACCAGAGAACTTTGATGCTTTATTCCCGTCTTTCTTTATCTGTGAAATGTGAGCATTTGCTGAGATTTCTTGGGAAGGTGCCATTTCTAAGCTTCTCTGCTTAGGCGGTGCCAAGTTGAACCCATGCCTACGTGTGAGATGTGAACCAGAAGGATCAAGTGACACAGTGTGTACTCAGCAGCTCTGGCGCTGGTGTTGATGCACTGAATATGTATAACATCCCCACATAGCTTCACCAGCCTCCTGCAGCAGTGGGACATTTTGCCTGCATAAGCAGCGTATGCTCCCCCTCAGAATATATGCCAAGCACACTTCAGAACTTGCGTTATTTTGCAGCCGAACTACAACACAGCTGGTCTCCTAAATGACTTAAAGCTTCCCTCTCTACAAGCTGCATTAGAAAGGAAGAGACTGTTGTGGTGCCTCTGTGAGAACAGAGATGCAACCTGTAATTATGAGTTTATCAGACAATAGGTGGCTTTCCACCACAGTCCTTAATGTGTTAACATAATCACACTTTCCCCTGTGGAGAAGCAAGCCCTGTTTTTTTTTTTTTTTTTTTTTTTTTTTTTAAGAATTGGAATTGTATGGAGGAAATAGATGTATTGCTCATCCATAGAAGCTGAATAAGAAAAGTGAATTGGTTCCCTGCTTATATACAGTAAAACATGGGGGTTGGGATAGAGAGAGAGCGTCAGAGATAGAGATCTAGAAAGACAAAGAGATAAAAAGATGCACACACACACACACACAAACACAAACACAGATGACATAGTGAGTTGGAAGTTTAGCTCGTGACTTTGGGTGACTATTAACATAGGACCCTCACAAGACTCCACCCCCTAAAATTTTAACGCACTTGTGGTGGGGCTTAGCAAACAATTTTATCAATTCTGAAGAACAAGATAACTCATCTGGATTTGGTTCTGGCCATTTTTGTGTGTGTGTTTGTTTGTCTTAAGATAGAGGTAACTTTACATCTCACCTGTCATTTTCTCACTTCGATTAGATTGGCTTTATCATCACCATTTCAGATGAAATTTTTAATCAGAAAGAAGTCAGTTTGAGCAAATCAGGTCAAGGACTGATGGGACACTAGACTAAGGCCCCTTAAGCTTGCTGCATGTTCATACCTTTCAGAAAGAAAAAAAATCAATTTTTTAAAATTAAGTGGTAAATATTGATTGGACACTTGACTTACTTGCCCAATTCTTTGTCTACTTTGTAAGTACAGGAGCTGTTTGCATCTGGTAAGGCCACATAATTAACTACACTCATGCACAAGGAATAAAAAGCAAATAAAACAAATCTAACCCAGTAACTAAAGCACAGCCCCCACCGTGCCCATTGTCTATATGGTACAATGATGAGCTGTCATTTTCCAGGAAGTTTCCAGCACTTGCCTTGTCCTTAAGACACAGTACTTAGCAGAGACAAAACATGGGCCCCCATCTCCACCAAGTTCATGTCTAGTGGGAGGTAGAAGCAAGGAAGATGAATGATTTCAGTTCTGTCAAAATGTCATGACTGCCATGGTACACCATGTTATGGGAACACAAAAGAGATACCTCCAATCATTTTTTTTTTCTTTTTTGGAGGTCTTGATGCTTCTGGGGTAATTGTTTTGAAAAAAAAAAAAAAGATTGAGATCTAAGTGGGCTAGCCAAGCTAAAAGGTCAAATAACTTGAGTGATGTTAAGAAGAATTCTGCTTGCTACTCCTCCTGTCTGATAAGAGAGTTGGAAAACATACTAAAAGAAAGCTGCATTTTTAGATGGAAAAGACTGCATGACTAGACTAGAAAAGAGGCTGAGGCTAGATGTTGTAAGACCTTGGCTAGGTAAGGGTTTAACGAACCATAACCAATTTGCGATCAGCCCAGACTATCTTAGTAATGGGCAGGAAGGCTGCAAGATTGGAGGTACAGAGACCATGTTAGTGAGTTAAGAACCATGTCCTGGATTACATCATGGCATTGAGCATTGCATTACAGAGATAATGTAGGGGAAGATTTAGAGGGCATCACTACCACTGTTTATGGAGGAAGAGGCAAAGGATGAGGCTTTAGTGGTATCTACTTTTCTGAAATCTAGAAAAACAGAGAAGAAACATCAGAGGGTGTGTGTGTGTGTGTGTGTGTGTGTGTGTGTGTGTGTGTGTGTGGTTTAGACCCTTTGCTTTTAACTGTGAGAAACAGAAAAAAAATTCTAGAGGACAGTAGATACATGAGAGTCTTCAGCTGATAAATAAAAATGTTCAGGGACAGCAGCTGATGTCAAGAGTAGCGTTCAGAGGACCCCAACCAAGGAGAACATATAGAGAAACCTAAAAAGAGCCCAAGTGGCTGGTCACTACATGACAACAGAAGTATGTGATCCACTTCTGAGAAATGGCTGGAGCAGACAATTATAGAGTCAGAAGGAATAGAGGAGAAGCTCCAGGTGGCTGGGGGAGAGATAGGACAAGGAGCGGCTCCTGCAGGTGGGTACAGCATTACTTTTGGGTGATGATTAAACATTAAATGGTAGCAAAAGTTAATTCAGATTTGACAGAAAACCCCAGAATCACATACTTTGGAAAAGTAACTCACATCGTATGTGGTATGTGAATGGTGCTTCAGTCTGTTCTCTTAAAAGAGTACTTCAGGGATGTTCAGTAATGAAATGTCCTAATTAGAGACAGAAAAGACAGTGAAGATGGGGGTTAGGAAAGAGCAAAAATGTTATAAACAGATTTTGACTTTTTTACCTAATTTCCTCTCACCCCTTCAATAATTAGCTCATGCCGTCCTTTCTCAGCATTGTTCCAGCCTAGAGGTTTGTGTTTATAATTCAATAAATTAAAGTAAAACAACAGGAAAACACGAGAAGGACATCTCATTTCAAAACCACAAGACTGTAAAAAGTGTTTTCCTTGGTACAATGAGCGCAAAACAGCTACAATGTGAAAGGCCTCGAGGCATCCAACCAAGGCTTGGAATTGCCATCATTTTTCACATCATTCTTGAGTGAGCAATGCTATCTCTTTTTTTTTCTTCCATTATTTTTTTCTTAACCACAAAATAACCAGAACTTATTCTTGCAAAAATTGTAATTTAAGTTTCTTTTGACTTAAACCCAAAGTGTTTTTCCATTATAGTATCTGTGGGCTTGGCTTCAGCCTTCAATCTCTCCAGGTCCCTGCTGAGCTACTGTCTCCTGACTTCTTCAATTTTCCAGAGCTCCCCCAGGGAGTAAAAAATGGCTAAGTTAAAGTGGAAGTGGAGCATGGAGAAGGAAGCCAAGTCAATGCAGAGAGCAGTATGTGGACAGCATATTCTGAGGACCCAAGTTTGCAAATCAGACTTAATAATTAGTGAAGTACAAGTATTTGGTCCTCACATCTCGTGTGATTAGTTGGTAACATCATGCTATTTGGTTAGCTATTCATATACGCAAGGCTCCTAATGCCTATACTAAAACCAGGGCTTATGTGGACTTAAAAGAACATGACAATGCCCAGCTTGCACAGGAGTTACGTAGAGCCTTGGATCTGACCACCTTTACTTGCTCTGGTATCCGCTGTGCTGTGGGTCTTGTTCATCTTTGATTTGGGGGGTGGGAGCGGGTGAGAAATTTCACATTAGAATTGCTGATGAGCTGGAGTGAGCTCCTCTCTTGCTGCCTGCTCAAGACCAGGACAAGCTACATCCTGTGAACTGAGTATATAAAACCTCTGTGAAGCTCTGATGAAATAATGGTGCTCTGGCCTTTAAAACTTCCCAAAAAAGCTACTAAGGACTGGAACAGGACAGAATCCAGCTTATTCCTTTCTGTAATGCTTTGAAGAACAGCAAGGCACTGGCTCTGGTGCTGGTAGTCTATCATGACATCAGACCCCCCCAAAAAGCTATTCCCATGTGCTGAGCTGGGGCCCAGACTGCCCCATTGCCTTGCTGATGACAAACTTTGAAAAAGGAGAAGAATGGGATTGTGGTAGGCTCATATAATTATCTACCACGTGAGAGACCTAGAACACCAGTTAAGGCCGGGTATTGTATGCAGGACTGGAGCCTAACACAGGGGAGGCAGAAACTCAGTGAACACATCCTCATGAGGGTTCCAGGCCAGGTGTACTGTATGGACTGCCCACCCAAGTCCCCGCCCACCTTCCGGATAGTTTCCTTTCTGCTTTCCTGTCCAATACACGCTGTTGCACCTTCTCTTCTTCTCCCTGAGCAGGTCTTTCTCATCTGATAAGTCTATATTTCAGAGGCAATGCCAAACTGGTTTCTACAGCAGCTGTAGTACTTCACAACCCACCATGGGTCTAAGAACGTTCTGATTTCTCTATAACCTCAGCATCACTTATTTTTCAGTCCAAATAAATAAATAAAATACCTTATATGCTTTCTGGTGTATATGAACTAGAATCTCACTGTAGTTTAGTACAGACTTGTTTTGAGATATGCAAAAAATATCTTGTAGTATTACTAAGCTGACAGCTTCTTAATTGAGTGGTTTTGGTTAAAGAAATTATATTTCATTGTAGGCTTAGGTTCCCAGTTTAAGGTAAGGTCATAGCTGAAACGTTTTCTTTTTAGAGGTAAGGTCTGTAGCCTGTGGTAGCCTTGACCTAACTATGCGGCTCGGCTGGCCTAGTATTTGTGGCAGTCCTCTGCCTCAGCCTCCCAAGGAGGAATTACAGGTATGAACCATTGTATCTGGGTAAATCATTCTTTAAAAAATTTTCAAGTGAGAAAAAGAAAAATCTTTTCCTCTGACATACCTCCAAGTGCATTCAAGATCAAATCACAGAACTACAGACCATCGACACACGTTACCACATGACTTTAACCGTCCTTGCCCTTCCTCAGACTCCATGTCTGGCCTGTTCTGATGCAGCAGCCTACAGATGCCCATGCCCACGCTCACGCTTTCTCCTTGTTCCTCCCGCTTGCTGAAGGCACAGATATTAGAGTCAGATGGTGGGCTGGGTCCCAGCTTTGCCTTTGCTATCATCGATGCGTTGATAGGATGCCATATGGATGTTCTTGTAGGCGTTGAATGCTTGGTTCCTGGGTGGTGGCACTACTTTGGGAGATTGAAGAACGTTTTAGATATAAGTTCTATCTGATGGATTCAGGAGTAGGCCTTGAAGGCTATAAGACAGCCCCGCTTCTAGTCTTTCTTCCTATTTCCTGATCTGTGGAGATGTACTGTGCTTCTGCCTACCCCTGCAGCTGCCAAACCTTTCCTACCATGATGGATTGCTGCCTCTGAATTGTGAGCCAAAATAAATCCTTCCTTCTTTAAGTTGGTTCTGTCAGTAATACATATGGGAGCTATTCTGCTTCTGCAAGCTTTGTAGAGAAGCCAGCACTTTTCTCCAGTTCTCGAACTTGGCATGGTTGTCAGGACTGCATATAAGACATCTACTCCTTGACCCATGCCGTTTATTGTAGCCACCATCCAGTCATAGGAATTAATTCCTTAAAATTGAAGCGTGGATGAATCCTATTTGCTCGTGTCAGTCCTGGGGATGTTTTATTTATCAGGGACTCTATTGAATATCCAGTTTGTGTAAGTCACTTAATAGTCCTCTAAGGGAGACAGAGGATTGCATAAGATGCTTCTGTTAATGAGGCTTCTCCAGATAAATGGTTTTGCTTGTCCTGTGGCTTTGAGGAATGTAAAATCCAGTAGGAAAAAAATTGTATTCTCTTTGTGTTTTCTGAAGAGGCTTTAGAAAATTGTGATCTCTCCTGTCATTGTATTTCTAAAATAGTTCAGCTTTCCTGCTTGGCAGATGGAGCCACTTGTGGACCTGACTCAGCTCCTGAATTTCTGGTGAAATCTGAAGCTAGAGAAAGGAAAGAGAGAGAGAGCCTGCTGTTTGCAAGGAAGTCAAGAGGGAGATCACAGTTGGTAGCAAACCAGAAGTAGGCTCTCCACAAAAGAACCTGTGTCTGCTTTGACTATCCATATCCTGATATCACCTGTTGGGGAATTTTTTATTGTTAAAGAAAATACACTGATATGTCACTTCATTGTTTTTAGTTCTCTTCCTTCTTTTGACTGTAATTAAAGATCAACTATCTTAATTAAAGCTACAGATGGCACTATTTAAGAGACAGTCATGAAAGAGGGAAGAGGACTGAAGAGAAAAGTTTCAGGAAAAAGCACTCTTTCTAAAATAGGTCTGTACATAATTCTGAGCCTCTCAACAGTTAAGGCAAGATAGGAAAATACCAGGCATTGAATTAGTACCTTGAAATCCTTCTAAATCATTTAGATTGTTGAATGTTTTTTTTATGGTTTTTATTTTCATTTATTTATTTAACCACTTTACAGCCTGATCCCAGCCTCCTCCCTCCTCTCCTCCTAGCCTCACCCTCATGCCTCCTCCCCGATTTCCCCCTCACCTTCTCAGAAAAGGTGAGGCCCCCAAGGGGTATCAAACCACCCTCAAGTCTCAGAATTGAGTACATCCTCTCCCACTGGGGCCAGAGAAGGCAGCCCAGCTAGGGGAAAGGGATCAAAGACAGGCAACAGTCAGAGACAGCCCCTGCTCCCATTGTTAGGGGACCCACATGATGACCAAGCTGCACATCTACAACATATTTGTAGGGGGTTTAGGTCCATCCCATGCATGTTCTTTGGTTAGTGGTTCAGTCTTGTGAGCCCGCATAGGCCCAGGTTAGTTTACTCTGTAGGCCTTCTTGTGGTGCCCCTGACCCCTCCAGCTTTCTCAATTCTTCTTCACATTCTTCCACAAAACTCCCCAAGCTTGGCCTATTGTTTGGCTGTGGGTCTTTCCATCTGTTTCCATCAGCTGCTGGATGAAGCCTCTCAGAAGACAGTTACAATAGGCTCTGTCTGCAGATATAGCAGAGTATCAATAATAGTATCAGGGGTTGGCGGTCTCATGGAGTGGGTCTCAACTTGGGCCAGTAATTGGTTTGACATTCCCTCAACTCTGCTCCATCTTTACCCCTACACTTCTTATAGGCAAGACAAATTGTGTTTTTCTTTATCAGTAAATTTTTGTCAAATTTCAGTATCTGAAGTATGTTTCTGCTTTGATTCCATATTGGAGATGATGTTAAAAGCCATCCATGAAAGTGAGGATGGGCCTTTGTTCCTGGTTTTGAAAGACACAGGCTATAGCATGAGTCGTATTTTAAGCTAGTTGTTAAAAATATATTGTTCCTATAAATGGCATCATTTATATATATATCATATATAATATATATAAACATATATTTTTATATATTAGTATATACTATGGCAATATGCTTATGGTACATTATGGCAGAACCGACATGGAAAAAGGCACTCAGAGCATCAGAATTCACTTTTTTCACTTTTTCTCTGTCATTCTATGCTGCAATAATCATTCTTCGGTGTTTTAGTTCAAGCTGCTGTACCAAAATACCATAGGCTGGGTAATTTACAAACAAAGTTATTCCTCACAATTCTAAAAGCTAGAAGTCTAAGGGCCTAGATGCCATTATGGTTAGGTTCTGGTCTCCTGTGCTATACAGATGGCTGACTTCTAACTTTATCTTTATATCTTAGAAAAAGAAACCACTAGTCTAGAGGCACAAACACCATTTATGATCCCCCACCATTGTGACTTCATTATATCCCAGTAGCCAAGTGGCCAAATACATTGGGATTTAGGCTTCACACAAATATTTGTGGTCCAAGTACAAGCACTAGGCATGTAATAGGCAGACGCCACCATCGCCGTTTAGACAGTACTTCTGATTGGCATGGGCGTCCACGATGGTGTGCAGAAAGGCTCTAAACTTATAGGGGGGGTAATCATGTGGACAGGTGAGTCACTGAGTCAGTACACTATAAAAGTACAGCATTATCAGAGGTCTGTGTTCTCTACTTCCTTGGATTTGGCCTCAGTCTCATTTTAGAGTGGATATTGTTAAGCTGATTTTGATTAAGGGTCAAAAAGATTCCAACCGGGATGATTGATAGGTAATAATAGAGAATTCTTCTCACAGCTACAATTTCCCTCTCTCTCTGTGTGTGTGTGTGTGTGTGTGTGTGTGTGTGTGTGTGTGTGTACGTATGTATGTGATGACTGCTATCTTCAGTGTGGGTTTATGACTAGTATTCCCCCTTCCTTGAAAATTATTTCTGAATGTCAATTAAAAAAAAAGGCCTCGATTGTATTTTTTGGAAGTGTTTATTATATTGCATTACCAAAGGTTTATTCATGGTTCTCTCAGAAATGAATATTTATGCTCAGTCTTCTTTAGGCAGGACCAAGTACTGATCAATGACTCCACAATAAAAGCCGGTGATAGAGTGCAGATTGAGGCTGACTCATAGAAAATATAGAACTGGAGCTTGACAGTAAGGATGCATCATGCTACTCACCTGCTTCCTTCCTGACGAGCAGTGTTGCCCAGATAGGAACCCTGGCTTAGAGAGGATGGCAAGGGGCCGGCTTGAGTGAATCCAAGGCACTCTGGTATATGAAGTGCTTCTCGGTAAAGCACTTCTGAAATCCCATCTTCTTCGAGTCAGGGACTTCCCTCTGGCCTCACATCCTCTTTGTATATCCCAGTTGCACTTGAGGAACATTTTCATTAACAGAACTGAGGCGGGTAAGTTTACAAAGCATCACAAATTTTTCACAGAAAAAAAAAAAAAAACAAAAAAAACCTCTTCAAATTCCTGGGGTAATAGGACGTACCAAGAACCCATGTCATTGCTACATTATTATCAGCTGAAATATTTTTCTTTTGAGGCCGAGATCTGAGCCCCATATGAACCATGCCCTCCAGGATTCAAGGGGCCAGTGGCTTGGACTGTGTTTATCAAGTTATGGGTAGAATACTTTGAGAGTTATTTCTTTTCTGTTCCTCCCTTAATCCTTCCTATTTTGGAACGCGCCTTAAAATGCCTGTGAAGTATAATGCAGGGGCTGGAGGAGAAGACTGTTTAGTGTCTGAGTAGGAGCTATGCCAGGGCCTGCCGAAGTCCTAGAATTTTACTTGTGCTCAGCACATGGGAACTTGAGAGGGAGCCAGGAAAGTGCTATTTTGTTTTATTTTGTTCTGCTCTTTCAGCCTAATGGATAGTCCATAATGAAGTCCAGTAATCTTTAAATATTTTCGCATGGCTCAAATGATTCAACTCTTTTCTTCTGAACTACCTTTCTTTCAACAACAAAGCCAGCCTTGCCGAGCAAGATTCAAAACTCGAGTTAATAAATGGCAGCTGCACCTTGCTGCATGCTGCTTATTCTATCGTTTGAGTTGTTGAAAGGAAGACCCCCATGATCATATTTGTGTATTCAATTGCATCCTAACTTACTAGTTAAAACATGCCATTGATGCCCCATGCTTTTGTTGTATTTTATTGAAGCCCTTTAAAAGTGAAAATATCTTTCAGAACTCCTACTACTTCCACGCCAACAGTCCTCTCTGTGTTTCTCCGAAACACAACTTTAAAGGTCCTCTTCTGTACACTTTTCTTAAATAGATTTATTGGGAACTTCTTGATCTTGCACAGGAAAATCACAAAACATCTCATGAATAATTTAGGATGCTAACCCTAAACAACTAGGTAACTGTTAGACAGTTTGTGTATGGAAAGGCAAAACTGTTAAATATTGTATGAGATAGACAGGATTTCTTTTCATTAGTGGTGTTTCTTTGGGAAACAGGAATGGCAGCAATTGGAAATAGATACTGACTTGGTTCCCTAGGGTTTCTGGAGCACATAAGCAGTATGGCAATGGCTGTTCTTTGCGGAAAGGAGATGGGAGCAGTAAAAGTGTAAGATTTCCAGTCAGCGTCAGCAAATACCAGGGAGGCAAAGGTGCCTCTCAGTTTTTTTCTGAGAGGTGTTACTAAGCTCTTCAACTTTTGGCTAGCTCAGGAGACAGCCTGAATTCCTTTTTTATTTTCTTTAGATCCACCTCCTCTAGTTTTCACGTTGGGATAACAGGAAAAGAATGATTAGACTCAGGGGTCAAACAGAATGAGTCCAAGTGAACTGCCCTGATCAACTAAGTTCATAATATCGAGAGGGTGACTAGAGTGAGTAGATACTGAAATTCTTACACAGGGCTGGTGGGATTTCAAAGGGGCATGTGCATTTGAGAACCCAGCCTTGAATGTCTGTTTCACTGTAAAAGTACCCCATTGTCACCTGACAGTATATACCCACACTTATGAAAAACTTAGGATCAGTCAAAGGAATTGAACCAAATCTTATCTCACATAGACATAGTGGGATCTTCAGTATACACCAGTACCAAGAAAGGCAAGCACAAAAGCACAAGTAGGCCTCTTTTTTGAAATGCCATGTCGTTTTGTGGCTATTTATGTCCAATAGTAAATATCTGCAATGCATTTATACATGTGTATAAGTGAATCCATGAAAAGAAACCTAATTTTTTACCTCTTGGAGGGATAAGAAGTGAAAAGGATGGTGGGTGGTTACCAAGGCATTAGCCTCTACTTCATTAGTCACTAAAATTTAAAAAGTAGACATTTATGCATTGCTTTTACTACTTTGGTATTTAAACCATAAAGAACATTGACCATTTTATAGTGGGCCTGGATAGTTTGGGAGACTAGGAAAAACTGAAATCTATTGATATATTTTAAATAAAAGACACGTAGATTTATAAGTAATAAAGTTAGTCCTATTCGACCACCACATTCTGCTTGCTCATATTTCCCATCCTAGCCTTTCTTCAAACTTGGCTACTTTAAAATCCCTGCGCTTGTTTAACTCACAGGTACCTCACACACGATAATTAGGCAGTTCCTGGTGGGAATAGGCCCATGTTGCCTTCATGACTGAACAGATTTTTAGAAAAAAACCAAGATGGTTGTCAAGCAGGAGCATGTGAGGATCATAAAAATTACAGGCACTGATGTAAAAAGATGACTAGAGCAGTAGAAAAAAAATCTGTGTGTCTGCATTTGACTAACAGGAAGAACAGCTTGGTGTCTTGAGAGCTTGTGGATATTATTGAGGTATATAAATGCAGTTTACGAAGCAGCACAACTACATTTAACCTGCCAGCTCTCATCCTCTGCCGTCATCATCTGTTTTGAGAAAAACTGCTGTTCCGAGACGTTTCTTTTCCTTCAGATGCCCAGTCTTTGCAGTGATGCTGCATTTAGATCACACTTGCAGATGACAGGGAGCTTGCCTAGAGATAAAGTCAGACATGTTTTCCAGAGATTTTTGAAATGGAACCAATTATTTTCTATTAGATCTGAAGCTGTTTACTCCTAGTAATTCCATACCAAATTAATCACTTCTCTCTTTTTCTCTCTTTCTCTCTCTCTCTTTCTGTGTAGCTTATGTGGAATGAGGATAGAAAAGAATCAATAGAGTCCAACTCTTTGGTCTCAATTGATTCAGTCTTACAATGTTGGAAAGAATGTTCATGTGTTAGCTTCATCAAATTAGTTTATTGACCAACCCTTTAATTGGTGTATCCATTGTTTAAAACCAATACTGACCTTTTTTTCTATTAGTGTTTGGTTCTTGAGCACATTTCATGAGAATATTTTGTAGGAAGTTAAAATAGGACTCTCCATATCATTGTTGTATGCTTT
The DNA here is from genome assembly GCF_030254825.1 of Meriones unguiculatus. Classification (NCBI taxonomy): domain Eukaryota; kingdom Metazoa; phylum Chordata; class Mammalia; order Rodentia; family Muridae; genus Meriones; species Meriones unguiculatus. The sequence goes on from NC_083365.1 coordinate 28,371,040, forward strand.
TTAGAGATATATTTTATGTTATATGAACTCAGCACGCACTTTCTTTTAATATGTGCTGAATATTAAATTGTCAACTGGTGTTGAACCCAGGAGATCCAAAACTGTTTCATTTACTGTCTCCCACAGGAAATTTATTGTTCCATTACACATAGAATCCCTGTTTAATTAATATGGATTTCAGTATCAAATTTTATATATGTCTCCTTAAAACATTGATTTCATTCAATTCATTTCTTCTCTGGATATGCATCTAAAACTGTTTTGGTCTTTGATCATTTTACCTAATAAGTATGTATTAAATGCTCCAAAGTGGGCAAATACGATGCAAAGGAATTAATAATATCTCAAAGGTTAAGGGACAATAGAGAAGAGAGATGCATTAGTAAATAAATGCGGAGGTGGAAGTATGAACAAAGGTAATGAATGGCAAACATGGGAAATAACCATTGGGATGAATTTCATATGACAACCCTCTATGTATGAAAATGTCATAATAAAATCTATCAAAATTCCGCATTTAAAAACAAAACTATGTGAGGAAGCTGACTACTCAGTAGCTAGTACAAATAAAGCTTCCAAACATTAGTAACCTCTTCTCCCTTTCAAGCTTTCAGATCCCCCTTCTACACAGGTGACTAATCTTATAGCATATTTGGAAAACTGATGCATCCCAGAGACAGTCTTTTGCCAAGTCTTTCTTCTACATAGGCAAACCCTCATACCTGAGGTAAGCTATTGCTCACTCCTCATGCCCCTAATTGTTACATTTAATATTTTTGTGTCTTTGCCATATCCACCTCATTTTTCTTCAAGTGAAATGTTTTGAACTAAACTGTGTTCCAAGTACAACACTCTGATTCTCCAAAATCTTGAGAAAATATTTTGTACCTTTTCCAATTGCAGTTGACACTTTGTTGGTCATTGTTTTAGGTAATAACATGCAGGGTCAGCATCTTCCAAAATAGTTGCGATGTCACCAGGGATTCTTTTGTAAGTTATGCCCAAGAGAAAGTCCATTAAGTAGCCAGTGAAATTTCTTCAGTGAGAATGCTTTCTTGAGTTTGTCACTCTTTGTTGATTATGTGCTAATTAAAACTCCAGGAATTTGCTCTGCCAATCATCTCAAGTGACTTGGGAATTCTACCCTTTGTGGATCATATCAGCAACAAGAGCTATTACCATTTGTACACTTGGCGATTTTAGAATAGACTCGGTACAGACAGCATTAGAACTCAGCTAGATCCATGTATTCTTCCCCTTATTTTTATGTCCCTAAAATTGTCTTTTACCCAGTTGACTAACTTCATGGCAACCTTTTGAAAATTGTTTGTGGAATTTTAGAATCTTATAAATATTTGACTCATATTAAAATAGCTAAGATGTATGTATCAAGTGGGAAAAAAGCTAAAATTAAAAGCATTCAGATACCTACTATCAGCTGAAGCAAAAGGGCATAATAGTAGCTTTCTGGTTGCCTTTCTCTTCTTCCTTTGCAAAGGTTGCCTCTAACTAGATTTTAGCATTTTCTTGGATCTCTTTTGAGTTTGTCATATATATGTACATATATGTGTGTACATATATATCATATACACTATATATGTATATGTGTGTATATGTACATGTATATATAATTGCACACATATGATCCTATATTATAGGTCATAGATATATATATTTCTCATACATAGCTACATATTTTTCTAGGCAGTAATAAAAATATCAGTTTGTTCTCTTTTAATTGCATGAATGTATCATATTCCATGTGTTTTTCTAAAATTTTTTTCACAATATTACATTTCACTTATACTAATGTACATAGTGGCCATTGATTAATTTTAACTCTGTAACATTCCAATATTTACATTTATACTTAGCACTCTGCATTTGTATGGCCAGCAGTAGTTTGTGGTGGTGATTATGATGGTGGCGGTGTGTGCATTTTTACTCAGTGCCGTTATAAACATTTTTATTCCTTGGATAATTTTCAAGTAAATAAGACCAACAAATATCGATGAGGATACAGATGCAAAAGAAGCACTGTTGATGGGAATGTAAATTAATCAACCATGATAGGAGTCAGTAGGGAGATTCTCAAAAAAATGTCAAAATCGCACTTCCTAAATGTTACATATATATCACTTCTGTAATATACTCCTCAAAGTATCAAAGTCAGATTACTCTAGAAATACTTGTGAACACATGTTTATTGATGTATTATCACAATAGCCAAATTGCTATATGGCATCAGCCTAGGTGGCCAGTGAGAGGTGAACAGAAAGAAGTATGTTATATGCACACAATGGAGTTTTGTTTGAACATAAGAAATTATGAATTTACGCCCTTTACTGGAAAAGGGATTGTCATGTTAAGTGAAATAATCTAGTAATACAAAGACAAGCATCATGGGTTGTTTTTGTTTTTGTTTTTGTTTTTGTTTTTTGTCCTATTTTAAATGAAATCTATTGGTAGGAAAAAACATAGGCTTAAAAGTCAAGGTATTAAGGATTCGGACAGGAAAAGAAGGAAATAGTGGGGTAAGAAAAGGCAAGAGAGGCAAATCTGATCAATGTACATTCTAGGCCTGTGGGGGAATGTCATAATGAAGTGTGTCATAATGAAGTGTCTTTGTACAAATAAAAATTCAATTTTCTTATTCTGTAATATTCTTAGCAATATCTAGAAAACCCACATATAGTAGTTCCATTGCATTGTGCTGAATTTGTAGATTAAGGATAATTGGCATATTCATGGTGGTTTTTGTATGCTTGAACACAGTATACTTACTTTGGCATTTCTTAATGTTTTTCAATGAAGGTTAAAGACTTTTCTTGAAAGGTACATGTCTTAAAACATACATCATGATATCTGAAAACATGGAAAATATTATACAATAATTTATATTGGTTAATTTAGCTGAATACAAAAAATTACTTGCTGTCCATGAGAACTCACAGAAACATAAGATTCCACACTTAACATACTGGGGATAGAAGCCAAAATGAATGAGACACACACTGTTGCTGATTTATGGGCTAAGAGTTGAAAACTCTTATTAAACTTACCCTTCAAAATGTTAACATATAAAAGATGCTCCATAATCTTCTATTAACCATATTCCTACTTTCCTATTTGCTGTGGCTGCTATTTAAATTTTGTTTTTTAAATTTTGTTTTGTGGGCTTTTTGTTTGTTTTGTTTTGTTTTTTTTCCTGGGACACAAAAGTAGTTTTGTTCTTTTACACATTCTAGTTCCCTTTGGAGGTTAGGGAAATGGTTCAGGGGCCAAAGCTCTTAGCTCAGAAGATGAGGACTAAAGTTTGGATCTCCAGCATCCAAGTAAATCCTGGACCAGTGTGGCAGCCTGCCTCTAATTTCAGCACTAGGCAGGCAGAGACAGGTGATTCCCAAAGCAAGCTGGCTATCTACACTGGCTGAGCTGGTGAGCTCTGGATTCAGCCAGAGATCCTGCCTCAGTACAAAAAAAAGAAAAAGAAAAAGAAAAGAGAGAGAGAGAGGACGATGGAGGCCTCACTGTACATCTCTGGCTGTCTCTCACACATATGCAACTATCCATACACGCACACACATGCCAGTATGCACACATACCACACCCACTACCTGTTACACCTCATCCCACCCCCTCCAAAAAGCTAGTCACCTTAAAAATTTTGAATATTTTATTTGCCTCTGTGTTTGCTTGGAATTTATATTTCTCTAAGTAGTTATATAGTCTTCAGAGAATGGTAGCTTTCCTTAGCTATCTTGATACAGTACGGTGTTGAAAAGACTTAAAAATAGTGGATAGATGTGTGTGTGTGTGTACACAGTTTTAAAATTCAATTAAATTCCTAGTTTGCCAGGTTTTTTTGACTTCTGATTAAGCAAATATGTATTCAAAACTTTTCACATCTATTAGCACAACTCTGTAATTTTGCTACTTTATTTCACTACTCTGTACATGCATGTATCCAATATTGTATCAAGTTTGAAATTCCTGAAAGAGGCTCTCTTAAATTATGATGTAATATTGTGCTCATCCTTTAAAGAACTTTCTGCTATTAGCTCGTTTTGTTTGGTTTGGTTGTTTATTCACGATCAAGAGTGAGAGTGATCTAGTTTTCCTCTCGTTTTTCTTCGTGGTTTTATTCTAATAAAATAAGCTATAAAAGACTCTTTATTTCTAATATTTATTAAAGATATTTCAAGACTACGTGACACAACAGTAAAGTACTTATGTAACCATGAATAAAGTAGTCATTCTCATTAAAATGTCATAGCCTTAGGAAATAAGAATGATATTAATTGCATGTGGTTAAGAGAATTAATTAAAACAACCCACTTGAAGCATGGAGCTCATTGGCTGGCATGCTGAATGTACAAAAATAAGAGCTGTAGTAAAAGTAGTATCACTCTCTTTTTAATCTATAAATATATAAACACATTTTTCTACAGAAAACAGCTTTTCCCTTTTGAGTTATAGCTAAATGTACATGAATTTTTAAAGCCACCAAATGTGAGATGATGAATTCTACAGCATGATTACTTTCCAAGCCTCACATATCACATCTGTAGGGACGGAGACTTGCTCCTTTTAAAAACTCATTTGTGTGGATTTAACGTTAGGGCAGCTATCAACAAGTAGGTCACGACGCACCCTCCTTAAGCCGTCAAATTAGAATGCCTTCACTTAGCAACTTGTTTAATGTAATGGAAATGATTAGAGAAAATACATAACTGTGAGGCTCCATGTGGCGTGCTGCCCAAATCCATTTCAGTGAGAAAGCCCATAGGTAGCGACTAGAGCCCATTGCTTCAGCAAGCAGTTGAATATAGATGTGATCCCATTCATATTGGAAGGCAGAAAGCTCGATGGTCTTCAGTTAAGTGTACTTATGCCTCCACAAGATACACAGAGTGGCTAAGGAATAGAGGCTGACAATGCTCTTAGCATCAAACACTGCACGGGAACAGCCGTCCAGTCCAAGATATCATCAGTGGTATCTGAAGTCCACTTGCATCAAAAATGCTCGTTTAACAAAGCATATTTTGTTTTTGTTTTTGTTTTTTTTCCCCACATGCCTTGAGGCTTCATCATCAAGAATTTTGTTTTAATCCAGAAGAGCCTTCAAACCCGAATCCTTAAATGCACACAGGAACCTGATAATGGATGCTACAAGAAACTGATGTAAGAACCAAAAGTGAGACCGTATCAATAAATGAATATACTTACTCTCTGGAAGGCATTAAAGAACAGAGTGGTGGGAGCAGCAGGGAGAAGATTGATTGGTGCTTAGAGTGGAAGATACACAGTAACCAGCTCCTCATGGGCTTGCTGCTAGTGCTAACAGTGATTTTTTAAGTCAATGCCTTCTATAGCTGTGACTTCCTCCCCTGGTTACGTCCTCAGCACAGCTGAGTGGTCTCTGTCGTTACCGAGTGCTCTGTGCTCGGCCAGCCACATCTTCAGGGTCACTTCGCTGGTGAGAATGTGTGCAGTCTTTCTGAGTAGGCTGCCAACAAGGCTGAGTGCTATGGGTCAAGTTCACACTACCATCCACGGGACTGTATTTACTGCAGTCTGCTTTACATTTTGGGGTTCATTTATACAAATATTCCAAAGAATCTTACCGCTATTGAATCTGAAATAGCACCCCCTAAGTTCCCACCTGCTCGTGTTCACAGAAAGCCCCACCCTCTGCCGACAACTCGAGTATCATTTTCCTGAGAATAAGAATGAGGTAAGAAGGGAGATAAGAGATATTGTATAGGAATGAATCCATTTCTGGATATATCACTGGAGTGTAACTCAGTAAATGACTGCCTTTTGAATTAGTCATAGAAATTTTAAAAGTTCACGTTTTCTTCTTACTCAGCTGCATTATCTATAGGATGAAGCTAAGGAGGTCTGAGTCCCACCATGTCATGCCTAAGTATATCCCAATCAAAGAGAAGCATTGTTTGGTTTCTTGGTTTGATATCAGCTGTGCTTTCGTATTTGAATTTAAAATCATTATGGAGCCAGTATAATAGAATGCCTTTTTATTTCCTTATCCAAAAGAGTGGGGGTTTCTACCACAAGTTAATGACATTGTTTTAGTCCATTTTATTATTATACTCCCTGGAACCCTGTTGAAAAATTTTATACAACTTCTATTTGTGTGCGTTCACTATTTCTATTTTTATTATCATTTGATAGTTTGAAATTTTTTAATATTAATATTTATGAAGACTCTTTAGTGAGATTCTAACATTGCAAGGGTCAAAGAAACAACAGTTTTCCGAATTTCAATGTGGAGTTGCTTTCACACTAAACAGCGAAGTGAGTTTAGAGGACTGACATTCGGTAATGGTGCTGCTGATAGCAAAGGCAATTAGAGTCACAGGTCATGACTGCTGGCCTATCAGCAAATTGCACATGGCCTGGAAATGCCACATGTTGTTTATTTGTTTATATTTTTTCCTCAAGCTGAATAAATGTTAGACAGAAATTTCAACCACAGCAGAGCTTTAATGATCTATCTGGAGGTCACTTAGCTGATATCTGTGAACATTTAAAATGTAACTCCTAATCTAGTAATAAAAAGGCCTTGGAGCAGCCAAAACAAATGTCGAAAATCCAAAAATCTAAGTTCATAATGTATACTTTTCCTTTCGAAATAGTTCTAATTGTTCTGATAATGAGATTGCTAGATCTGAATGCAACAGCAGAGGTGGGAAGGAGGGAATTCCAAGCTTCATAAACAAAAGCAAAGTGTTTCTAATTGACAGTGTAAAAAAAATGAACCAAGTTCTGAGAGTCAGAAAAATGAAAAGGGAAATGTGCCTTGGAGCCGTGAAGATAGGGTGCCAGCTGCATTGAAAGCACAGTGTAATTACTTACCTTTATCACAGTGAGCCTAATTTATAAACAATAGCTAGATTCTCTTCAGTATAGTGCGTTTAATAAAGCAAATGGTTATAATCCATTTAAAAAGAGATTAACCCATTTTTTCCCTTTGAGAAAGTATGGAAGGTGGTGCCTGTGTGGCAATGCTATATATTCAAAATTGGCAAAGAACGTACGCTTTGAGGACCTCAGTAGCAGTTGTCAAGTTGTTCAGTCCTTTGTTCTTTCATGTGACACGGGACAGCAGACCCTGGGAACGATGAACTGCAGACATAACATAAGCTTGCCGGCTTGGCTGAGTCAGGAACTCTCTGCTTGTGCACACATAAGGGGATGCTCTTCATATCTCTTTATAACTACCCCTAATTTTCTCTACCTAAGACTAACTCCTTCTGTAGCCTGGCACTGACAATTCACTTAGGGCCCTCTCTAAGACTGCTGGAAGGTCTGTCCCCTTCTAACAGTGCACAGTTTCTGCCAGAGCAGGCATTGCACGAAATCGCGTTATCCCGTACCCTGTAGGTTATACTGCAGTGGGGAATGCAGTGCCCAGTGCACCTGAAGTGAATGTGAAGCCTCTGTGGTTAATGTCTTTGGAAATGAAATTTCTAATCAGGAAAACCAAGTTTGGACTCAGAGTAATGAGATTTTAGTGATATTTTGCTCTAATTTCTGGGCTGCTAATGTGGTCCAATATGGCAGACTCAGTATAAACAGGTAAGCAACACTATTATTCTACTCTGGGAGATGTGAGCCTGTTAAAATGCTAAATTTTCTTAGCAGTTTCTCAAGTTGAACAGATCTGAATTTTTATTTGCTACCTGAAAAAAAAAAATCAAAGATTTAAAAAGTACTTCTCAGGTTGCTAAGTTGCTTACTATCTTGATAGCAAAGGGAAACTGAAATGCCCTGCGGAGTGGCCTAGACAGGGTCTACTCACTGGGGATACTATGTGCTGAAAATCAGTTGTGTGCATTGGGTGGTGCTTTTGTTAGAAGCGAGGGGATGAAGAGGGAAGAAACCCCCTCTTCTTAGAGAGCTTCTGTCTTCCTGAGCTGGAGACAAACAAATCATATAGATAAATAAGGATTTGCACAGGTGCCCTGCTGTGTGATAAAAGTGCTACGAGAAACAGCAAGATCCTTTCCCAGTCTGTAGGGGGTTGTTTTGTTCTGACGATGGTGTCCTTTGCTTTACAGGAGCTTTTCAGTTTCGTGAGGTCCCATTTATCGATCATTGCTCTTAGGGCCTGTGCCTTTTTCCAAGTCCACTGCAAGGGGAGGTCCTCCTCCCCTTCTCTCTGACCCTAGCTTATCAGGTATCTTCAGGACTGGCTGCAATGTCCTCCACTGTAACCTAGCAAGGCTGCTCCTCCCTCAGTGGGGGGTGGGGGAGACGTCAAAGAGCCAGCCATTTGGGCCCCGTTGGTCTTTTGGAACCCAGAAGCAGAAAGACACATATGGTATATACTCACTCATAAATGGATATTAGCCATATAATATAGGATAAACATACTAAAATCTATACCCCTGAAGAAGCTCAACAACAAGTAAGACCCTAGAGAAGATGCTCAATCGTTATTCAGAAGGACAAATGTGAAGCAGGAGAAGATAGGGAACAGGATAGGAGCCTACCAAAGAGGGCCTCTGAAAGACTCAAAGCAGAGGCTGAGACTCACAGCCAAACTTAGCGCAGAGTGCAGGAAATCTTAGGAAAGAAGGAGGAGATAGAAAGACCTGGAGGGGATAGGTTTCATGTGTTTTGAAGGATGCCATTTGTTTACTCAGATAGTCGTCTGATAGGAAGAAGAATGGAAGCCAGAGGATGCA